>NW_028233353.1:0-1200000 GCF_057557595.1 Rhyacophila brunnea
TTTCTTCCATAGAAATACCTAAATATCTTTGCTATTGTATTTATTTTAGGTTTTGATTAGTTCGTATAATTCCAATATTTTATAATTAGTTTTTCTTATGTTTGAATGTGTGTCAAATACGGATAGGTAATCTCAGAATCAATTTATATTTATATGCATGCGTTCTATCATTGTGAATTTTATATATAATCATCAAAAGTAAAGCGAATTTTGCTTATTACATTACCCAGTGAATATTTAGAATCATAAAATAGAGAAATATACGATATACATATTTAATTTAAATATAATAGCAAGAATAACGTCTTTATACAGTATATCATAATTTTTTTGGCTCTAAAAATAAAAATAAAAAAAGGTTTTATTGCTATGTTCATCAAAGTCTTGTAGCTAAAATTTTATGATCGATTATAATGTATCAGAAATACTTTAAACTTTTAAAATTTGCGTTATTCTAAATGGTACAAAACCGTTTAAAAATGTTTATATAAAAAAACCGTTGATCATCTCATCTAAGCTTCAAAATGTTTTTTTATATATATAAGTTATTTTTATCGCTTGCCTAGTTTTAAAATTTATATATATACTACATTTTATTGTAATTAATTCCGATATATAAATGGAGGCACAAGTAAGAATTCAAGTATTTAAATTGCCATTTTTTTTTATTAGAGAAGAGATCATTCTAGAGTTTACTCTAGGTTAATGCATAATTTATTCTGAATTGATCATATACCGAATATATTATTATTATTTTATATCATACAAACTTTTGGCAAAATATTAAATCAAATCCAATATTTAGTTCTAAGAATACAATATGTTTAAACATCACGAACAACATGGAATCGGTTATAATGCCCTATAGTATCCTACTTTAGATATGCGGAAACGTACGTATTAGGAAATTTTACGTTAATAGTACATTGGATTGTGAACTTCGTATTATTATAATTTTAGATTATTTAAAAAGTTACTTACATTCTATTAGATTAGAAAATTTCTAAAGTTCATTTAATTTTTTCTTCTTAAAACATTATGTGAAGCCTTATATCATAAATAGAAAAATATTTCATAATTACAAAAACACAACTGTTTATTTTATCGATATATGAGGTTGTGTGATTTTTGTATAACTTTTTATAAATCGTATATTAAGATTCTTTATATTGTTATAAAAATTCATATATATAATCAAAGAAAATATCATTAAAATTTTTTACTGATTATCTATAGTTTTATAACTTTAAAATTTTCGTTTCAAATATTTTCTAAAACATAAAGGTTTCCTAAACATTTTGATTTTTTATGCATCAATTATACATTTTTTGCTCACTTTGATATTTCAACACACGTTTCTTTATATGTTTTTTTGTCTTTTTTCATCTTAAAACGCAATATTATTTACAATAAATTATGATTTTTCTGCACTTATCATCGTTTGTGATTGTGTAATTTCTTTTTTTGTTGAGTTTTACAAATATCGATTTCAAAATGTACTAAAAATATAGATAATGTAGTTTCTAGCGGCATAGTGTTTGTTTGCATATATTTTAGGTATAAAATCACTGATAAAAGGTTTTTTTTACGCTAGTAATTATAATTTTTTATGGAATATATTAAAGTATATTTTATTTTACAAACATTAGATTGTATAAAAAATTATAATGGTAAAACTAGTTCTCTAGATTCTTCATATATATCACAATATTATAATTATATCAGTAGTTCATTTATATTAAAATATTTTTTATATTGTTAAATTATATATACTATTTTATATTTTGAAAACTTAATAAAAGTAAAAAGAGTCTAGAATGATCCATTGATAGAGCTATCTTGGTGCACTAATCTTGTTTTGAATCTTATTTATCGTTTATTTTGCTTTTTAAATAATTTTCTTTTAGCATTTTTTTGGTTCCGATTTAAATAATATATTGTTAAATATCTTAAATTATGATATTATATTTTGCACATTTATTCACATATAGTTATATAAATAGAGTCATTAAAATTACAAATATTTTATATTTTTCATTGTCAATCTCAATTTTTTTCGTTTTCGCCGTTTTTATATAAGTAACCTTGTAATTTATATATTTATTTTTAATTAAATTTTCGTAGCTCATAAATTCAAATACATTACAAAAATGTACAGGATTTTGTTGAGATTTATTAGCATATATCTGTACAGGTCTAAGTATTTACGTTATAAATTTTCTATTCTGTAATAGTAAACATATTAATGTGTCAGTGGCAATGATATTCGGTAGATTAAGTACTTGTCATAATAATATAAAAAATCGAATTTCAAAATGTTATAGAATGGTATGAATCATGTAAAAAAAATATGGTAACATATATTTCGTCTATCTTAAAGATTTTTTGCTCCACTATCTAAGAAACTCACACATTTTGGAATTCTCTGATTAAAAAATAATTGTTGATTATATCATCCTTGACAATCTAAAACGTAAATCAAGAAGCGAAAAACAGCATTTTATATATATATAATCTGGTTCTTACAAAATTTTCCCGTTTCTTTACTATTCTATATTGTTAGAAAGAAATTTCACGTACTTTATCAATAATTTACCTATTAATATATATTTTGTCATAACACTCCAATTTTAATAGAAAAATTTAATAATATTATATAATTTTGCATAAAAAAAATATAATAGATTCATTTACAGAAATATCGACAGCCAAAATATAAAATATATTACGCATTTCATATTTAAACTTTTCAATGCATATATCTATTGATTTATAGTGTAAAAGATACTTTTAAAGTGACATATTTAGATATTAGAAATCTCTTAAAACAAGATATTCAGTGAAATTTTTTTTCATGTTTATATTTGAATCTTATTATATATATTTATAGTAAAAAGAATTTCTTTTATTTACTTTGTTCTGGAATCTCGACAAAAAAACCTACTGATACTATCGAATCTTATTATTTTGGCATGATTACACTTTCTAGAAATTTCGCCTCATTATGCAAGGATTCTTCGGATTTTCTAGTTTTTTACTATAAGATTAACATCTTTTGCCTATATGACACCTCTTCTAATTTAAAGCCACCTTCGATATGTTGTAATTGTAAAATATCTTTTTTGCTGTTTTAATCATATGTTTTTGTTAGTGGGTTTTTTATTTCCTCCTAGAATCGTTTGCTTAGAATGATTTCATTTCCGTTGTTCTTCATCAAGATATACATCAAAAAATTCATTCATAAGCATATTATAATTTTCATTAGGAAATGCATTTGTATGCTCTGCTCTGAGTTTTTGTTCTAAAGATTTTATTTCGACATCAAATAACGTGTTTTCATTTGTCTTTGCGATTCTTCGAAATCTCGCACCATTGAGAAGCTATGTTTTTTTCTAAAACTTTTGCAATATTCACCTGTAGTTTCCCTTTTTAGATCAATAATTACTTCTATATTTGTAATTTTCTTTACTTACTATTCTGTTTTATATTTTCGGTTCGTGCATCAAAAATTTTTACATCTTCTACGATTCTTAAAAATTTAGGTTCTGCTCACTTTCAATTTTCACGGAATTTGAATTTTCTTTTTTATCTTCTGAATTTGTTTTTGTGAATCTTTTCAGATGAATCTTGAATTTTCGTTGGCATTTTATGCCTATATAAGCCACAGTAATAATACGAATTAAATTTACTGTGTTTATATAATTGAACTTTTATTTATAAAAAATGTCAACTTAAAGCAAATGAAATCATTTAAGTCTAATTTGACATGTTTTCATATGCTAATATAACTCAATAAAGCTTGGTTTTTCTGTAACTGCATATGAAAATAAAATTGAATTTTAATATGGATATTAGCAAGAAATCCAGTCTAATATTTTGATTTGCACAGCTATAAAATATTCTTATGAATATGAGTCTCAAAAAACCAAGATTCTAATTATAACTGCATATAATCTTAAAGGATTCATCCAATATTAAATGGCCTCAGTTTAGAAAATATAACATTTTTTGATGATTTGTGAGCTTCAAAGTTAAGTTTCAAACATTATATACATTTTTTGTTTTTGTGGTTTAAATTCGAATTTTCTGCTTCGAATAATGATAAATATTGTTAAATACTTTTAATTATTATTTTAAATTAATAAGAGTAAAAAAAATTTTTGTGCAATTCGTTTGAATATATATACAATAAATTATTTTTGGTTTAAAAAAACCAATTATTGAATTTTTTTCTAAGTGGAATACCATAAATATCCTAAAAGACTAAGAAAAATTGAAAATAAATTATATTTTGTTCTATCCGTTTATAAATATACAAATAAAATTTTTTTTTGCATCTATTTTTATTCGCTTAATTATAAGATATAACAATAACTTATTTTGTATATTTTTTTATAAAAAAGTAAATTGAGGGGTTTTTATATAAACTTATCGATGTTAGATCTATGTCGCAAAATATTATTCAAACATTGTTTTCGTTTTTGCTAAAAAAATATGGTGAAATAAATTTCGAGACAAAATATTTGGTTATTTACTATATTAATCTAAAAAATAGTAAGAAAAATTACGAATTTACGATTAACTTCATAGAAAAATAAATAAAATTATATATTGTTTCAAATTTATGTTTTTTAATTGTTATTAGTGACATATCAAACGATTTATTGGATAAGTATCTATTTCAAATCTATAAAAGTTATCAATGTGAGAAAGAATATTAAGATCAAATAATAAGATAATTCAATATAAAGTTTTAATCCACAATAATTATATATCTGGAATCTTTTAGATACATTTCACATATGTATTTTCGATTTAGAAATACCTTGAATTTACGTAATTTATAAAGTTAGCTGTATATAGGATAATTTAACATATCTTATTAACGTGATTAAACTTGTTTAAATCACAATCATTTTTTTCGTGAATAAGAATAAATTTCGTCTTTGAATTTTTAAACATGATTATTTATTATATTTTAATTGTTATTTTGAAAATAAATAAAACCTAGAAATTAGTTAACATTTTTTAATGTTTCTATAATAATTATAATACTCATCATGTGATGCTATTTTAAAAATATTACAATAAATTATGTATTTTTAGAACTCTATTTCGTAATGCCTTTGCTTTTGTGTATTTAAGTGCCTATTTTTTTATGTTTTGTGACTTTATTTATCATATAGCAAATTTTAAATCGTTTTTTGTCAAATCTTCCTTAGAAAATGTTGATAACTAAAATTTCGAGATTATTGACATCAAAATCAATCTTTAGACCATATAGTTTGTATTATAATTCTAAAGAGCCAGATATAATTATTCCATGTTGTTAAAACGACTTTTAAAATAACTTTATAATTTTTTGTGTTTAAACTGTATAATAAATAGTCGTATTAAGAAAATATAATCTACATTTAGAATCACATTATAAATAAATCGCCGTTTTTCGACAGAGTTTTAGTTGATAAAATATATTATATATTCCTTGTAGCAAGATTTACCAAGCACAGTCTTTTTTTTAATCTATTTTATTTTTTTTAGCATACTTTAATTTTGAATGCCAACGAAAAACAATTAAAATAACGTAAGTAAAAAACAATATCATGGTCCTTTCTTTGTATAATAATACAATTCTATAACATTTATCCTATAATTATTAGAAAATATAAATACAAGGTTTTATTTTTATTATATTTGTCTAAATTAAGAAATGCTTTATTTATATGCAGGTTTGTAAATATTCCATGTATTTAAAAATAAATTTGATTTTTATCTTTTATTAATCTATAAGGCCAATTAACACAATAAATCTATGACAATATATGTGACTAAGTATTTTATTTTTTGTGTATTTATCACATTATATATTTTATTTTACAGAAAAAAAGGTAATTTATTGTACTATAGAATCTGTATAATAAAGAAATGTTAATTAAGCGTTGTCAAATGATTAAAATCATAGAATCTAATTATTTTGGTAATGTATAAAGTTTTATTCTTATTTAGAAGCCGTTCTTTTTTTAAATTAAATATTGAAATATCATCCTAGTTTTCTATATTGACATTTCCAACAAGAAAAACCTTATAAAAATATAAAATCAAGATAATAATTTTACTATTCGATAATTATTAAACTTGGGATTATGATTTTCGTTAAATAATTTGATTTTCTCAAACTAATTAATGTGTCTTACCATATAAAATGCCTAATTTTAGTAATATTTCTTGATTTAATGATCAAATCAAACATTTTTTATATGAATAGTGCCGAGTTTTTAGATTGGATTATCCATATTTGAGGAAAATATTGTTTTAAAACCCACAAATAATATTATATCTGTTTTATATTGAATAAGTCCGATTTTTCTATAAATAATATATAAATGGGATTTTGGTTTTATATTTATAGTAAAAATGCCAATTTTACAGTATTTTAACTCAACTATTTAAAAAATTTTCGTGAACAATAGAACTAAATTAAAAAGAAACCAGGCATTATTAACACCTAAAAAGAATTTGGAATAGATTGAAAACTTATAGATTCATATAAAAGATGAGGTTGAGTAAAATATATAGATTACACTTTTTAGTATTACTAATATGAGTTTATTCCATTTCTGAGCCATATATTTTTCTTTATTTATAAGTCAGCTTTTTTTTAGTTTATGTATTTTTATTTCGCCATATAACTATATATTTTTTTCTTTTTTGCCCCATTAAATTTTTGAGCTACCAAATATTATAACTTTTATTCTTAACATTTATATGCAAACTTATTAATATTATGAAATAAGTCTTTCCCATCTATTCTGTAATTAGACTAAATTTTTTTATATCATTATATTAAATAACATAAGTTTGCTTATTGTAGTTAACTAAAATGACATTTTTGTATATGCAAAATATTGGACTTATTAAATGGACTGTTTTTTCTTCAAATCATAGCCAATATTTATTTTTTTCCTTACATTAATATCCAAATTAAATTTTCTATTGCATTATTTGATTTAGTAAGTTTAACTTTCAATTTTAGAAGTTTTGTATACTTTTAATTCGACTTTATTTGCCTCCTTCTTCTCGTGTCATTTTTTTTATTTTTAAATTCTCAAGATGCTAGATTTACTACGTTTTTACACAAATATTTTGTTTTCACTTTAATAAATCATGTGAAAATTCTGTATTTGCATATTAAACAACTAAAAATCGATAGAATGTGGCAAAAATAAATTTATATTGATGTTTTTTTTAGATAATATTTATCGAGTAAGTAAAATTTATTTTATTTTTAGATTTAATTTTGTAATGATCTAAGCCAGTAAATTTATATTTTTCGTCAACGACAATTTATTTAACATAATAATTAACTAACAAGGTTCCTACGGCAAATAATTTTTTTATAGAGTCATGAGTGTTTGTATTTTTCATGTAAAACATAAATTTTTGGCTCGAAAAAAGTTTTGTAGATGTAATAAACATATAACTAACATATTTGACCTTCAAATTTCGGTACTTATAAAATATTTACAGATAGTCATGTTATTTTTAGATATTTAAAATGAATCAATATAGAAAAACATTTGAAGAGAATGAATATAAGAAATTATTAAAACATGGTTTCGACTTATCATTATTTTTTTTCTGGTTTTTTTTTGTATTTTTTGTACTATTTGTTTTTATTCAGTTTATAACTCTTATAATAATTTTAACATTTATAACTCTTTTTGTTTTAATAAGATTAGTTAGAAACTGAAATAAATTAGTTATTATGATATTTTTCCATAAAAAAACCACATTATTCTTCATATAAAATTCAACAATGAACTATAAGTTATTTATAGAATAAGCATGTTTAAATCCGCTAAAAAATTCAATAAATATATTTAAAACTAATTTACAATATATAAAAGAAGATAAATTTTTTCTTAAAGAAGAAATGATATCTATAAGATATTTTATTATCAAAATATCGTTAAGATCGAAAATTTCCAGATTTCCAGAATTTTTTTTTGTTTTTTTATTAAACATGGATTGGCAATTGTATATTGATATTATGATTCTAATATATGAAATCACATAAACTATATAAAATTATTTGCTCAATCACATATTGTGAGCATATATAGCTTATAATAGGCTTTTTTTGCATTATCAGCCGTAAAATAATTTCATTGATCTTATTTTTTGAAAATCATTTTTATTATGTGTGAAAATTGCACCTTGATGAGCTTTGAAGTCATTAAAGATAAAATGACATAATAGTCATTGATATATAGCCAATATGGTATGTTGAAGTTTTTTTAGATGCGACTACAAAACAAAATAAAAATTAATATCAATAGAAAACTAAGTTTATGTTACCAATTAAATTATATATAGCATTTTAGGGTGCTTATATATGCTTATAATGTTTTTCGTATGCATAAAACAGGATTCAGAAAACTTTTACATACTCTATTTCTTTTAATACGTGAATACCAAGATAATTATAATATTTACTTTACTTAATTTCCATTTTATGTGATACAAAGTTCTTATAAGTCAATCTATAATTATTAACAGTTTTACACATGTTAATCTCAAAATATTGCTAATACCGATTCAGATTTTAGTATTTTATAATATAAGCCATTGAAACATATATTTTTAGATTTAAAATTATAGAAATATATTAAAAAGTCGAAAATATCTTTGAAATTATACATTGATATTATTTTTATAATATTTTTGATTCTTTTTCCTCTAAATATATAAAAAAGATTATTATATGTTTAGTTTCTTTAAATATAATTTTTAGAATAATAAGTCAGTAAATTTTTGTTTATAATTGCTGCAGCTTTTTATTTTAATATTACAATTAGCTGATGATACTTTATATATAATTTAACGCCAAAATCTTATATAATTTTTTCTATCACTATAAGCTTTATACAATTAGAATTCTATATTTATCTGTTTTTAATATTGCGGTAATTAGTCTATTTTTATGCGATTTAAGTTCTTTAATGTTTATTAGAATCTTTTTAATTCCTATCTTGACATGATATATCGACGAGAGTGGGAAAGACTCTCGTCAAAAAAAAGAAAATAAATCCTGTCGAGGTAATACGATAGGGGAGAAATCCCATAAACTTATATTTCTGCTGCTCTGAAGATGGCATTGGAGAGAGATTAAAGTCCTCTCGCCAGGATAATTGATAAGAAATAATATAATGGATGTAGCTTTGGTGGAAGATAAGAGGCGTGCAGGTGATTGGAAATCGAAAAGTAATTTTTGATTTGGTAGTAAATGTGCCGAAGGCTATGCCAAAATTTTACCATTTTTTCAGAAATTATATAAAGCGAAATTTATTCACAATATTTTCATATTTTAAAAATGCCATCTACTCTATCTCTAGAGATTTTTATTTCAAAAATTACCTCCTATATAATGCTGACATAAACTCTAATTTAATTATATACTTCTATCTCGTATTTATTATAAATAACTATCCATTATTCTATAATATGTTTTTTAAAACTAATCAATTATAATAAATAAAACAACAATACTTTCAGCAGTTTACTTTTCCGAACAGTTTTAAAATATTTGATATGTTTATTTTTAACGCTATTATGTTTCAACTGAGTTTATTTTCATAAAAAGATAAGGTAACCAATTTTTTTAGATTATTTTATGATAAATTTGTAAAAGCTAAATTTTTTAGAAAAATTATTTTAATAATTTGAATAATTATAAATATAAATATTTTTAACTTTGTGTTATTCGATAAAAACATAAATATTTTTAAAAAAAAAATTATATTTTATGACATGAACTAAACATCAATACTGCCAAGTACAACCATATTGTTTTGAAAAATATTATTCTTGTTTTAAAAAGATAAGTTGAAATGATCGAATTACTTTCCACTATCAAGAATATAGATTTTCGATTGATGTTATTCCAAGGAAATAAAATATTTTCATTCTTTATTCATTTTTACAACCTATTAAAGATCGAACCGCTTCAAATACTTGCACACAAAAATATTTATATAAATTAGTAAGTCACAGAACAATATTTCGATATTATAAAAAAAACGGCGAAAAATATAAGTTTTTCAATATAAATTCATATTCTTAATAAAAAATAATTAATAAACTGTAATTATAAATGAAAAAACTAAAATACTAAAATAGAATGGTGTTAAATACAATAATTTTGCATTAAAAATAATAATTAGCACATTATAGAACATTTTTATGGTAAAAAGATCGGATCTATTAATTTAAAGGTTTTTTATGGATCGATAAAATAAATATTACAACAATTAAGTTTATTTTTAGAACTATTTTAATAATTTAGAGACCAGTGCAAAATTAAAGATATTCAAAGATTATTAAAGGTTTTTTGAACCACACAATTTTGATAAAGTATCAATATTAGCCTAATGATCATAACTTAACGATTTTATAGTCATATTTTTTTATTTCATTTCCCAATTACCATAAAAAACTTCAAATACGTTATATAGATTAGTTATATTTCATATGATAACTTTAATTTACTGATAAATACATAAATATAAATCCAGATATATCCATAGAACCGCCATAAATTGAGATTAAGTTGATAATTTTAAACACTCAAATTACTAGATTATATTCTATAGGTCTTTAACGTATATATTGTATTTATAAATTACCTTGTTTATATGTGAAAAATGTAATCATAAATAAAGATAAAAATTTCGCATATATCGTGTCAATTAATTAAAAATAGATAAAATAGAGAAGAAAATTTCTGAAATAAAGTTAAATTACATGTGTTTATTATTTTTAAAATACGCTAGCTCATTTTATTACAAATAAGGGTTTTTTTAAGAGATAGAGTATAATTTCTATGTATTTTTAGGTTATCAAAATACATTAGCACATTTATATACACGTAAGGGCTTTTTTAAGAGATAGAGTATAATTTCCATGTATTTTTAGGTTTAAAAAATACGCTAGCGCAGTTTAATACAAGTAAGGGTTTATATATGAGATAGAGTATAATTTCCATGTATTTTTAGGTTTAAAAAATACGCTAGCGCAGTTTAATACAAGTAAGGGTTTATATATGAGATAGAGTATAATTTTTATGTATTTTTAGGTCTACAAAAAGTGCTAGCGCAGTTTAGTACAAGTAAGGGTTTATATATGAGATAGAGTATAATTTTTATGTATTTTAAGGTCTACAAAAAGTGCTAGCGCAGTTTAATACAAGTAAGGGTTTATATATGAGATAGAGCATAATTTTTATGTATTTTAAGGTCTACAAAAAGTGCTAGCGCAGTTTAATACAAGTAAGGGTTTATATATGAGATAGAGTATATTTTTATGTATTTTAAGGTCTACAAAAAGTGCTAGCGCAGTTTAATACAAGTAAGGGTTTATATATGAGATAGAGCATAATTTTTATGTATTTTTAGGTCTACAAAAAGTGCTAGCGCAGTTTAGTACAAGTAAGGGTTTATATATGAGATAGAGTATAATTTTTATGTATTTTAAGGTCTACAAAAAGTGCTAGCGCAGTTTAATACAAGTAAGGGTTTATATATGAGATAGAGCATAATTTTTATGTATTTTAAGGTCTACAAAAAGTGCTAGCGCAGTTTAATACAAGTAAGGGTTTATATATGAGATAGAGTATATTTTTATGTATTTTGTGGTCTACAAAAAGTGCTAGCGCAGTTTAATACAAGTAAGGGTTTATATATGAGATAGAGTATAATTTTTATGTATTTTTAGGTCTACAAAAAGTGCTAGCGCAGTTTAATACAAGTAAGGGTTTTTTATAGAGATAGCGTATGATTTTACTGTATTTTTAGGTTTACAAAATACGCTAGCACATTTATATACTGGTAAAGGTTTTTTGGAAAGATAGAGTATAATTTCTACATATTTATAGGTTTACAAAATACGCTAGCACATTTATATACAAGTAAGGGTTTTTTTAGAGATAGAGTAGCATTTTTATGTATTTTAAGGTTTGTAGAATACGCTAGCACAGTTTAGATCAAGTAAGGGTTTTTTAAGAGATAGAGTATAATTTATCTGTATTTTAAGGTCTACAAAAAGTGCTAGCGCAGTTTAATGCAAGTAAAGGTTTTTTAAGAGATAGAGTATAATTTATCTGTATTTTAAGGTCTACAAAAAGTGCTAGCGCAGTTTAATGCAAGTACAGGTTTTTTAAGAGATAGAGTATAATTTTTATGTATTTTAAGGTTTTAAAAATACGCCAGCTGATTTATATACTGGTAAATAAAGTAATAACAGATTTATACAATCTATATCTATATTTAGAAAATATATACATGCTAGTTTATAATACAATGTTTAAAGCCTGAAATATAAGAATTTTCATTAGAATTATCCTTAAAAGTTATAATTAGGTGCAATTTATTATTACGAGCAATCAAAAACATTTTATCAAACTTAAAAAATCGTTTTAAAGGTTTTTAAAGCGTCAGCGAAACTTGCTACATTAACCAGGAACTTGAATTTAAGGTCTACATAATACCTTAAATAGCTTCAAATCTAAGGTAGCCAATGCACATATAATATACTATATATGGCATATAACTATAGGATTAGAATAAACAAAGTATAGTTTATCCAGCCTATCCCAAGTAGGTCAAAAAACCCAAGTATACCTCTAGTAAGCCAATAGAATAACTGAATTAACTAGTTTTTGCAGCCTGGCCTTAGTAGATCAATCAGATTCGAGTATTCCCGTAGTTTTCCTTTGCCTGGCCATAGTAGATCAATCAGATTCGAGTATTCCCGTAGTTTTCTTTTGCCTGGCCATAGTAGATCAATCAGATTCGAGTATTCCCGTAGTTTTCTTTTGCCTGGCCATAGTAGATCAATCAGATTCGAGTATTCCCGTAGTTTTCTTTTGCCTGGCCATAGTAGATCAATCAGATTCGAGTATTCCCGTAGTTTTCTTTTGCCTGGCCATAGTAGATCAATCAGATTCTAGTATTCCCGTAGTTTTCTTTTTATTTCTAGTACGCCAATTATATTTATGTATTCCCATAGTTTAATCAACGAATATGGTTAACGAACCCTAAGCCCCTAGTCCCAACCCGCATTGGTATTTTTTTGGCCCTTTATTAATGTGACTCTGTTGATTCTAATGTTGGTTTTTTCATCTAAACATAATCTATTTCTTCATGGAAAGCTCATTGATTTATGTTTTAAAATAATATTTAAGTTTATATCAAGAAGAGTTTAAGCTACGGCTGCATTTTTTTCTGATGGATTCGAAGATAAACATAGGTCTTTGAGCATGTAAATTATAATTACTTATATCATGGAACTGATCGGACTTCCATTATAACTGAAATTTCTGCATATTAAATCTGTGTCAACTCGCTTTAATACATTGGTTACAAAAAGATTATATTAATATTTCTAAAGTCAGATCAGATCGCTTTTTTTTCTTATTAAAAAATTTGCAATATGAATTAAAAGTGTTGGTAAAAGTGAAGATATAATCACCCAGCTTTCTTTCAAGATGTTGATTTTTTACAACTATACGATATGCACGAATCTATTATTTTTATGTACATTGAGACTAGAAAAGACCCGGTAAGTTACTAGTGTCTTTATGAAGCCCAAGAAAAATGCCTGTAATGTTATGGGTATACTGTTTATATTTAAAAAAAAATATTAGATCTGGAAGAAAAAATAATAAGCAAAAATATTGATAGTATGGTAATCAACAATCCTGTGGGAAAAAATAATCCAGGACATACATATGAACTAAATTCACATAAAACATAATGTGTTGAATTTTTAGAGATGCTTATAAGAATAAAAGCATCCCAAGACAAGATCTAACAGTATATTTTATTCTTTTCGAATCACATTTTCAAGAAAATAATATACTGGCCAGAAGTTTTAATGCCAATTAAAATATTCTATCTGCAGTTATGGATTAATATAAATCCATTATTAACTGTCCTAAGAATACAATTATACTAGAATTTACAGTCTTTTGAAAGTTAATAGGAATTCGGAAAACATCATATGTATTTATAAGTGTGGCAAGATTTAGGATTTGAGGAACTATTTACGATCAGTATGTGAGAAGTTCCATAAATTTGGAATATTTTAAATTAGAAAAAAATTGTGTGATATTATTAATTTTTTTTACAAATAAAATAACTATATTCGTGATTGCATATCTATATTATGTATACATCAATATTTAAATTTGTATTTCTAGACAAATATATATTAAAATGTAATAAATTATCATTTAATTGTTTTTAAGCATACGTGTATTCCCAGCGTATTTTTTATGAATAAATACAAGTAAAAATGTCTAGAAAATATTTCAGCGTTTCTGGTAGAAATACATGATTTATATATGCCTAGTGAAAAAAAATAACCCGTTGTTACATGATTGTATGACCTGGAAGTTTTTATATAAATTTTGTCTAACACCATAGGATAAGGGGTTTTATAAGTTAAAAAGTTATAAAATATATTTTATCCCTTTTTTATAGCTATATTTACTGCTGTTTATTTATTTTTAGTATTACGCATATAAATTCTTTTTAAAGCCGAGCATATTGCATCTTTGTGATATATCTGCGATATATACATTAAATATTTAAAATCTTTCTAGATTAAAAATATAAGAACTTACTAGTTTAGTTTGTTTCTTTCAAATTAGTACATTTAAAACTTTCAAAAATATTTCTGAAATGAAAAGTCATTAGACATGCTTTAAAATGGTATTATTATGTATCTGTAAACAAAAATTTATGTTTATACGCGTCAGAATGTCTATTCATATATTATCATAGTATTATAAGACACAATTTTCCATATTAAAAGCATAAAAATTTCATTTTAAATTATTTTTTCTAAAATACATGCTAAGGTATTATAAAAATGCAAATTTATAATGAGAAATAGTCTTTTATTTGTAAATTTTACAGCAAGATTTTATTATGTAGACTTTAAAAGACTTTATAAATATTCTCATCATTTTTATAAACAATAAATCTTATTTTCCCATATTAATTTTAATGATTTAGATTGTTTTTATGTTGATAAAGGTACAGAAATAAAATATCTTGAATGGTAACTAAAATACGTAATCGAAAAATGAACAACAAAATAATCTTTAGACTTAGTTTTAATATGTATAAGATTTTTAAGAATATAGAAAATGGTATAAATTGTCGTAAAATTACATTCAAAGTTTCAGGTGATTTCTTTAAGCCAATTGCATGTATAAAAGAAAAAAATTATGCTAAGACTTGCCAACTAATGCTAAATAGTAGTATTTTAATGTGCTTAAGCATATTTTCTCGTTCGTTTTTTACAGATTGCTTTTTTTTAACAAAAATACTTCAATTATATCACGAATCCAGATAAACTACTAGGCATCAAATAAAATTTAGTAAAAAACAGTTATAATTTATATATTATGTATTTTCTAAGTTAATACGTGAAAATTTTACTAATGCTAATATGCAGCAACTTTGTTGCTTGTATAGCTATTTTTTATGTGCCTCTATTTTAATACCCATACATAAGTATAACTTTCTTATGATACAAATGCAATCTATTGCGATTTACTCTGTAAAATTTATTTTGGCTATTTTACTGAACTAATAACTCGATTTAGGTTGCAAAAAAGTTGAACATATTTTGAAATTCTAACAACTATAATATTCCATAAAATGTTATCTTAAAAAGGTTTATTCGTAGTAGGCTCATGTTATGAATGCTATTTTTTTCGTTTTATTATGACTATTGTTTGGTATCGTACTTTTTTATGTAAGTTTAATAAAAATATTGGGACTCGAAATTTATATTTGTATAATGATTTTCTATGCATATCTAGTTCAATTTGTTGTTACAACCATTACTAATTTAAAATGCATTTTTTTCCTAAAAACTCAAATATTGATGCAATAGATCTTACTAGGTTTTACAAGAATGAATTTTCACTGATATTTTAGTGAGTAATAATTAAAATCCATTCTTTATTTTACATGCATTAAAACTGTTTTGTCTGAGCTCTTTTGACTAGTTATGTATTATTTCATATTTAATCTGGAAACATTTCTTGATTATATACTAATCATACTACAATTTAGCTAATTTTATATAATATTAAGCTACATAATCATGCATAATTTTAATATTTGTATTTTAATAACCTAGTATAGGCAAAATGGCATTTTTAGATACTCTTTATAAGATTTTATGCTTATCTAATGTATATTAATGGTCTCTACTTGTAAGAAACGGTATTTTTTTTTGGTTTTATAAATAGTATAGAATTTGAACTCTATAAATGAGAAAAAAATATAAAATACAACTATAACCGAAATTACATAATAAGGCAAAAAATCTTATAGTATAACGCTTTTAGAGGCAGAATTTATTTATTAACTTCAAATATTGTTTAAAATATATAATAAAACAAAAAATTTAAACAATTTGTTAGACACATACTAATTAAATCGAATAAAAAAGTTTGTCTTTTTAGATATTATTTGATATTTAATATTTTTGCATTGACTTTTTTTCTGTGTTTAATATATCAATCTATTTTGTAAATAATTTGTTGTTTGTAAAGAAAATATGAAAATCTGAGTTATGTAATAGGATTTAACCACATATTTTATTACAAATAACTATATTTTGTGATTCTACGTGCTTTTTTTAATTCTCCTCCTTAAAAATTATGTTTACATTCGAAAAGATTGGCTTATCTTTACATTAGTTGAGATATAATCTAGTTTTCTTTGATTTTTGCATTTCAAAATCAAAATCAAGCATAGAATCTAGTTTTACATTGTATCTTTTTATACTAGGTCATAAACTCAAATATTGTGCTGTGTTGGTCTATTGTCGCTGAATATTTATTAAATTTTGTTTCAATATATAAATTTAAGAATTTCTAGCCGGAGCAAATATTTTTTACAAATTTTTTGTATTTTATTATTTTTAAATTATACTTAACTGCTAATGGCAAATCGATGTACTAAATTTATAAAAAAAATAAAAGGATAAACTAAATTATAATATATGTAAAATAGGATATATCAATCAAATTACGATGCTTTGCAAGAAAAAATTTATTTATTGATGTTCTTTTTTGTTTTTATAATGCATTTGTTTGTGTAAAATACATACATTTGTGTAAGACCATATGTGTTTAATGGAACTAACTGAACTTTAGAATAAAACTTTTGAATCAAACCAAGAAAATCACAGCTTAAATCAAAAAACTAGACTCTGGGTGTTTGGAAATTAAACATCTACGACTTCACTTTCAAACAAAAAAGACATATATTTTATCTACTTAATTATGCAATTGAGTGATACATCTTTGTTTTTAAATTGATAAAATAATTCTTATGGATCTTAGATTTAATCAAACAAGTTTATTTGCATCCAGATGAAAAAAAATATTATTGCTGTTTTAAAAAAGGAATTCATCGAATGCATTTTATAGTAGTTAAGCTGTTTTAAAAGGCTACTAATGCACTAATTACTTATAAAAGTCATCATTTGTCATTTTTTGACTTAATAACGCCATTTAGAGCAAGATTATTGATTAAAATACCATTAAATTGCTATATATACATATATTAATGCTAGAGACGCTACAAACATATAAATACGATGTGTTAATTCATAAAAGTCCGACTTGCTCAATAGAAAAGGCGTTTCATAACAAAAAACATGTAAGGCAGCAATTTAAGTAAATTTAATTTTTTAATATGATCATTCTCATATATTTATTTTGAAACTAACATTGATTTATAAAATGTTATTACAATGCCGTTCTAGCTAAATAATATAGGGTAAAAGGTCAAGTGTTAAATTGTGCTTTTTATTACTTTATGTTTAAAAAATGAGTTGGCCTAGGATGTATTTACTCTCCGAAGAAGATTTATACATATCATTAAATTAAAAAAAAATTACATGACTTCGTTGGTCGTGAGAAATATACTTATAATTATAATGATATAATAGCAAAATTAGTATGATTTGGGCCATTTTTTGGTCTGGTTTAATTTAAAGGAAAAAAATTCTTTCTGTTATAAACCCAGACATAGATCTTCATGTAAAAACAAAAATATACATTATTTCGTTCTAAAAACTCGTACTATACAAATTCAAAGACACTTAAATTTCAAATTTTAAGCAAAAAACATTGATATATGAATTACAAAATCAATTAATTTTTTGTGCTGGTAATAAAAATATAACACGACTATTTTCTACGTTGCAATTCTTACAAAAGTTAAATTCATACATAAATTTAAATATAGATCATTATGTATACATTTATAAAGAAAGGCTTAATAATGATTTCTTATACAACCACATTTTTCCTTTCATTTTGTATTTGGTTATAAAATTTTACAAACTACACAAAAATGATTATTTAAAATTCAAAATCAATAAAAATGTAAACATTATATTTTTTATATACTTGTATACCTTATTTTTTTGTTTTTCAATGCTTTTCATTCTTTATATATATTATTTCGCAAGTTTATTCGAGGCAATCCGGTGAATTTTTATCATCAAAAGTATTACACACCACAAAGTAGGGTTATATGTGAATTCGTTAGCTTTTATATTTTATATAAGTTTAAAATCATCATTTAATGCGTTTCTAGCATTTAATAGAAAAAATTTTCATGTTGGTTAATTCTTTTATATTTTGATATTATGCTATAATTTTAAACAACTATTCATTATGTAAACGCCCCCCCCCATTTATTTCTATTTAAGAACTAAAAAAAAAGAATATCGAAATTATCACATTGTATCAATATGTATTTAAAATTTATTTATCAAAATATAAGCATAAATTAATATAAATAAATAAATATACGCCTTTATAGAAAACAAGTATGAAATTATTATTCAACTATACAATAAATTATCATAATAGTCGAAATAGCCGAATTTATATTATTAAATAAATCATACAAACAAGGGGAAAAGATTTGGTTCAGACATGGAGTCTACAAAAATGATTTTTTTCATATGAATGATATAAATTTTTGTTTTGCTATTGAGCTCAAGAAATTTTTATCCTTTAATTTTCTTTTATAGTAGTTTACCCGGAAAAAAATCTTCAAAAAATTATAAATAAGCATAAATTAAAGATTATATTTAATTATGAATATTTTTTAGAAAATAACTGCATGAAAAAAATGCATACTCGATGTTAAAATTATTTCTATCGTAAAAATTAGTATAATTAAAATGATTAGTTAAAACAACTTTCGTTTCATGTAGGGATCTGATAGCGTATTATTCATTGATTACAATTCTATATCATATCTAACATTAATTTTTTGTATTCATTTGCGAGATTTATACAGGGATAAAAAGAAATAATGGTTTTGACCATAAATAATTATCGAATTTTATACGAAAAAAGGAATATCCCTATTTGATATGCACCCATAAAAACTATGCCGTATTGATACCCATTTTCACTTAAATTTTTATATCCACTTGATTATCAATTTTTAAACGTACCTAAAATTCATATTTATTTATATATCAATGTATTTTTTTGGTGAATTCAAAAACCTCTGTACTTTTTTTTATTTATTGTTGAGGATTATAGATTGCATGATAATTACAAAATATAAATTCTCTGTATAAATTAAAAGAAGATCTTCTATCTTCATTTTGCAATGAAGTAAGAACCCCGTATGAATTTTATCTTATTACATAACATTATATTCTTTCCGTATTTTTTTTCAGTTAGTCTTCTGCATTGAAAAATAAGAGAAAATGTTGTCATTTTATCATTAATTCCACCTAGATCAACAATCTTACTGCAATGGATATTCATTTATTATAATGGATTTTTTACTTATCAAAACTAATTTTAAGATATCAAGTATGTTTTTCAAATTTTTTCTTTATTATGCCATATTTTTTTATATATCAATTTTCATATATACTGTATAATTCTCTCTTGTTAATAAATAATAGGTGTATCAGAATAGCTATTTTTATGAAATGAAGTCATTCCATTTTATTTTTTTAAGAATATTCTGTTTATTCTACGGATTTTCTACAGCTTATTTTTTGATTTCAGTTCAAGTATACTTATTATTTCAATTTCGTGCTTTTAAGGTATATGGTATTAATTTTTTGTTTGTTATCTATTTTTCTGAAACGGAGCAAACACTATATTATGCTTTCTCGGTTCTTAATTTTTTCTAATATTTATATCTACACATTAACTCATATTGTGCTTATTAGAATAACAATCCTTTATGTATCATCATAAAAGTATTTTCGTTTTATGGCATTGATGATGTATTAAGGGCGAAAACATTGCATTATTATCTTATCTATGTTATTCAGCTATTATATACATTCTTATGTTTTTAAGTCCGCATTTAAAATATATTTTATCTTTTAAGGACCAGATTGTAGTTTATTTCGATCAACTTATCAGCAGACCATACAAGTTGAGTCACTGGATTAAAATACAGTTTATGCCCATGTACCTTAGACAAATATTATAAGTTTTTTTCTAAGGTCATTAATATCATGATATTGTTTTCCTTTACGTTATTTGTATCCGACTCGATTTTTATTGTATTATTTCGGATCTTGCTAATGTGAAAATTTCTACGCGAACTCCGTGATTGTTTATAAATTACAAATATTATCGTTCATATTTTTTTTAGTAAGATTTAAACTTGTAACACATTACTTGCGCCTTCTATTCCTAAATGCATGCGAAATTTTGTATTGATTTATTTTATCTTGCATATATCTGTTTTATCTTAAATTTTAGTCCGTGAAATTTGCAATGCCACAAACCAAGAGCTGAAAAATCGTCTAATTGTATATATATGTGTGTGTTTTATATCAATTGATTACATATAAGATAAATATATTGATGAATTTACATTTAAATTCAATTTGTAGGACTATTAACTTAAGTTCTTACATGATCTGATAAATTTACAAGATAAATCAATTAAAACGTGGAAATCAGAGTTGAAACACAGAACTAAAATATTTCTATTCTAGGTTTTTCTATAGCAGTTTCTGTTTTTTAGTATCATCAAGTAGCTTTATGGGGTTTAGTAGCCTTCTAAGGCCATAATACTTTTGTGATAAGATTTGTATTTGTTATATTACGTGTATAAAGGATTTACGTAGATTATTATAAATATTTTAATCACAGTCCTAATTATCATATAAATTTATACTTCTATGCTTTATTTTACTGCATATTGCTTTCTTAAATCTTTTTATAGTATTTCTTCAGATCTTATGCTATCATAATTTTAATCCATGATTATATGCCTAAAAATATCATCCATAACTAATTATTGTGCTTTATGATAAAAAAATGATGAGTTATCATGCTTTTATACGTGTTTTTTTTGTTTATTTTCATTTTAGCTCTCTTTTGAAAAACGGATTACTTTTAAAATGTCTTAATCCATTATTTTCGATTTATGCTCCTGATGTTAGAAAGGGCTATTTTAATGCTGTAATTTAGATCAATTTTAATGATATACGAATAAAGATAGATTGGCCCATAAAAAATAATTTTTTGTCCACTGCAAATTAGAAAATAAATAAATTCTATTAAATACAGACAATATCTGTTCATGTTTTTCTGAATCGGCACATATATGCGTGATTATAATTTTAGATCAGCATTCGGATCGTTGTATCAAATATTACATAATTTAAGATCATAAATACTAAATTCTACGCAACCAATTTTTAAATAATTTTTATTTATGGGCTATATTTATAGTCGTAATTTTAGTTTTTGTTCTCAGGCACAGCTTGCTTGATACTCTGTACACACAGTGTATTTATAATTTCGGCTATCTTCTCCTCTCCACAGTCTTCTTCAATACCCCTCCTTCTTTCGAGACCTATTAATTCAAGGGTTTTTCTCAATCCCAATGTTTGAATATATGCCTCAACCTGGTTCGCGACATCTAGTTCCTTCCCTACGCAACCAAATTTATCAATTATAATTATTTTTGATGTAAACATTGTCTCAAGTCTATAACCTAAATAAAAAAAGATTTTGATAATTTTATATTTCAATATTGTCAACAATGAATATTTCATACGTTTATGGATTTTACAAGTCATTTTTGCAATTCGAACGATTTTAGGTTATAAAATAATGGCGTTTCAAAGTTTATAAATTGTAAACCAATGATTGTTCAATCTAATATGAACACAATCATAGTAAAATCTTCTATGATTAAATTATTTCCTGAATTTACAATAAATCCATCATATTTCGTTTATAAGATATAAAAATTTTTATTTCTTTAATTATTAATAGGAAAATTATTTTTTATTTTAAAAACGTGTATATTTACTTTAATTGGCATGTTATTTGATGTATTTTAACGATAATTTCATTAAAATAATACTAGAAATTTATTCAAACTGATAAAAACCCTATTTCAATTGTACAATTTTTTTAACATGGTTCATAAATAATTCCAAATAAATTATTCACTATCTAAATACAGATTGAATATATTAATTCCGCGATAAATTCTAAAATAAACCAATATTAGAAAAATATATGCATGAATATCAAATATTAGCAAAAGTCAAAAATCAAATGAAATAAATAACAAAGAAAATTAGAGAAGCATGGAAGAATACCGGATAAATATGATAAACAAAAAATACATAATTTTTTAAATTTCTAATGATAGAACAAATTAAATTGAAAAATTTATTGACATGATAACAACACATTTTTGATTTAAACATTATTTAAAATTAATAAATTTAAATATTAAAAAAAAAGCCAAATATCTCTCAAAGGCAGCAAAAAAATTTTGACAAATGAAAGTAGAATAAAGTCATGGTTTTTTATAATTATAATGTAGTTAAGATATAGGCATAATAAATCTACTATCGTCAGATAAAAAAATATCTAGTCAACAAATACAAAAAAATAACAAGCCTTTAGAGCCGCAAATTATTATAAGAAATACTTAAGAAAACTTATAAATGCGAAAATATTTTAATGTACATTAAAAGGATTTTTTTCAATGTTATATATACAATAAAATAATAAAATCAAGATAAAACCGTCCTGTATGTATTTTTATATATTTTATGTGTGTACAATAGTGAAAATATTCAATTGGATTTTTATTCTTGAATATATCTATAATTTTTTTTCCTTTATTGATTTCTGTATATCTCAAGTTAAATTATTTCTCATATTAAGTTTAAGTACAAGCTTAATAAACTTATAATATTATTTTAGAAATGCCTAGTAACAAACTTTTCTGATGATTATCGCAAAAATATTTTCAAATTAAGTTAAGTTATTTAAATACATCATATTATATCGAAAATAATTTATCAATAAAAATATTTCAATATACCTCTGCATGGCATAGCATATAAACCATATATATCCTCTTGGAAAATTCTTCTTCAAGAATATTTTTAATATTATCTAAAGAGTAAATGTGATCGTATGTTTCTATGTTTATATTATGAATTTTGTGGATTTTTAGATTATTTTTTTATAGAACTTTGATATGTCCCATTTCAATCTATTTAGTCGGTCATATTTTTATTTTAAATCTGTTTATTATTACATAAATTAATTTAGTATATGCAAATATTTTCTATTCTAAATTGAGTTTATATTGCAAAAAGCATATATTTTTTTTTAGCGTACAGATACTTATGTATATTTGGTTCAAAAAGATATATGTTTAAATTCTAGTCAACTTTTTACAACTTTAGTAAATCCACTAGTTACTTCTGCTTAGTGTGTTCCAATCATTTCGAGCCAATCAAAATTTTTGCCTTTACAATAAATAAAGGGGTCCTATTTACACTTATTTTGGTGTCAAGATAATCGGTCTGTATAATATTCATTATTCTGTTGCAGGTGATCTCTTATTTACATGAATTTTCTACAATGTGGAGATCTAATACTTTTATCTGAGTGTATATTTTTGTCTTAAGAAAAAAAATTTCTTCTTTTATAAATATTATTGTTAATCGATTAATCTATGACATGAGTGTATTAAATATATGTAATTTATTTTTTGAAAGTTTTAGTTGTTGATTATTTTAATTCCTAGAATTATATTTTACTTTTTCCTGTAGCTTTTAACACTTTCAGTCAAATATGTATATTTTATTCATTTTTAAGATTATGGGTTTTTTGTTATTTCTAAATCTTTTATATTTTATCACATCTCTGCGTGTTGTCTTTTACGTAACTTTATCATTGGCTGGTCGATCATCTTTTCTGCTATAAATACAATAAAGGATAGACTACATTGTATTTGTGCCACTTAATTTATTTTCATACCCTTAATGTTGTAGACTTCTCAATAAGAACAAAAAAACAAAGTTTATATAGAAAGTTTAATAATTAAGCATTATATTTTGATATGAGATTTCATAGTCCATTATAGAAAAAACACTATTATATAATAGCAAACTATATCGTTTCATAGCCATAGATATATTTTAGCAACTCAAGTTCAACTCGACTCTTCTTCGCGAATTTATGCGCGCCATACAATTTTTTAAAACCAAAAACAGTAAAAATATTTTTATTCTATTATATTTTTTATATTTATTTCTCACAATATTCAAATGCTTTTATAAATTGCGTCATGTAAAATTCTATGTTTTGAGCTCATGTTGAATTTTGGTTTACCTGATTCAATTTAATTCCGTAGTATCTAGTTCAGATAATTAAAAAAATAGCTATGTATATTAATATATGCAGATATTATAAGAATTTTGATGATTTTTCCATGATTAAACTTGCAAATAATAAATAAACAAGTAAAATTCCATGCGTTAAAATGATTCGAAGGTGAGCATATCAGCCGAAACTGGCAAAAGTTTATTTTTTTATACGAAGATAAGTAAATTATTAGTAAAATAAACGAAAAATCAATAATATTTGGTTAGTTAAAGCATATAAAAAGTTATTAATTTCAATTTTAATACAAGATATAAGACTTGGCTAATTGAAATAAAAACGAATTATTTACATGATAGTTAAATTTTTAACTCAATGCATCATCTTAAACTTCAATAAATTATATCTCTTAATTAGAAACAGGAAAACAGCAATTGAATTTGTTTCTATATTTTATTTTATAGTCAGTACATCGATAAATATTTTGAAGCAATCGAAAGTGTATAATAAAGATAAAAAAAATAAACCAAATCTAAGAAATGCATCTTTACTGCTGCAACCAGAAATAAAATTGAAATAAAATTGAATCAGAGTGTTCTATTTTCTATTTAGTGCTGAAAAATCTACAGTTTTTGACATATTCATTATTACATAAACTAATTTCTTCATGTTTGGCAGGTTACTAATTGTTAATCTAATCGCTAAGCTATAATATTTGTTTTCAAATTAAACCACTTCTTTAGCTATCTGTGAAAAAAGGGTGTATTTTACAGAAATTTATAAATTTTATACAGAAAGAGTTTCCTTTTCTATTATGTTTAGTATGTATTTTATTCATAATTTAATATAATAAAAATAATGACATTTTTTTGCTATACACAAAATTTCTAGAAAAGCGTAGCTTTAAGATAAACTTATTTGATGCCTCATATATCACATCTTTCTAAGATCCCGCATTTTATTAAATTTCTTTTCTTACACTTAAGCATATATTAAATTATTAATAACCATTTAACAATAAAATTTTTATGTAACACCGGCATAATTTAATCTCTAGATTATATTTAATAGGTTCTGATCTACACATGTGACTAACAGCTATTATTTTTCTTGGCTAAAGTATGAGTAAATATATTTATATCAGAATACTTACATATTATATTCTTAAAAATACCATCTGGTCTGTACTATGAATTCTTAGAATTAGTAACACTCACGGTAAAAATATTTCGACTGTACTTTTTTATTCGTATTCTTTAATTTTGTACATGTATACTTGTGTAATTGAATCCATAGATTAGATTAGCGTTTCATATCGTTTTGTATTAATATAAAAAGCTCTACATTTTTTTTATTATGGTTGAATTTTTTTTTAATTTTATGCAGGAAGTTAATGTTAAAAGCCATTTTATAATAATACATCTAAGATATTTAATCATGTATGTTAAAAACGCAATCGATTTTGTGTTATTTTACTTGGTAAGCTTTTTGAATATATTCTTAGATACTCTTTATTGTTTTAAAACATTGAATATAGGTTTTTTACATTCAAGACATATTTAAAACCACATATTTACACTTCGTTGTTATTTTAAGCTTTTTTTTTAAAGAAAAAAAACGAAAACATTAATTTTTTAGAAATTTAAATAAGAAATTGTAAATCAAAACGATAGAAAAAACAAATCCACAAACCAAATTGCTGCTAAAAACACACGTATTCATAATTCATGAGCTTAGAAGATGTACATAGGATATAAGTAAGGATGAACTTGCTAAAATTAATATCCATCAAATCTGTTTTATAAAGCTTGTCAAAGTTTTGGCCACCAAACAAGAAAGGTAGAATGAAAAATTCACCTTATAATAAATAAACTGGTAAATTTTGATTTTATTTATTTTATTCTAAATTTGAAATATTTGGAAGTATAATTTACTGAAAAAAAATGTTGTGTTGATTGTAAGTATAAAGAAGTTTATTCATAAAATTTAAAGAAAATAAATAAAGATCCAAATCTCAAATAATTAAGGTTATAAACAACATAACTGCCTAATATCATTGAGTAGTAAGAATAACACAAAAATGCTAATTATATATGCCTATAAAATATTAACTACGTTTTTATTGCATTTTATTCAGCTTAATAAAGTGCTAATGGTTATTTAGCAAAGTAAATCATAAGATACAGTGAAGTCGAACACAAAATATGAACGTTTATATATAACATTGATTAGTCTATTTGCATAGCTATAAAATTATTTCTACTGTTTTTGTATAATATCTATCAAGAGGAGATAACAAAAATCATAATTTCTAGATTTAAATTAAAATTAACCTTTGATTTTTTATTATATATATTGGCTGAATAGCACAATTCACTTTTCCAGAAATTCAAGTTTTATATGCACAATAAGTATTTTTAGAGTTTTTTTACAATAAATAACTTTCGATTTTCTCTGTTAATGCACAAAATCTACCTTAATGATAATTAAAATTTGTTTTTCTCGTTTTTTATATATGGTAGAAATTTAAGTTTAAAGATCACATATTGTCAGTCTTTTTCTCCGTTAAGATAGATCAAATTAATCATAATGTAAAAACCGATTTCATATATAGATTTTTTTAGATAATAATTTTAAGGATATAAATGCGCTTTTCGTATATAACTAAGTATATCAAGTCATTTTTGATAGAATATACTTATTATATACCATATATTATATATCTATTCTAAGTATATTATAATTTTTTCTCTTCCATATTTTTTATTTTTACATGGAACTCAAGAAACTTTGTGATTTGATCATTATTTTTCTTTGCTGCTATTTCCTACCTCAACATTATAATAATGAAATATGCATCTTTTTCTTAAATTTTTTGTGTCCTTGTCGATAATATTTTCTTTTTTACTTGTATTAACGTAGTTATTACTCTCTACACCTCTATTGATTTCTTTATCGGAATTTCTGACCATTTCTATATTTCCAAAAAATAGTTTTTATTGATGAGTCTTTTCTAAGCTTAATTTAGGTATTTACGAAACGGTATTATTAGCTTCTAATTAAAACTTATATGTCAAAAAATATAATATTGTATTTACTCTGCATTCTATATTTTCAATTTTTTAAAAACGTCGATTTGGTTTTAACTTCATTAAATTTTACTATAAAAGTCGGTATATCTATATTTTTTTGGTTAATTTAATTGTATTGTAGCATTTTTTAGAACTTTAATGTTCTGAAGCAGTATAAAATGGGTTTGTATGGAAATAAAGAAGTTGTGTCTTAACGTATCTTTTTTTGTTAGAGATAGTACTTTCTATTCATATTCCCCTCGTGCATATATTCTGGGCAAAAAAAAGCTTATCTTAGATATAATTACTGGTGTTTTAAGAGTGAATTGGGGTCAATATTCTGTTTATCATTGGCCCATATAGTTACTGTATTTTCATGTAACAGCATTAATTAATGAATAGTATTTATATATGCCTACCATGAATTTTTTACTTACCAAGCGATTCCAAAATATACATGGTACTTTAATATTTCATAACACAATCTATCTATGTTTGTGCAATATTACACTACATTTTTTTGGTATATCTCCAATATGACTACCTAGATCAATTTTTTGTAATTAAGATTTTCAGTCAACGGGTAATTTTCAAATATCTACCATATTAAAGACTTTTTTTTATCTATTTGCATAATACATCGTTTTCATATTTTTTTTAACATAAATTAATTTATTACATCAGAGATGTAAGGAATACCGACCGAAATCGAAGGCATATGGACAAACAATAGTATTTAGGAAGACGCTTTGTATAATAAGCTTTATGTGAAGCGTATTTATTAAAGAAGAGTCATACTTAAGAGTAATATAAAATGTTAAATTCATTTATACAGACACATAATATTATGAAATACATGTCTATCAAGGATTAAATTCACATTTTTCTATATGATAATAATATTTAGAGCGGTTGGAAAGAAATATAAATTCGTAAATTTAATTATTGAAAGAGATATTTCAAAAAAAATACCAGCAAGATAGTATAAAAAACTGTTTTAATCTTACAAATTATCAATAATTTCTATAAGGCAATATTGCCTGAAATCGAAGCTGTTTAAAAATAATAAACTACAAGTTTGTAAATCATTATAGAATTAAAATTTATTTAATAATTATGCATTATTTTCTGATCGGGTGCATTAAATTACTTGCCTTATGATACAGCATTACTTGAACGCGAAATATTGAGTTCGATTATCATTAAATAGATTGGAGATAAATCATCATATTTAAAGTGATAAGAAGACCATTTTTAATTAACTTAGTGGGCTATTATTTGTAAAAATAATGAATAAAGTCTAAATTTTGATTAGAAAAAAAACATGAATTTGTTTTAATTTCTTTGTACTTCTTTTATCCTTTCTTATCACATCTCGATCGAAAGGATTACGGATCGTTTGCAAAGAAACACTTTCTTTATACTATATAATAAAAAACGATCTAGCTATGTTTTAATTAAGATTTTATTGGGAATATTTTTGTATTCTTTTTAAGTTTTTTTATTGTTTCGCTATGAATTCGTAAATCTCTCTTAGATTTGAATTAAAATAACATCACATTGTATATTGAAAGCCTAGATTATTTTTTAGAAAGCACTTATTCTGTTATTTCGATCTTCTAATCTATAGAGCAAGTGAATTGTAGCAAGCCAAAATTTCTTTTTATTTTGCTCTCCTTCGATGCAGAAAAGAATTTTATGAATGATCGAAATCGCTATTTCTATTATACTCACTTACTAAAAATCATAGTTTAAATTCATGGTTCTATATAAGTTTGTTGCCTTTTGGCTAAAAACTAAATAGCTTTAAGTGTCATCTGCCATATTAATCGCTATTTACATATATTCTGAGTTTGATGCTTCAATGTTTCTTAAAGATATAGGTATCTAGTCTTGTCTTACATTTTTACCATCCTTTTCATTTCTATCATGAGATAAATTTTTGTGGGTTATTTTAAAACTTTCTTAATATAAGCTCTTGGTATTTCAATTCCATAATCTATCGAATAAATCATTCGAATACAAAAACCGCCCCATTTAATTTGTTAATAATATCTACTCTAATTTTTTAAAGATGTAATAACTGTATGGACGCTCCTTCTTTTTCCTTTGAATCACATGTATATCAACACTCGTCGCGATACTTTGTTTTATAATATTTTTCTAGGCTGTTGTAAAATAGATGTATTTTTAAAAAAATACAAACCTGATAGTTCCACATTATTTGATTCCTCAAATTTGCTATTGTCAACTACAGAACATGTATTAAGTTATTTATCTTTCCTAAAACTTATTTTCAAGCAAGGTAATATAACTTCTAGGTTGAATTCTTGTTTATTCGTGTTTGCCGCAAAAATATATATTTCATCGTTCGTTTGTGAAATTAAGTCAATTTTCTAGCCCTTTAATTAAAGCTTCCGTTTCAACATGTTTAATTTTGCCATATTCTTTGTATTATAGCAGCTTTCTATTCTTCAAGAACATTATAAGGCATCGTCGCATATGTTTTTAAAGGTTTGAAGTCAAAATAGTTTTCCTTGATTCATAAGTTTAATATTTGTTTCTAAAGATAATTCTTATAATAACAAGTCTTTATATAATCAATGTATCTGGGTACTCAGAAATGACTTACACTTAACATGAACATCTTCAAAATTTAAATCTCGTAATGCTCATGCTTTTATAATAAAATTCGGTTCTGTATTATTTTTAAAATGGTTTAGAGTCCTTTGTCAATTTCTAAAGGGTTCCGGCATTTTTCGTGGATTTTTTATCTTATTCTAATGGGTACATTATATTAAATTATTGTATCGTTTAATTATAAATGAAAAATGGTGCAAGGAAATGATGTCCCATAAACACACCTTTTTAAAATATAGAAACGTCTTTTAAAATTTATTTATCTAATAATGAAACTATATAATAAACATAACATTTCCAGGGAATTTTTGCGCATCATAGGCCATATAAATTTAAAAAAAATCCATATTTTAAGTATTATATCTTCTAATTTAAACTTTCGGTTTAATATTAATTTATTGCTTAAAAAATCAAAATTTGTGATACTCTTGTGTTTTAAAGAAAAGAATTTATACCTATTTTTGTTTTTTTTTTGCTTAATTGACAATTTAATCGTATTATGAACACATCTGTCCAAAACTTGAAAATTAATACTGTAGTATATGAGCATATATATGATTCCTTATAATTTTACATAGCAATTTTTGTCTCTTATATCTTATGTCTATTTATCAAAATTCCATTTTTGCGATATAAACACTAAAAATACTGATTATATGCTTTTGATTTATACAGTTTATAAAATCCCCAACATTGGATATAAAATAAAATTAATGAGAAGTATAATATATTGTATTATAATACATCAAATCTAAAAAGTAAGGCTAACTTAAGATAAAACATCTTTTGAATAAGCTAATTCATCTATTAAAAATAAACTTAATATAAACTCAAAAGCAGATTGAATGTAGTTATGTATTTATAAAAATTAATTTGACATTACCAAATGAAAATTCATATTATCATATAATCGAAATTTATTTACGAAGTAAAATTAATCTCTATAGTAATAACTGCAGCCAAAGGCAAAATACATATATTTTCCAGAAATTTTGTTCTTTTCATTTTTGTTTATATATTATTTTTTTTTTATTAATTCTATTAATTTGTGGATTTAGTTTCTTTTTATCAATTTGATGTATTTAGAAGTGGTCAGCGTGTTGGAAATTTTGCAAAACTCCTTGATGCATCTTTTGACACCTTCCCCCGATTTATCTTCATCAACTGTCTTTCTTCGCACAGATGAGATGAGTTCAAGTGTCTTGCGAAGTGTGAGAGCTTGCATGTATGCTTCTACTTCGTCCGGGATATTTAAATCCTTAGCATAAATTTTTGTTTATATAAATAAAATTACAAATATTGATTTAATATTGATATCTATCAACAATGATTCATATAAAAGATTAATTAGGAGTTAACAGATGACCTATGGAAAAATTGTAGTATCTAGAAATACAAATTTTATTTATAATCAGAAGTAAACTTTTGATAAATTGAACAATGTGTTAATAATTATAAAATCTACACATTTTTTTGAAAAAATACTGTTCTTCATTAATCTTCAGTATTCCTTTCGAGATCTTAAACTATCATGGGTTTGAATTAAGCATAACAAGTTGTTATTTGTTATTATTCATAATAAAATCTATTATATTATTACTATGATAAAATTTAAATTTTATGATGCTTTAAAGGAAATAATAATAATTTGAGACAAAAGCGACACGAGGATTTATTGTATGATTAATCAAAAAATAAAAATAACTTCGGTAAATAAATAAAATTTCAAAAAATTATAGGTTTTATTTTCACTTGGATTTTATGATCTAAAAATATTGCAAGTGTATAAAATACAGGCAAAAAAGCTACTATATATAAGAATAAAGAAATCAACATAGTGTTTCTTATTTGATGAGACAAAATTTTACAATAAAAATCTTTGCTTAATTATATCGAAAAATTTTACGAGTCAAAATAAAAAAATTATATGTATATAAAACTAATGTTATAACATTAGAAAAATCAAAATAGAAAATGCTCTTTGTAAAAAAATAAGAGTATATATTATTCCTTTTTAATTATTAAAACTTAAGATCATTTGTGAATAAAGCTTATTTTATGGTTAATACTGTATATATACTTCTCTATATAATCAGTATGTTAATTATCCCCGTTTATGATACGTTTTAATGTAATTATTTTTAGTTCTAATCGAATTTACTTTATTTATTTTTTTAAGTCTTATACTTTTAGGAAGTTCGCTTTTTATTAATAGGATACATTGCTTAGCTACCATGGCTCTCTGTGGGACTCTTATTAAGCTTCTTGTCACAAGTAATCACCGTGGATTGGGCCTTTATCATTGGCGACAGTCATTATGTGATGGGAATGGATTCTGTCTACTTTTCTTCTTTAAGGTATACAAGCTACAACCACACTCTATTCTTACCGGTATCTTTGCTAAATGGTGTGGGATCTTTTTTCATGCTTGAGGCACAGTTTAACGGCTTACACAGCAACCTCCTATTTATTTCTCATGGCTTGTCAATGCTTTAGGGTTTATCTTTTATTTATCTCTGGCCGCCCCTTTGAATATTTTTCTTTAAAGTAAATTTGTTTGGAATTAGTGGGGTGGGTAAAAGTGGAACCCGCGATCTCTCACTGAGGTCCGACTTGTAAACCACTCAACCATACCACCCTTGTAATTATTATTTTTACATAATATGCAAATTTAGTTGGATGGTGTGGTAACACAATATCATAAAATATACGTACAGAACTCGAAGTAACAAAACAGTTTGAGGCCTACATTTAGACCTTGGGATCGAGAAAAATCCTATAATTAATAATTCTTATACGGAGGAGAGGCATTGAAGAATACTTCAGAGAGGAGAAAATAGCCGAAAAAATAATGCCCTGTGCACACAAAAGATCAAGCATTTTGTATTTTAAGAAAAACTATAATCATAACACATAATTACGATCTATTATAAATTAATTTTATCATATTTAAACTCAATATGGATATTCACATGTACATTTTAAAGATTAAAAAACTTGATGCGTGAAAATATATCTACATTAGTTACTAAACAACTTTTTTATAATGATAAAGAACTTTTAAAAACAACATAAATCTGATATCTTGATCAATAGACTAAGGGAACTAATCCTTTTTAGATATAAATTATTTTATTTGAATATAATTAAATAAATAACGTTCAATTGATATATTTAATGTATTTAAAAACATATTTTGGGCCTATATACATATATTTTTTTTTATATTTTTATAAGTCGAAAGATAAAAATTATCGCTATTAAGATTTCTGGCATAAAATCATTTCTTTTTAGTTCGAAAAAAAATGTTATAAAGGTATAAAACAATATCTTTTAAATCTTATTTTGAATTCCTTATTAGCCTTTGAAATATATTTATTTTTATGTGCCATAAATATGCTTCTTTTGTGATTTTCAGACTTCAATTCATGTTTTATATAGTGTTTTGTGTTGCAATTGTGTGGATATTTGTGCATTAATTTGTGGCATATCTTCTTTAATGAAGAATAATAGTTGTTAGTTCCATTTTTTTCAGTTCATCTAAAAGAAAGATTTCTAAAAAATTCAAACTTTTTTTTAATAAAAATTTAATAATTTAGATTACATTAGATAAAAAATTTAAACTCCATATGGCGTCTAATAAAGCGTATGAAATAATCTTTATGCAATTAATATCCGTATTTTTTGACTAAACTTACATAAAGTGATACAATTTCACATTTTCTACTTTCTAAGTTCAGATTCTCGTTTAAATTTTTGTGTTACATTTCAAGCCATTAGAAATCGAAAAACATAAAAAAACAATACATTTATTACTTTGCAGGAAAAAATCTCTTTAAATCTAAATACAGCAAAAAAAAATATTTGTTCTGCATTGTTTTCAATTTTTTTTATTAATTCTTATAATATTCGCCTTAACTATAATTTTATTTTATACTTTCGCCGATGAGTTGATATATTTATTCTTAAAAACAAAAGACAAATCTTAAAATAAGCTATAAGATTTTTATATAACAGTTTAAACAATTATAATGCATTAAATTCAATAGTAAAATAGGAAATTTCGTATAGATTTATTGCTTTTTGTCTTATATTGCACATATTAATTAAAATGTATTTTAATATATAACTAATATTTTAGTAGTAAATTATAAATTCAGACCAGGATGTAATAGCGTAATATAATTTCACATGAATATTTCGATAAAATGTATAAAAATACTATATTATATATGTTTAAACTGAATAAAAATAAATAATTTAAAGTTCATGAGTTCCCACCATTTTTTTTATTTATTCCTATACTCAATCACGAATATATACTAGCTGATATTTTTATAGAAATAATTAAATAAAATGTCGACACGAAATAGCAATTAGATTTTTATTAAGACCAACCATTATATATATCAAACCCTAAGAAAACATATATATTCTTACACGTTAGATTATTGTATCGATACTTATGATTTTATTTAATCTTTTCAAAAGAGATTTTACATCATCTGATCAATGGCAACAATCAAAAAATTGATTTTTTATTTACTCATATGAAAACTTTACATTGAAGCATCATAGATGGTTGTAATAAGTAAAATTTTATTTTTTCGATTGATATAAATGCTTCATTATTCCTAAAGCATATCCGATACGGATTTAAATTTTCTATTATGTTTAAACTGCTAATAGATAGCTAATATATTGATACATACCCTAAGATTTTATTATAAAATCAGCATTAATTATTTAATTTATACATTTTCCTGGTATTTATTCCTTATATTTGTATAAAACTAAATAAAACACACAGTCGAATTATAATTTTTTCATATTTTCGGCCCATAGTCTATTCATTTATTGCTGCTTTGAATCTTGACGCAATTTTTTTTACGTCTGTAGTCTACAATCTGCCAAAACAACAATATTTTTAATTGAATATAACACAAATTTGACCTTAATATTTTTTTAAGAAAATACACATATATTTATGCATCTTTAATATTTGTTGAATAATCATTGGAATTCTAAATAAAAATTTATGATTAATTTGGATAAAATACAACATGATACGGTATTCCATATAATTTCGTACGATATAAATGGACAGTATGCAACCTTTTAAAGGACAAACTAAGCAATTAAAATTTTAGATAAAACAATCTGCAAGGTCAAATCTTTTTTTTATATTTTTATAAATTATTTTGGTTTGTTTTATGTCTAAAAATCAAAAATATTTTATATAAGTAAAGATTTTATTTCATGAAACTTTTTTTTAGTTTGAATAATGAAAACAGAATACATTTGAAAGTATAAATTCTTTGATATTTACAGGCTAGATTTTAATAAGATTATTATATATTTTGCTTCATGGGCATTTTTTCTTATGAGTATATTGAAAATCTCGGTATAAAAACTTATAAATAGATTCGATTTCTTCACCTCAAGAAATTTATATTGAAAACACTCTAGACTGCATAACTTTTTTGATGGATTTATAAATCTTCTTGTTTTTAACTTATATAATATTTTAATTCAATTAATATTGATTCGCTTTAATCAAATTTTAATGTTGTGTATGCAAATATTTCCCCTGATAAAAAAACATACCAATAAAAAATTCACATTGCTAAAAAACATATAGAAAGGTTTATCTTGACACATCTTAAAAGAATAGAAACATGTGGATTTCATCTCAACTATTAGAAAATATACGTCAAAATACATGTTTTGATGTTTTCATATCTATTCGAGTGAATCTGTACGTGTCATAACAGGAAAAATGTGGCATAGAAGAAAGATATAAAATATTTCACATATAGATTTTGCTGTGCTAAATAAAGGTGTGATGGCATATGAATAGTAAATTTGTTACTGATAATATCTTATCAAGTAATATTTGCATAATGGGTTCTAATTATAAAATTGAATGTCAGTTTTAATTTATTCTAATAAATCGATGCTCTTAAAAAACGCAAAGAAAGATTCCTTCAAAACATCAACGAGTTGAAGCGTTAAAGCTATATAATACAAAAATATATAATTTTAGTGTGGTTTCATATTATAATTTAATATTAAAATTATTTAATTAGTATCATGTTCTCAACCAATAGACTATAGTGGCTACAAATTACAACTATTTTTTTGAATACATAATAAAACAGCATTTTTTGAGCATAAACAACAGATTCACAGTAAACACTGGAACAGTTAAAGCCCAAGAATAATGTTAAATTTGAAAATTTGTAATGTACATTCAAATAGCCTTAAAACTTCATATCAACTTTGTCCTAATGTATGAAGGAGAAATGATAATGTAAAATTCATAAGTAGCATTTCCTGTACATATATTCCAAATGAAGCAAAATTCTGTGGCAGAAAAATAATTTGCGGTACTTGGTTAAAGAATAGCATGAAAAAGCCTTTGACATATAGTCTTTTTTAAAAAATACCTTTTAAAACAGAAATTTATTCTCAGAAGCTTGTCAGTTGATGAAAATAGACCAGGTGAAGGTGTCAAAAGTTGCATTAAAGAGTTGTGCAATATTCTTCATGTGCTGTCTACATATCGGTAGATGCAACGGTAATCAATGAAGAACTAAATTTATAAATAAAAATGATAGTGGGCTTGAAATACGATTACTAATCCCTTTTACTCTTTTTATTATATTATAAAAACTACTGAGACCACATAGAAATTGATAAAATAAAAAATACAACTTTTACTATTAAAGATAAAAAAAATATTGCAGAAACTGCAAATATACGCTAAAAAAACATCAATTTGTATATTTATCATTCATAAAAAGAAATAATATGCTGAAAAAATTTTTTTTGCATAACTTTCTGGTAAACATAAAAAAAAATACTCCAATAATTACTAATTCTTTTATAAATGTTTTATATTTATAATTTGATAATCATTCTTAAATTTATTGCACCTTTTTGAGTTTTTACACATATTAAAATGCTATTATTGTTTTTTGTTACTTCTAGAAATATGTACTTACATAGTCTTTTTATGGTCGATGCTCTTTTTTTATATGCTATATTTTTGCTATCTTTCATAATTATGAAGAAATTTTATATTCTACTATAAAACATATTTGCTTAACGGTTTTCTTAATCTGATCTTTTTTTGTTTTCTTTTGTTGATTTTTATTTTTCAAGACTTATTGATTTAATTATATTTCTAATATAAGTGTTTCTTCATATCATAATCAGTACGTTTTATATATCATATTATTCCTGAATATTTATTATACAGAATGAATAATATATAAATATAATCGATAATAATTTCGAAAATAAAAAAACTATAATGTTTATAAACATGATGATTCTGGGTTCATATCACATTTAAATCTTTTTAAAAAAATCCGATGAAATAAAATTATATAATATGTTCATGAAGGCAATATTCAGATAAACATTCCTGTAGTAACATACTTTTTAATATACATGGTAGGATTTTTTAGTAACCTTTTATTTTAATATATTAAAAATTTTTAAATATATGGATATCTTATTAACAATCCCACAAACATAAATTTTATAAAAAACGAGCAAACATTTTGGTGACTATATTGAATCCTTTTTCTAGCGGTTTCTTTGATTCAATTATATTACCAGTGATGCAAATAATTGTTCATATATGTAGCTAAAATTAGTGATTCTATAAGTGAATCGATCTACATATACCCCAGTGAAACCTTGTGATCATGTTTCTGAGCCATATCCTCTATTTTCGAAATCATAAGCAATTAATTTCGCATATTTTTTTATACTAGATTTTTCAGCTCTATATTCTATCCCTTATACTTATTTGAATTTCCTTTCTCAATTGATCATATACATCAGGCATGTTTTTTTTATCACATAAATGATTGAGTTATCATACGGCACAATTATGCTTGTATTTTTTAATAATAGAAGTATTATCGTAAACCTCTATTCAGATGCATAATTTTTTTTCAAATTTGTATAAATACCCATGAAACAAATATTCGTTCTCATTATTTCCATAACATAATTGATCTAGGTTGTAGATTATAGACGGAAAGCTATACTTTTAACATTATTTTTTAAGCTGTGAGCTAGAAAATACCATAAAGAAAAGATAAATAAATTTACTGTACATATATTATATATCTTTGACGGTTTTTCATAACTTCAATATAAGGAACTATTTTTTTTACATATAATAAATTTTAAAAACTTGTGCTTAATCGAATATACATGTAGATAACAACCGAGAAAAATCCATTTTCTTTTTATTCTTATTCATTTTTATATGTAGTTAAGACAAGCAGTATCACTATATTCTATAATATTATACTCTCAATATTAGTATGAAATATGATTCGAAATGTGTATAGTTATGCATTTGTGTTAAAATAAGTTGGTTTTTGGGGATGCTCATAGTAAGCATAAAGGTTTTTCTAATTTATTTGTGTGTTTAAGTTTCCACGTGTTTGAATAATTGTATTATTTCTGTTAAAAAACCACATTCCACATGACCCTATAAAATTCACGCTATATAAAATCTATTGCTTAACCAACATATATGTTTTTACGGATAATAATAAGGATAAATTTTTAATAAAACCTATCTAATCTAAGAAACCTGGATACTTTTAGTTAAAATAAATAAATGCATTCTAAATGATATTATTGCACATAGAGGCGACATCATTATCTTGTCTTTTAATGAGTAAATTTTGGTTTTTAAACCTATTATGAATTTTTTTTATCGAGATTTTACCTTTATATTCTAATAAACATTGCAAGAACTTCAATGATTTCTTCAATGAAAAAACATGTATTTAAACATAAATATCTGTTATTTTCTGCATGGTATGCTTAAAAATTTTAATATTAAAACCACTTTAATATTTTTTCTATTGAGATGGTATTAATTTTCTGGTTTCTGATTATACATGTCTAATTAAAATGATAAAAAGGTACAGATAACAGTAGGCCTATATTTTTTTCATTGAATCTTCATTCAAAGGGTTCGATATATCGCTGTTTATTTTCAGTAGAAACAAATCATTTGATACTAATATATTCATGAAACATATACCCTGATATTAACTTCCATTCATCATTTCACTAAAAAATTTTTTAATAATTTTAGAGATATATTGATATTCGTTTATAAAAATATTATCAAAAATGAAATATTGCACTTTCATAAATATGTAAATACAGCGCTCATATACATCCATGCTAAATAAAATCGTAAATGATGGTTTTTAATAAACATAGTCAAAATTATCGAGTTAAGAATAAGGAATGAACCAGATTCATAAGCGCAAACGATAGTATTATTGGAGTCACCAAAAATATTTATATATGTATAAAAAATATTTTAAACTTGAGATGGTTAGAATTTTCTTCTGAATCTGTTCAACATATCAATCTGTGGTTCTGTAGTGTTGACATTCTATAGCGTATTAAGTAAACTATAAATAAAAATTCAAATGATCATATTAAAATGCATATAAAATGTGAAATGTACAATATATCCTTTAAAAATCTATTAAACTAGACTTCCTCATATGAATAAGTAATTTAAAAATTAAATTTGTATTGAATTGTAATAAACGAAATATAAATGTCCACTAATCGAATAAAATAAAAACATTCGAGAAATTAAACATATAACATACCATAAAAAATGCATTTGAAATTACTTAAAAAAAATATAAATAATTTATTTTATAATAAATATTGTGAGAATCACATGTTTAATTTTGGAAATATCCAAATAATCCTGAACTATACGGAAATAAATAATCAATAAGATAAAATAAAGTTTATCAAATGACAAACCTTTATTTTTCGTATCAGATCAAAAGGCTGAAGATTCTACTGCTTATGATATTAGATTCAGCATATAATCGAATCCCACCAGTTCCTTTTCCTTCTTTTTATTAAATTATATTTTTAAAGAGAATGTTTCATGAGTACAGAACACATATATTGTTTACTAATTCCAATAATTCCCTTATGAGGGGTTTTCAATTTTATAATTTTTCTAAGTATCAATCACAACACACCTGAAATATATTTGAGCTTGTACAAGATGATAAATATATGAAAGAAGGTTTTGCTGTTTGATAAGAAAGTAAAAAACCGAATGAATGCTATACAGCTATGATTTTATTAAGAGGTTTCTTTTTAAGAAATCTAAAATGTGCCATAATATCTTAAAACCTACACCGTTAGAAATATATTGGTAGAATAGATTGGTAAAGAGTGCATATTTAATCAGCGACATTAAGCAAATTGAACCACATCTCACGCCATTTTGAAGGATATCTATAAAAACTAGTCTAATTCACGGAGATCAAGCTGATCGCAGGAAGTGTGAAGAACCCACGCAGGAGTGTATCATATAAACAAAACTTAACAATATTCATTGCTGAACATTTACAAAAGAGGATCTAAACGATTAAATATAAAAAAAAGGTAAATTTAACATAAATTTATTTTTTAATAACATTGTTTTTAGATTCATTCGCGAAAAAGTTAATTATCTACGGATGTCTATATTTTTGTAACTGCTCTTATACTAGTTAGCAAAATCGTGTTTACCTGTATTTTATTGAAACAATACACCCATGATATTTAGACACAAAAGTCTGCTGTATGGAATAATTTCAAACTAAAATTTGTACTTGCAATTTCCAGTATTAATGCATTCCTTTTAAAAAAAATAATCTTATCATATAAAACATCATATTTTTCTAGTTTATTATGTTTAATTTAACTTTTTAACTGTTTTTATTATATTTGAACCTCATTATGATCAAATTTTATAGATGTACTCTTTCATTCATTTTTAAATTATAAACTATCATGTGCACGTTAAATTAGCTATTTAAGCCTTTGTCGATGTAATGTAACGTATAATTCACTGTTTTACTATAATAATTCAATTAATTAAATATGCAAAATAAATTATTTGTAATTCGTTTTGTATATACTTTTTTTTTTATTTGTTAAGAAAATAAAGCTTTGATGTGTATTTTTATACATATGTTTAAAATATTTTTATACCGAATTTCTTATGCATTAAAATCGATAATATATAATAATTTAGCAAAAAAAATGTTTGTGTTATATTCTTTGAAATTTATAGAATCATTGAAAGTAATCTGTAATGTCAATTTTTTGTTCTTTAGTACCTTAAATATATATTTCAGATATTTTTTTAGACAATAATTAAAAGGATTAGATCTATTATTGTCCTTGACTTTATATCATTTGCAAAATTATTGATTAGATTAAAGAATCAAAAAAAAAATATGTGAACTTATATAACTTCAGTAAAAAATATAAATATCAAAAAATTCAGTTTGCTAACAGAAATACCATAAATAATAAGTTTTCTATTTAACAATACTGAAATATGAATGATGTAATTTAAGTAGTACAGCTAAAAAGCGCCTTCTTTTTTTCTTATAAACAGAGAAAACCTTATTAATGCCAGATCATTTGAATATTTAGTCTAATATAATTCTTTATAATGCGCAATTAAGAAAACCAGGAAAACGTAAGACGTTTAATTATCTTTTTATATATTTTATATATAAGAACAGCAAATTAAATTTACTAAAGGTTCGAATGTTATTTAACAAACTTAAAAGATAATTTAATATTTTTAATGAATGTGCCAAAAGATTTATACTGCTTATTATAAGCGATTCATCTATGATTTGTTTTATTTTCAGTTTCAATTTTTTATATTTTAAAATAGTATTACACAATGTTAAATTTCATCTCAACATAGTCTAATGTATATTTTATTTCATATACGAAATCGAATAAAAATAGTGATATCTTAATGCTCGAAAAAAATCTAAAATTGTAAAATTGATATTAAATCGTATACATTATAGTTAAAACTTCTGCAATTTTACATTATTAATGAAAAGTCGAGTGAATCATATGTTATTATTTAGAATATAGACCCAAGAGCTTTAAAAAATTTCAATCTATAACTATTGGTTTGAATTTTTGTTTATAAATTCCCTGAAATATCTATTCCTGCAAAATAAAACTAATAATTCGTTTTCTATACTATTGTTTTTATAATACAGAAAAAATTTTAGCATTTAATAAAGGCATAATAAGCAAGAAGTGTACCGTGTAAACGTTAAGAGGATCCGATAAGTTGTTCAAGTAAATATTTAACATAAAAATTTACAAATATAAGATAACCTAAAATTCAATTTATCCTTTTCATTAAAACGAATAAATCCTTTTAAATATTGTTTTGTGCAAATTTTACATATTTTAGATGGTTTTACTATAGTTTTGAAGTTCATAAAGTTTCAAAGGATGTACAGACACAAGTGATTTAATAGTATGATAATAAAAAAAGGTATATTGTTTTATAATGAATGGTTTTTGAATCATTTTCTATTTACTTTACAAGGCACCCAAAGCTAAAAATAAGTAAGAAAAAGAATTTTTACTTATGCGAACTAGGGTAAAATATCAAAAGATGCTTTATGCATTTACAGAATCTTTATTTTTTTACTTACTATTTAGAATAGATAATATTCGAATTAAAAAAATTAAATCGAATATTGATAGTAACATAATATTGACTATTTGTCTTTGAAAAGTTTTTTACTTAAAGTTTGTATATTTACATTAAGTAGATTTTTTCTGAAATATTTTTGGTTTTTTTATAGAATTATATTTGCCTTCTTATAGTAGAACAAATCATAGATTTGTTGCGACAATAATTTCTATTTATATCTTTAATTTAGTGCCATAAAAAAATATCCGCTGACACCTTTGATTATTCATATGTTATATTTTCATAAAAAATATTGCACTAGGGTGTGTTACATGAAAATACATACAATTACAACAATATGTGCATTTTAGTAATGATTAAAAATTCATTAAATTATTTAAATAGAAAAACTGCAATTGAAGTGGTCAAAATTCATTCAAAAAATCTAGAGAATAGATATCAGAGATTATTTATCTATATGCATTCGATTTATAACCTGTTATATTTTATTGAAATAATATATGAAAATCCAGCTTGAAACTACATGAATTATGATAAATAGTAAATATTTTGTATACTCGAATATAAACATAAAATATGTTTATTATATGTCTTTCATGACTAATATATAAGACCAAGAAACTCAAATTGCTTTGTATCATTTTATGAAATATATTATACAAGAATTTGATTGTTTAAAATATATATATGGCACAATTAGATAGTAAAAAACAATAATAGTTTTTAATAATGACATAAATAATAAAAAAACAGCAAAATGCGTATAATTATCTGCCTACATTATATCATATTTAAATAAAAATGTAATATACATCTAATTTTTCTAAGATCTATTCATCGGAATTTGGTGATTTATAGAGTCTATATGTTCACTTTTATTTTTTAGAACTGCTAAAAGGATATCTTGTTTTTTGTGTCTTTTTTTATAATTATTTACGCAATATTATGAACTATAGTTTTTTAGTAATGTTTCGTAGACATTTATATGCGAAATTTATAATTATATTATATAGAAAAATGCCGGAAATAAAAAAGATAGATCTTTTATCGTTTGAAAATTATTTCAAATAAAAAAATTTTCGTTCTAACCTGATTCATCTTTTGTGTTTATGGTTGGTTTATGTACCAAATGGTATTTTATATTTAAATATTTGAAATTTAACAAGATTTCAATAGCTAGTTTGAATTTATATATACATTTTCATTTGTTTTTCAATGTATTTTGTAAAAATTCATCTATTTAAAGGTATTATACTAACTAAATTTTATGATTATTTATAAGATATAACAAAGATTTATCTATATGGTATGTTTGATTTTTTAGATAAATTTTACGTTGTTTTTCATATGTATACATTGAACCCAAACAACAAATTCAATTTAAATTTGTGCAATCTTGAAACCCTATAGTTTGCAAACACAATTTGGATTTTAAAATTCAAAGATGCACTTGTGTTTTAAGCACGAAATCGTGCACAAAAAAATCATATAACTATAATTATAACGGAATGTGTTTTTCTAAACAACGATTTGGTTTAATTATGTACTGATTTCTTAATCTATAATAAATGAAAGAATACAATTATTTAGATTTATATCGCACAAATAAGCTTTTAAAATTTCTGTTTATTGAGGTTTTCTTTTTGAAACGGTTTAAAGGATAATAGATATTAGTTAAATCGAGCATAATTTTAATCTTAACAAAATTTTTTTTATCAGATAAAATCATTAGCCTCAAATATAATTATGCAACAACTTTTTGTTTTTGGAATTTTAATTCATGCTTACCAACTCTTTATAATCATTTTGATAACAGTAAGCTAAATAACTTCAATATTTTTATTGTTTTTTTAAGCGATATCTTAAACTTTTATAAAATTATTTTAGATCAAATGTATAAAATATCAATATCCTTTTATTATGCTTAAATCAATAGTTAATTTTCTATATTTAATATGTAAAAAACGGCCATTCCGTGCCGAAAACAGTATTGAAATTTTTTTCTTCACATTATGGGTTCGATTTAGAAATATTCAATCTGTCTTTTTTTAAAATATTAATCTAAAAATTTTGCCTTATATAAATTTAATTATTTTGAGACTAATCTTGATGAAAATTATTGATTCTAATTATATACCAAAACCTTTTTAGTACATATCCATATATGTAGTTATTTTTTGCGTGTATCTTCTGAAAATAGCATACATAGAAACTTTCTTCTTGATTATTCCGCAAAATGTATATTTTTTTAGTTTTATTTTGATAGTAGGGGTCGGCAAATACTAAAAATAGTAAAAAAACTTAAGGAGTATTATCATATGTGGATTTAATCATTTTTAGTGGCAAATTTATGACAGATCCATAAATAATAGGCTCGGGTAATTTTTAAATAGAGATATATAATTTAATTCACTATGATGGACATAAATGCTAGTAAGAATATGTTCCAAGAGAATTTCGTACAATGGCTAGTGTAATGATTCAATATTTATAAAGGCCGTAAAAAATAAATACGTGATATATTTATAAAAGATACAAAATCATCACTGACATATTAATACATATTATATTCTGAATTTATCAATATAGTTCGATCAATAATATTTCTTTAAACGCCTTTCAAAGCGAAATAGAAGGCATACATAAGTTATTTTGTTTTTTGTTGCAATTTGAATTCTCAGTAATAACTATTTGATAATTTTATTCCGTAAACTAGAATCAAATTCATTAATAAAATATAAGTTAAAATTATTTCTCAGGTCTGTAAAATCTTAATTTAGATTGATCATTCACATTTTTTTTATAGCCTATTGAATTTCTGGCTAAAGTTACAAATGAAATACGAATAAATAAGAAACTATGTATATATTCATCTATTTCTTACTATTTTAGTTGCTGCGTAAGTATTTTGTTTGAAAACTGTGATTTTATTGTATTATTTTTGAATAACAAGAAATTATTAAAATAGTTCTAAATTATTAAATACTATATATCTTGACTTTCAATTTATAAAAAGAGCTATCAAATAACATAGAAAAAAATAAACTATCATATAGACCATTAAATACCTTGACTCTAAAAGAATAACAAGTACAGATGATAAAAAAAAGGTATGATTGCTATGTATGTCAATTAAATAATGAATCTTTAATGAAGGATCCTAATACATGTCAACAACATAATTTACAGTTCTACTGATTTAAATATGTCTGTATTGTATGAAATATAAGTGTCAATTATCCATATATAGGGTTTTATGGTATTCTTAAATTTATATGATAAAGAATATTAAAAAGATTTAAATATGGACAAGCGATTAATTTTGCTCACATGTTTATTATTTCTAAAGATTCCTCAAATATACTGAAATACGATGAAAATGAAATCTAACGGACGTCTATATATAAAAAGTCTTTTTTAAAATTTATTTATTATTATTTTGATAATATAGTATGTAACCACAATTAATACTAGAATATAACTTAAATCTAATCAAAATTTGTTTTATTCCAAGGATAAATTATACAATTATTCTTTCTTATTTGAACAAGAAACCAACACATGTATACGAAATCCTTGAATTCTTGAGAATTTAATCACTAAAGTTATATAATTCATTAAACGCAACATATTGCGTAATTCTGCATTATTAAAACATAAAAAAATATGTTTTTATGTTTATAACGAAATAAATATACTATTTCACATCCCAATCATAATTTACTTATTCAATATAAACGTGTTTTAGTTATCTTATTCAAATACTAACATCCGTATATATTCTAAAGAATTCGATGATATAATAATATAGGTAATACTTTTTATGTAAATAAAAATGAAAAATCAAGAATTACCCATAATATTCTTTTGTGAATCTAATTTGCGATTGTAAATCCAATATATAAATCAATCTAGTCTTACGACTCTGGAATACATACATTAGAGGCTTATTTTTTATATTTTATGATCTGTTCGATATATTTTAAAAGATTATTTCTTTAAATTAAGTCGTAAATATCATGTTTGTTTACATTAAGGATAATATATAGTAAAATATTGTGCTAGATTAATTTATGTCATGAAAGTTTTTAGATCTTTTTTGTGATAATAGAATAAAACAGCATTTATAGATAGGTTGAAACATGACACTTTTCAAACCATTAAAATATTTTTTTTAAATAAAAGCAATCGACTTTATACTTTGATTTGCCTTTTCATGATTTTTATACTATTTTAGATCTAAGTGCTAAAAAATTTCACCCCTAAATCGGACTTTAGATGTTTAAAAAAATCTTAATAAATCAAAAACATAATTGAAAAAAATACTATATATTATAAAACTCGTCTAGACTAAAAATCACGCAAAAAAAGATTTTTTTTCGAAACGGAAAATTATTGTATCGATATTAAGATAAAAATAACATATGTAATTTATATACATGATAGCTATGAGAAACCATTTTATTTTTTTAAAATTAGGAAAATCGAACATCTGAAAGTTGCGTGTATTTCGAGTATTAGTATATGTTAATGACGAGCTTACATGATATTTGTAGATTTTTTATTTTTATGTTTACGCAAATAATTTTCGATCCATTTTATCGTAGGTAAAAATCCGTTTTTTGTAATTACAATTATTCGGGTTACTTAGTAAATAATATTTTATAAAAAAATTTTTTCATTAGATAATAAAAATATATACAAATATACCTGTGGACTATCTAAAAATATAAATTTATTATAATTATTAGCATGCTAGAAAGTGTGTTTGTAAATTATAATTCATGAATTATGCCATCTATACGAGTGTCATCAATAACTAAAGATTGTTCGTTATGGATTAACAATTGTATCACTTGTTAATTTTTATTATGCTTGTATGTCTTTTATCCTATAATCTCTATTTATATTAACTTATTGCATGGGAACAAAAATTGCACACCTTAAACAAAATCATAATTAGCTAAATATGAACTTCATAAAACAAATAACTTGCATGGGAATTTTATGGTATATATGCTAGCTATCCTAATCTTTCAGATTGTAAAAATTGTAAAAATAATTAAATAAACATTATGGTATTACAATATCAATAAACCTAAAAATTATATAAAAAAGTATACTAAGTTCATAATTTATTGACGCGTTATATTAAAACAAATGACATAAAAATATACTGGGTATTATGCAAAAAGATTGCTTCACGGATAAATATATTCTTTCTTGTAAAAATGTCAATAATTAATATAAATTTGTAAATTAATTTTGCTTTATTTAATAATGTTTTCAATTTCATTATTATAAAGTCCGCTGATTATAGCAGTCATTTCTAAATGTTATATCTTCCTATGTGAATCACCAGTATCTCTAATTAACTGTATACCATGTTATTGAAACGATTTCATATATTTGGCACTTATAATATGGTAAGAATGTGATTTGTTTGTCGCTTAACATATTCTACATGCTTAGCCCAATGTTTTTAAGTCTTTTCTACATGTGTATTTATATTTCTATAGAAAGCTAATTTTTGTAAAAAAACACAGAAACTTCGTATTGTCTTTATATGCTGATCAATATTATATAGAACGTCCTTTTATGTCTATTAACTGCCGTCAGTGCTTGTATATCTCTTTTGAGTACATTCAAATGATGAATTAGCAAGTTTGCGAGGTAAATTTACCCATAAATCATTGATACCTTAAGACCTTTTATTTATTTATTTAATTCATATTTTTCACCATAAAGATTACTATATTATATGAGATCTGATCCACTTTGCTACTTATTTTACATCTTTCTATATTTTTGTCTATTTCATATATTTCTAGAGACGATACTGTATACTATATTGTCTGTAAGTCATATTAAGGCCCTTCTACCAAATTTTGAACATCGGGTACATAGAGGATTCAAGTCCTCTTAAATGCCAATGGTCTTTCTTTTAAAATTCAGCTTTATATTAAATTTATATTTTCAATCAGATTTTCCATGCTCTTTTATAGCTAGTGTTCATATAAACGAATTTTATATTGAAGAAAATTTGCATTTTTTTTTATTCCCAGCAAAATTAATAAGCTATGATTAAAAAGACGTCTGTTAATAATATAAAAATTTTCTTCCTATGTTCTTTCATTTGTTGTTTCGAATAGCGCTTGTAATAAACTTACATCATATAAAACATCTCATTATAAACTTTTGAAATACATCAAATCCTCTTATATTTTGTTATTTTCCATAGTTCACTATTTTTCTTTTATTTTGTAGGGCTCAAAAAGGCTTACATATTATTAGAAATACGATATTAAGTCGCGAACTATCTGTGAATTCATTTTACTTCTAGATATAATTCAAAATATTCTTCAAAACCATAAGAAACGATATATTTATAGTACTCGTTTATTTTTTTGCGCGAACTTACATTGAAAATCACATATGTCATAAATCAACAAGAAAAAAACGAAGAATTACAAAAAAATGATTTTACTTTTACTATCTGATTTTTCCCACTTCTAAACGATCAATAATGAATGTACAATCAAGGATTTAAAATATCAATGGGGTACCAAATATATATTGTGGGTTTATATTACCTTTTTAATAAAATAAAGATCGTGTAATCTAGATTAAGTATTCCATATCTCGATAATTTTATATGTGGGAATTATATTTCAGATCTAGCAAGAATCTATATTATATTATATTTAGATTTATTGTGTTATGAACGGAAGTTTTTATATATATTATCGATTAAAAGATTCTATAATTCAAACATTTTTCCTACATTATATCATATAGTTATTGCAGTAGGAATTTCTATGATAATTGGGCTCCTTTGTTCTAATTTTTTTTTTAAATACGAATAAAAAATACATTTTTTAAAACTTACAATATGTTTTGATCTATATAACATGAAATTATAAGAACCCCTAGAAAGAATAAAGAATAATCTAAAAAAAAGTACCGATATACACATTAAATATTTAATTTTAAACTGTTTTTAGGTTATTGATGTAAGTTTTTATATATACAACTTTGAAAGGTAACTTTGAGCCTTCATTTTTTCGAAAGCAAGTTTTAAATTTGGGAATATCAATATAAAAAATATTAGGTTTTGGGCTCTTCAATACCTAACAAACATTTAAATATACGTTTTTGAATTTTTTAATTATAGATATTAATACACATAAAATTCTCAAGTATCCAAAAAAAATGTAAAAAATTATTTTAACGATTAATTCTTAAGAATTAAAGTCCATTAAATTATAGATTTTTAATTTTTATATCAAATTAATTTTTTTTTTATAAATTTAATTGTTTGGAATTCAATGCATAGTAAATCACATCAATTTACTTTTTAAATAAATGATTTGCCTAAAATGAATGATGAAATACACCTAGCACCATATTCATTTATCATAGTTTTGATTACTTTCCTACTTTCGAAGATTAAAACCAATCAGCATCAAAAGTAAGTTACTAATAAATAATATATCTTATATTAAATGCCCATATTAGTTAAATAAATATAATTCTTAATTAGGCGATATGGGCGTTTCAAAATGGAAAATACATTCACTTAAAACTATTGAACTATATCTGATCATTAAGAAATTTTATAGAAATAAAGTAAAAATCAGTTAAAAGGTTGATTATATGTAATCTTTGATTGAAAATAATAGCTAAAATACAAAACAGATGCAGATAATAGAACCAGAATTACACAATAATATCAATATATGCAATTATGAAATGTAGAAAAAAATTTACAAATTACTAGCATGCTCTCGAAGTTTCAGATTATACTACTTTAATTTTGATTTAGCATCAATATAGACATAATTTAACTATTTTATGGCTTTATATGGTAAATTGTTTTTGCGATAAGTTGATATATACATTGAAATTCGCTGTACGTGCTCCAAGTGCTAATATATAAACATTATTTATAGTTTCTTGATATTATATCTGGTTTGGGGGCATAATTTTATAGCATACACGAGACTAGGAAGCAAAAAAATTAAACAACATGCTTAATGCATAATATAAGTGTTTAGAAGCTATATAATAATATCAAGAAAATCACAGATATAGAAAACTTTAGTGGTGAGCAAATGATATCAGATGTATGTGGCAATGATGAATGTAAGTGGTGGTGCTTTTCAATATTTTAGAAAAAAATATTTGTGTTAATTATTATTTCGAACAATCTTCGTTTGTTCGTTTTTATTCTTGTAAAAAGCAATTTTTACGATTTTTTTTGATGGATTATATAAGGGGGGTGTATAAAAAAACAAGCCAAAAATTTGCAGAATTTTACAAGTACAGTTCTTACCATAGTTTTTATAAGGTTTTTATGAAACTAAATTTCTTATTTTTGATCATAAATTCAATTGTACAGGGCAAAAAGAATCGATTTTGTTTTTAAATAGATTTTATAACAAGAAACACATCAAATTAAAATCTAAAATCAATCTATAAATTTTTTTGTAAAAAATAATTAATTTTTAATAAACCATATGTATTCTCTACTTCTCATATTAAATAATTATCATTATAATTATTTAAAAATAGAATAAAACCACGAATTTTACACTTGATGTTCAATAATTCTCAAATATGAGATAAATTTTTAAACAACATATTTCTGACTGTTTTTTGCCAAAATATAATTTTTTGCCTTAATTCAATATTTAATCAATAAATTAATAAGTTTATTTTTTATTTATATAAAAAACAATTTAATCACGTGTGATTGATTTAATTATCTAGGTATTTTAAATAAATAAAAATTTATAATTAATATCTGTTTTGTCAACACCATTTTAAGTAATTTTTTTTTCCGTATCTACATTTCTAATACTCTATACTTATTGGAATAGGGGCGAAGTATTTCTGGTGTGATATTTTGACTATAATTATATTTAATTGTCATGTAAATGATGGTTTTTACACCCATGTGAAAGTGCAAATTATTTGCTTTTGTACCAATTTTTGTTTATAATTATTGCGTAGCTGATACACTATTTTGATATGAAAATCTAGATTTTGCTTTTTGTGTTTTCTCGATAGAAAAATATAAAAAAATATTTTATATCTAAATATAAGATTAGAATATAAATTTACTTTCAAAATCTATTGAAATATAAAACTTAGGCCTTAAACATTTGTATACAAGTTATAATAATTTTTAAGACATTTAGTCATGGGTTTAGTTATGTTTTTATTTTAGTTCAGTTTTTTGATGATGAATTTTATCGTATTTTTTATATTGTCTTAAAAAAAATACTATGAATTTAAACAAAAATATGTCTAAAATCAGATTCTATTACGATAGTTTTCATCCAGAAATCCAACAAAAAATTAAATTGCAGGAATTATTTTGGGAATAAAAAATAAATAATATAAAAGTTATCACAGAAACAGGACTATATTGTAGCCTTAAATTGAGCTGATGAATTTTTAATGCAAAAAGAACTCGTTTAAACAATAGTATTTAGTTTAATCACATTATAAATATGTAATTTACAGTTTGTGCATTTATATGTAGTTTATTTCATAAATATGAATATAATATAAAATACCTAAGTAAAGTGCTATTAAAAATCTTAGAATTATCTCTAGAATTTAAAATTTTATCTTATTATAACTGTCATCGCAATATGTGCATAAAAGAATTTTCCTTTTAGCAAAAACGATGAAATAAAAAGATTTTATATTTGTTTCGTGACTGTTGCAATAAGCAGTAAATATGTTTGTTTACAGTCCGTAATAATTATCCTCGAAAGAGGTGTTCTATATATTCGTAAAAATATATTCTATTAATTCTTACCGTTTTTTTTCAAATTAATTTACAGCTTATCTGCAACATAAAACATCTATAAACAATATTTTCTTAATAAGCTGATCATTAATTTGATTATTTTCTAAAAATTTATCAAAAAAATATTTCTATTGGTATTATGCACACAGAATAGTTCATGGGGCTATTTTCTGATGAAAATCGATCATTTTTTATATAAAAAAAAAGAATATTTTGAAAAGGCAAGAATACTTCCTAAATTTGGATGTTAAAATGCCATTCTTATTCTGCATTTCTAGTATAAAAGCTTGTATTTTCACATTAAGAATAGTAAATAATAAATTTTGTTTGTGATAAATAAAAGTGGCTTTTATTAATAGTTTTACTGTATTCTTAATAAAATTTACAGTCTGAATGAAATTAAAGATGCCGAGGTATTAAAAAATTACACCAGAATTTACTTTACAGGTTTATAACATAAGATTTTATTTTTTAAATATATATAAAACACAAATTGCGGATTTTTTTGTAATCCTAAAAAGAATATATGAATAATTTTTTTTTGCAATCAAGCAATAATAACTGAAATTATAGTTGAACATGCTATAAAAAAAATTGCAACGTACAAATTCATATTTTATATACTTCCAAGTGCTATCTAAAAAAAATGTATTAATTTGTTTATGGCTTTCGATATTCGGTTTTGTATAAATTTGGCTATTATAACATTTATTTTTACTATATTTTTGTTGAAAAATCGGCTATATAAATTGATACAATGTTATACGAATATAGAACATGACAGCTAAAATTATTTTTTTAGCTTGATAGGTGCTTATGAAACTAAAATTTGTATTTTAAAACGGTAATTACAATATAAGCGCGTTCTATTTATAGATCGAAAAAAAAAACTGTATATTAAAATAAGTAATCTTAAATTAAATAGTAAAGTATTATATTTTGTGGCCTCAATTACATAACACAGGTATAGCACTTCTACTATAAAGTTATTCTTGAACACATAAAATTGTAAATATCTTGATTAAAATTTTATAAGTATTTATAAAAGCTCTTTAATATATTTACAACACGTTTATATTTTTTTCAATATAAAGAATTGCATCAATAAATTCCTAAACTTTATTTTTTTGTATAAACTCTAATAATCTATCATGTGTTACAATATTTACGAAAGGTTTATATTTACTTTTCCTGTTTTCATGTCTCATTTATTTACTGGTCATCACTCTGCAAATTTCTGTTATTTTTTTTTTAAAGTATGATGATGTATTCTTGTGAACATGTATGGATGGAGTCTTCCTAAATCATTTTTTATTTTATTAATAAATTTACTCAATTTTTTTCCTATTATTATGTACGTTCGGCAGATAAAATTGATGATATAAATATTTTTCCTAATATGTAATGAATATATAACATATATACATATCAAAATCAAATATATTCATATTCTTAGTAAGAATATCATATTCTTAAAATACGAAGCATCTAAAATTGCTTTATAAGAAGTTTAGCATAATTATCTTGCTGTAAATATATGAATCACGGAATTTAAAAAAGAATACTGCTTTATTGTAATTTTAATATAAACTTATGTCAAATTTTTATGGAATTTTGTTTATAACTTTATTTATGTTATGCGCAACTTTTTCTGGAATATAGCTTTGTTTTCTAATACCGATTCTAAAAAAAAAGTTTCCATTTTTGATGTCTGTCGAGGTTGTCAATGTAAAATTTTGCATATTATTTAAATATTTACAGATTGCGTCTATCAAATATTATATCGAAATGAACCAATATAATATATATTGTGCAAACATAAAAATGCATTAAAAAATCATATAGGCGTTTTATTTATATTAGTTTGTTATAAAAAAACCTAGGGCATCTTTGATTCAATTTACAATGTGTGTTTTTATATTCTTTAAAACCATAATAAACATAGATTTTCCGTGTAATCTATCCCTAGGGAAAAAAATGATAAAAATTTTACAAGAAAAGAGAAAAAAATCACATAGCATAATATCTGTGTTAGAAGACCCTTTTCGAATAATTTTATAAAAGCATATTTGGAGCTAGAAACGTTCATTTTATGGGTAAAATAAAACAAGCAGAATTCAGTAATCGTTTTATTTTATTGCTTCTTTTCAAATTTTAATAGTTTACATTTCCATTTGATTGATGTATTATACGATTTCCCCGTACATTATGCTTATTTGCTCAATATTTTCAACTGAATCTAAAATGTTAAAAAAAACATTCATTTCTTATCATGTATAAAAATTAATGATTTGTTTAATTTATAGGTTAACATCCCATTTTTTATTTTTATTTATTTTCGAATTATGTCGCGATTATCTTTAAAAACTCAAAATAGTCTACTTTCATGGAGTTATTTCTCGAAAAGGTTATATTTTTGCTGCAACTGCAAATTTTATTAGATATATAATGTATGATCGTAACAATGGGTTTTTAATAATTGTATATATTCCTAAATGAATTTTTTTGATCTTTGTAGTGTCCTCATTAAAAAAATGCTGTATCACGTTAAAATATATTTTTTATGTTATTTACGTTTTATTATTAATATTATAAATTTCTGTTTTTTAGATTCTACGTCTGCAAATGATTTAAATAATTCCAAAATTCGTATTTGAACCTATGAATTTCTAATAGTTACTAATTATATAAAGTTCGCTATTATTTTAGATAAAAAATCGTTATTAGCGCATTTATGCACAAAATTAATTTCGCATTCTTATTTACCTAAATTAAATATTAAGATTTTATTCTATAATTTTCTAGATATTAAAATGTTGAGCGTTTTTAAAATTTATAAGTTATCACTGTAGTTATATTATAGTATATATTTTGTAATAATTTATAAGGGTTTCTTAATAAATTTAATAATTTCTTGCGTCTTTTATTGATTTTAATAAAAAAAGATAACTTCTGTTATGAATATTTAATATTATTTTGCTCCTAATATCATTTTTTGTTCTCTTGTTATCGATAATATCTTTTAGTGTTTTCTATTGTGCGATTTAATTCTTATATTAAGTGTTACTTGGGTATTAAAGATTTAGATATAAAAATATCTTTATTAAGCATTAATTAGTCAATATATAGCTAGGTAGTAATTATTTGTCATAGAAATATATTGAAAAAATATATATGATTCGATTTGTGCTGGCTTGATTAATTCATTCATATATATGATATCTAAATAATTATCTTCGATCCATGCTTATTATGAGAATCTGGCAAACATTTATTTTTCAAGAAATAAAGTTAATTTTAATAGCATATAATTTTTATACGTTTTTTTCAACAACGAAATAAATTGGAACCCAATCATTGTTTAATAGAATTAATTCTAAATTTTCTTTGTTAGAAGCCTTTGGATTGAGAAAAATCCTTAAAAAATAGGTCTTGAAAGGGTGTGAGGTATTGAAGAATATTATATAACCTAAATTAGAAATACGCTGTGCGCGATGGGTAGCAAGCAAGTTGTGTACATAAAAAACTAATATGTATAAATATAAATTAAGCCTATAATAAAAAAATTACCAGAATTTTGTTTATTTTATATTTTTTAACATATAAAGGCTTTCTTAATTGCGCATAATTATTATGCCATATATAAAATGAACAAATATTATTGTAATTTAGTTATCCTAAATTTTTACGGAATAAAAAGATGGAAAGGAAATTAGTTACTTTGTTCTGAAATATATTGTAAATATTTATTTTTTCTTCTGCTAAATGCTATTTATATTTATAATATTGAAATTAAAAATATTCATTTTAATATGAAAATTTGCTTTTATAAAAGAAATATGCAATTTTAGTTTTTTTTTAAAGTCTTTTTTTATTTTTTTTATTAAATTTTTTTTGTGTACTTTGTATAAGATTTTACAGTTGTATTTGTTTTCTTCAACCTTGCACAAATCACTATGATTATAGTATATATCGAAATATGCTAATATGTTAGAATTTTAATAATGTATGTCTTATATGATAAAAAAAGGAAAATTTCTGTTGTTGAAGCATAATTAATATGCTTGATTTACCTTTAAAATAGTTAAATTAATAACAGTTATACTTGTAGCATTAAATATTTGATTTTACTTACATTCAACAAATAGATAAAATTAATATAATGTATATATTGTCAATTATTCTAAATACCTATGTTTTATTCGACTTCTTGTTTTAATTGGTGCCTTCATCTCTATAAATGCACCAAAAATTTTCCAATTATAATACATACACAAGAAAGTATGATTTGATGCCACTTTTACATTTTCATGCATCTAAAAAAATACCCCATATTGATAATTCATTTCAAGGAATTCCTTAATATTTCGATTTCTGTGCATAAATTAGATGATTTAATATAATATTTGAAATCAATAATTTGAAGTTCTGATGTTGTAATTTTGACTCGAAACAACTAAAAAAGCATCAAATCACCTTATAGAGACGGAATTGCAATATCAAATACAAACTAAAAAAATATAAAAACCCCAGAAAGTGTATCATATAATTATTTCAAAATCGTGTCATGTCTATAATTAAATGCATAACTTGTATAAGAAAAGGATAAAATAAATATAGATAATTGATGGTATGTATTATTTTTTAAGCTATATACATTTTTTTGTAAACTTTAATTTTTTTCTATATTAACATATTAAATCAACTCTATAGTCCTAAAAATATATTTATAAATATATCTTTAAATTTACAAGGGGTCGTATGGTTGAGTGGTTTACAAGTCTGATCCCTAGGTCAGGGGTCGCGGGTTCCATTTCCACCCACCCCACTAATTTCCGAAACGAGTTTACTTTAAAGAAAAATACCCAAGGGGGCGGCCAGTGAACCATAAAAGATAAACCATAAAGCACTGACAAGCCAAGAGAAAAAGGATGTTGCCGTGTTAGCCGTTGAACTATATATTCAGTATTGAATAAGTACCACACCGTTCAGCAAGGATATAGGTAAGTGTAGAGTGTGGTTTTAGCTTGTAACTTGTAGCGATGAACAGTAGACAGAATCTCATTCCCTCCACATAATGACTGCCGCCTATGAGAAAGGGCCCGATCCACGGTGATACGGGTGACAAGAAGTGCTGGAGGAGTCCCACAGAGAGACGCAGCTGTTAAGCAATAGTTCCTATGTATATTAAGCGAACTTCCTTTTAAGTAATAGAAGTAAAACATAGATAAATAAAGTATATTCGATTAGAATTTATTTAAATTTATAATATATTTTAATCAAACAAAATATACCAGATGTTTTTCTATACGATAGAAAAGAAAATATGATTACGCTGATTTAAATAGGTATAACTAGCCTTGATAACTTGACTGAAGTTGAGAATGAAAAATATAGGAAGTATGACATCATGGCGAATGAACTTGGTTTAATTTACAAATTTAAAACAAGAATAGTACCATATGTGATGACTTGGGATGGGGTGGTCACAAAATAACATAAAAAAAATGTTAAGGAGTTCAAAATCCCGGCTGAAGTAGAAGCATACATGCTAGCTCTCACACTCCGCAATAAACTGGAAATCATCTCATTTAGGAGAAGAAGAGCAGTTGATGAAGATAGGTGTGGGGAAAGTGTCAAAATATGCATCAAGGAGTTCTGCAATATTCCCAACACGCTGACTACGTCTAAATAAATAAAATTGATAAAATGAAAATCGTCCAAAAATAATTTCTAAAAATAAATTTATAATTTTTTAATTCCAGTCTTGCTGTAAATTTTTTGTATTCATATTATTGATGGTTTTTAAATTATTTTTTTTTAAATTAAATACTATTTCGGTGTGTTTTCTAAATTCAAATAATTTTTTTGCGTATATGAAGGGAATTTTTTTTTCTATATTATTTAAATTATAATTACATTGGTATACGATTTATTGCAAAGTATTTTATCTTTGAAATTTTACTATACCATAATCAGTAATTTAAATGTAAGTCCTTAGTAATTGAACGTTGCTATCCCAAGAGACATTAGTAAATAAACAAAATTTACACGAAAAAATTAAATATATATAAAAAAAATGTGAATAGACAGTAAAAGTTTTGAATTTTTAGTTGTATATATTTAACAAATTAGATTTAGAAAAAATATACATATGATTAAAAAATTTATAATTACCCTATTCAATGATATTTTTTCTCAAAAATATTCTTACATAATTTACTTTATCAGATTTAAAATTTATTACTAAATAAAGCGTGAAAGTTTAGTTTACATATCATTTATTAATTTTAAATTTTAAACTAAGATTATATTTACTTTTTCCATTTTATAATCGAATTTGTATAAATTCTAGGTATATAAGAAAATTTGCACAGGTTTAATTGTATTTCTTAAATTTTTTTAAATTTAGTATGTGGGATAATAAAAATATCTATTATATTTTAAATATCCGAGGGCCTGATACTTTGAAACCCGACATATAGAAAGAGATTTAAATAGAACAACATAAATATATGAATCTATAATTGTATATATTCTTTGTGGTTTTCGAAAACAAAAACGATTGATGGATGTATATTGAAAATTCAGGACATAATTAGGGTCGTAATTTTACCTATTTATTATCTAAAAAACAGAAAATAGTCTTAATTATCAGTATTTACGTTCAAGAATAAAAAAAATTATATTTAATTGTACATTGTAGAGAAAAAATAACTTCTTAAAGGGAACCTAATTACAGAGTTGATTGATTAAAATATTGGCTAAAATTTAAAATTGGAAAACTTATAAAGTGCATAAATTAGGCAGAAACTAGTATTTAGTAGCAATATATAGTGTTTAAAATCTTTGACACATAAAAATTGTAGAACATATTATAACATTTTTTAATGCTATAATTGAAGTTATTATTGACGCCACGTATACGTCTACCCGGGTCAATATTACGGTTTAACGCGTTAAATTAACAAAATATGTATTTTTGCAATGATTTTATTAATTAATTTTAGCTTTATACTACTATACAGTTTCAAATAAAGATTTTCTCTGTTTTAAAGAATTTTATATAATAATATCAGATAAAAGCGATATATTTAAGCTTATTTTGTATGCAAATGTGTTTCGTAAATACATTTAAAGCGCATATGGTTAGATATTACCTGCATAATATGATTTTATGTAATTTATCATATTTTCTTAATTATTTTCTGTTATGTTTTATCAGATAAAATTCCAGGGGTTAATATCAAAAAAATATATAAAGTTCTTGGCTTTAATTCTAATTCATTTTCTTGTGAAATAGGTAATTTAAAGAGATGTTACCATATTGAATGTTTTATTTTATATGAGCAGCAGCAAATATGATTCATACTGATGTTTGAATTTCTATAAGTAAATTTTGAAGCATATACAGCCCATCAAAACAACACAATATTTTAAAATTGGAATTTATTGCATATGCATAATTTATATCTAACATTGTTATATTTTTATTGGAAATTTATAATATCACTAATTTATGGTACTGTTTATAATTTTATTCACAGTTTTGAGCAGTTAAAGTAAAAACAAACTCTAAAACATTCCTTTACAACTTAAAAATAAAAATTAGAAACTATTGCGTCATCCCCTTTAATATTCAGTTAAAATTTACATCATACTTATGGTTTGAATATTTGTAACTTTAGAATTTAGACGTCCTAATTTCTAAAGTTTTAAGTGCAATGGCTGTGTATTTTTAATTTGATATTTTCAGAAGTATTTGGTGTGATCATGTTTCTATTAAACACTCTATTTATTCATATAGAGACCATGTTGAATTTTATGTAAATCACTATATCTGGAAAACTACCCAGAATGTCTATAACATAGCATTTAAAATGATTTTGTGATACAGATGCATGTGTAAAAAATTTTAAACGAAGTATCTTATTTTTTATTGCTTACCAGTATATCAACTTTTATGACAGCTAATTATAATTGGATTTTATGATTATTTGATATAACACCACCTTTAGTCTTATACGTTTCTTTGTTCATAGTTTGACCTAAATGGATATGACCTGTTTTACCAGGGGTCAATCATATGGAGGGGGATTCGATCTACTTTTAGTCGTTGGTATATTATGCTATCCCTTCCACTCCAAAATTATCCAAATCTATACTAAATGGAACATGAATTCATTTAATTTTATGGTTTCTTTTTCATCATGCACTGCAACCTATTAATTTATTCTTGGCTTGTCAGTTCTATTATGGTTTTATTTTCTAGTTTTGACAGACCGCTCCAAGCAGATATTTAAAATTTTAGTACTACATATCTATTCAGGTTTACTCTGTGGTTGAAATACAGTCTCTCTAATTAAAGCTTATCTAAATCAAATGCGCCATCACACCCTATAAACTATTAAATTGATATGGAGTTAACAGCATTTATCGAAATGATTTTTAATATAAATAAATGAATTTGACATATATTTAGACCGTTGGAAGAAAAAAATATTGATACTAAGAAATCCTCTATGTGTTTTGTCATAAAAAATTATACAAATCATTTCGAGACAATTATATCCAAAATTCTATATACATTAAATACAAATAAAATTGCCAATTTAAAATCACGGTTTGTAATAACGTGGAATGTTGCTTTTTTATTAAATATAACATTTATATGATTTCATACTCGCGCCATTTAAATGTATTATGTGCAAATAGTTGTTACTCATCGATCCATAACATTATATTTTATTTCTTGCACACATATAACAAAGCATATATATCCGATTCAAAATTATACAAATTATTTATGATTTGATTTTCTTAGTATCAATCACATCTTTTGAGACTTAGTCAGCCTATCGGGAACATTGCACAACTCCTCGATACACTTTTGACACCTTCCCTTGATCTATCTTCATCAACTGCTCTTCTTGTCTGTATTGTGGTTAGTTCGAGTGTCTCAAGCATTTGCAAATTCAAATAAATTTTTGGTATATGCTATGGTTTAAATATATCCATATAAAATTTACACTTTTGGAATTTCAATTATTTTAATTTTATCCCTCCGCAAGACACTTGAACTCATCTCATTTGAGAGAAGAAGAGCAGTTGATGAAGATAGGTCAGAGTAAGGTCTCAAAAGATGCATCAAGGAGTTGTGTAATATTCCCAACACGCTGAGCACGTCTAATAAGATAAAATCGATGAAAAGAAAATTAACCCATAAATAAATAAAATTAATTTTATAATAAGCCTTGAAAAATTGAGACATATTACACACCAAAATATAGGACTAGAAAAATATGAATACATGCATTATAAAAAACACGTTTTTTGAATAAAGCACATATATCACCTAAAATTTATAACGCCATATATTTAGCCATTTAAATATGTGAAACAATGTTTTTTAACCAATTAAAAATTTTAGTATAAAACACTGATTTGTATCGAAAAATGCTTAGAAGAAAACACTCAATCACGAAAGCTAAAAATTAATGGTAATTCTTAATTTTAATTTTCAAATAAAAGGTCTTTAAAAGTTGAGAAGTATATTAGAAGACCTCGAATAGAAGAAGAAAGCCGAATTAATATATACGTAGTGCGCACGGGAAAGCAAGCAAGATGTGCTCGAAAACGTATACTCAAATTATAACACAAATTTAGCCTTATAAATAAATTTAATAAATTTCAATAACATTATAGAAAAATTCAATGGGTATTAAAACATTTTTAATAAATAGTAAAAAGATATTGATTGATGTTTTACAGCAAAATCAATAAAATAAGAACAAAAACAAAAGTAAGTTTAACTTAACATATAATTGAAATATAAATCAAATAAACCATATTGCACCGAGAAACCCATTCATTTTGATCTAAGCAACCAAATACTAGCTTAAAACCACATACACTCAAATTTTACCTATTTCTGTATACTACATCCGAAGTATTACCCCTAAATGCCATAAAAAATAATTTATTCTTTATCCAAGAAATAAGATTCGGTTACATGTAATGGTACTGGTATTTGTGAATAATAGTGTTAAATAACCTTTCTTGGTTTAGATAGTCAATTAAGTCTACATAATTGTTGTTATTTGAACTTGCTTTAATTATAAAATTGAATTCTTAGATTATGTGCATACATAAAATAGTATAAATTCCCACTGGAATAGGATATGAACTGCTCTAATGCAAAAAAATCTAAATTTTCTATATAAAATTATATACGCTTATATTGATAGATGAGAAAAAATATGAATTTTTCTATGCTAAAAACCTTAGTCATCTTATTTATGGTGTAAGTTTTCAAAAATAGAATACTTGTCGACTATATATACATCATAAAAAGGATGGATTTTATTTGTCGTAGATATTATTTGTTCTAGATATTATTTGTCATTTCTTATCTATCATAATTTGATGTATATGCTTCAATTCTTCAGTGATTCATACGATGTTTTTCGGCTTATGGAAAGCAAAAAAACAATAATTGCTATTAAAAAATTTTCAAGTTGAAAAAAATGTAAAAATAAATATATTAGTAAATATTTTACATGGCGTTCTTAACGACATAATTTTTATTTGTATGCTGTAACAGTTTACGTTGTTTCCACTCTTCAGTGCAATTTTCAGATGTAATATAATGGTATTTGACATTATTTTTAGATCAATGTAGCTTATTTTTAGGTTAAAGGAATCTAATAATATATTGAAAAACAATATTCTGATTTGGACTTTTTCAGAACCTTAATTATATACTAGAAATAATGCATGTAACTATTTTTTGGAAATTTATGATGCAACATAATTTCTATTTTATGGCTTGTTGCTAAACTTATGATTTTGTCTTAATATCATTTAAGTTTTTGCATTATAATATGTGGTATAATCTAAAAAAGAGTAAAAATTTACCCTATATTTCAAATTTTATTATGAGGCCATTAAAATTGTAACTGATTTATATATGTAAAATGCTTCGTTTTTTAATAAATTTTAAAGGATTTAGCAAACAATATATCATAACTGCCTTTATGATTATATGTCGATTTAGTTTATGATATTAATAATATATACCTTTTTTTATAATAAATCTGCATAGCTTATATATATATCAATCGAATTTTCGTTTTGATTTTATATAAACAAAAATAATATCAGCATATTTTATAATAAAAATTTGAAGAAAAAACATTTAAACTAACAAATTATTAATTCAAAAACGAAAACTCATGCATGATTATCACAAAAAACTTGCACTATAAAGTCTTAATCACAAATTAAGCATATTGAAATGTTAATATTTATAGTTTCTTTTAGCAGATTGAATTTTTTCTTACTTTGAACAATTTTATAAGAGAAAGAATGGAAAAAAATTCTATAAATTAATTGCGCAGCTGATTTACGTTATAACAAGAATGGTTTTTAAAAATAATTTACCAAATATATTTAGTATTGTTAAAAACTATCATTTAATTATATTTTTTTTGTTTTAAAATATATTATGTGATTTTTCATTGTAAATATTTGTTTAAACTTTGTGATATGATATGTAAATCGACTATAGAAGGTAATTTGTGTCGTGATTTTTATATAAGATCAAGAATTCAATGTAATCGACGACAGTTTTTCTTATATAAAAGCATTGGATTATCTTACATATGTATATTTTATTTACGAAAATAAATAAAAAAATATAGATTAAAATCCAAATACAAAACTTAATCAAGTAATATTTCGCCTTTTACTATACAATCACTTAAATTACAAATTATAAAACTTTGAATTTCATACATCAATCTGCAACAGTAAGCTGCATTTCGTAATTAATTTTACGATTAGCAGACATAGGTACTTCTTATGATTATTAAGATCCGCTTTTTTGTTTTTTGTCTTTATTACTGTTTATCTATGGTCAATTTTTTGTAAAGGAAATCGTTTCAAAATGTCAAATCACCGAAACAGGAAATTTAAAAAAATTGATTTGCTTAAAAAATAAAGATATATGATTGTCATAAAATCACAATAAACCCACATTTAGACTATTGAAACATATAATATTTTATGTTATCTCTATAACAGGAAAACCAAAAATCAAGGTTATTGATTTTAACATAGTATTTGCATGGATATGCGATACTACATAGTTACGAAATATAGTATAGATATTACAGTAAATAAGCAGCCTAAAAACGTAATGTAAAAACTTGTGTCAAATATACATATCTTAAACTAGCAATATTGATTATTAGTTTAATGGATGATGAAATTATAATATAACTTTGTATAAACTTTCAGATATCAACACAAAATGATTATCAATTTATACATAATAAATTTTCATTACCGCAACTTACATACTATTAGGCGTACAATTTAGTTTTTTATGTAAAAACCAAGTATTTAGCCTTCATATATTAACCTATGCATTCTAATTAAAAGTTAAGCATATTGGTAATCAAATTATACTAAGAAGCACTATTAAAACGCAAAATTGTCTTTAAATGTTACATACAAACATTTGCACTTAAAAACACCATGATTCATCGATATTTGGTGTGTAGTATATTTATACAACTTTTGGAAAGAGCAGGTCGTGAACATAAAAAACAGGCAAACCTTTCGGTAAATGAATTCTTGTACGGTGTGATTTCATATTCCATTTAACATTAGAAAAAACCAAAACTTGTTGTCAAGAAGCATCAAATGTACGCAAAAACCATGACTGCCAGATATACAAAATAAAAAGGATATGTTATTTCCATACCTAAAAATCTGTTATTAAAATTTTGTGTGATACGTCTGTGATCATTAGAAATTATTTAAATTGCCAGTAAATTATATCCATTTGTATTAATTATATTTGCTTTAAATGTACTCTTGAGCGACTTTATAATAAAAATGCGTTTCTAATTTCTACTTTTTAGCAGGATAAATGCATATTTTAAATTTAAAACATTTCAAGTGAGAATATTTTCGATCTAAAATAGATTCACATGAATTCTTCTATTTGATTACCATAAATATATTTAAATTTGTTAAATTGGAGCCATGTATACTTTAATGATGCGTTTAGAATATAAAAGCTTGCTTAAAATATTTTTTAGGTTTTAAAAGAAATGACATTCGGGGTATATACATTTCTCAATTGAATACATGATCTTTATTTAGCAGCTATGTCAGCATTAAAAATGTTTTGATATTCTTTAAGGTATTATTTTATTTCTTATAGCTGTGTAGTTTCAACTATAGTTCCATTTACATAAAAAGTTGCAGCTTAAAAATCTCTATATATATGTTTTAAACTTTAAAAATGCATTTACAGAGATGAATTTACTTTTTTTGAAAAATTTTAAATATAATTTAAATAAAATGTACCCGTTTGTTGTTCGTATGATATGAGTTTTTGAGGTTACAATTCTCTCTCAATTTGAAATGATATATTTTGCAATATTGTAAAGCTAAATTATCAAAAAAATGATTTTATCATATATGTATAGAGAAAAAATGAAAGTCCACCTTCTGTTTTTACGTTTATAATTTTCTCGCTAATTTTATATAAGAAAAATCAAATTTTTTAAAAATACAACAACTATATTTAACAAATAAATTATAAAGATAGCGAATTAATGTTTTAGATTTTAATCAAAGTATTAATTTATATCTACTTTACCTATTTTCATGCTATAAACTCCCATAAATTTTTTTTTGAATATAAAAATATGATATGATAAATAGTGTATAGAAAAACAAATATTTTTTAGAAATCAAAAACCAATTTTTTCCTAAACTATATCAAGCAGAAACTGTGATTAGTTAAAGTGATTTACCAACTTTTGCCAATAATATAGATATGTAATACAAGCCATTCACTACAAATGACTTATTATATGTAAATACAATGAATTCTGAAAACTTAAATATAAAAATGAATTTTTTTACATAAAATAATAGTAATAAAATTAGATTTAAAAGATAAAATACTAGTTTATAAGGATTCAATCAATAGTTAAACTATAAAATTGTTTTTGAAATGGTATATTTGATCAAGATTGAATTTTTAAAACTACATTTCCAATAATTTTATGCATAAAAAGATTAAATAGTGTTTTTTAAACCACACATAAAGATGATAAGAACGCAAGTATTTACTATGTGTATAATAAATATAAACCTTTTCGATGATTTGAAAATTAATATTTGGATATAATGAATCAATTGGTTGTATACGAATAATACTTAAAATATTGATGTTATTTTATTTTACTTCTCTTTTTTTTACTAATCCAATTTCATTTATTTTTATTTAATGTTAATACAACAAATTATATACAGAATAAATAATACTACAATTTTTTTATGTTTTTTTAAAGCCATTTTATTATTTTCATTCATATATATTGTCTTTTCACTATTTTATGCAATCTAAAGTATTTATTGTTGATTAGAAATAAAATTTTTAGTTTTAATTGTTAATTTTATTTCTAATATTATATAAGTAAAACATCGGAATGATTTAGAGTGTATAAAAAACTGATACTGTTTTACGCCTCAATATCTTATAAATCTTTATAATACCCTTTTAAAACCAGGATGATATCTTCGAAAGTTTCTTCTATCCTATTCCTTTTGATTGCCCGCCTGTTTCAATTGATATTATGTCTCCTTTATATTCGAATTATGTTATTTGTAATCACACTATCCCAAGTTAATGACGTATGGTACTATTCGTGTTCCACATTTGCAAATGATTACATTTTCATTTATTAATGATCACATTTTCTTAGCTTATTCAACATGCATAAGGTATCTATAAATTCAGTTCATGTTTCTATTAATGTAATAGAAATTTTCTTTTTATAGTATAAATGAAAATTTGGTTTGTCAAAACTGTAATGTTTTATCGTTTGATTTTTCGTGATCCGTTTTTCGGCCTGTTTTTTCATAATTTTTTTATAAAGTGTCTTCTAGTCTCTTTTGAAACTTTTAAATGGATTTTTCTTGCGGTATAGCGTTTATACGTATTACCATTTCGTTATGTCACCGTATGTAATTTAATCAAGCATTTTTTAACATCTAATTGCAATTAATATACTTCGATAGATGGTACTTCGTAGGCTTGACATTTTGAATATTCTATATAATATATTTATATCCGGAATGTAAAAAATTCTTGTTTGTTTTTATATACCAACAAAATATCTGGCTGCGTAAACAATGTATTATCTTATTATTCATAAAAATTTTTGACGAATTCGCTTATTTTAGCATAAAAGAAACTAAACTTTTGTGTCTTCCCATTAAAGTCTCTTCAAATGTTCTAAAGTTATATTACATGGTAAAATAGTCGTTTATTAGTGACCGATTGTATTTTTTTACACCGTCATTTTATATATTACCGCTCTTATTTAAAATTGCATAATCAATTCTGAGTATCTTATAATCCAATAATGCATTTTATGAATATAAATGCGATTGGATGATCATTTCTTAGTTTTATCTGCTTAAAGTATAAATTTTATTATTTTTATCTGCAAATATGTTGGTTCTAATATCACTACTTTTCTTATTCAATCACTTATTTTAAAAAAAGGTTACTGTTCTATTTTAAAAACGCTTACATGGCAGTTTATGATAAAATATCATGCCTCTAAAGATATTTGTATAAAATTTTACCGTTAAGATTATTTTTGGTTTTATTTGAAATTCGTAAAAAAATTAATCACAAATCTTGTCAAATGTCTCATCTTTAGTGCTTAAAGCCATCTTACTGAATTCTTCGCTATTATAGTCAATATTCTCTTCTTTGAGAATTTCCTGTATTCTGCATACAATACCATTTTTTTGCAGTCTATCACCTAACAAACCACAAATCTCAAAGTCTTTCACATGATAAAGCTTTCAATATATAGACTGTAGTGTAAAAAACTGTTTAATGTAAAATTTTGCTTTTGATAACCATATGTGAGATAATTTATAATAATTTTATATGTTGCAACCAGTTGTTTTATAATAGAATCACATATCACTAAAATGAATATAAATAGGCTATATAGAGAACGAACATTCATTTATGAAAAACAAAAATTGAATATAGTATTTATGCTATCTTCGTTGCACATTAGTTTTTAGAGATCTGTTTTATAATAATATGATTTCCTATGCAGCAGTGGAAAATATCTAAATTAATTTTTAGAGTTTTTTATAGACCAAATGTGGCTTAGTAATATTATTAAATAATTAAAAATTTTTTGTACATCTTTTCGTAGTTTTATTTCAATTTATGATGCTCAAATAGATAAGTATCATACAAAAATTGTTTTATTTTCAGATATCCTATAACTAAATTTTTCGTTTACTGTGCCAAAATAAATTAGAATATCCGAGCTATTTAAAGACCAAACAATAATTCATATCATAGGAAAATATACCAGCATTTATATATTAAGACCAGATTTATTATTTTTGAATGCTTTAAAAATATTATAACGTTTTCAATCAAATTTTAGTTTTTACTGACAACCAGTGTATTTTTGAAACCTTTAATGTATTTGCTTTTGCATTTGATAGTTTTTTTAGTAAATAAGTTAGTATGTGTTTTTAGATAATTCATTTCTTTTGTAACACATTAAATGACGTTATTTTTACTTAAATTTTAATTTAAATATTACTTGTTTCATCAAACTGTATAAGTTTTGAAATTATGGTAGGTATTTTTTTATAATAAATTTAATGCATCTTGATGTCCTAATATTACTTACAAATATAAACTATTGTTGATTTTTTCTTTCTATTTATAAAATATTTATGTTACCAATCTTTACAATTTTAATGATGTTTAGTTATGCGTTTTTCGCACATATTATGTTAAATTTAATGGGTTGATACTTTATTTTGTGCATATATCTTCACTATGATTTTTTTATCAAATATATTCAACTAAGCATAAAATTTTTATATTTTTTTATCTATGATGTAAATATTGAGGTTATAATGTGAATTAATATAATATTAATTTGAATTTAAACTATAAAATAATTATGCCAGAGCTAAGAGAAAAAAATAAATGATATTTTGGTCAAAGATTAAGTTTAGAACAAATAGAAAAAATTCTTAATTATCAAATAAAATCGTATAGAACGATCACGGATTTGATTAGACCTGTATATGTTAATCACGAACTTCATTAGTAGTTTATTTGAATCCAATAGTGTCTTTATAAGGATGTATCTAAAAGAAATAAGTTAGTGTAATTGATGATCTCATAACTTTGAAAATTTTAAAATCTGTAATGGTATAAAGTAGTAGGATAAATATAAATAAAAATAATTAATAGTGACATAACTAATAATATATCTATTTTTATTAAAAAAACGGCTGCTATAGGTGCTTATTTTAACGTTAAAACATATCTTTTTGAGCTAAAATCTTAAAATCATTGGCATTATCTTAAAATAAAGTATGTTCTCGTTCGTCATTGATCAGAATATATTGAACTTCTTTCAAAGCTACATTAGAATTACATTTTAAATGTAACATTAGTTCGAAATTTCAAAATGTAAAGATGTACTTTATATACTAATATCTTTATTTTTTCTTTTCAATTAAAATTAATCGAAACCTAATTCATAATTATCTCTTTTAATTTCTGGTCTGATTTTTAAATACTAGTTTCATTAAAGAGATATCCATTGTATGGGGCATAAAAATTAAAATTACGGGTCTATAATTTTAAATTGATCTCAATATGTTTTTAACATATCAGGATATAACAAACTATAACATGATAGATAAAAATAATAACCTTTGGGCATTAAATTTATATTGTTTATGATACAATATATTTAAGCAACCATAAAAGCCGAATTCAATTTATTATTTTTGTATTATTTATGTTCACGGCTAATTCTATTTAGAATTATAAAAAGTGACTCGACTGATTTTCATAATAATTGTGTCAATAATGATATATTAACTGTCTCTTATAAAAGATGAACATACAATGTAATTGTATCATTTTATATTATTATAACTTAAGGCTAAATTTACAGTGCAAAAATTCAATCGATTTTGATAATGTTTTTTATACATACAGATGTTTAATGCATAAAAATGTGTCCATATATTCTTTAACAGCATAATTGACAAATTCATTAAATATAGACCCATATAGTAAAATACGTCCAATCTGCTAGTCGAACTTAGAAAATCAGCAATGACAGATAGACCTACAGCTAACTTATACAGAAATAAATTGGGCTGAAATTTGATTTAATTGTGTTGAAGTGGTTAACGATACTAAGAAACAAAATTTACACCACATTTAACTTAGCATTATCGTTGCTTTCATATCTTAAAAGCTGTATATGAATACAAAGTCGTCTTTTCTGCACAATCGTGAAATACATCATGTTAAATAATTATAAATTTTCTTTAAATTGATTCGCAGATATTATAGATATTGTTTTTGGGTTCTTCAATAAAATATTTTTCAATATTGGCAAATATAATATTAGACTGACCGTAAGGTATCTGGATAGTATTTATATGCATCAAAATTTGATTTTATAAAACATTTGTAAAAATTGAAATTTGACGAAAATTAAAGAGTAAAATTATAATTAAATTGAATGAAGCTATTTTTGATTCTGGAGAATATCATTAAAGCAATATTAAAAAGATACACGTATATTCATTAAAAATTTACCATAAATAATTTGAATAAAGAAAAGAAGTAGTTATATATTTGATTATGTGAATTAGTATCTGTTATTAGTGTTTATATTGGTGAATAAACATCTAATATTTCATTTGCAATTATACTATATTCTCACATAGTTAATTATTTTTAAACATTTTCATTGTGGTATATACTGTTCAAACAACGTACTTGATTAATTTAAGTAATTTTTTACATTTGAAGTATGCATAATGTAAATTTTGCTCCAACTGTATATTTATTTTTGTTAGTGCTAGACCTACATTCACGTTATGATTTTTTCATGATAAAAATATAGAGTATGTGTAATACTGAATTTTACGCTATCTTTAAAGTTACATTTATAAAAATAGCTCAGTTGTATAATCCAAGCATGTTTTTTATAAAAATTCAGAAATGTGATAAACATGGCTGACCACATGCTAAGGAGCGCAGATCAGGTTACCGTATTTTAAAAATTAATAATATTTGTTGTTTTATATTTTATATAAGGAGATCGTTTTATTTACAAATACACTAGAAAGCTTTCATTTTTGCAATTATCAATCTTTTTTTATAAAGTTCAAAAAATTTCATGATAATAAAAAAATTTTCCGTGTATTTGTATACTAAAATAGAATTCTCCATGTTTTCAAGGCACTGCAAAATTAATTAGGTGATTTTCTTTGTATCAGCTATTATTATTATAGATAAATATGCCTAACAAACCCAGGTTTATTTTCCAATACAAAAAAATCTTATACACATTACAATTTAGCATGAGCAGAAACTATTATATATTTACTAGCTATTTTGATACGCTTCCTATTATTATTTCTTATCCTTTTTACTATGATTCTGTACATTTATACACGAAAACACTGTTCTTTTAGTAGTATTATTTATTATAGATATCGGATTATGCAGAAATTTTCATTAATATATAATATATCGATTAGTATATTTTTTTTATAGGTATTTCTTTTATTTTGGTAAAGCAAACATTTTATGTCATTTTTTTATATTTGATATATTATTGCACTCTAATCCATCCCGTTGTAATATTCTATATGTATAATCATCTTTGTTTGTATATTTGAGTGTCGGGATTCATATTTCTTCTCAGTGGTTATGCTAACCTTAGTATTCCTTATTTCTAGTAATCGGTTTTTGATTTTCATCACGTGATATCTTAATTTTACTACGCTGTAAAATGGCATCAGTTCTTTTGTTTTATGCACCCAGAGAAATATGAATTTTGATTTTTCTTCTTTTAATTTTTTTACGGCTCAGTAAATCGAATTTTCAAATGATATATAATTTTTGCAAAAATTATCTGTTATTTTTTATTTTATGTTTTAAAATAAATTATCTGCCATATCCTGGAATAAACAGTTTATTCATGTAAATTTGAATTTATAAAATAAATTACGTTTTGTTTGTAATTTTAAGTAAAAATATTCCCAGATTTATATCAAATGAAGATACATCGTTATGTGTTTCCCATTCTGAATTTTATAAAATTATGGTAGCATATCAATCTTTGCAATAAGTATTAGGATAAAACTCTAGCGTATATAAATTTATTTATTTCACACAAATTTGATTGTAATAAAAAAACTAAATGTGCTATATTTACATTATTTTTTCTTTTTTTTAGGCCGTGATATGACGTCGTTTTATGTATTTATGGAATAATTGGTTTTTTTAGGCAAACATCAAAAAGCTACATGTGACTTAAGCTTAATTAAATTTTTGCGCAATTTTTTTATTATTACTAATATAACTGTTTCGGAAAATATAATTTTATAATGGTTATTATATCGTAAATAGTATTTTTTAATGTGTATTGTATATGCGAGACAAATAATCCATATCACGAAATTCAATATTAATGATTAATCAAAGGAAAAAATAGCTAAATAATCGAATACTTAAGGCTATGATTGATATCGAATTTTGTTTTTTTGTTTATATACAAGTTAGCATATGAAGATATTTGTTCATTTATATCATGTAAAATGGGTTATGATTTTTTATAACTACGTAACATATAAAATCAGGAATAAGCATTTTAGTAAATCTTATTTGCGAAAAAAAAATATCTATAAATGTTTAAAGATAATATAAATACTTACATATTCGCATATATATAATATCCAAAATATTTATCAAAAAGGATGCTAAATTGTTTTTCAGTGCTATAACTGTTATTCTAAAAAAAGCACGGTAAAAATTCATTCAAACATTTTAAAAATTGTGTCAATATTTCTTTTCTTCGTGCATACAAAGATTTAAAAATAGATGTGTTTAAAGCAAACAGCAATATTTATATTGTTTTTCAACAAACATACAACATTTGATTTTCTTGTATTGATATTGTATCTTTTAAAATATATATTATGGATTAAAAATATATCACATAGAACAAATGGATAATTAATTATTGTCAAAATTTTAATCATAAAATATAATGATTCGCTATCTTTTGCTCTTCCTGCTGAGGGTTTTATAAAAAAAAAGGTGACAAAAATGATCTAATATGGCAAATTATAGAGACAAAAATGTTTTTTTGCAATAATATTCTGGATTTTTATTTTCTTGGTAATTGAACAAAATATAAAGCATTTTAATTCGCAGAACATTTTTATATTTACAAAATATATTATCATAACTTACATTGAAATATATCAGCATTTCAAAAGCAAGAAGATGCATTTACAAACACCTTGATAAAATTGAGAAACATCTTAAAAATTTAATAATACAAGTTATGCAGAATAACTATTTCATTAAAACGTTAATATTATAATATATTTACGGTAAAGAAAATGAATAATTATATTTCTGTTAATTATTATCTTATTTTACCACACACATCAATATATAAATCCTATTCAAGCTTAAGAATCGTCTTTATTGTGAATTTAAATTTCTTTATGGGTATATTTGATTCTTTGCTTTTTATTTATGATCAAGACAAGCAAAAAATTTAGATTGCTTAAGATAATAAACTTAGCTATTACTCCATTATATCATAATACATTTACAATAATCCTAGATACTTCTTCTTCTAACAAGACTTATTTGTGCATAAATGCTCAATCCTTTTACTTATGTTATGTTTATGCTTGGTTTTATATTCCATACATATTAATACATGACTTATGGTATTTTGTAACAACCCATACCAAGATAAGACAAAAGATATTATTCGAGTTCTAAATTTGTCTATAATGGAAGGTTCATTTTCCAATAGATCATAATATATATGCTCATATTTTCAAAATTATTCAGACTATCTATACTAGTTATTCCTTTTTCTATAAATATGATCAATGGTTTATAATTATCGCACAGGAGAATGTCTACTTGATTATTTAGCTTATAAATATCATTTTTTATTTTATAATTTACGAATAAAAAAATTAGAATATTACAAAACTGTTTATATGTCTATTCAAATCTGATATTTTGGATACCCAATATAAAAAAGTATTTTCATATATATTAAGAAAATAGCATGCTGTAATTATATTTGAATTTACAAATTATATCGCAATTTTTAGATGAAAAAAAATGTTAAGTGTATTCAAATGTTTAAACATAATAATATCGCAATTCTTCATATTATAATTTTACCGAATAAATATACACTTATAGGTAAAAAAAGATTTTTTTACTTTGCTTGCATGTATAGAGAATTCAGGATCATCAATTTTTGTGTTTTTAGGTAATAATATCGTAAATTTTGTTATATATTTTGGAAAATTTTATAGTTTTTAAAGATTTGCTCATAGATTTTTTGAACTCATAAACTTATAAAATTCCAATAAGCCCCATAACAAGTCGTACTTTCTACGTTTAACATGCATTATTGTCACTTTCTTATTAAGATAAACGCTAAACAGTTGAAGAAAGTGGGTTTACTTAATGCCATTGCCTTGTATATGGCATATATATTCTTAAATTTAGTTACTCTATCAGTGAGCTAAGGTTTTTTTTGTTTACATTTGATTTTTTGCGCAAGCTATCATTTTTGTACGGCACTTGTAAGTTAAAAAGTAATTTTTCTTGTAACTAGTCCAGGTTTCTTTTCTTTATAACAGAGTAAAGCCATAATCAATATTATTTTATTCGAATATACGTAAAAAGTTAGCTATGACGATGTAAAGGCATCGGTTTGGTCATATTTAATCGTATATTTATTTATTCCGACATAAATCATAGAACCAGCTAGTTCCTACACGATTAATGAATCTTCAATGGCTTCTAATTTATCTACAATTTAAAATCAAATCATAGAGAATAAATGTATAATAAAAAGATTATCTAAACATGCCAAGTTATGCTTTCATATTCTATATGTTTTGGGTTGGGTGGCCGGAATATACATTTATAAGACTTTCAAATAAACAAATAGTTATCTTTTATGCTTTATTTGTCGTATTTGTTTTTTTAGGCTGTACTAACTATTAACTATATGTTTATGATGTCACTTGACTTAGAGCATTGTATAATTTTCACAGCTATAAAATATTCAAAATTTACCAGAAAAATAACAAGAAACATGTAAATGATATAGCCGTTAATTTTGATTTATGGGAAAAAAACGAATTAAACTTAAATTATAAGTTTGTTTTGAATCGGGATAATTTTGCAAGAATATAAATTGTTCATTATAATTTTTTCATGTCAATATTAGAAGCCATTTCATAAAGTATGGGGTGTTGATTAGTGGTTTTTTATTTTAATGTCTGAACATTTTGTTTTATTCGGTATCTCATGCTTTGTAATTTTTTTACCCTGTTAAAGAACTATGTATTTGATAAAGATGATTTCAAATAGGTTCTTTGCAATTTGATTTAGCTGTGCTTACATTTATCTGCCGATTTTTGACATTAACTAAGTCATTTAAGCTTAAACTTCTGAAGCGATAATTCTGAAAGCTTTTATTAAGGTTGAGTTACTGCATTGCGAAATATATAATTTTATGATTTTTTTTTGCTCTGAACTAAAATTTTGTTGCTAAAATATTAATTTTTTGATCACGTTAGAAAAAGTATGCATTTAATCTTATCTTGATTTTTGCCGTGTGTATCTCGTTTATTTTACCTTTAACTTGTTGCAAAACCTCGCATTTTTCTTTGAATTTAATCTTGCATTGAATTTTCTTACCTTTATAAATTCATTTCTAAATTTGTATATGGCTTTCTCATATTTATTTATGTTCAATTTAATATTTAATGTTGATTTCATGTACCGAAATCGTAAATTAATATAATAGCTTTTTCTGATGACTTTTGATAAGCCAAAAACACACACAGATTTATATATTCACTTGACTATACTATTACTATCCTTGAAAACCTTTGATAGCTATTAAAAGTTCCTATGATTTTAGTACATCAGACCATCTTGGTTCTTGGAAAGTAAACGACTTCCATTTGTATTGTTCTAGAATGAGCTCAGTGTGTTGTTCGAATCTCTCCGATTCATGTATATTGTTAGAGTTAATATTTATCTTATATATCAAAAAATATTGCTTCTCTTTCTCGGATAATTTAAGTTCCATGCGTTGTGTTCATCATTATATTCAATAAAAATATATGTCAATTATTAATATCACGTGCCTTTTTAAAAAATTAAAAAAACTTATTAGACATAAATAAATTCTACAAACAACTTCATAGATTATTTGGAATCTTTTATGCATCTTATTTAAATCCTTCAAACCCAATGATCAACATTAGAGGTTTTTTTTCTATTCCTTCGTGGGTGACATAAGACTTGTTTTATCGTTTTCAAAACATATATATATATTCAATTTACGGATCAAATGTCCGTTTTATGACAATTTTGAGAGTGTTTTATTTGAAATCTCTCCTCTTGCATTTTTCTACATTCCTTGTATTTACAGTGGGTAAAAAATATACGAATATTTGATAATCAGATTTTAAATAATTTAAAAGAAAAGTATATTCTAATTCCCATATTCCTATGTTAAACATAACATAAATAATAGATCAAGCAATTAAAAATATAAATAGTAGCAATAAGAATCACAATAAACTAAATATATATAAAATGCTAAAATATCTTAAAAATAAATATTGCATAATATATAAACCCCAAAAAATAAATCATTACTCAGTAAGGTTTTCCTTAATTAAATAAACCAATGTATATTTAAACACAAAACTGTTAATTTAAGGAACTTCTGACATGCGAAAAGAATGATGATAAGTGTAGCGTGTATAAAAGGGTATTTAGATCTTAAAACAGTTATTAAGAAATAAAAGCTATAATAGAATATACACATTTAAATTATATTTGAATAAAAATAATATAAACCATAAAAATTTCATCATGTTAGGGGTCAAATTGTTTTCCAAAAATAAAATTAAATATTTTATTTGATAAAAAAATATGATATGTATATAATATTCATATAAAGGAATATAAGGCTGAAAATAAATAGCTTCTTTTCCATTGTAATTATAACCTTAACGTGTCATAGTAATACTGTATGAACTCTATTTGGTTTTATATGCCAAAGTATCATTTAATTTGATATATTAAATTTAGTATATTGTAAATCATGCTAAATCATATCATTTTTATAAAATTATACTAAGTAATACAAATTAAAGGAAGATTAATACATTTTATTTGTTATTTAAAGTATCATAATTGAATACATACATACTTTATCTTGGTTTTATTACTATACTGCAATAACTATGCTATTTTTGATTTTAGTGACACTTAGCAATAATAATGGCAATAATTTCTTTTTGGTACATTTTATTATTCTATGTTATATCATTCTTTCAATTTACTTTATTATAAATCGAAAATAAATTCAATATATGTGTTTTTAAAAACGTTTTGCAAAATTTACAAGCAATTATATACTTTTTTAAAAAAATGGATTTTTTAGGTCTTTTGGGCATTATTATACGCATAATTTTTTTTTGGATTTAAACACATGATTTAGAAATTATTTATAAGGTTGTCAAATTTAAATTAAATGGAAATTATTTAGATAGCTAATTGTTCCAATGCATAAATTCTATTTATATTAAAAAAACATTTAAAAATAGAAAATCTAAACATCTATTATATTTTATATTTATATCTATGGATACTATGAATCTAAGTAGTTTTCAATACCATTATAAAAAATAATTTTTGGCATAAATACATCGTAATTTCTCAGTTTTTGATATTAAAGAATATATTCATTGATAAAAATCAATTTAAGACTTTAAATTAAACTTTAAAAAACCAAAATTATGATTAGCTAATATGAAAGTCCAATGTATCTAAACGAAACTTTGTACATAACTAGAAAAGACACTCTGATCTAACAAAAAAAATTAACTATTCAGTTTGTGTTATAAAATAGAGAAAAAAATATACAGAGTACATAAGATAATAAAAATCGCATATTCCATATTTATTTTATCATTATATGGAAGCAGGATTACAATATGAATAGGCATAATTTTAATGGTAATGATATAAAAGAAAAAAATAAAAAAGTTCATAGGTTCTAAACCAAGTTGGTATATTGTTTTTGCTTTGTATTATTCACACACAAGATTGTTTTATTACATCTATATAGACCGTTGTTGCTTGTAAAGTCTGTTATTCTTTAATATAGATAGAAAATATCATTGGATTTTTTTATTAATATAAATTCATAATATTTGTTGGAAAAAACCATTTTTTATGTATTTGTAAGTTTTGGCTGTTTAATTTTATTTATTCTTTTTATGCATATAATCAAAAAAAAGCATTTAAATCGATTAATTTTTCTGGTCGACATTGTATGTTCATGTAGAAAAACCAAGAAACTCACTTTAATATGATAGCATAAATACAAAAAAGTATTTTATAAAAAAGCAAATAACATTCTGACCTTCCATCTCCATCTAGACTCCAAATATAGACACAAAATTTAGATAAATATCCTTTAATAGATTTTTTTATTGATAAATATACTTTAAGTATCTTTAAATATTTAATAGTCCTATTCTAGACATACATCTAAAAAAATTCTAATCATTATTTTGTACATTTTATTTTTTTTTAACTGGGTTTACCTAAATAATATGATCAAACTGTATATTTATGATTTAAACTCAAAATCTTTTTGTACAATATTATACAATTTATAAATTTTTAACTCAAGTATTAACAAATTATCACAAGAATACTTCAGACGACTTGAAATCAAGCCCCACACGAAAGCTTTAATAAGCTTATTGTTTATAAAAAAAACATTAAAGACTTCATTACGGACAAAAGAAGAGTAATCTTGCAACTAAAGAAAGCCAAAATATGAGAGTTGTTTAGGGACGCGAAAAAAATTACAAAGATGGTGTAAAGGCAGAAAATGCCGCTTTTAAAATAAATAATAATAAATTGTACACTATCAAATTATTTACTGTCCGATACAAAACCAATGTTGATCTTGTATGATTTTTTTAAATCAAATTTTATTTCATTTCGTTTAGACCCATGATTATACTTCTCAAAAAAAAATATACTTATACTCGTAAATCTCAATATTAAATGTATATTTGCCAAATTTTTATATCTTCTGCTTTATATATGTGTATATTAAACGTTTGATAAATATTATCTCTGTTTCAGATTAGAACTTATGCCATCGATAATAATATTATAAATATTTAAAAAGACTATTATTGGAGTCATCTGATTATTTTTTTGTTTAGAAAACTTTATTTTATCATACTTTATCTAGACTTTAAAAAAAAACCCCAATTGATAAATTTTATGCTGCCTGATTTTGCGGGGAAAATATTTATGTAACAACTTGTTATCTTCAACGTAAAAGTTCGTGATAAAAAATTTATCAGAAAAACATGTGCTTCTTGTCTACCAATTAAATAAGATCATTTGCTAAGAATTGAATGATGCAATATATATGTATTTTCTTTTAGTTCATGTAAGAGATTTGCATTTAACAAATCCATTTAAAACACTTCAGTTAAAATTTGAATAAGAAGGTCAAATCACAAATTTAAGCAACTGTATGGATCAGAGTAAAAGCCTTCAAACTATAAATGGACACCTTTATAAACAAAAAGTACAATTTTATGCATAAATTTATCTTTTTATGCATCATTGTACATTTAAATGAAGGATTTAAATGTCATCCTTATTTCATCATAAGGTTTTTTTTGTCTTGAATATACTTCATACCATAAATCGCTTAAAACTCTTGCAGATATCATAAAATCTTAATCATACTCATCACACCGATAAAATTTTAATTTTTTATTTATCTTGGCGAAATAGGCATCAAATTTGCTTATTTTATGAGCAAAGGGCAGATAAATACTATTTTTAATGTTCTCAGTTGAAAAAATTGGATTACATAATTTTTGAAGCTGATACATACTAAATTAAAAAAAATTTCTTAATTTTTGATCTTCTAAATTCATATTATACATTTCTGCGACCCAAAAGTCACTTATTCTATTTGCTAAAGTGATATATTGATCATCTACAAAATTTAACTAATAATTTAAAATACATTTTCATTTAAAAAACATGTAAATATTATATCAAAAAAAATCAATCTAATATATTTTTATAGCTTATTTGAGTATATTGGAGAAATAATATGATTAAATATGTTGATCATAAATTAAATCGGCTTGCAATGTTACACATGCATGTCATTTGGCAAGGATTTTTATTTATGTACAAACAAATTACTTAAATTTCTCATGAAATCGTAAATGAATTGTTATGCACATAAGAGCTGCAAATAGAATATACCTATACATTTATATATCTATATATTTTTTTAAGATCATAGTTAACCATATAATCGATTTAGTAAGTTATTAGATAAAGTATTAAATTATACCTCTATATACAGCACTTGATCATTAATAACATTTTAGCAAGCTTTTACACATAAAAATACTTCTTAATATATTTTAGTAAGTTAATACATATCTTAGGTTTGAAATGTATTTTTGTGTCAGAAAATTAATATTTATGCGATTCTCTACAATTCGTTAAATTTAAAAATATTAATTCGAAATTTGTTTTTTAACCTACATATTGCCTTATATTGAATGCGGTGTCTTGACAACAAAAAAATTCAGGTAATACGTTTTTAAATTTATAAAATTCTACATAATTTAAATCTTCTTACTATTTATATTATCTAAAATACATGTAATATTTCTTATAATTTTTGGCATATCTGGTATATATGTTTTATTTATAAGCTATTGAAGAATGCCTATTTAGTATGCAAAACTAATTTTTCAGAAAAAAATTACTTTATATATTTAATATGCAAAATCATTGCTTCGTCTTATGTTTTTGGTATATTTTTAAAAGATAGACAGATATAACAACAAACAACTATAATATATAAAAAATAATTAATTATGCATGAAACAAGTTTACATCAAAAAGTTATGCTTATCAACTTTTGAAAATATAAATCATAACATTTTGAATTGTGTAATTTGAAAGTATATATTTGAATGTGCCTCATTTCCAGGGTTGAAATATAGCAGTATCAAGAAGTATGATTTTTGTCATCAGTATAGGAAATTGTTTCCCTGGCAGCATATTAGATATAGAATTGTTTTGCATGCGTTTTTAATTGAAAGTGCCTGCGCAGATTAAAATATATATGTTATATAGGATCGTTTGTAATTTTATGAATACTTTATATAAAGCTAGCTCCTTTAATATCCATTTTGAATTATTTGAGCCAGTAAGATACTACTCTTTTAAAATCATATCCAAGAAATTTGAAAAAGGGTTTATATTGACCATTATATAAAGGACTTAATAGAAAGATTGATTTACATAAAGCAACAAAAGTAAATTTTACCCGGACATTATGTTTCTTGCTTTAGTTATCGTCTATCAACACATGAATATCATGATTTTTGTGTTTTCTTTAAAACAGTTAATGTATGAATAATATTCTTTTTGCCGATTATAGCATGAGTTAAATAATTAACACACTGTAATAAAACAAAAAATTATATGTACTTTATTGTAAGGATTGATTGAGCAAAAAAAAGTAAAATGGTCTTATATTTTCAATGTTTTTTTGCGCATTATAAAACCATGGAATTTAGAAATAAGCTAAATACAACTAAAAACACATGAAATGAGTACTAAGACTAAACATGATAGCATATGTAATTTTTTCTATTTTTGAACTAATTTTATATAAATTTGCTTTAAAATTTGTATTCTGTTTTTATTACGAGATCAAAGATATATTTTTGGAGTTTTATAATGTAAAATCAAGCAAATAAATTGTAAAAAATACATTAACATGGATTAAAAATATAATATGTATATCAAAATATAATTGCAAGCTTTGAACTTATCCTTTTAAAATAAACAGTTTAAATACCTTTCCAGTAAAATTTGATACGTTTTTATACAACCATATGATTTATTCACTATAAAACTAGCTTCATTTTTATATATATAAAAAAATATGCTATAATCGAAAAAAAAAGCATGTTACGATTTTCGTGTATTTACGCATTGTATTTTTACATAGAAAACTTGGTTTCTTACAAAATAAAAGTCTACTGTCTCGTTTAAAACGGTTATAGACAAGCTAAGAATAGAAAACGTATATAATTAATAATTTTACATTCTTTTTCTGTTTACTGGATCATTATAATTTTATTTATAAATATAAAAAGATATCTATTGTGCACATACATAAAAATACATCTGAAAAATGTGTTTAGTATTACTTCATCAAAGGATGGAGAATAATTTGCAATCATGATTCTATAGGATAAGTCTTAATACATTTTAATAACAATCCATAAAAAAATCACTTCGTTAATAAATAAAACGTTAGAAATTAATGTATTTCTTATTAAAATATGATAGCTTAAACTATAAAATATATTATATATAAACCCTTACTGTGATGATATTATATAATTTTCAAGAAATTTTAGTAAAAGCAATAATCTGACTTTCTTCTATATTTTGCTAATTACAAGCTAATATTTACTTTTTTTTGTGTCATTTATATGCTATATACGATCTATTCTCATAATCATTGATTACTGCGAACGAAACTACAAAAATTGGAAATATAATACGAATTTATGTTATTCTCTATGATGCATTCACTATTTATCAGCAGAACATATATTGAAAAATTAATCCGGATTATTAGAATATGTCATATTTATTGTAAAAATCGACATTTAAAACGACCAATATTATATTCAAAATAAAATTTACTTTTGTTAAATTTATTGAAGGATGTTTTTTCTATTTTTCTGCAATATTGAACTATGTAAAAGCATATTTTGTAATGATTTATATAAAAACCTTTTTAGCAAATTATAAAAATTGTAATAAAACAGAAATATCAAAAAATAAAACTGTAGAAATCGTAAGAAAAAAAGATTGATGTATATATGTTATTTATTTTGATTTGAAGTTTTTGGATCTTATAGTATAGATCCTTTGATCATTTAACAATACAAATTCCTTTGGATTATAAAATAGTATAATTATATGGATAAAAAAAGTTAATAATATGAATGCAAAGATTTTTAAAAATAAACTACAACAATATTAATCCTTTATATTTTGATGCTATCCTTAGTTGCTGACATTACTGCAATTAACTATAGGGTTTTTTTTAAATAAAGGGTGTTTATCTGTTAAAACTATGATTTTACTCTTTATTACATACGAAATTAGATATAATATATGTTTTTAATACTTAAATTTTTTTGTGACTTTTAATAGTCTTTTTTTATATTTGGCTAACAATAAATAATAATATTAAAGTCGAATTTTTATAGTTTGAAGTGTCTGGTATTTATAAAATCAAAAAACGGGGCCTTTTATTATACAAAAGGTATAAATGGGAATATTTACAATTTAAACTATGAATCTTATCCATTTATGTAGCAGAAACTCTTGTCTTTTTCTGGTTTACAAACGGAAAACAAAAAAATTAAAATATATGAAATAGAAAAAAAACAACTTCACTTTTCTGGGTAAAAAATATATCCATTATTTTATTGTAAATTTATACTTTTTTGTGTGATTTTTGGTTGATATTTAAAGATATTTTATTTGTGAATAAATAGCAATAAAATTTTATTCAGTATAAATTTGAATTTAATGATTACAACAAAAAAGCTGTAAAAAATATTTTTCTGTCTATCTAACTTTTACTTTATTTTCGCAAATTATAGAAGTAAATATTAAATAACGAGTGGAGTGTTTTAATCAATTATATCTTTTGAAAGTCAGTTCTATTCGATTATGTTTTTTTTGTGTTTTTGAAATACAAACAAATCATAATGCGTTATATTAGAGTCCACGAGACAAATATAAATATTTTTATTGATCACAAAATATCTGTGATTTACGTTTAATATAGCGAACATGCCATAGTTTAACATTAAATTAAAATCATTTATCTATCACATACGTTAAATTGAATCTAATTTACTTTTAATAAAATAAAAGATAAATATATAACTAAATTTGTCTCCAAAGATGTAAAAAATCATGTTTAGTATTATTTTTTACGTGATAAAAATTTTATAAGCGTAAATTCTTCGCATATAATTCGACTTTTATTATTCTTTTCTCGACAATTTATATATATATATATATTGTACGTTCGCAACTAGTTTAAAAGATCTATTAGTATGGTGAAAATTCAAAACGGAAATGTGATAACAATGAGTGAGGAATTTTATTATAAAAAATTCGGTTTTATATAAATTAAAGCCATATTATATAGATTAAAATATTTATGCGCATGTTTTGACAAAACAAGAATAATGCAATAAGAAAACATTGTAATATCCATTATAAGAAATTATTGACCTAAAATATATTTTTAAAAAATGTACTTAGTTCATAATCGAACGTGTGGAATCTGAACATGTATTTATATAAATATCTATTTGTACGCTAGTATAATTTTTTGAACATATTATCTATAGATAAATTCTATTCGACGGTAAGTACAATTAAGAAGTTATTATTATTCAATATTATTCTACTCAGGCAGAAAAATATAATACGCATACTCTTCGTTATAAAAACCTGCAATTTTATATTAAGATAAAACATAAATTATCTTTTTATTATAGCTGTTTGTGAGACTTAAATTTCATTAATCATAAATAAGTTATATTCTCATCTTTTTATAGAAACTTTTTATTTTTGAGTAAAAAGCTTTGTTTTGTAAATAAAAGTTTCTGTGTAGTGATTATGATTAGTTTTAGCAATATGTTTATTTATCTTAGATATAGAGTAGCATAAAATTTTATACAAAACAAAGGATGAAATCTCTGTACAATTAAGAATCTATTGGATACGACATACAAATTTTGGGTGCGTAATGCATATTTTTAATGATAATTTTCATTTTTAAAATCCTGCACGTAAAAAAATAAAAAAATGAATTTTAAAAAAGATATTCTTCCCTAACAGTAGAACTATAAAATATTTTATAGAAAATGTATATGAAGAATTAATTATGCTAAAATAATTATCATTGTTATATTAAATAAGAAATTCTACTATGAATGTATTTTTTGTGGTGTAATTCGCAGACTACATTTCAATTGAATTTTTTTCCTGAATATAATAAAATATAATATAAGCTTTCAAATGGCAAAAAATATGTAAATGTAATATATAAAACTCGCAAAGTTTACATAAGATAATTATAAATAGGAAAAAAACATATTTTTAAGAAAGATTTTCAAGTATTCTGTCGATTTAGACATGTACTATGTTCAATATGATATAATGCATAGCAATGAAAACAAAAATATAGAAAGTGAGGTTATATTTTAATTAAAATTATTTAGATCATTTTTATTTGGTATCTTTTTGATGACGAATATGCATATTTACATGATAAATTAGTCAATTAGTCTTAAATACGCACATTAATGCTTATCGGGTAGAAAACTAAATGTAAAAATGATTCGGGAATACAGTATATTGCACCTTCGTACAATATTTCAGCACACACGCCTCAGAAGCATACTTACTTAAATATTAGGCTAACTACTATAACAAAAAACAAAGTGAATTATATTTTTAAATTTTAAAAACATCAAAATCATTATACTTATACAGACTATCAGTATCTTTTTATAAAATTTATATTGGTGTATATATTGTAACTTATATAATAAAGCTAATTAGTATTGGTTTTTATCATGTATGGTATAATTAGAATAGCTTAATCATCCATATTATAAAATATTTTTATATACTTTAAATTGAACTTAAACATTGAATACGAAAGTATTATTATATTTTTTATAAGATAATGGAAAAAATCAATAAAAAATGACAAGGAAGACGTTTTTATGTGTAAAATAACGTATAAACAATCAAAAAAACAAACGGGGTTTTTATTATAAACTATTGAATAAATTTGTATGTTGGTAGATTCCATGAAGACCAGAAGATATATTATTATGAAGTTGACAAATGAAGATTGAAATATGCATATCGACTATATGTGACTTGAAAACTATTAAACTGAATATATATTGACTGAAAAACGCACGTAACGGTTTACTTAAAATTTATGAATGTGATATCTTTGTCAATAGAATGAACACAAAAACAAATTTATGTCTAAAGATAAGAGTAATTTCATAACATTGCACATACTAAAAAGTAGCTATGCATAATTAATACAATTATGCTCTATTCACAATAAAATTACCCTCAATATACAAATATAAATAAATAAACAGGATTTTATTAACCGCATTTATTTACAAAAAAAGTCTGCGATTTAAACTTTTTTCGGTTTAAAAAGAACGCAAAATTATAATATATCAGAAATTTCGGGTATTTTTAATCATATACAAATCAAGAATATATTTTTTTTAATTTCAACAATCTAAATTCGAACAATTCAACATCCTGATAATATGGTTCGTAAAAGATTCATTAAAAATTTTCAACATAAAAAGTCACTTTAAAAAATATACATTCAATATATCTATAAAAATACAGATTGTAAAATCTGCGGAAATACAAATAAGTCTATATTTATTTTATTATTTCGTGCAATACAAAACACTAGACTAAAGTCTTATAAAATAATAAAATATGTTGATAAAAAATGCCGCTTGTTAAAAATAAACAATATAATATCAATTCATAGAAACAGAGAGCAGCAGTAAAGCATGGAAATTTCGATTCATTTTTTAATTTGTAAGATAAACAATAATGCTAAAAGATTTCTGAAATTAGGAAATAGCGAGAATAAATCGGACAAAAAACATACAAAAACATAGTCAATCGAGCAAAACAAATATTAATATTATATGCAGTTTATAGAAATAAATATAAGCTCAAAGAATCAGCGAAAATTAACAACTGCCATGATATAGCTTAAGCATTAAAAAGGTAAAAGCAAACATTTTAAATAAAATTTAATTATAAAAAAATCATGATTGTAAATATGATGATTCTATATATAAAATATATCAGTTCTTAATGAGACAAACTTTAACTATTGACTTTTTTTTACTGATAAAAATAATATTCCTGGCAATAATCAATATATGATACCTATTTTCTCAATGAGAATAATCTACCAGTTATTCACTGAGGTCTAAAAAATTTTGATAAAATAAAAATAAATGTAAAAACTTATAAAATTATTATAAAATTATAAAAATCGTAAATTTCACTTTTGCAATATTAAGGCAATAAAATCAATTAATTCAATGATTTATGTTCAGCAAGCTGCAATTTTTTTTTATATTTAATAAAATGAAATGTTGCACTTTATGTCATAATAGACGGAAATTTGGATCTTCTGCTTTTAATTTTAACAAAATATCTTATATAATTCATGTAATGGCTGCGATATACCAACACATGAAAAAAAAATATTATATACAAAACAGTATAAAGATAAAGAAGTGTCAATTTAACAAAAATACAAAAATTGTCGACAAAATATACTATATCATTTTTTTTTGTTTTAAAATTCCTCTGTAGTTATTAATATAAAAGCATGTAGAAAAAATCATAGCGTACTTGTCAGATGTTTCTTATTATTTTTGATAAGTAAAATTGTTACGGTTAAGACTTTTTTGGCATCTTTTGTGTTGCTTCTGATACAATTTTTATAGATAAAAAGCAAAACAATATAAAGTTTTATACATCCACAATGTCATTATTTACTATTATTAATTTTGAATAGGAATTTTAAACTAAACAAAATCACAAGGAAATCAATTCTTTTTATATAATAGAATAACTATGAATCTTTATAATACATAAAAAAAATTCACTGTTTTTGGTACTATTTTTATGATCTTTGCAGAATATAACATAATTACATCGAATTGCACAGCATAATTGAATTTGTATTTTGCAATAAGCATTCTTTTGTGCCTTTAATGTAAAATATCGACTTTTAATATATGAATGTCACTTTTTTCGTGGTAAATATATTTTTCAAATGCCATCCATTCCATATCTAGAAGCATGTGCAAAAGCCATCATCTATATACTCTAAGCATATAACTATATTTTAGTTACATGTACATTAACTTGGAATATAAAAAATAATTGAAATAATTATAGATTTATATTTTACATTTTTTTAATGTTGTTATTCAACAAATTAAAAAAACAAATATATTTTTTTTATCTTTTCAAATATGTCCTGTATTTCTAATTTTAACATTAGTATTCTATATAGAGGAATTATAGATATACATCTGCCGAGTTATAAGAATATAGGATCCTTTCAGTTCTCAAGCTCATAACAAACAGAGGTTTTTCTGTAATATTTATCCGTCTAGTCTTCGCAATGAGATTATCAATATTGTATCATATAATAAAACGCCATCCTCGCAACTATCCACCCTTTTATAAAGTTCAAAAAAAGCAATCGATCAGCAATCTAGATAATATAAAATATACGGGTAGCTTTTGTATGATGTATAAGATATTCTATTTTTTCTATATATTTTTTTTGCTGGTTAAAAGATCTTAAGCATGTCATAATGCCATAATAAAGGTTTTTAATATTGTTCCTAACTCAAATAACAATACTTTTAGTATATTATTGAATGCTACGGTGTCTCTTCCTATAAAATTTTTTGGAACTATGGCAGGAATCGCCAGCGAAAATTTTAGGCCAAGGATAAAAAATTCAAAGAAAAATTAATTTAATAGATATTTTTTTCGAAAAAACAAGATAGAATGCTGTAAATATATACATATAAAATACGAACAAGTATAGGTATACCTAGCCATCAATACATTATCAATTCTTGTAAGCAAGCAGAAAAACCACCTCTCATTACTCTGAAGCTATCATCATCTTTAAACTAGCTGAAACGCCTATTAGTCAAAAGAAGCCACAAACTGATCTATAAATGATTCGGAAGAATACAAAGATAAGGCTGAAAATAAGTTAATAAAAAAATATAATGGAATCTCTAAATGTTTTATGTGTTTAGCATAAGCTATTTAAAATGCATCAAATGCTCTGATCGATCATTTCTAGATTAGAAGGCAGGTCTGCAATCAAAAAGTAACTGCAACGAAAAGAAGGGGAAAAGCACATACACGATCAAATTTTTAACATTATGATAATAAAATATCGTTATAAAAACAAAAACATTCTTAAAGGTTAAAGCTTAAATAAAATTATATCTATTAAGAGTTTGAAAGAATCACAACAGTTCCTTGAACATCAGTTTTTTCAAAAAATAAACATCGAACAAAAATATGTGACCAATATCCATATCACAACCTAACGTCCCCTAAAATGTTAAATATACCAAAATCTATAAGCTGTATAGAGGGGTTTCTCGAAAAATGGTATAAAAACCAGCTACGGAAGAATTAAATATTGTTGTAATGCAAAAAAGCAAAATTCAAAGTTATAATTACCATAACATAGAACTGACATCTTACGAAATGACTAAAATATATAATTGCAGTGAATTAATTAAGCTTTAGAGCAATATCGTGCGACACTATATGTCAATACTGAGAAACAGATTGATTTTCTGGGGGTGATCAGCAAGAACAATAATAAGACATAGAATATGAGGCTAGAAATAGATGAATAAATCAAAAAAAAATACTAATGTAAACAGAAGGCAATACCTCAGGCTTCTAACAGGCACATAAAAACAGCAAGTAAAATATTATAATTTTTTTGCAAAAAAAATAACACAAAAACGTAAATTAAAATAAGTAATATTTTTTAATAAGCTGAAATCATATAAAAACACACCTTATGTGTTTTGTTAATCACAATTACTATTTTCATTTAAGTAATCTATATCTACATACTTGGAAAGCCTAACAGTTTGTCGGTAGAAGCAACCCCTTTAAAAGAAAAAGAAAAATTGTACTGTATCTTATTAGAGTTTTTATAAATAAATATGGCCAGAAATAAAAGTGGTTAAAAACTGATAAATTTCCGATTTATGATATTTAAAACCAAAACATACATTCTCTAAAAAGAAAAAGTATAAGTTTATTAATGTATATGATAAATGTATAAAAATACACAAAAACTGCGTAATTGATAGTGTAAAACACATGATACTAATATTAACGCTGCGATAAAACTAGATTGGATTAATCTGAATAGTTCAGAACGCTATAGTACAGGACATGATTACATCGTCAAGATAAATAGCGATCAAAAACAAAGCCAAATGGTACAGAGTTTAAATTAAAAAGTTTGACTGGAGGATCATGTGTAGTTTTTAGGCTGCATATTATCGTTAACATATAAGAATCAATTATTGTATAAAAATAAAAAATAAAAAATAAAAAACGAGACGAAACGAAACACTGAGTGAAACAAAGTATGAAATAATCAAGAAGAATATATATAAAAATTTTTAGTACAAGGTGAAAGCTTAATATCAATATCATTAGTATTTTGATTGAATTCAGTTTTTTGCAGATTATAAGAAAAAAATTAATCACAGGCAATTAAAATATAAATTAAACACCGAAACTACTAATTTTGCATATTAGTGTCTAAAAAATTGTTACATAAAATACAAGTAACTTTATACCGCTGTCTATGTAAGTAAGAACTTTTTATAAATGTATTGGGATGAAAAAAACATATCTATGTCTGCCACTAGCAACGAAAACGCACGATATTGCAACTTTCATAGACAGAAAAAATGTATTTAGATATATAGAAATATTAGAATTTTAAAAAAGAATGCAAAACCTTAAACAAAGATAAAAATATATGTTGGGTTATTTAAATGGATCAAAACTAGAAGTGAAAATAACTTTCGATTTAATGTTGATTTAGGTAATGATTTAACATGCAATATCTTTTACCAAATATATCGCAAGGTTATTTTTGCTAGAGTCATGAATTATATATGTGCATGACGATAAAATAGAATATATATAATGCAAAAAAGGAATACATATGCAACCAGCCTAAATAAAATAACTCCGCAACAAAGGAAAGGAACCTGAGCGTTGTCTTGAAAACATAAAATTAAAATCTAAAGAAAGAAATTCAATTACTATGATACTAGATCAATACAGAGTATAAACATCTAGGAAAGCGGATCTGCGCAAATAAAAAAAGGCAAAGCCGATAAATATAATCTATTATATTTATAGAAAATACGAAATAGTCAAACTAGATTGTTCTGAGCTAGAAAATAAGTAAAAAAAGAATTAAATATGTAAAATAAAACAAAAATACTACATATAAAAGTCTTCAATGTGCAAAATAAATCAACGCAAGAGAAAATAGGAACAACAAAGAGGCTACATTAGAAATTGCTTGTGAATGGACCTAGCTTGTGTCAATTTCTTTCTGGTGTAAATATTGTATAGGTGTGCGAGAAATATGCTTTCTCTGTAAAGACTCGTTATAAATTGTCGATCACTTAGCAAACAGATGTAAAAAAATATTTTTTTTATCATTTTACAAGAATAAATAATTAAAAGGATCAGTTTCAGTACTGTAATATAGCACGCTAATATAATATGAAAAAAACCAATAAAAATTAGTCTATAATCAAAACAAGAAAAAACAAAAAACATATGCATGAAGATAAAATAGAGACATGAATTAGAACTTGAATGTAAATTATAACGTGATACCAGAACATGTTAAATATCTCAAAAGAATATCTGTATTACAACATATAAATTATTGTGATTAGTATTGAAAATTTAAAAAAATTTAAAATATTAATACTAAAAGTTGATCTGCTAGAATGCGTTCTGTCCTATATTTACAAGTGCAAGATATAAATTTTCGTTATTTTTTAACTATGGATATTGTGTAACACAATCACATATAGAAATCTGAAAGAACTCGAAGTAACTAACCTAATTGTGAAATATATACAAACCTTAGGATTATAACAAGCCCTTGAATTGTTAATTATTTACGGAGGGCTCGTAGTAAAAAGGGCTTAAGAGATGAGAAAATCGCCCAAAGTATTAATACTCTGTGTGCACGAAAGGTCTAGCAAGTTGCGCTTTCTAACACAAAATTAAGTTACAACGAGTATCAAATATGTTGTGCTGACATTTTTTATATATTTTCTTGCTTTAAACTTGTATTCTGTGTACATAAAATAACCAGCGATTTGAAATATATATCTAACGTTTAAGATTTCATCCATTTTTTCATATATTTGTAATCCATCAATATAAAGCTAATATGTTATTTATATATTTCTATACCCGGTATTTTAGATTTATTTTGTGTATTTACTGCCATTTAATCCTTTTTTGATATATCCATAATCCATAGTAATTTTTAGTTGAATAAAAAAAATTTTATAATTTATTGTTCGAGAATTATGATGTCTAAATCTAGATGACTCCATATTTTATGATTGATTTGTTTTTATTTCTATTCATTTTTAATGCATCTGATTATAAACACTTAAAATAAAAGGTATAAATGTTTTTCTTTGCAATTGTGGAATTAAAAATTGAAAGATATTTAAACAAAAAATTTATGGCAAATTTAATTAAAAAAATTAAGCTTATAAATTATAAATTAATATAGTACTTAAACTTTTCGTTGATCAAAAAAGATCCTTGTAATTCACTAGAATACAAATTTAATAATTTCAATCTGTTTTATTTGTATAGTATATAGGTTTGATGTTTATAGTAGTATTATTATTTTGTAACTGTAAAATTTATCGTTTATTGCTAGGTTCAACGTTTAAATTTTGCTATTTTTTGTATAAAAAACACTCGGAATATTGCAATTTCTTCAATTTTCGATTTATAAAATATTTTTTTCATTATAAGAATTAATTTGTTAATTTAATTTTTAGAAATACATTAATTCCAATGCTAACATTAGAAAATATAGGTTTTAATTAAGTGTAAATCATAATATAGATAAATCATTAAATTTACTTTAAAATACTTCTAATAATCAATATTTTTTTAAATTTTTATTTATTTATTAGAATATTCTGTTAAGTAAAGCCAATGCCATAATATTGCAGCTGGGTAGTATAAATATTTTGACCAGAAATACTATTACGCAAATAAAACACACTTTCATTAATGACCTTTGACTGATTTAGTTTTAGGCCCGCATTATTGGCCTGCTTTGCAAGGCGTTTTCGCCGCCTCGTCTTGCGGGTTTCCTTGACCGACTTCTGAGATTTTTCTGCCCCCAAAAGCTTCAAGGATGTATCTTCATCTGCAAAATCTTTATCTTTAAAAATATTCTTTCTATCTATCTTTGTAAAATATAGAATATCGCCAACACTAAATTTTATATTTAGTTGACTTTGTCCCCCTAGTGCTGGGAAGACATTTGCGAGGGTTAAGTCCGAGCAATCGCTGTAGACTACCTCCCCTATATATTCTCTATGATTGTTTAACACAATTTTTATAAAAACTGTGCTTAGCGAATTTTTTATTAATTTCATGTCATTCATGTAATTTAAAAAAGGTTTGTTTATTTAAAATTGATATTCTAGATAGGGATAAATTAAATTAAATTAACATAAATGAAAATTATAATTATTAAAAATATTTATAAAACAACTTTGAAAGAATAAGTAATTATATTTTTTTCGAATTGATTTCTTTTGAATTTATAAAAGAGGTATTTGAATCACATCAAGTAAGTTTTATCCAATATTATTATATGAATAAACCTTACAGAATATTTATCTAGTAGAAATATTTCTATCAATATCGACTATCTAGAGTTAAAAGCTTTTGTATAATGTTATGGTTTACAAAACTGATCTACTGTGTGTTAAAAGAAGAACTTATGTAATTATATTTACAAAATATAGAAGATATACAAATAAAATAATCAGTTTGAAGGCTATATGAAATTTCATCAATAAATTATAAATTCAATGATATTTTTTATATACAACACAATATTTAAAATGAAATATTTTTGTAATAAATTACCAGTAAGACGCTTTATTTCTCAAATTTAGACAATCTGTTAAAAAGGATCTTTCTATTACGTAATAAATAGATATTTTGCATATCAAATAGTATTTGATTAAGAAATTGTATTTTTATTTAAGATTAGAATTTTATATCTCCAATTTAAAACCAATGTAGAAATTTGATATAGGTAAAAATTACCATATATGCGAATGCTTTCAAAATTTTTCTTTGAAAATTAATACAACAGTTTTTTGGATTATCATAGCATATAGTGAAAAACGAAATTGAGACATATATTCAATTATAGATGGGGGAATCCCTTGTACTAAATGGTATTGATTAAATAAGTTGCAATAAAAAACACATTGAAGAAGTAACTATTTATATAGCTTATAAAAATGATTTTCGCACGGAGCATCGATCAAGTTAAGCTTTAAGAAGGAATATGAAGTTATAATAACAAAAATAACCCGATAAAATAAATTAAATATATTAATATTAATAATATAACACTGTAATTTGACACCTCAAAAGTTAAATTTGACAATCTAATATCTAAATATGAATGTTTCAAATAGAAAACACCTCTCAATTGTATCATAATACGGTAAATATATTTTATATTAATATATATGCTTTAAAAAGATTTCTCTACATTCAAATTTATTGAAATAACACTTTTTCCAGCCAATTTTATTTTAACCCTTTATATAGACATTTGATAAAACGCTTTAAACACATAAAATATTTTTTCTAGAGATTATATTTTTAGATGATCCCCAACGAATTCTATTTGATATTTCTTTTCGCATTATATTTATAAAACTCAATGATAAGATAATCTTAGTGTTTACTATTGAAAAAATAAATTATATGCTTCCCTAAAAAAACAGATTTTTTTTTAAAAACCAAAGTTTAATTCTACGGACGCAAAATATTGTAAAAATATACTGCGATAAATTTTATATAATAAAATATAATTTAAATCCACAAAGAATAAATTTAAAAGCTTGTATGGTAATATTAACTCGATCTTAATTCATAATGGAAATAATTGACTGTGCAAGCTTATTTGTTAATTTATTAATTGACAATAAAATCGTTTTAAGTGAAAAATATCATATACATTAAAACATAATTACCAGCAAATAATATTAAGCGTGAATTTTCATGGATAATCACGAAATTAGAGGAATATAACCGATTAAAATATTTTTTATAACCTTTTGATCATTTATATTTGCCTGAACAACGTTTTGTGATCAGTATAATGATGTATTTGACAGAATTATGCCTTTAGATAAAGCCTATTTCTGCTCTAAATCTGAATTTAAAAAATTCCAAATGGATTGTTTGACAATTCCACACATACCTTTGTATTTTCAAAATTCGAAGACATTAGTCTTGCTTACACTTATTATTTAATAAACTATGCTTTTTTGTCATTTGATACCTTTACGTCCTTATTGTTAGAATTATCCATAAAAAATGTTTCAAATCTAACTAGACAAATCAATATATCAATATATTTATCTATCAACCGTAATTCATGGGTGTTTATCTCAACCTATAATATATTGATCAACATCTGATCCAAACAAAAAAATTATTTGAAAATAGAATTAGAAATATACTTGCATGATTAATTTCGAATAAAAAAATAAAATCATTTAACCGTTGTTGTAACGATACATTTTACATGAAGTATATATGATAAATAGGGTTATTATCTTTGTGATTTTAGTTATCGTAACCAGTATTCTAGTGAATTAATTAATAATGGCCTATATGCACTATAAGGCAAATACACAAAAATTTTAATTAGATATTACAATCAGGATTACTTGTTGCTAATTCAGTATCTTTTCTAATTTGTTTGTTGATTAATGTAAATTTTTTTATTTTAAAAACATATTCATAGTAGAAAACCGTATTTTCTACAAGAGTTATGTCGTTTTAAAGTTATTTTCAGTTTTTATTCGCTTTTATACTATTTTTATTTTTGTATCTCACGTGTTTATCTATATTTTTTTATAATTTTGGCTTTGTAAATAGATAGATAACTCACGTTATAAAATTAAAAAAATTTCTTAGATAAGTTATTAATTTACTATATATGCACCTTTTGGTTATAATATTATATGAGCTATAAATATGGGGAAGGAATCATTTATTTGGCTATATTTATAAAATTATTTCTTTTTTTGAAATTTTATAGCCAATTTAATTTAGATTTACCTAATGTACTCAAGGAGAAAATAAAAATCACTCGATAATCTTTGAATAAAATCTTCTGGTTAAAAATAGTATCAACCCAAATATTTCTAAAAAAGAGAAACTCGATAATATTTAAGTATTTGATTCGCATATATAATTGGCATAACAAATATACTATGCCGATAATCTTGTTCTAACATCCACCAATAATCTTTTGTGTCAAATAATATTTAAAAATTCCAGTAAATTAGCACTGGTTGAGTGGTATTAATATTCAAGCTAAGACCTTAATTGTGATGATTGAAGATAAGGGTAGATACACATAAAATAATAGTGCATTATTATAATGGCGCCCGGCTGCAATGGATACAGCAAACACTTCTAGACATATCGAAGTAATAGAAAGCTTTCAGCTATAAAAGTATACTTGATTGATGCGCTGAAACAATTTTACTCGATATTCGAACTCATGTGCACGTAATCGAAGCCAATATTGGTATGATGAGATTATTTTCTTTGTATTTGCGACGCTGTATGTGGTCAACACTGTTAGTTTTTTTATATAAATACCAAAAGTTTGATATTTGAGAACTGCAACCTATGAATAGATTCGATTAACATAATCCAGGAATTATTATCTAGATTTTAATGTTTTCTTTAGCATCTGATTATTTTTCGAATGACAATTTAACGTTTCTAATTCATTTTTTGAATATTTATAATCATGTAAAATTTTAAAGCGTTTCTCAAAAAATGAAATAAAAATTTACTTTCTTCATAAATACATAATTTTTTTTCAGTTCTATCTTTACATATTTACCCTGTAATATTCAAATCGACCTGTAGTATTATTTTAATCAAAATTATATGGTTAAAAACCTCTTGCAAATATGGTTATTATTGCATTTGAGAATTAATAATATCATTCTCGCGCATTTTTATATATAAATAATGCTGGCTTGAATATAATTATTATTAAAATATTATGTTAAATCAATATTAAAATTCAAATTATAGCAAAATTATGTATTTATTTGACAGAGAAGTTTGCAATTCTAAGAAAGATAAAAAAAAGTATCATGAGTTAATTTTTAAAAACCAGACGATTAGTAGATTGACTATATTTTTATATGGCTATAGAAGGTTTTAAACTTATTCGATTGAAGAATGTCGGAGAAAAATGTGAAAATTAAATGTAAAAGAAATTATAAATTCACAAATTTTTATTTTTAAAATATAACATAAATATTCATATTAAAAAATTATATTTATTTTTAAGATGAATGAAATATATTATTGGTATATGGATATTTTTAATTATAAAATTCGAAAGTTATGTCTAATTAAATTTCTTCCATGGTCAAAATTTAATTTTAAAGTTTAATTATATATATAATTATATTATAACACAAAAAATCATAAAATAAAGTTTCACGTTATAATATAACTTGATTTTTCTTTTTCATATTCACAACATAATATATAATATTGTTTCTAATTGTATATGAGCAGTTACTTTCCCATAATTGATATGTTAAAGTGTGATGTTTTAATGTACTGTCTAGTAAAAAAATTAGATATTATAATTTAAAACAACATGTTTTAGTTCATATTATAATATTTTCATATATCGCACCCTACCCTATATATTTATATTTTCGTGTTTCAATTATCCTTGAATTATAAATTTTGATAAACGCCTCATAATAAAGAATATAGAAGTTGCAGAATCCGATTTTAAGCAAAAAGTAGTTTTAGAAAAGCTTAGATCCGATTGTAATATTAAGAAGGACGTCAAAATTCAAAAATTTTATCTTCAAATGGTGATAATAAGACCGGCAGAAATAAGCAAAGGTTTTTTCAACTTGATGAGTGGTATTAATCACAAATCGATAGATTTAGTTTTGCGATCCAGAATGGAGAGCTAGAATTAGAAAGATGAAATTCAGACAGATAAGATCGATTGTTACGTAAAAAGCAGGAAAATTTGTTTGATGGTTCAGATTTCTATTAGAAAATATTAATATAATTTCTGATTTTATAAATAATATTATTTCGGCAATGAAACTGTAAAAATATATTTTTCGAAATAAACATTTACAAAATAAAAATTTTAGTGATGAAAATATGTCAGATTGTATATTAGAAGATCAAAATAAAATTGTAGACAATAAAGAGCATACACAAGTTTCTTTTTGAGAAAAATCCCATTAGATATGAAAAATCTTATTTATGTGAGTTATAAAATGTTTCAATCTGATTCTCTAAACTTAGAAACTCTCACAATTATTATACCTCATCTGTGCAATACACTTTTTGATTGACAGAAAAACCGATATTCTGGCTATAAAATCTATACGAAAATATGCAAGGTGTCAATTTAGTCGATGGAATAGGTTTGGGAATAACAATACAAATTTTTGCTTTTATAGGGTCGATGTGCGCTTCCGAACACTTAAACATGTTTTAATTTTATCACCATCTGCAGTTTTAAGCCGTTAATTCAAAAAATTAGGAGGTTATTGTACTTTTGTATGCAAGAAATGTTTCACAAATCATATATAAGAAAATTGAGCAAATAATAATAGAATGTAAGAAAATTTTCGCTGTATGTCTGTTATAAAACACACTGATCATCAATTTCTTACCTAAAGCTTTAATATGTTATTCTTGATGAAAAAACAAATTAAAAAAAATGCTATTTTTCACAAAAAATATAAGTCTTTACCGTTATAGCCGGATTGATGTTCTGGTGCACACATTCGAAATGATTTAACGGTTTTGAGGCTGTTAATTGTATTATTTCTTTGCGAACGTGTCATACATTCAGATTTTCAATATAATTTAGAGATTCAATCAATAAGAGCTCTTCTTTTTCGGTGCGAATAAAGAAGCCACTGAAAGTGCATAAAAATGGGCTTGATTATGAGAGCTCTAATCGAACCCGATATTCATAGAAGAATAAAAAATAGAGGAGAATGCATATAATCGTATGATTTGGTAATCTACAATATATAGAAAAAGAGTTACCGAGAGCTATTCAAACAAATGATAAAAAATAAAATAAATACAATATAATGCAGAAAAGGCGAAAATAGAATCTTAATATCCAATGCAATAAAAATTTTGTAAAAAGCAAATTTATTCACAGATTCAAATCGAACCGCCAAGAGAAAGCAAAGCATAAAAAAATGTGATTTTTATCTGCTACCGGAAATGTAGGATATAATCGTATTTATAGATTTGACTGAGTACCAAGAGCAAATTAAAAATAAATTACATATGATTATTTTTATAAAATACGAAAAGCAGAACAAAAAAATAAGGCATTAGTATTAATTTATTGAAAAATGCAATATACGAATTATAATTTGAAAAACGATTCTGTTCTGAGCCCATTGCAAAAATTCAAATTCAGAAAAATCTAGTAAAATTTCAAAAAGAATATATATAAAAAAATAAAATGAAGAAAAAGTTTGAAAGATGAAAGTTCTGTGATTTTTATGAGTTCATATTTTTTTATTTGGAAGTAAGATATAGATAAATCCCGACTGGTTATTGAAGGGTCATCAAAGTGGATAAAAATGGGGAAAGAAAAATAAATCAGTTTCTATATTATAATAAAATTTTGAAAAATGAACAAAAGATGATTGAAATTGAAGTTAATAAAAAATAATATTACAAAAAGGGCGAAAAAACCAACCTTGGGGGCTAAACAAAAAACATTACATTATAAGATAACAAATAGAAGGTTATGCATTTTTTTTTGACAGCTCGTTTAAGTGGATTAGGATTAAGTATAAACAGAGCAAGTATATTGATTGTTTATGACTCAGATTTTAATCGATTGACGAATGATAAGCAAAAGAAAGTGCATAGGGGTTCTGGCACAAAATGATATTGTAATATATATTAATGCATAGGAACAATAGTAAAAAACTAATAGTAAGTTTCATAGATAACAAAGTTTCAGAATCTAAGATTTCACCCTTTTCGAGAAGATGGTATCATTAATTTGTTTATACATGAAAAATCAAAGAAAATAAAGGTAAATTACACGAAATAATATATATGTAAGCATAAGCGTAAAAGACTAGGATAATAATGATGAATTGTGTTTTGTTCTAATTTATAAATGTAGGTAACGAATTAAAAGAAAATTTAATTAAATTCAGAATATTATAAAAATAGAATGACAAAGAAATACTTGACTTTATAATGAATAAAGGAAAAATAAAAAGTCAAACTCACAGTCTTTTTAATTATTTCTTGATTATATTACGTACTAAATTTCAACAAAAACCTCGAAAAATCTTATTTTCAATATTTATTTATAAAAATAATAAATACTATGAATGTATTTAATAGTGTAAAGGTTTCATCGTATTTAGAATGTTTCAATCCGAATATTTTTTTTTCGATAATGTATACATGTATGAATTCATAACTTATCAAGCAAATTTTATTGCAACAGTAGAAAACATTATGCGCGCCCAACAAAAAATACTTATGAATAAAAAGCATATAAACTCAAATATAATAACTAACTATTTATAAATTTACATATCTTAGTATTAAATATTTATTTAGCAAAAATTTAACAATGCAATATAATTTTTTTAATATAAGAAAATAACAACAAAATTAAAACGTTGCCAATTTGTAAAAAAAAATTGTATATCTTTATATATTATATTTAAAATCAAATATTATAGATTTGGCAAATTTTTATGGAAGATAATTCTGTTGCAGAAAAAATAGTGATATAAGACCGTATATTGTTTCAATAATAGAATTTAGGGATTAAAATTACATTGTTATTTTTGCACCACTCCAAACCTTGCAAAAAAATAGTATATTATATCTGTGTGATCATTTAAGATATAATATGCAGAATAACGTATAGTTTCTAAAGATTGTATAAAAGCTGCTATTTTAGTGTTTTTTTTATATTAGTTTCCTATAATATTAATCTAAAAAATTATACCCTATTTCAACCCAAATAGAAAGAATACCAGCCCTGTTGACAAATTCAATAAAAAATTTCAATTTTCCTTTTTTTTGCCTGATTTCTACCCTTTAATATCGATGAAATAGATGAGTTATACAAAGTTTTCATCTGTATTTTTTTCAAAAAAAAATACACAGCTTAAAATGTTTTTTAATATTCCGTAAACAGCAATTGAATATTTTTCCCTCTTTAGGCAATATAGCGCACTATTTGAGAGCATATGAGAATGAACAAAGTTTTGTGTTTTATATTTAAAAATCCATAAACACATATTGAGACTTAAAACAGACAAATACGAAGTTGTTTATAACTGATATTTTACATTTCGATAGTTAACCTTAAATTTTATAAAAGTATATCTGGCACATATTTTCTTTACTTCTGCGCGTAATCACAGAATTTTTTATTTTTCTTTTTTCTAATATACAAATTTAATTTAAATTACATGGTTATAAGATAATCTACATCCAAAACTAAGTTTAAATTTTTTGAGAAATATTCTGCATATTCTATATTTTATCTAATCTGTCAATTTCAAATTTCTTTGTCCGTTTATACATTAATTATAAGATATAATTGATCACATTTTTTTTGATGTGCTGTTTTGATTTTTAAAATTTGAATTTGTAGAAGCAAAAATTTATGCTAGGCTATTGACAAATAATATAGACTATTTCTTCCCCTTTCTTTACATTTACAGTCTTTGTCAAATTTTTTTTTTCACTCAAGACCTTTCTTCTGTTCTTTCCACGATTGCATTTTTTGTGCATGATTATCTCTAGATGAAAATAATATCTAAAAAACCCTATTACTATGCCAAAAAATTTATTGTTGTAGCTAAAATAATATCAACAAGATATTTTTCGCTAAAAATCCCCTACCCTTTTCCTGTTATTAAAACACTACCATGCCCGATAGATGAAATATAAAAGTCCCTAAATCTTTTGTTTAATGCCTTATCATATTATCATTAATGAAATTTCAAATTTTACTATAGAATGCATGGTTTTTTGTTAATTTTATATTTCTTCAAATCTATTAATCTTAATTTGTAATACTACAGTATCTCAAAAATACAATCTGTTCAAAGATTAAAAATGAGATCAATCTGAATTATCGATTTTAACACATAAAAATCATTATTTAATTTTTTTTTTGTATTTATAAACTTTTATAACGGCTAAACGTTAGTGCATTTATATTTTAGTATTTATGGATTTCCTGCGCAATAAAAGCAAGAATCTATTTTATAAAAGCGAGAATAAAATTTATAATTATACTTTGTAATTACCATTATTGTATTCCACTTGAATCCTTCCAAGTTTTGATTAATACCTAACCTTTATAAAAAAAGTATAATAAGTGTCTATAAAAATTGTTTTGAATGACCTGAAAGTTTATCAAATATGTAAATTAACATTGAATATTAAAAATAGTTATAAAGAGTTTTTTAAGCGTTTGCTAGTTTTATTATTAGGTTTGTATGCTTAGTCGCAAAATTTAATTATTTATTAAAATAAACTTAAGAATATTTGTTTAATTTTGCAATTTTGTATATAAGATATAAAATTTATTGTTTAAAATTAGGAATGACGAGTATTACCATTAATATTCTCTTAATTACACTAGGTATTAATTCAGAGATTTCTATGATATTTATAATCTTTTTATGACCAGAATAAAAAGAAACTAGTATTTAGATGTATAAGGGTTAAAAGCTATCAAAATATTTTAGTGGCACACTTTTAACCATTAGGATTTTCAAAATGGATAATGCTATTTTACGTCGTAAAATCAATTTTTAAACAATAGTAAACGTAATGTAACTTACAAATTAGATGTAAAAATATAAAATAGGAATGCAAAAAAAAAAATTTTGAATCTTTTATAGCCTTGTTCCGTAATACATAAATTTAGTATTCTATATTTCTATGAATAAGAAAAAAATATATGAAGTATTCATAATTAAAATATGTAAAATTCTTTTTTTTATGTAGAAATCAGATTTTTTAAAAGGCAAGCTTTGCCGAAAACTTACATCGATAAAATAGAGTTTTTTTTAAGCAAAAAATTAATGCTGGTTTTCAGATGCATCATAATTATCATTTAAAATATTTGGATAAAAGGGTAATTCTATATATTCATTGGTTTATTTCACATTTTAATTTTTTAAAAAGGTTTTGAACACAAATCGCTATGCTAAACGATTGCAATCTATATATCATAGTATTCTATAGCATAGATAATTTCACATAAAGATATACTTGGCTCTAGTTTGAAATGAGAATAAAAAATTTGTTAGCTAATAGTATAAAAATAAACTGTTTTTTCTAATATAGGTTAAATAAAAGTACGGTAAGAAAAATTCCAGAATCTATTTTTAACCGATTTGAGCATTTGATTACAAAATTGAAATATTTATGGTATAAAATTTCTATTTACTCAATAAGTGTTTGATTATTGCAGCCTTTTGATTTTCAGTGGTTTATATAAAAAAAATCATCTAAACCTTACTCGAGTCTAGAAAAATAATTATTGTGTCCATCTTGATTCAAAAAGCCTAAGAAGATCTTAAAGAAACTATGTCCGTAAAATTTATTACGAAAAAAAAACTCAATTTCGATTATTAAATTACGTAATAAAATTCTTAAGTGTGCATTTTATACCCATTGCTCTAAAATATGTGAGAAAGTGATAAATTATTATATTCCTATGAAAATTTCAAGTTTTAACAATAAGTCTTGATCATTCTGACATTAATCTTATCTCATGGTTTTTTTTATTTTGCAGATAGTACACAATTTAGGTTCAGGAAAATATACTGACGGTCAGTCTGCACATCCAGTTGGATAATAAATCAAATCAATTGGTTTTTTGTCTTTCACCATATATAAACATTATTATATGTTTAAAATTTTTTTTATTTGAGATTTCACAAAAAAAACAAATTATTATTATCATGCTGTATTGATAGCATCAGAAAACGCTCAAATATAATATAGAAAATATATTAAAGGCAATTAATAAAAAAATTATAACTAAAATACACGGCCAGTTCTTGAACCATGTAGATTCTTTAATTATTATATGATAAATATATTGTATTCAAAATATTCCGTTTTGCTCTTTAAATACACATACTCGAGATTTAAATCTATTTATAGAAAAATTCTCTAACTATTATCATTATTTTTATTGTCTTTATCGTTTGTAGCAATAATAATCTATTGCCAATCTTTTTTTTTGTGTTAATGTGCCCATTTGTAAAGAGTATAGGAAAAAAACTTTAGTAAGCGAACATAAAAGAGTTTTAATGCAAGAAATGAATATTATGTCGTAGAAAAGCTCTTAAAACTACATAGTATAAAATAATTGCGAGAATAAAGCTGGAACTATTTCACTATAGATTAAAGGACTTTTTAAAAACCAATTAAAAAGAGTGTACTCGTCAGAATGTAAAAAATGATTTACTAAAATTATTGATGATATTTGCTGTGAAAGAAAAAAAAATGCATGCAAATAGTTAATGAAAATATTTCAAATGCCAAACGTGTTTTATATGAATAACTTGCACAAAATATTTGGTTATTTTATTTTCATTTCGAACTTTATTAAAAAAATGTATCTAGAGAAAGCTCAACGAAAAAAATTATAGAAATAAAAATTTTAGATCGCCTAATTGTAGAATTTTATATAAGTATCATTATTATGATTTTCAATTTTGCTACCATGGGTTTAAAAACATGAATAATAAATTTAGTGGTAAAGTGAAAAACATCCAGTGAATGCATCCATACAGTCAATATATATGATTTTTTTCGCATTTAAATCGAAATAAAGCGTGGAATCATATATTTATGTGCAATATATTAATCAAAGTGAAAATGTCAATAAAAAATGTATAACAAACGATTTACTGATCAAGTAGGTCATCTTTTTTATTTTAATTTCGCAATATGCATAGAATTAGAGTTTGTGGAAATAATATACAAAGTTTGTCTTATACTGAGTCAAAATGTTTCTCTCACAAGATATAGCATCTTTTATATTATATGGGTATATTTTGAACTGTGGCATAAAATAAACTATAAAAACAATTTAATTCTGCTATGAAACGATAGATACTATTCCATGTAATAGACAATAAATAAATAAATTAAGAATTTTGATGTTTTTTACGATATTTATGATTTTTGTGCAGAAACGTTACTTTCAAAAATTCCAAATAAGTGCTAGTTCTTTTAATATACCATAATATTATACTTTTTTTTATATCTCAATATATTTTTTAATTTTAAATAAACGCTTTTTTGATCCCTTTTATACACATCATGTACAGCTTCTTAACAATCCACATTTCTTAAATCCTCGATGCATAATTTCAATCTTTTATATTTTATTTCTGAAAATTATAATCTTTAAAAATACAATATTTGACTCCTGATGTTATTCTCACATCTAAGAGGTGTTCATAGCTTCTTGTATATATGTTTACATTCTTTATGACAGCAAAAAAAAATTTATTTTTCAATTTTAAATTATATTTAATCTTTGAATTGATTAAAAGTTCAATTTTATGATATAATGCCTTGGTTTAAGATGAAAAATAATTATATAATAAAAGATTTTCTATTCAAAATATTTTTGAGATGATAAGAATAATAGCAAGATGTTCAATTTTTTATATTTAAAAAGTCCGCATAATATTATCATGATATTTAGAACTAGATGTATCGAAAATTATAATTTTATAGCGTCACTTTTGCTTTTTTTTAAATTTAGATGCTTTTACGGCATCACAAAAAATTAAGAGACGAACATGATCACATAATTTTACAGTTGATTATAATTTCCTGTTTTGGATTATTATATTTATATTTCCACAGGTACGAGTATTAGATTATAATATAAACTTATACAGACGAGAAAGCCAGCAATTTACAAAAATTCATTCACTCGATTATTATAAGATATTTTATGTTTAAATTTAAAAATCCTTTTAAAAAATTGTATTATTTACGCGAATATTTATTTCATAATAAATTTTATTTATTTCTTACAAAGTAACTTATTTTGAGAATTCTATGTGATTTACAATTTCTGAAGCTTTTCATCCCATCTGTCAAAACTTACCATGTCATTTTTTTTATAGATTGAATTGTGCGATGATAATACCAAAATAAAAACAAAGATAGTTCTATTGATGTACAATCAGGTCAAACCTGTCGTTTTTTACATTTTCATGATTCTTTAATTGTTAAATTTTAAGTCAAGGCTGCTATATTTATATTCAAGACTAATAAATAAACCGTTCAAGTGCCTCATATTTTTTTTGGCATGGCGATAAATACATCTTAATAAATCTATGAAAAAACTAATAAATGTCTTAAAAAGACCTGTGGTACTCAGTATTCTCTATATATAGGCTATTACGTATTTTCTTAGTACTGCGCAACTTTTTTGTTGCAATATTAGATGTAGAATATTACATCGATTAAAAACATTTGCCATGCTTGATGAACCCGGTGTACTTAAGAGATTGATATTTCTAGAATCGGTGAGCTTAGAAATTACTAGATACACAAATTTAGAGAGGGATCTGAATTTTACTTTATGATGTAATCCGCGAGAAAAAGGCGTATGTATTTTTTTGTGACGTGATAATGCGAATTTAGAGAATTAAAATTTACTTATATGATAAATAATTCCCTGATGCAGCCATTATTTCCAATGAATGGTGTTTCAGTCAAATTACACGGTTTAATTATTCAATTATATTGAAAACCATAGTGGATATTTTATGATCCTCTAAAAGGAGAAGGAATATACTTTTGAGATGGCTGAACTAAGTTTTTATGCTTTAGAGTGTAAAATATACACTACAAAGCCTTGAGTAGTCTTTTTTATTGCATCACTTAGAACAATCAGAAACCATTATTTTGATCTATTTGAATTATATTTTAAGATCTAAAATAATTGTATTTAAAATTTTTTTATAAAGCTTTATGCAAGACCTTGCTAAAATATATCTCAAAATCCGTCATTTCATTTTCTTCTATGTTATCACGTGCAAATTGTACCAGTTGAAGGCAAATTGACAAAATTTTATTTTGACATGAAAAGAGCGAAGAATCCTAGAATTTACATCATTAGAAGGCTAATATTAAAATTTGAGTTAAATGAAGCTAAAAAATCCGAGACAGAAAAAATTTTTATAAAAAAATTGAATTAATTATGACAGAGCAATCGATATCTACCCGATAAAGAAACCAGAATCTAAAAAAATATCCTAGGTGAATAAAATAGCCGATATATATCACCTGAATACATTCTTGTTTTATTAATAGTCTTAACAACATATATTGATTTATAACATATATATAATAGATACATTATTTAATCAATGTAACTTATTTAGATATATATTATAAAATTTCAGAAATTATAATATTACTTCAAACAGAAATTTTCACGAATCATACAATTGTTGAAATTATACCTATGAAATATGTGAATACTTCATTTATATCGTTTTTTATCTAACTTTTCGAGGAAAATAAATATAATATGATTTTAAGTAGCTTTAAATCAACAAAATATAGACTCAAAAGTTAAATATGCGTCCTTTTATACATATTTTTTTGTTTAATTCTTTATTAAATAAATATAATACATTGGATTTATACTATTGTCTTATTTGAAATCATGCTAATAAAATAAAGTATAGCATTGTTTTTTTAAATATAATAGTAACAAATAAATTTATTGTTATCTGCTAATTTTGGCCATATAATACTAATTATAACTTGACCAGTGGAATATATTTTTATTGTAATTTAAAATTTCAACAATAGAAAATTCACATGTGAGCTTGTAAAAACTAAATATAATAATATAAATATGATTATCTGGTCAAATAATATTTAAAATTTTATTTACTGAAACTTGGAGAACAATTAAAAATTTCAAGATCTGTAGAATCCCATATTATTTACAATATCGTATGTATATGAATTTACTTAAAAGAAAAATAGTTGTAAAAAGTGACTAAAATGCTTTAAAAAATCCCTAACACATAACATATCCAGATAAAATAGAAGTATTTTAGGTCTTTGAACTGTTTCCAGCATAAAAAAACTCCTTTAGTTAGCATGAAGTATATATCTATGTGTAAAGCATGTTTTTTTTGCATATTTCTAATCGCGGAAAGTAATATAAAAATTCATTCCTTCCATAGATAGACGGCCAAATACGAGAATGGATACAATTCACGGGCAAAAATATTACTAGGGATGTTCATGGTGAGGTTCCGAAGTTAAAATCTGGTTTCCATAGTAGTAGCGAACTTCTTAATAGAAATAAAAAACATAAATTATATTGTAAATACACCCAGATTGTAAAATTGGATAAAATAAAAGGTTTTTAAAACTAAAATTACACATTATGTAATGAGTTGGGATGTAAGAAATATAAAATTTCAAAATAGAAATATAAACAGAAAAAAAACTATAAAATATGTTGAGGAACAAAAAACTAGACGTAGTAGAGGTTTGCATGCAAGCCAAAACACTTTACAATGTACATCACAGAGAAAATAATAGCAGTTAATGTATTAAGTTAATGTAAATATCTATCTATTAGTTTCGAAACATTCAAAATAAGGTAACTTGGTCTTAGTAAATGGAATTAAGGAATATAGAAACACATTCAAAAAAATAATCATCTTTTCGTCCATTAAAGAGTTGGGAATATCAACTCAAGTTGAAGTATGCACACAAATGTAGCTAGAATTAGTGAGTCTATAAAGAATCCATATTATTGGGGCTGATTATAACAAGAAGTATTGAAAGAATTAATGTCAAATTTATTCATATATAACAATCGTTAGTTTTGCTAGAAAAAAAAAGAAAGCTTTTTTTGTAATTACTGTCTAAGATTTTCTTTATGTCATAGATCAAAATAGATTTTACTTTTCGCAAGATCTACAGAATATTTTTAATTTTACTAAAGATAAACCTGATAACATTAATGGAAATTTTATAACAGTATCAACAATCAGACTAACATGTAAACCGAGAAAATATTATTTATTGACTATGAAACAAATACTTATGTAACACATTAAATACAGAAATCGTACATAAGTCATAAAGTGAAAGGAAACGATCTAAAAAACTATTATTTGTATGTCATGGATGCAAATTGAAGCTGAAGCATACGCACAAATATTGCATTTTATGATAGCTTATATTAAAAATTATCAGAAACTTTTAAATGCGTTGAGAAACGAAATAATGCCGATTAAGTTTACAGAACTATTTACGAATTATGTTCTATGAACCGATTTGAATTTCACAACAACAAATTAAAGGGTAAAAAAAAACCAATTTCCCCTTAAGTAAAGAAAAATTATCATATAATTACATCAATATGTCTATAGATCTATTTGCATTTTATTTTTTATTGATATAAAATTATGCATTTAATTCGTTTTTTTATTATGTTCTAAATAAATACATCGATCAGAACGAACAGTGGCAAACACAATAGAATCGTTTCATTCTGTATTTTGAAAATCTCTTATAGCTTTTGAAAAGATCATATTATTTTATCTTGATGTGTAATATAAATTAAGTGATAATATAACGCATATGATGCCTGTGATTAGCTAATATAAATGGCTATTTTATTTCTATTATTATTGAATGTTATATGATCCTTGTGCATGATCATTAGAAATATCAGCTTCGTGGAAGAATATTTAATTTTGATTTATGCTATATTACTATATTATTAGAACTATCTTTTATTGAAATATAAACCATGTATTACCAAAATTGTCTTAATAAAAGTAGAATATGCTGGTATGTCACAGGATTGAATAAAAAACCTGGTACTTGTTTTCAACAGATCTTGTAGAAATTAAACTTGTCTTTTGGAATTTAAAATAAGATACAGTGCTTTTAAACTTTTTATAGGTGGTTTTACGTTTTTAGAGGCATCTTTTTTGAAAAACTGGTGTAATTCTGGTCTATTTACATCATCATATATATTCATTTTCCTATCATCATAGATCACCGAAGCGGTGATTAGAATGTAAAACTACTATACCTCGATAACAGAGTCTAAAGCATTACAGTAAAAATTATCATATTTTGGTGCAATTGACGCCATATAATTAAAATATTTCTATTTTATGTGGAAAAATCATTCATAAATTTTCCCGCATCATTTTTACAGCAATTGTTTTGTGGTGTAGTGTAACAAAATGAAGGAAAATCTAGAAAAATATTATTTTTTTTATGTTAAATTAGAGTTCGTGACTTTATAACATTTTTTTATAAAAAAAAGAAAATATTATTGATCTATTTCTTTAATTTTATGCTGATAATTTGTCTACCTTTGACTGCAATTTTAAGATAAAAATTTCACAGATGGGAATTATATATTGAACTTCATTGGTTTTATATGCACCCATGTAAAAGGATATATGAATTGTAGACATTAATATTGTTATATTACACATATAATTACTGTTCTATTGAATTTTATTCTTTTAAACATAAGAATTTTAAATGAAAAAGTTCGGTATTCTACCAGAGTAAACCGTCTATAAATAAAAATCTTTTGTAAAAATAAATTTGTACACATAAATTAAATTCAGAAGTAATAAAAAAATTTTAATGTAAGATTTTAAAAGTAATTTTATTATGCATCATAATTACATAATGATAAAATACAGGGAGAATTCAGTAAAAAAATGATTTTATGCTTATAAAAAGATCACTTTTTTAAAGACTACTTTAATTACAAATTAAACTTCATGCAGCCTCAATAGCAGGGACATTTCCCCCAATTTTCCCGATGGTGTTTGGAATTATGTGAAACATTAAATTCTGATGGTTCACGAAGCGGGTCATTTAAAACAAGATCTAAAAAAATGAGGATAGCAAATAAGCTAGCATCATGAGAGTAAATGAAAATTTGAAATATAATCTTCATATTTACCGGCGTTAAAATCTTGGAAATTTTCGAATTCTTCGGTATTATATTGACCAGTTTCTTGATTAAATACCTTCATCTTTGTAAATATTTTCTTACCATTAAATTCACCATTGATTTCCACACCAGCAACATTCTCGCCATTTACCATTCGAATCTCTCTATCATAAAATATACTATGTTCTAGTGGATAATGTGGAGATTTAGTAATTGCAACAGCCTGTGATTCATTTGGGCTTATTGGTAACGGGTTGCAACCTGTTGTTTTGAGTGTCTCATAGAAAGCATGGCTACAATTAGTGTTGCTATCAATTAAAGGGGTACGTATTTTATTTTAATTATGGAACAGATAATACGAATATACCAATAATGAAGCATAAAAATGATATTTTATTATTAATGCTCACAGTATATTTCTCTATTTTAGTTTTGGCAGATTAAATATCTTTTATGGAAGGATAATGTCTCTATTTTACAATTTAGGTTTGTCTATTAAATTTATTCAAAGTAAACAATTTTTTTTGATGCTTGAAGACTAAGGCAATAATCTGATTGTTCTGTTTAGAAATTTAAAGTATATTTATTTATCAAAGAGAATATAGATATGTCAATCTTAATTAATTATAGGATAAAAAAAATTTGAATTAACAAGAAACATATATATTTTGAATTTAGAAAATAAATTATAAAAAATCGCAATATAACATAAATAAATTGCTAATAAGGGTATTTGTTATTCCTTAAGCATCAAAAATACAATTTTTTCTCTTAAAATAACATTTACAGCTATTAATTTTATAAGATTATTTTTTTAATCCGCTGATATAATTTTAAGCTCACTTACTTAACTAATCCAAAGTTTGTTATATTATTATGAATATAACAGCTATAATTTATCTGCAGATTTGTTATTTCGGGTTAACGGTTATTTTAAATTTTCTGCGATCTGTTCTATTTATAGTTGAAAAATTATTTTTATTAAGCTCAGTTATAATTTTGAAATCATGTGAAATACTAAAAAAAAATGTACGAAAACAGAAAAAATTCTATTTATTAAACAAAAATCTTCTATTTCTAGTCTTCCATAATGATTCTTACACGATTTTGGAAGGATCAGTGATGAAATCAACTATAGACGAAAATATACACAAGTAACGAATTTTTCTTTACTGTCTATTTTAATGTATTAAAAAATAAAAATTTAATACGCGAAAGGTGTTTTATAAGCTTAAACTATTTTAATATAAAATTTCTTGCATGAAGAAAACGAATATTTATTTCTTGTATGTTGCCATCTATATAATGTGATTCTTTATGATACTGCAAAATTATTAATGATTAAGAATCTTCTCAATATTATAGCACAAAATACATAACAAAAAATTTATGCAAAAACCGAAATCCCAAATGGATATAATATAACAAGAGAGATTTATATCACTGGGTAGTTTGATTTTTGGCGATAAAATTTTGTATAAGAATACTTTAAAACGTCCTTTTCAAAGACTTACATAATTTTAATTCTGCTTCATCATCTTTACAATCTTCAGAGCATTCTATTCTTTAAACTCTTATTAATTAAAGTATTTTACTTTATACTATGTTTCTGCTCAATGAAATTTATATAGACGGTAATTTAAACAAGATCTATTATATAATTTTCAAATCGATGTGCCTTTTGATCTATTATATTATTTTAAGTAATTCTATGCTAAAGTAAACTATATTTCTATTTCAATTAAATATTTGACTACTAGATAGAATAAATTTTTATTTATTTTTCTGTCAAGATAATTTTCTTATTAAATTAGAAAAAAATCACACTTCTATAATATTACGGCTCACATAGTCTTGGCAGTGAAATCTGACTAGTTCCATTATGTATATATGGACATTGGCTTAATATATATCAATAGGTTCTTAAAGGTATCTAGAATATTATTTTGATAATTATGGATGCAATAGTAACCAAAATAAAATTATATATACCATATTTCGTAGTATCTGATTGTGTGTTAACACAAAATACAAACATTTTCAAGTATAATTGTAATTATCAAACTGATCAAGGAATACATCAAATTAGAGGGCCAAATAAAAATGATAAATAAATATGCCTTGAATAGAAAAGGATATAAAATAGCATGTAAGAAGATATGATAAAGATTGTAGATGATGTGTGCTCACAATAGAATATTTAAGTATGCTTGAAGAAAAACATTAAAGTTTTATTATAGAAAATAAACTGTAATAAAATTTATAAATTATTGTTTGGGAACTGAAAGAAGACGAAATGGGGTATTATATTCATAGAATAACCTATAAAGAGCATAATTGAGGTTTGATTGAATAATATTAAATAGTAAGATCAACAATACCTATGAACAAAATATTAATAAATTGTTTTATACCCCGTTTAAATGAGGTAAATACATAGCGTTTCAAATTTAAAACATTGCAAATTGAAGTCGAAAATTATTATATGAACTTTAGCAATTTTTTTTTGATGTTACAAATTTTTGACCCTCATCGGGATATTACATCTAAAACTATTATCCAATAAAATAATAAATTGTAAAATTGTTAGGTATTGATCGAATGTAACGTTATAAAGATATATTTTGGTAAAATCATATTAATTACATTAAATATGGCTACTCTTCACCTCAATGCAAAAAACCTTAAGAATTGCACAAATATATGTTCTAAGTAGAAAACTATATTAAAAAACCTTTTTTTTAATCTATAATTATGGCAAATTTTCGTATTTATATCTATAAAGTAAAATTTAAGTATTTCTGAACCAAGCTTTAGAAATATAGTGTACTATTTTGCGAATTCACATACCATATGCAAATGAAATATTTATGTTTTTGTTGATTTTTTTAAAACTAGTATTAGGTAGAAAATAATGCTATCTTAAATCATATTTTCAGTCATTTATAAACTTAAAATATATCATTGCGTCAACACAATTTTTTCGAAAAAATCAATAGGGTGATTTTAATATAGAATACTCGAAAGGATTATTTTGCTGTTAATGACTTAAAATTTCGATATAAAATATAATATTATATTCTTTTGATATCTTGTAGGAAATTGTTTAAATTATACTAAAATATTTATATATTAAGATAAATGATATGTACATTTATTTATTAAAAATATCTATTTAGCCATATACTGTATGATATGGAGTAAAAAAAACATTTAATATTACTACAACAGCAAATTTAATGCAATTAAATAATCTTTTTTTAGTGATTCGACCATTAAAATTATTATATAAAAGGGTAAAAAGATCAAATATAGACAAATTAAATCAAAATTTATCATCCACATTTGTCATGTTTTAGCAATATGTTAAGTCTAAAAATTTATGCCTATAATGTTGTTCTTTTTGTCGGTGATATTTATATATACATCCAAAAGTATATATGATATGACATTTTTTACTCTATAAGCAACTGAAAAATTCATAAATAATATTATTACTGTATTTTAATGAATTATGTGTCACAGAAGAAATTAAATCTGTTTGATGGACTCATTATAGATAAGATTAATTCACGCCTTTATGTCACATAAAAAACAGTTAGATCGCTCATTAAAATTGATTCGTGTGGTTCTTCAATATCCAAAAATGCCTAAAATGTAATACAATCAGTCAAACGTGACATAAACAACAGAAAACGAAAGATAAGAGTCAAAAACAGGTCAATTCACATCAAAAAGAAAAATTCACTCAGTACAAAGATCTTATAAAAATAACAAGGATTTTAAATAGACGTGAATGGCCATGGAGAAATTATGAAAAAATATTGTTTATACAGCTCTATGTTAAACTGTCTTTTTACTTATAAAAAACATAATTCTAGAGTATAAAATAACATATTTAATATAACTTTATTTAAACTTTATATTTATATGTGTTGTTTTTATATCGTCGGCCTAAAAATCACATTTATAATGCAAACCTTTATCAAGCTAATTGAGTTGTAATGATTCGTAGATACAAATACTAAGTTTTGTTATATAAAAATAAAATCTATTGCGGAGTCAACATTATTTTATAGTCTATGTATAAAACTATTGCATTTATTTACATACTTGATTCATATGAATTTTCAAGTTATCTTTATTATCTGTAAAAAATTTGTCTAATTTTTTGTATTTTCATAAATATAAAATGGATCCTAATGCATTGTTTCATTTTAATCAGAATTTTTTTTATATATTATTATTATATCTTCATGTCTAAATGTAGACAGAAAATAATATTTAAGAAATCTTTGCACCGTAAATATGCTAAAAAATTATGCTCTGGATTTAAAAATAATTTTATTTAAAAATTTGTTAATTATTTTAAAATTAAAAAAGTGTACGCTATATTATGTTGAAATATTTTTTCAGATGATATACCGAAATTTTTTTTACTATGAACTTGCATAATTAGTTTGATCTGAAGTTTTTAACTTTATTTGGGTTATTTTCTTATATTATATGGGAAAAAGTGAATTGTAGTGATCTTCATTAGCGCAAACACATTTAAATCATTGTTTTTTTACGATTGAATTGTAATTTGATCCTTAAAAAAAATATTTTTTTTTGTTTAGAGCTTTTAATATATTGCCGTTATTATTTCTTCTTCAAAAAAATATAAAAAATCATGTGTCACCCAATAAATATTTTTTATTGGGTATTTTTACGTTTATTGGTTTTATTTGACAATTTAAGCTATAATGGTAACATATTGAAAGAAGCAGATTATTTCACTATCATTTATTATAATTTAAATACAAAAGCAAAAATTATTTATCTTGAATATCATAATTGCTAAATTCGTTTTAAATATGCATATAACGCCCTCAAAAAGGAAAAATATTCTATTACTGTATATGATGAATATGCATTCAACAAAAGTTAAATATGTATTATTTGCAATTCTAAATTATATTTACATTTATTAATCGATACGTCATATGATTCACGGACATGCTAAGGGTGTGGAATATATTCTATTCTCTTGTATACATAAAAAAGGTTTATTGTATGATATATATAGCTGTTTATCTCCAATTTGAAGTATATTTCATACTGCATATTATAATTTCCCACAAAATGAATTTCAACAACCTGCCTGTAAGAAAAATTTAATCTTTGTTTAAAAATATTCTCAAATGATAATTACCAACTTAAATTAAACTTTATATGTTCATAAAACATAAAATCAAGAACGTAAATTCATGCTTCTATATAATGAACTTGAATATCAAACAATAATAGAAAAAAACCACGACATATTTTTAATCGTTAAATTGACGAAGTCAAAGCCTTTATATCAACTGAATGAATACTCATGAATGTAAAGCAGAATTCATGATGCTTTGATTAGAGCTACATCTTTAAACAGCAAATCTAGTATTTAGATGTTTAAATTCAACACAGCTTGGCAGATTTAAATTTATTAAAATTTTCATGTTTATAACCCACAAATAACGCAAAGTTTGGTTTTATATGTATAATATTTTGCATTTATCCATATATCTTTGCTTTCTAATAGATTAAAAATATTACAATCATATAGTAACAATAAACTTCAAAATCGCCTTTGAAATAGAATTCGGGTATTAACACCAAAAAAAATCAAAATCCATTGATACTGTGACGTATGTTATATTTTCACGTTTTTACAAAAGTTTATTGGGTTGAAATATTGTTTAAAGGGGTAGCTTTTATTGGATTAATTCAATTCAAATATAATGCATTTATTAATCTGTAAAACTAAAAAAAGACAAATACTTAAATGCAAAATTTAATATAGTAATCTAAATATAACAGATATAATTTTGTCTGTAAAGAACATATACGACCAATACAGAATTTTATATGCAAAAATATATTTTAACATCTACAAGGTATTAATTTATAATAAATATATAGCATTTGTAAGCAGCTTTTAACGATATTTTTTATTACATTTAAATGTAATTTAAAACAAAAAAAAATTAGTTTGCAACTGTGAGTATAATTGCCAAAAACATGAATTCTATTTATTAAAAGATTTAATTGTTCAAATTGAATTCCTTAATGGATCATAATAAATTACTCTGTCGATTAGAATAATTATAATATATATAATCGTATATGTGTTTTGTTAGATTCAAACATTTGTTATTAATATAAAAAAATTAAATGACATCTAAAATAAGCTCAAAATAGATTCAATCGAATATAATTTTATTGTTTTAAACATTATTTAAAATCTCGTTATATAAATAAATTACGTTTTTATAATACGATATAAGTTAGATTTAGTATTTTTAGAAAATTAATCAATAATTTTTTTTGTGGTAAATAAATTGCTTTAAGGTACGGGTAATAAATTTTTTGATACATTAAAAACCTACTAAAATATATTAAAAATTTATAATTATATATTCCTTCCAGCAATCACAAAATAAAATAAACCGATTTAATATTTAAATAAATTCAAATTTCCAAAATTTATTTTTTGTTGATAAAAATCACAGCAAAGAAAATATACAAATTCTTAACATTATCAATTTATACTTCTATATATATAAAATAATTGTGGATTATATTTTCAAATATAAGGCATATTAAAGGATAGAAAAAAAATTTCAATTAATTATTAATGATTTCAATTTTTTTATCACTGTTATATTACAGTACAATTAATATTGTGAACATTATTATTTTTTTTCGAAATATTTTATTATCTTACAAAAACGATGGAAGCCACAATTAGAGTATTGTTACTAGTTTTATTATTTAACATAACAATTTTAATTATTATTATTTTTCAGTAAAGAATAAAGAGTGAGAGCTTTATTACTAGTTTTTCTGACTATAAAAATGGTAAATCTAACTTTGTAAAAAATTATCATAGGAAAAATGTAATAGATATATACACAAAATTATCATTTAGATGATTTAATATATAAAACTTATATATAAATTACTGTGAATGGCTTCTTTCACACAAATATAATAAAGTTTATTGATTGATTAATATATAGTAGACCATGAAATTTTTATATTATGTCAATTAATGGATATTTGAACATAATTTATAATATCTTTATTTTTTACCATTAAAAATACCCACAATTTAAATGGATCACATCTGATTTCATTGCATTTTAAATTTTTGCCTATATTTTTATAATTCTAATTGCTTCCTTATATAAAAGCAAGAAAATTTAACAAAATAGTAAAAAATATAATGTATTGCCTTACCGCTTTTTTTAATTATCGGATTTACAATGTAAGAGACTTTATTTTATTATTTTAATAAGTTTTAAAGATAAAACATCCCATAGATATTTTTAGTATGATAGGTGCCTTGAAAGTTTATTATAAAGTAAAAACTACAACTGATCCATGTTAGTTATATAAGACGTTCATAAAATCGTTTTTTTGAAAAAATACACTTTATGATTTTAATACCAATTATTTTTTTAAGAATAGGTTATATTATCAATAATATAAAAATTATTATTATGAATTTTACTAGTTTTACAAAACTTTATTCGTATTTTTACAATATTATGAATTCGTGATTAAAAGATATTACCATTTATAATGTTTTATAAAAAATAATAAATTTTTGAAATTCGCCACAATATTACTACAAATAACACCTATTTTTATGTATGCTGATAATATTTTTGATTTTTAATTTTTTAAGTTTTATCAAAATGATGATCGTATCGCTTTATAGATAAAATAAGGGAATATTAGATATGCATAAAAATTTCTAATAATTTAAATATGAATTCTTTAACAAATGTGCGATCATATAGCAAAGAAAACATTCAAATTTTATAATATTGTTTAAAATATAATCACAAAAACTATATTTTAAATTTACTATTGGAAAATAATATGCTAAAAAATAACATTGATTTGCATTATGCCTATAATTAACAATCAGAACTGTCAGATTTATTATTTTGTATTTTTTGATTTAGATACAATTATGGATATTTTATTATATGTTATTACGTAATAATAAACGATTTTCTATGTAGTTTACTGTACTACTTGGCACACAATCATGCAACAATCGAATTTCATATATCTTAAAGAAACATAATTTCGAACATCTTAGCTTCTAGATTAATTTTTAGATAGCCAATTATTCATATGTTTAATTCGCATAATTTTTCACGTCGATCTACTGCTTATAAGAACCATTCCTCCAAAACAATAAGAACTAATAAATTATAAATACGGATAAAAAAATGAATTCTTATGTATTTCGGGTAACAAAAAACACTAATTTGCGCTTAGATCATATACAATTATGTATATTTATTATCGTTTATCCTGTCAACCATTGATACAACATAAATTTTTGTTTCGATATTTTCAAAGTTTGTGGATCTGTATCAATTAAGCATTCTTATTAATATTTAGTTACGGTGATAAAAATAGGTTTGAATACTTGTGAGCTCTCCGGTTTGAGATCTTAAAGTTTTTCAGATTTTCACTAATTTATATTCATCTTAAGCAGAGAAATTTGATTAATATCTTTATGTCTCTGTTCTTTGTCAAGTTAAAATTCTATGCATTCTTTGTGTGCTGGTTCAAATTCCATAGCAAAATCTTCTTGGTTTTATGTGTGTCATATAATATTAAGGGATGGGCATTCGTCTTGTCTATGGTCATAAAATTAGAAGTGGCTTCATCTTCGATATTAAATGATTAACAAGCGAATAAAATATAGCATTAAATGTGTTTCATTTCATCTTGATTCATGACCTTTGATATGGGTCTTTTAGCTTCATCATTGTAGTCTAAGTTATCCAAAAGAACCGATACTTCTTTTTTCTCCCAATAATAATATTTCTTGGCGCTTTCGCGTTTTTTTTTGTTCTCATTTTTCTTTGTGAATATTGTAATAGATTCATAAAGAAATATATTTTTGTTGCTTCTATCGATACAATTTACATTTTAAAGTACTACAGTATCTAATTTGAATTTTTTTACATCAATATATCTTGTTCGCTTATATTTTCTCAGTTTGTGGAATAATATTTTCTATCTTGTTCTGTCTTTTTATTGTATTGAAATGTTTATTATTATTTATTTATGGGTTAATTTTCTTTTTATCGATTTTATCTATTTAGACGTGTTCAGCGTGTTGGGAATATTGCACAACTCCTTGATGCATCTTTTGACACCTTCCTCTGATCTATCTTCATCAACTGCTCTTCTTCTCTCAAATGAGATGAGTTCAAGTGTCTTGCGGAGTGTGAGAGCTTGCATGTATGCTTCTACTTCGTCCGGTATTTTTAACTCCTTAACATATTTTTTATGATATTTTGTGACCATTGTATTGAAATTATAATTCTTTATTCATAATTTCTTTGGGTTTATTTAATAAACATCTATATATTAAAATAAGATCACAGATTCCTTATATCAATGAAATAGAATAAATTTAATCATTATGTATACTATCGTTGCTTATTATCATCTTCGAAGCTGTACATATTAAATTCCAATATATACACTTTGCATACATTGAGCTTGTATCATAATTTAAAAAAAATTATGCACCGGTATTTTAATGATATACTATGATGATTGTTGGCAAGTTTCTTGTCTAATAATATATTCTCTCATTTTCTTTTCTATGACTGATTTGTCGAATATATTTTTTCTATCTCCTATGCCAGAAATCCAATTTTTATACACAATGCAGTTATTTGCTTTTAGTTTTAGCAAAAATATTTTTTTAGCGCAATAATAAAGATTTTAATCACTAATTACAAAGTTTTTTATTATAACTCTAGTTATATTTGTCATATTCACCATAGATGGTAAACCTAAACTGTAAAAGATCAAGAATTTCCTTTATATAGTATAATACTTTTGATTCTACGCTAAAAAAAATTGTTCATGTAAGCTTGAAAAATGATAATACGATTTTTAAAGTTTAATGTATATATAAATTGCAATTTATGGTTCGTTCATATAAAATAATTGTATATAATTGTATATATTTAAATTATCTTTTTTGATTTTATCTAGAAGTAACTGTGCACGTTAAAACATTATATATGATCAAAATTTTTTTCGTTGAAAAGAGGCACTTAAATTATAATTTGAAAACTTTAGAGATAAATAATAGTTTTTGAATGCTTTAAAGCAATTTAGCATGTATGATCAGATTCAAATGATATTGGGTTATATATTCATATTTCTTATGATGTTATCAAACATTTTCTACTGCACAGAACAAATATGAATTAAAAAAAGCCTAGAAACTGTTTTTTTATTTACTTGAGTAAAAAAACTGATTTTTAATATTTAACCTATATACGCCATTTTTAAATTTTAGCAAAATTTGATTGTATTTATAAATAATATAAACCAAAGCTAGGAATTCCATTTGAAGGCATTAACACTCAGAAAATGTATAAATTTAATTTCTTTAAAACACCATATATTTAAAAAAATTTAATTATGTATATAATGCATCAATGTCTGCAGATTTTTGTTTTTGATTTAAGAAATATATTTATTCACAATTTTTTTTGTTTATCTAATATATTTTTAAACTACAGACATTGTTTCGTAAAAATTCTACATATATATATTTATACACTCTATATAAGATGTTTTAAAAAAAAAGGCAAAAAAAAATTGAAATCAACATATATAATTTAGATTATCTTTTTTATATAAGATAGATATTTATTATCTTATACAAAATTTCTGTTGCAGGACGTGATCTTATTTTAGCTAGATTTCCCCAAGATTCTTACATTTTCCATGCCAAGCATCAAGAATAAGCATTTTAATCATATATTAAAATATAATATATTGTCAAGAATTTAAATCATAAGAAACGAGTAGCTTTCTTATTTAATATTTAATCAAGGATTCATAAAATACAAATATACAACCTACTTATTGAAAATTTATCGTGAATATCTAGATTTTAAAAAAAAAAGTTTCTTAATATATCAGTCTACAAAATTAAAAATAAATGCGAATAGAGAAATATACAGCAAATATCCAAATGTTATATTGCAACATGTATTTTTCTATGAGTATAATGTTCACATTAAGCATTATCTAAAAATTGGTCAATGTAAAATATATATTTTCGGGTATATGCACAAAAATTCAATGTGATTTACGCATTACTTTACCATTTTATGATTTATTTTAATAAATTCATTAAATTATATTTTGATGGTTGGCATTATATTTTTACATGGCCTATAATTTTATTCTTGTAAAAAAAATATAGCATGTCTGACAATCATATTTTAGTTTATATTTTTTGTTTCTTACAAGAATACTTTGTAGATTTAAAAATCAAAAAAATTGTTATTTTCTATATAACTATGATGGTTTTTACTTTTATATCTTTTTTTCAAGTGATCAATATAAATAAATATATAAAACCCCTCAGGATAGAATTCAATGACTTATAAACGGTTGAAAAACCACTTTAAATGCTTTATTGGATTTTTTTTTCACGCTTATTATATATATCTAGGCCATATATAATTTCTTAATACATGTAACTGGGAATATTTTATACAGCTTTTTATTATTACCGTATCGCATAAAAAATCCATATAAAAAAATTTGCAGTTTTTTACAAAATGATTCTATTTAATGTTGAATAATTTTTTCAAAAAGAGGTTTTTTTCCATTTAATAGATTTATCATTGCTTTTAAATTGTTATTATACTTTAGAAATATCTTAAGATATTGATTTTATTGCATATTTCTTATATATTTAAGTTATCCATACATATTATCGTCTTTAGAAAAATAAATCATAAAATAAAAAAAAGAAGCGCAAAATCGCATAATCTGTTTTTGTATATGTATATAAAATTAAGATATAATTTTTCGTCGGGTATAATTTTACTGTGTCTTTTATATGATTTGAGAAAATATAACACAAGAAAAAAAATCCGTATCCTGATCCTAAAATATATGTAAAGTTCGAAACTAATTTAAAATATTTCAATTACCATCATTTTCAAAATGAATTATGAGATTTTACAAAATGAATACTCTGTAAGAATTTCATTATATATTATCCTCGGATCAGACATTTAAAAGATCAAATTTTGCTATTCTACAACAAAAAAAAGAAAATTGACATTTTGTGTTGCATTTATATTTTTTATACTGCTTTTATATGATAAGTGTTACTCATCGGCGTAGGTTACCAGTCAAAAATTGAATAATCATCTATAAAAATTAGTATCCGTCATATTATTTTTTTGCTGTACGCTCTATCCGACGCATATAAATAAAACCTGTTATTTGATATGCATATAAAACAGAACAGATAAAGCAATAATTTAATATTCTATATAAGTTGAATCGTAGAAAATGTGCATAAACTCTATTAGTCTTAAATCTTTCTTGCATATTTTCATTATAGTTGTTGTTATTTAATATGTTATAGAAGATATTCCATATTTTATATGCTTTATACCAGCTCTAGAAGTAAATCGGGTTTAAAAACAATAACATGTGCATTTTTGTACGTATGCAGTTGATTTAAGTACTCTTTTTTTATACTCATTGTATTATTATGTAAAAACATTCGGGTGATCATTATGGATTTAGAATAATAAATAAATTTTATATACAAGAGACAATACACTTATGCTCGATTTCATGCAAATACAACCTTTAAAAAAATATTAAAAGGGTAGAATATTTCTTAAAATAACGGTTTCACATTTATAGAAATGATGGTATTTTTTTGATAAATCATCTCATATAAATATGCAAACAGTAATATATTTAAGAATGAAACTTATAAAGACAAAAAATCCAAATGAATGATGATAAATAATTTCAATTCTTAGAACTAAACATAAGGCTATAAATAAGTGTAATTCATGATATAATGAGCAGAATTATATATAAATTGTATAAATTTATGCAAATTATAGTCTTTTTGCTATATTGACATTCCAGCACTTACAATACGAATTTGAGGGCTTAATTATTTCAAGTAGATAATAATTTAAAATTTTAGTTAATGAATATTAATGTATCAAAAATCATTACAAATTAAAATTGTAGCCCCCAATAAACCAAATCTGAAAATTACAAATTTGAACTTCATACAAATAGATTTTAAGTAATTAAAACATTGGGTTCGTTTTATTGAAGGCTCAACACATGAGATCGATTTGATAATATGAGGCGTAGTTAGTATACTAGAAAAGTGATATTCTGGGATTAAAATACTAATAAAACAATATACAAGACTCTTTTACGCTGTACACATTATGCCAAACCTTCACGTATGATATTTTTGCAGAAATGCGTCATAATAATATTGAATTTACATTAAGAAATATTATCTTCCTATAAATCACTGAAAAAGCTAAAATTCTTTCATTGTTAAAACCAAATATGTTTTTGCAATGAATTATGGGTTAGATTTATTTTTATAAGACAATAAGAATATTCTCGTTATATAAATCGATTCGAATTGATTTTTTGATTAAACAAAAAAATTGATATACAATCTAATTAGAGGTGTTTTTTATGTCATCACACCGATAAAAACAAGAAATTTGCACATTATTTATGTAAATAACATTTAGATAGCCTATTTGACAAAATATTGGAAAAAAATAATGATTAACTATCTTTATATTACAGTAATAATTTAAAGTATAAACTAAAATAAATATTGCACTTGTGTAATAATCAATAGTAGCAGGAAATCAATTGGATTATTTTACGTTTTCTAAATGTCAATAAATACAAAAATGATAAATAAATCGAGTAAACTAATGCATAAATTTTTAAAATATAAATATTTTATTTTGACAAGTTTTTATTGGCTATTTGATCCTATAATATCTTTGCATATCGTATATTTGCATGCGATGATTTTGTAACATAACTACCCCTTTTCAACCATCAGCCAGATATTGAGACGGTTCAAATACCCAAAACCATGAAATTCTTACAATCCACGTATTTATGTGGATTACAGGAGTCAATTAAATCGCCGATACTGTTCAGAATTACATAGCTGTTGATAATTTTTAAGACTGGGTAAACATATGTCAAAGGAGATTAAAAGTCAACTTTTATAAAGAATATATCACCTATGCACACATATATTACTTAATTTTTTTTGTACAATGTAATACTTGAAATATTCCTTTTAAACGTAAAAAATCAGATAAAATATTAAATGAATGTATATAAAATAATTTTGTTATTACTGTATCATCAGAAAACAGATTAAATTTCATATGATTCTAAATAGCCCGGGAAAACATATTAGATTTATTTTTTTGCATAGAACACGTTTTAAAATATACAAAAATATCATAAAAAGCTACATAAATATTCTTAAAAGAAATTATAATCTTTCATGCTTAACAAGTAATATTTTTTTGATATAATACGAAATGCGTCAAAAATAGAATAATTTAGTCTAAGCAGATGCAAAAAGTCATATATTTGATTTTTTATGCATATTTTTGCGGACCCATAAATTTGGTTCATAATCGAAGCCATAAATCATCATCAAATAGCATTGATATATAGTTTTTTTTACCATGTATTATCAAAAAAATTAACAATTTGCAAATTTACTAAGTATCTCAGGACAGAATCTATGATTAATTTATTATTTGATAAAATATCTGTATAAATTCGAATCTTCCTAAGATTGAATTTTGGAAAAATTTAATGGAATGTTAATCGTCAACTTTTTAGTTATAGGCATAAAAATAATTTTTTTTTGTTATTTTACAATTTAATCTATAAGTATTATAGATAGATTATATAAAATATAAAATTTTTGCTAAGTTAAACCTCTAGTAGATGTTATTTTATTACATTTATGATTATATTAGCAATCCCAGCCTTAAAATCTGTTTTTGTTGCTATTTCAAACATGAACCGATAACATATCATTAATGGAATCGCTGCTAGCTTAAAAATTCTTATGCAGACATTCTCTATTTTCTATATTTGTTTTACATTATAAAATAAATTAGCCATAGATTAATTTATTTGGATACTTTTTTTCGAATATTTATAAAAAAAAGTCAGCTAATTTTATTTTGGACCAAAAAATACTTACAGTAAAATTCCTGGTAAAATCAGCAGTTTTAATATATAAATTTATCTATCTATATTAATTTATACCGTATGTAACAACAAATCATTTTTTTTCTGCTAGAAAAGTGCCACCTTTTTAGATCTAAAAATAAGATTTTCAAAAAAATCATCCAGAAGAAATTAATTAATAATGTAAAATTTTTGCATTTTATACTACTAAACAAAGCAACGTAATATTTTTCTTGCTTACATAATTTAGATTATCTATTTATTTGTTACTAGCAATTAGTAATTTTAAAAATTATTGTTAAAATATACTTTTTTTATGTTCTTATACGATAATTTGGGGGCTGATTACAAATTTTTGCTGTGAATATAACAAAAATTAATATATGAGTATAATGTAGAATTATATGCAAATTTCAGAAAAAGTACATATTATAAATAATTTTGCATCTTTTAAAACAAGATCTTAGTTTTTATGCCTCTTTATACATTATTCTTTGTTTATGTTATACCATTTAATTTCTTTATTTTTTTATAGATAGATTGGAAATAAAAAAACAGAAATTAACGCAATTTTAATGTAATTAATGACTAATACTATGGAAAATATCCTTGTAATATATTATAAATATCAAAAGTGTATGAATTATTATAATGAAATGATTTCTTAGGCTTAGTATTTTAATATACAAAAATCTAATATGTCAATACTAAAATATTAAAAAATAAATAAATCAAGTAAATTTGACATAAAACTTGCGAAATAAAAAAATACAGTTAAGTAAATACCCTATATTATAAAAATCAAGATTTAATGACAAATACTACTATTTAAATATTAGTACATAGGCAGGTATAGACTGACTTAACACACTCTAACACAAAGATTATACAACATATTGTAAATTTTTTTTTCAAATTCTAGAAATTTTTATTGCATGTGATTATGTTATAGAAAAGAGTTTTTAAATCTGTCTCGCTAATTATAAAAAATATGTTTGGCATGATTTATCTAAAGTTCCACAAAAAAATCTACTTACTTTTAGAAAATTTATAAATATTTTACAATTAGTAGCTGTCAATTTTTTGTTAGATGTATAAAAAATAGATTATTCTTGAAAGCTAATATGGCTAAAAGTTATTTAATTAATATTTTAATTCATTAATTTTACCCACGAAAATATATTTTAAGCTTGAGTTTGTATTAAAATCTGGTCTAATGTTTTTATTGTATATAATAAACAGTATAGAGACTGTTTTTAAAACATCCTTTAAAAATAATTTCTGTTCGACTTGTGTAATTAGCCATTTATACAGAAAAAAATTAGCATAAAGATGTAAAAGTAGTGTCATTCTATAAAAATTTAAAATAAAATCCTTAAAGATAGAATCATAATGAATCTAAAAGCTAAAAATTTAAATGTATATTACAAGACATATCATAATACTATATAATATATTAAATAATTATAGTTTTTTTCATTTTAACTAAATTTGTTGCTCCTCAATGCATCCTATGTATTTAAATGCTCTGTGTATCAAGGATAACGAAACTGTGATATTATTTCATTGAATCAAGCTATATTTTACGTTTTGTGCAATGAATTTGTTTTCGAAATCATAGTACCAACTCTTATTATAGGCATTAAGAGCTTTTTATCACTTATTAATAATATGATGAACCTACTTGAAATAAAAAAACAAAGGTAATATCGAAATTTTAAAACGGAAAAACCTTTTCCTATGATTATTAAAAATTAAAGATAAATTGAATTAAAAATTTTCTTCCAAAATATATTATAAACAAACCTAGTTAAGAACAATAGTAGCTTAAATGCCAACATTTATCTTGTTTTTTTTTGACAAAAAATACTTTTTAGTCAAGTATGCAAATCTTTTACTTTATAAATGTATAGAAAAAGCAGTAAACAGACGCATGTTATAAAATCACGAAAATAAAAACACCAAAAAAAATTATGTATTTATAATACAAACACGAGAGTGCCATACATCAAAGAATAAGAAAGTTGGCTCACTAAATATAATGAGTAATATATAAGAAATTTTGAATCGTCTGCTTAAGCCAAGAATATACAAACATTATATAAAAGAAATATACTGGAACAGTAACTCTTTAAAAGAGAAAATCATTGTCTAATATCGTAAATATCATTAGGTATAAGCAAATTTATCAATAATTCTCTAAAGTGAAACATAAAAGTTTTTAACAGCTTATATATTATAAAATAAATCAAATTTATTTTTCATATATAAAAATATTCTTATAAAGAATTTTAGCAAAATTTACATCAAATGTTTAGGAAATTGAATGAATTTAAAAAGCGTTTTTTTTATTCTTATTTTATATTACATAAACTATATTAAATTCTAGACATATTCAGCCACAAGTGTAAAATACATAGCAGATCTAGTTTAAAAACATTTTTTATGATTCATATATTGTGAGCTATGCGCGAAATACGAGTAATGGAATAAATTTATTTAAATTAAATAGTTCACATCTATCTTCAACTACTAACTAAAAAAGAGACATTTAAAAGTATGTTAATTTAATATTACTATTTATTTATAATTTAAGTATATATATTTGAGCCTTGTATTAAAAAAAAACTGTATAATCAAAATAAAAAAGGATTTTTTGTAATTTTTTTTATAGGTGTTAAGCATAATATTTTGTAATATCTTAGCACATATACTTCATATGATACTATTGATAATTTCTCTTTATGGATATAAACCATTTTCAGATAAAAATTTTATTTCATCTGTCAAGCATCTTCAAAGTAGTGTTTCTAATTATTATCTTTATGTTAAATATCATGGCAATAAATCTATTTCTAAGTTTAATTTTGGAAAAAATAGTATTTTAGTAATTAAAACAACACATATTGAACTATTTTTGATTTTAAATGTTGTTAAGTCCATTTATAAAATTTATTATGATATCGCGCACTAAAAGAGAATAAAAACAATAAACAATATAATTTAAAGGATGGCAATTTTTTTTCGACTTAATACGTATCTATAAATAGGCTAAAAAATATGAAGTATGTGATTAGTTTAAAGTATGTAATTAAGCATGCTAAATATAGTTAAATGTATATAAAAAGAAAAAATCCAGAAAATAAAAAAAAGAATTACCATTATATATGTAAATCGTATTTAAAAATAGATACTTGCTCTTTGAACTATTTGTAATCATAGTTTCTATTATTATTTCTTCTTCTATTCTATATTTTTGAAATACGTTCATTCATCTTGTTATATGTAGTTTTTATAAATAACATATATTTACTTTTGTAGCTTATGAGATTAAAAACCCAAAAATTCGTTTTCTAAACGTACAAATGATAGTTTTGGTTTTTAAATGTTTTTTTTTGGAAAGCATAATTTTAAGTTTGTTTGATTTTCTAGCACTTGATAATGTCAGTTGAATAAGTAAATATATTATCGATCAATACAATCAGCATTAATATATAAATATGAAAACATTATTTAAAAAATAATATAAAAGCGAAAACATCCTCTTTTTATTCATGAAGCTTTTTTTATAAAATATGTACCACCTCTAGCACATTTATAAAATTTAAAATTCCGTAAGTGATAAATTTGAAACATGCGTATTATCAGGTTTATAAAACCACGGCAAAACAAATATATAAGCTATATCTAATATGAAACAGCAGAAATGGTTTATTTAACAAATTTAAGCGCAATTTATGGGTCTTTTCTGACAAAGAAATTGTGGTTTTTTAAAAAGAAAATTTAAAATTTTTGTAAAACCCCAGCATATTTATAACGACAAGTTAAAGCTTTATAATTGCAAAAAAAAACAAAAAAATATAGGAAGATGAATTTCGCTTAGTACTTTCGAACATAAGTGTCATAAATGGATAATAAAGGTACCTTAAAGTTATTATATTGCCTGTGCATTTGTAAATATTTTTATGCGCAAAATTTTGTCTTTTTATACAAGAAATCCTTCATACAATAAAAAAGCCGTTTTTAGAGTTATAAAGTAAATATCTTTTTATATAAATTATCAAACATGTAAATGCACAACTAGCGCGTTATCTATACTACCTATAACTAATATATAGCTTTTAATGTGATATGTTACTATTTTTACATCATCGAAGCGGTTAACAAGCTTTTCTTTGCAAGCTTACGTCTTTACCACGTGGTTTCTAGTTAAGCACATAATTCACAATAGAATTATTATGTCACCTAGTCTTTTTTGGTTGAAAAGACAGAAACTTTTCTTAGTTGTTAGAATGGCTATATGCAAAATTGTGTTAGTCAAAAATTTTATATTTTAACGAGGTTTATTCAGAACCTTTTAGTTTGATGTAGTTATAACCTAGTCAAAAAATAAGCTTGATTATGCCCAGTGGGCCTATGAATTTAAAAGAAAAAATACTTTAAGATGTGGTTTTGAATTTTAATCATACTAGATTTTTTTTTACAATTTACCTTGTAAAAATGATCTTCTGAATTCTTTAATATATTATTGCCGAAAGATCCTTTTGAGTTATCCGTGATTCAGTATTGTTTGTGATCTTTATAGGTGTAAATAAAGACAAAAGTATAATAAGATAGCACAAAATAAAGGCTTATCAATGAAATATTATATTGAATATTGGAATTTTTTTTCATGCTGAAAGAAAAAAACATAGACAAAAAATATTTGCTTTAATTACAAATCTTTAAACAATTTAAAGATGGATTTCCATTTAAATTCCATCTTTGTTTGGTGAATCTTTTAAAAATTACAAATTGTCAACAAAACCTTTTTAAAAGAATTCGAATTTACTTTCTAGCTTGAAATTTTTATTTATTCAAAATTCAGTATAAAAGCACTCATATTGATGTGTTTTCAAGGTTATTGATATCTATATTGTACTAAAATTCACTTGAGTTAAATACAAGATATTCACACAGAAAGTCAAAACAATCTTCAACTTAATCGATGTGAATTGTATATTTTATTTTTAAGATGTTTCCTTGAGGTATAATATTTCTTAAGATAGAATCGTATTTATCTCACAAATTTTTCTTTTGAAATGGCGCATAAATCATTTTTAGTTCGTTTTTGCTTTGTTTTTATTATTTAAAATAGATATATTTTTTTTTCATGCATTTTCTTTTAAATTTTGTTTTTCTTTCGGCATTTCTACCGAAGCGTACATGAGAGCATCAAGTTTTATAATATGATTCAGACAGTTTCTTAAACACTGTATGTATTCCGAGATGATGTTTTTTTATGATTTCATGTGATAATATATTAGATATTGCCTGAAAACAGATAAAAAAGTTTCCTTCAAATATATGTATAAAATTTTCTAAAGCTTAAACGATCAGTTTTTGATTCTATGTTTTTCATAAATTTGAGGCGTCAAAAATTTAATTATGAGAGTGGCTATTATGTTTTTATTGCCAAAATATCGTGGTCTAATTTTTAAAAAAACAGCAAGACATTTACTTTTTGATTCTATGCTATATTTTACGTATTTAGCTTGCTCGTCTGTAATTTTGTTCTTTGTTTTTGCCATCTTTGTGTTTCTTATTAAGACTTGAACCTAACAGATTCTTTTCTTTGCTTTAAATCGTTCTTTTTTTGCCTATATATCTTTCTGATACATTTAAGGATCCAAGTAAGTGTTAATATCATCAAAATTATTTATTTCTTTTGAAAATGATAAAAGTTCTTTTTTGAAGGTTTTTTGGCACAGTTCATTTTTATGATTTTATTTGATCGATGGATTGAGTTTATATGCCCAAAAATGAAAGAAGCATTTCGAATTCGATATGAGTCAATGTCGTTGACATTCTCATACGGAAATAACAGTTTTATTAAATTTTTTTGTCTTTGAGCCCTAGTTTGTCTGTAATTTCATGGTCAAACTCGATGATTTTTGTATAATAACTGTAATAAAGAGAATTTACATCACTGATACTGTTTGCATATTCATACATGAAATAGTTTAATTTGCGATTTGCTTAGCGTGTCTTAATGGATATAATAGATTATCTTCAGGGGGCTTTTCAAATATTAAGTCGTTCAGAAAAAAAATACGATAAAATTCAATAAATTTCGTTAATATATCATGTTGGGTCAAAGAAATTTAGATCGATACCAGATTTTGTTATTATAATATCTAAATCACAATCTTTCGGAACTAAAAGTAACAATGGATGTTTGTCATAAGTCTAACCATCTTCATTTGTACCTTGTGTACGTAATATGTTTATTAGGCACAGGATGGATGCTATAATATATAATTTAATTGACAGAAGATATAATTACATGATTTACTATTATAATCGCGTAGTTTTCCAGATTATTATTTTGACGCCTAGTTACACCATTAATATCTTCTCTTAGATATAAATGAAATTATTTTACCATATAAATTTATATATTCATTTATATCAGGTCTATTTATATTATCACTGTAGTTATTACTACCGAATAAGTGCACATTTTCAGTATAAAACACTTATAGTCTAGATTCTTAAATTCCATGGCAATTTATATTCTAAACAATCCAAATTATCTTATTAATTTTTAAATTTAAAATCATTAGATACCATATATTCGAAACCTGTATAATGGTTTTTTCTGGCAATATAATTTCTTTCATCTTCTTGATTTACTGCTATTTACAAAACGCTCCAACATTTTCTTTTCTTTAAAATATTGATCGTTGACACAAAGATTAGAAAATCGAATTCATAATTGATATATTTATAGCGAAAAATATTTTCAACTGGATAAATTTGCATTAAAAGAGAAGTACTGTATGTGTTTTCATAGTATTTTCTGTTTTGCCTTTTATAATTTATTTATTGTTCCGATCTTTAATTAATTTTTTATTTGCTGTGAACCAGTATTTTTTGTTTTCATCATCAATGCTTCCGATGAATAGTAAATATTCTTCTATAATGATCAATATAATTTCTTTGTGTTTGCAACCCCGCCTTGTAATCTCTTTTGACGTCCACTAAAAATGAAATAGAAATCGTATCATATATACATGTCTCTATCCTTATGATTGATTTATTCATCTTTAAAATCCAAAAAAAAAAATTTTGCCTTTGATAGTCATCAAAACCTAATAAAATACAGTGATTCTTTCCTGCTTATACTTTGAAACATTGGGATCTCGATTGATACAATTATTTTACTTATTTTATTTATGGATTTAATTATAATCCATTTATTGAGATATTTTTATCATAAAAATCTATAAAACCTTTGTTTGCTCTTATTTATTTTGTATCTCTGAGAAATCTTATCAATGAATTTGAATCATTTAAAATTTAAATATGAAACCCGTGATTATCTATATCTTCAAGAGAAATGCAAAGTTTGCACATCGGAATACAAGAAAACCATGTTCTATTTTGTATATCAAATTTAAATATTTAAACTATTTACAAAGCATCATTTTAAAGAGACAAAATTAGTTTATCAAACCAGAATAATCATTTCTTTAAATTAATAACGGATAGTGTATATTTGTTACCACACGTAAAAGCCTTTAATCTATCTCTTAAAAAACAATAAAATAACAACCCTGTTATAAAGTAGATATATTTCTTGTGGCTTAGATGTAATTCTTAATCTATTATTTTAATTTCTTTATCAAGAAATTCTTTTTCAAGCTCAAAAATCGGAAAAATCTTGAAAAAATCACAAGAGATTTGATAAACGCATTACTAAATATAAACATATGCAATTGGTCATATCATCAGAAGTTGCAGCCTTTTTAAAATTACTTTTCAAAAATAGAAGTTTTTTTATATTTTTCATGGCAAGTCTACCTGCTTCATTTATCATAAGATGCTCAAGCAAATGTGAAGTCCCAGTAATTTCGTTCTGGAATGATCCGACTGCAATAGATAATGAGCAGGGGATATAAGAGAATTGATAATAATATGCAATCTAAACCCATCCCAGTTTTGAAGTTGTAAATTTCCATATGTAATTTTATCGTCTGCAGTTTTAATCATTTTGTTTGCTCTAACGAGTAACATTGAAGAGGTTATTTTTTGTAAATATTTTAATCTTGATAACATTCTCGTCGACCACTTATTATTTTATAAATAATAGGGTTTTTAAAATTAAAATTGAGCTCCAAATCGATAACCCATGATAAGTCGAAAAACCAGATTTATCTTAATAAATTTTCCTGAATAACGCATATTTTTCCCAGCGTTGAATATAACTATATAGATTTCCATATAAATTTCAATATGTGTATTTCCATTGGGAATATATATAACGTGCTGTAATTAACTAAGAAAAAAAGTAATTATTTTGATATCACAAAAAATCATATTTCATTGTTTATTGAACTTATTATAAGCAGATATATTTATTTTTCGTGTATTCTGCATTTAATTTATATAGTTTGCTTAAACTACACTATATTTCTTTCATGGATAGAATCCAATGAAGTTATTTGAATATAAATATATTTTTATGTTTTGTATGTGACTGTTTAGTGATTTAGGGCTACAAGTCGTAAACATTAATTTATATAATCAACTTTATATTTGTTTAATTCACATTATCTCGATTTCATTTGCCATATGTAAACATCTTTTTTTAATCAGCTATTACAAGAAAAGGATAAAGTTTAAGTTATTTTTCTAGAAGATCATAATTTTTGCATACGTTTCATAAAAAAATGAACAGTATATAATTTTGTTCTTTTTCAGTGCGTTCTTTTTTTTACCATAAAAAAGCGAGATTTGCTTACATTTATATATATAATTTATTTATGATTCGTGCAGTTATGGTCTAAAACAGATATTCTACAAACGATTTTCTTTATCAAATATTCTAGTCTAGATTTTCTTGATGGAAAATGAAATATTGAAATTGACTGGACAACTATGTGTTTATATATAATTTACCCTTCTTGTGTGTTAAATGCAAAACATACAATTTATTGGTGACGAAATCTGGAAAGAGACAAAGTACATCGAAATTTTTCTTGAATATTATGTAATTTTCTTTATAAAATATAACAGATCTCACAAGCATTCTAAATATATATATAACTAGAAATTAAGTTTATGTGTGAGGATTTTATATCTATAAACAATATTATACCTTTAAATGCTTAGTAATTAGAAAATACAGCAAAGAAAGATATAGATAGATAGTAACACACACAATTCTTAAACAGAAATATATGCTATTAAATAAAATTTATTAATAGTAAAAATAAATTTAAGCTTGTGTAGTTTAAAATTTACACGTCAATTACATTTGAATTTGTAAATTTCTAATTACTACCAGTAAATTTACTAATTAAATATATATAGAGAATAAAAAATACCATGGCAGTATAAAATATATATTATCATCGTTATTTTTATTCATATTGCCTATATTAAGAAAAAGATTATTATATGTTAATTTACAAAATTCATTTGTTTTAAATTAAATATACCGGTATATTATGTTGATTTAAAAAACTTATTTAATCAGGCATATTACGTTTATTAAATATAAAAACCAGTAATATGAAATATTAAGAATATTAAACTATATTCATATATGAGCTTACGGTCAAAATTATTATTCAAAAGGCATTATAAAAGTTACTAAAAAAATTTATTTCTAGCGATAAATAGAAAACTCGATGTATTTCAGAGCTAACATCTTAGAAATTTTATGTATAATTACACATTTTTTTCTTTTCAAATATGTAAATAATTGTAAGGTTTTCTAGAAATTCTAAAATTATTTGTTGTATATCTATATTACTATGAAAACTCTTATATATCACGAATAATATTCTTTAAAGAAACATTTTTACAGTTTTATTTCATGATGCAATATATTTTTTCGCGGTATTTCTGGCAAAAAAAGAGTTTGTAGATTTTTTAATGCCTGTTTGCCATACATTTTTTTATCATTTCACATATATATGATATAATTATAAATAAACAACAACATAGCCACTCACGTGACCACTTATTACAGTTGGATAGATATTTGGTGTAATATTGGTGTATAAATTATCTTTTCTTGTAAAAATATTTGCATATTATATGCATAATTATTTTCATAATAAATAAAACGTGTTATTCGTAAAGATATACATTTAAAATAAAAAAAAAAGGAGTAATATGGTGCATCATTATTATATAAAACCTATGATGCTAAAATTAAGCCTTCACTTACATCCTTTAGCAAAGATTTATATACAATCATTTAAACTTTAATTATATTTTAAAAAGTAAAAATGAAAATTGGCACGATAAATTTTTAATATTATTCATATTTTTTTTACAAATATAATTCTGGACCAATATATAATCGCGGATTTTTTTGTTGTGTCATTATTTGACTATTTAAGATCTTTGTTGTTTATTAATGATATTGAAAAAAAACGATAAAACCTCTAAAAATCTTTCTTCTGTCATTTAATCCAATGAAATTCAGATATAATATTTTTCAGAAATATATCGAGTTTAAAAAATTCTATGTTTTTCACCCTATGAATTTAGCCCATGTTCATTATAGTCTAGAAAACGTAAATTTTACTATAAATCAAAATAGTGCATACAATCGGATTGTTTTTTAGGAACATAGATTTTATTACAAAAGCTAATTAATCACTTGATAATTTATTTAATAATTTCTTCTGTTGTAATATACCCAAAAATTTTATATTTTTTTGCATATTTCATTACGTATTTAATTATTCTATCAATTTATTTAATCAATACGAATATTTATATGATTTTACTTTGTTTATTTAACATAATTGATGTTTTTTCTAAAAAGAAGTATATCAGACAGTAAATTGATGTTTAATACATCCGAAGAAGCAAAAATAAGACTTGATATATTATTTTATAGCATAAACTATGTTTTAAACATGAAAGTCGTAATGTATCTTATTAAATACACCGTCGCATTTTCTTATTTTTTAATTGAATATTTTGGTTAAAATATATTGCCATGATCCCTAAATTCTAAGGCTGAAAATACCTCTTTTTTTTTGATATACTACAAGTTATATTCTTCTAAAAAAATTACACGATTTCAATTATATATCACATCTCAATTTTATTATTTATGATTGTTATTCAAGACATTTTCTTTGTACTTTATGATACTTTTTTTGCAAATTACAGTGAAATTTTATAAATGTATTAATTTTTTTGGTTGATTTAAATCTTAGCTATTTGATATATGCTTTTAAAATATTTGGATATCACATTTATAATAAATTTTTTTGATAATGATAAATTTTTTTAATCTTTACATTCTTCGACAATTTGCTTTCTTATAAGTGGTAAAAATATATGTGATTTTTTTAAGACCATCTTAATGTTTTCTATTTAAAAAAACGCTACCAGTATAACATAATCCATTAAAAAATTAATGTGATCATTTTAATCTATAAATTCATGTATATTTCACCTAATTTACGTTTATATATTTGGGTAAATATTCATCTAATATGTGATGTTTATTAATTCTGCTACCATTAAAAAACTATTTTCTTCTTAATTATATAAATAAAGCGTAAGCTGTATATATGGTTTTCAATTTATATTTATGGGTTAAGTTTATTTTTATCTATTTAGACGCGATCATCATGATGGAAATATTGAACAGCTTCTTGATCCATCTTTTGACACCTTCCCAAAATCTATCTTCATCAACTCACTTCTTCCCTCAAAAAGATGATTCAAGTGCCTTGCGAAGTGTAAGAGCTTGTATGTATGCTTCTATTTCGTCTGAGATTTTAGCTTTATAAATAAAATTTATATTAAGATAGTATTTCGGATAAAATATTTATTGATTTGTAGAATTACAAATTATTTTATCGTTTGTTCTGCATATAATATATTTAAAATTATAAAAAATAAGCCAAAATTTAGAATTATACAACCAAATTATGGGTGTTTAAAAATGTATTTAATATCCTAGACTTTCTCAAAATGTAAAATTAATCACTGATCGGTATAAGTCCTTACTTAAAAAAAGAATTTTAAAAATTTTGCAATAAATATAATTATTTGATATAATTTTAACATCATGATTTATATATTTTATAAATAACTAAAGAACCTAAAAAAACTTAAGACTAGAAAACGATCCTTTCATTATATCCCTACAGCAACAAATATTAGACTTCTATTTAAATTATTTCAAAAATAATTAGGACAATGAAGTCTTGCAAACCTGTTAATACATTTTTATGTTATTTAATATATATAATTTCCCCGCTAAAAATCAGCTAAAACCTTTTTAAAAAATATACTAATAAGAGACATGAGAAGGCATTATAATAAACCAGGAAAATAATTTACAGTATTTTAAAAATGCCAGAGTAAAGCAAAAAATATCCCAGCGCATATAAAGCCACACCTTAATATTGGATCTATATCTTTTTAATGTTCAAATTATGGCACCCATTTATTATTATACAGTCTTCTACATTAAAAATGTATTAAAATTTGTTATTTTTTTCAAAAATTAATTTTCTTTTGTATATTTCTATATGGAATCGTTTTGATTATATTAAATATGACATAATATCCATTATAGTCTGAAAATGCCTTAACACTACAGATTCTTTGGATTTATTTATTCTGGTAGTTTTATCATACATATTTGACTTCTAAACTTTTATTTAAATACAAGTTTGTATTTCAACTACTAAATATCATTGCCAGTATGATATCTCTAAAATATTTTCCTAAATAGTTTTAGTATGCTTGATGGCAAATTTTGTGTCAAAGACCCTAAAAAATCCTTTCAAATTAAAGATAAATATCTTGACGCCACAGATAGCCAATAAAAAAAATTTTTAATAATAAAGACATGTATTTTTTATACTTAATATCGAAATTTTATTCCTAGTGATTTCTTAAAAAGAAGAAAATAAAAATGATTTTTTTTAAATGTATATAAAACACACCTGTTTACTTTAAAACATAAAAAAATAATAAAATTATAGAATAATTTAATTTCAACAACAAAGAAAATATTTTTCTTTGTCTTTCTTTGTTTAAAATTTTACTTTTAAGCCTGTTAATATAATGATTCCTATATACCTTTATTTGGTTGTGAATTCTTTATCACAGAAAAAAAAATCATAACGGCATTATAAAAAATTCAAACTTTTAAGCTAGTCTATAATTGTTTCACATTATTATTAATCACTTCTCAATTTTCTTTTATATTTCTATAAACTAAAGCCAAAGAGAAATTATAAAAATAACTCATATGAAGGCAGGAGTTCTTGCATAGTCAAATGTGTTCAAAGAGACTCTTAGAATTTATTCAAAACTTTTGTTTTTTTAAATACTCTGTATAAGATTTTTTAAACAAAATTAATATAATACAACGAAAGGGACTAAAAATAAAAAAATGCTATAAAAGCCATGTTTCTGATGGTAAAAAATGATTTAAAGAGAATATAAGGGTCTTTTCTCACGGTGGTTAATTCCAAAATGTATCATCTTTTTCAGATAAAAGATGCCATGTATAAAATTAAAAGCCTTTTTGAATAATATATATCAAACCAAAATAAGTGATAAAAATCATTCGACTTCATCTATCCATTTTTTGCACTAAATTTTTTATTTTATTGGTTTTAAGTACGATGTAATCTTAAAATTTCTACATCAATAAAAATTATTCAGAACAGTATTCTGGTTTTAGACATGCAAAATACAAAATTTACTACGAGCTATTCATTAATGTGAAAATACGATTTAATGTAGAATCATCCTATTTAAATAGCAATCAGAATATTCTATTATGAGAATTATAAATCTAGAGCAAAAAAAAAAGATCTTGTTGTACAATACAAAAAGTCTTATCTAGCATATATACATTTTTACTTATTATATCAATCAATTTTATATTATTCATATCTTTTTAAAGGTTTACTGTATTTACTTTTAGCATAAATAAATGGTAATGTAATGCAAAAAATAGGTCAAATGGTAAAGAGATGAAATTCTTTATAGGATGAATTTATATTTTACACCTTTAAAGTGTTTCATGGTGATAAATAAACGTTTTTTTTACTTTTATTATAATAATGAGTTTTATGAAACAAAAGATATATATTATCTTATATCCAGAGTTCAATTAAGAATCCATGATTTAAAGGAAAAACGTTCATCTTATCCCAAGTAAAAATTATTTTTTTTATGTTGGATTTATAATAAAAATTAAAAAAAAAACAATCGCTATATATATTATAATATCGCCTCGAAAAGACTTTTATCTATGTTTATGCACAATATTTAATATACTAATGTTATCCTTAGGTTCCGTCTTTGTAATAAAAAGGTAGATTAAATATCAAATTTTATATGTAGTAACAATATGCATCTATTTTTTATATAAAACCATGAATTAACAAAAAATATGCAAAAAAGAAATTTTTAATGGATTATCGAATATCTGATAGTAAATAATGACAACAGCAGGTGCAAAATGCGAGTTTTATTAAACAGAAAACTGTGATTCGGAGCTTTGGATACGAAATATTATATTTCATGCAAAATCACTCGTTCAAATATATAACAAATGCATTCATTTCTTTACCCAATGCGAAGCACTGCACAACCATGGGACACATAAATTACATAGATACGCTAAAACTGCTATACAAGAAACCTTAGATAGAATATAAATGCTATTATACATCAGAAAAAATCTATACGATACGATTAAAAAATTAATATAATGAAAGATTTAAAGAAAAGCAGAATTTGTACAATGTTCATAGAATTTAGCCAATTTTTAGAAAACAATACGTATTTAAATGTAATCATCTAATGTTTTTGAAATAGTAAGAGCCCATTTGAACTACATTAGCTTTTCTAAAATAGCTTAATATAATATAACCGGCAAGATTAAGGCGGCTGAAAATGGGTTCACAGTACTACTTTATATAACTAAAAATTACAGATGCAGCTAATTTATCTAATCAATAGATTGAAACTAAACAAAAATGTTTCAGAATAAGTATTGCATAAAAACCTATATAAAATTCCGAATATTACTCTTTTATATGTGATATTGACACCTACGAGTTTTAATATTATGAGTTTTAAATATAAGAGTATCCAAAACCTTCAAAAAGACGCGCGCACAAGCAATGATAGAATCCGGGATATTTCCAAAAATTTTGCACAAACAAAAGTTCGTAATATCTAGTTTGTTTTAAAAAAATCACCCTTAGAAAAATTTTAATTACATTCAATATCAACAATTACAAAATTTAGCTTTAATGTATAAAGATGCAGACTCGAATAAAATCATCACAAAAATATGCATATAAATAAAAAAAAAATATTACAAATAAACCTCTAAAAAATCCGTGCATTAAATATTAGGTCTAAGATTTAATACCAACCAAATTGACACGTCTCTCACAACTTGGCAATCCAGTACAAAAACAGTAAATACACATGCACAAAAGAACGACATAAATTAAAAGCGTGAATATACAGAAACGATGTGACAAAATATTTTGATTATTCTAAATACATATAGATAATTTATCTAAATCTTTTTTAGCTAGCCATGTAATAAATTTAGGCAGAATTAGACTTCAAGAAAAATGCAATAATTTCGATCAGTTGGGCACATGAAATAAATAATGAAATATAAAAAGATTAATGACTATAAAATCCAACACAAATATTAAGACTAATCGGATCAAAAATCTTGCCTATTCGTAAACCAGATTGAAACTTGTGATTTTACAGCGACTAAAGAGTGTTGTAAAAATGACCATAAAGATATCATTTTATACAATAGAATAGACAAAATCGCACCATATCTAGAATTTAATGTATATGTGATTCAAAATACTCAATCGGATTTTAATACATTGCAATCGCGAAGAATGTCACCATAAAAACCGTTTTAAACACAAAATGGCATATTTAGGTTTGTAAAGAATTATTTACTTTATAAACACACCTAATGCCCAACTAAATCATTATAAAAAATAACTAAAAAAATTTTATCTATGTAATGGTATACTTAGATGATATAATTAAATTTTCTGAATCCTCAAGCAACACACAAAAGACTTCTCAAATGTTTTCATTAAACTTATATAACAGCCATTTTTTTTTAGAAAATATACATGTATATTTTCTATAATCAGAAATCGATATACTCGAAAAATTTGTTCTTAGGTGGCTTAGTGAATCGAACCCATTTAAAATCACAGCAATATTAATTTACATCTAGCCCAAATAAGCTATGGCAAGAAAGATGATCTGCTCAATAAGTATATGCAACAATTTTATATAACAATACTTGCGATACCACGGCCATTTCATGCACTAAGCAAAGTAGCAAAAAAAAACAAATTTAGTTAAATACAAGTAAAAAAAGGCCAAAATTATAATATAAAAATCATTTTTTTAATACACGCAATGATATCACCCGAAAAAGAATAAAAAATACATATGAACCATTGAAGTCTCTAATTTTACAATAGCTTCAGTTCTATTACAAACAAAAATTATATTATTTTGTCAATGATTTACGAATTATTGCTACATATAATGAGAAAATACACTTAGACGTATCTGAACACGAATTTCAAGTGTTATAGAAAGTAATCAGGGATTCTGGATACTGATCAACATAAATAAATATGCTTTCGAAACAACTACAATGATTTTTAAAAGTGTAGAAACAATATTTCTATACCACAAACGTTTTTTTTATTGTTTTTAGATATAAGATTTACAGTTTTAACCAATATATAATGCGGAGAGAAAAATTTAGTGGAAGTAAAGCCGACCAATTAGAAAGAATTTGACAAAAACTGCTAAATAAAATTGAAGGCAAATTTTTTTTATATTATAACTGTGCAGAGAGAAAAAAAGCATTTCTTTTGAATTTTTTGAATAGTCCTATTCGACAAATACTATGCAAGAAATATAGAATAGTAGAATGGCTATAATACTTCCATAAAACATATCTCAAAAAGTAGGCATAAAAAAATTGATCTTTGTATAAACAAATCTATGAAACACTAGTCATGATATCATAGAAACTTTATCCCCTAGTGTTTATAGTGCAAATAATTTTTCTTGGCTAAATATAATTGCCAAATATATATTTAGACATGCTTATATTTCATAATACAGAAGATCATACTTTATGCCCTAAAAACCACTTTGTTAACGCAATTTAGACCCCCGATATCATATTAACAGATAACGGTCTGAATTAACATTAAAAAAGTATTGAAGATATTAAAAGGTCACATCATAAATTATATAAAAACTAAATCATCAGTCCCGCATAACATAATGGGTTGCTTAAAAGAGTTATAATTTTTACTAACAAAAAAATAACAAATCCTTTCATACGCTTTTGCAGAACGAAAACGAACAAAGAGCAGCTCCGCAATCCATATTCTGTATATAAAATTGAGCTTTATGATAGTCTCTATGTATTGACAGATATAAAAAATGCAATATTTATAGATCTACGATAACAAAATCACATAAAAACACGAATGGATGCCGGAGAAGAGATATTGAATTCCTGAATAGCTGTAATAAAAAAATTAAATACAAATTTAATAAGATGTAAAAATCAAAATTGTTATAGATGTGTTCTATTAATATACGTGTTTTAATATTCGAATTTACATAATAGATATAGAGCGTGCATTTGAGCAGTTTTTTGGGAATTTGGTGTCGTGATAATAATCATAGATTATTATTATTACACGCCCTACGATATATAAAATGACAGACAACATAGACACATATTATTATAATAATTTTATCGGATACAGAAAATATAAAAATAGCCTTACATATAAATCTGACAAACAAATTACAATAAGCATGTGAATTCACATAGACCGCACCGATAACGATAATAAAAAAATGTCTTAAAAACCAGAAATATATTATCTTTCAACATATGAAATAATTAGCAGAAAACTCAATGTTTGAATGATAAGAAAATGTAATATACTAAAATTTAAAATATAATCTATGAATAACAGATATAAAAAAATAATTGACAACTTTATTTGGTTGGAATAGAACGTAAAAAGTTATTTAAAAGATTATGATATGAATTCATTGTTTTAAGATTTTTCAAGCTCACTATATTCTTTTGTTATTGTTTTTCAGACATCCATAGTAGTAAATAAGAATAAAGTGCGATAAATTCTTTTAATTTGTATAACATAACAAAATTCTCAAACTTTCGTTGATGTTCATATATTCAATTGTTTTTGCCTTTTTATTATCAAGAAAATTTTGATAAAAAATGGTATAGCATTAAAAATTCCTTTATTTACTTACCAACTAAAATTAGAGAGTTTATCTAATTTATCACACAAAATAGATGTTCTTTATTACTCGTTCTATTTACGAATGCAGTTTTCAATATGTTTTGTGTTTTATTTCAAAAATATAAAAATAAATTTTTCATTCTATTTTTTGTCACAACATTCCTTTAAAAATATCTAAGGAATTAAAAAAACCGGACGAAGTAGAAGCATGCATGCAAGCTCTCACACATTGCAAGAAACTTGAACTATTTTCATTTGAGAGAAGAAGAGCAGTTGATGAAGATAGTTAAGCGGAAGGCGTCAAAAGATGCATCAATGAGTTGTGCAATATTCACAATGGTCTGACCAAATTTAAATTTATAAAACTAAAAAAATAGAAATTAACTTATAAATAAATAAAACAATTTGCAATTCTTTTTTGTATCGTGTTTTTCTATATATATAGCATAGACTGACTACAAGTTTTTGGTTTAGGGAAAAAACACAGTTTAAAAAAAAAAGATTTATTGAGCGACAGTTTTAGAATTTTTTAAACTATGATATCGTATCTTTAGGCATTCTAGATGCAAATTTATCTGCTAATTCTTAGACAATTTTATTTAATATTGGATATATGGTATGATAAACTTGTTTTTATATATGCCAAAAAAAACTTCATGTGAAAGAAATTTCTAAAAGGAATGATAATTTAGTTTAGATTAAGTTCAAATGTGATGTCTGCGAAATAGGGAATTCATCAGTTGTCGTCGTTATAGAAATCTTAACTATATTATGACAAAAGCCAGAATACCTATCCATTTTGATGTGCCATTATATTCACAAAAACTCAATATTGAGATTTATGATTTAGATTTGACCATTCTCTGTGGTGTTTCTTAGCATAAATATTCATATCATAACAATAATGTCTATGATTGATGACATTTGAGTTTTAAAAACAGGAAAAATACTTCTGAGAAATAACTAATGTATGTATTTATCCGAAAAAAATATTCCACTTGGTAACAGTACACCATGTTTGCTGTGTTGCTTGGAGTTAGACAATATTCATTACCTGTTTATAATAGATTAATGCACCTGAAGTACAAGTTTTCAAAACAAAACAATCAATTAGATATTGTTACTAAATCAAATCCTAATAAATTGGCATGACTTTTGTGTTTTTTAAAATTTTGTCTAATAAAGAATGATAACCTGGCTGAAATATCTTTTCCAAAAGTAATAAAAGTATTACTTTACCAAAAATTCATTTTAACTATAATGGAAATGGGGTATCAAAAAAATGCTATAAATTGATAAATTGGTCCGATTATGTACTCTAATTTACAGTTGAGGATGTGGCTGTAAAGTTATTAAAAATGGGTGTTTCATCTGTACAATGATATACATATTTAGAAAGGAGCATTTAACTATATAGCGGATCATAATACTTTCACAATTCTACCACGGAAATAACTGTGGTCAGATAATATTGAAAGATCAATGAACGGTCGACATTATAGGTTCAATGGTTATAGAGAGCCTTGTATAAATATTTAAATATTAGAATCTATAATGGAAATTGGTCTCATTAACAATATTGCTTATATGCAATTATAATTGCAAATATTATATATTGTAAACTTTACAAAGGGAATTACATATGTTTATAGGAAAACATCATTAAATAAAGCTCGAAATTTAAATTGTAATATGTCGTTTATATTAATTTTATTCTACGCTTCGAAATTAATGTGGAATAGATTTGATTTACATATTGTAATTATATACACGGAAACATATTTTTAATATAAAAATATTGTTCGTGGATTACGAACAATATTATGTTCTTAGATTATTTATAAGGGATGTTAATCCGCATTATAAGTGATTCTTACATGTTTTACATATTTATTTTAAAGTTTTAACTGTAATAATTGTAAATAAAAAATGAAGGAATAGATAAAATTATTGTTAAAATTACATATTCAATAATTAGAATATCTAAAAGAAAAATTGTTAATTGATATCTAACTATTATTATATAATAGAAATATCAAAATACATAATTTGATGTTTTGTTTGTGTTACAGCATTAAACTACAAAAAATGAAGATTTTGTAATCTGATAAAAATAACATTTAGTGGAATACATTTTAATAATTGCAATATAAAAAAAAATTCAGAATATTATTATTAGCAGCGTTCAATTAATGCTTTTAACAGAATAAAAATACTAAAATGAGTATCTAATTTTTCTAAATATTAAATAAACAAACATCATTATAAAACACAAAATTTACTTGGTTTTTAAGACAGAAGATATTGATAATATTTTGATTCGAGTGCCTATAAATGTATATATATTAGAATGAAATTTTTAAAGTCTATAATGCACCCTATAATATTCGTTTTTTTATACGATTTCTTATTACATTTTCTGTTTATTATTATAAAAGCCACAATTGTGACGTTTTCTCATTTTTGGGTTAGGTTTCTACTTTTAATGTAATCATATAGCGAGATAGATAGTATAACAATTTTATTACACAACTACTTATCGCATATTTTGAAACCTTACAAAGCTATTCTTCTTTTGAATGTTTTTTACGTTCGATTTTCTTAACTAGTTTGCGGATTGTATGTATGCTTCTACTTTACTGTGATTTTCAGCTCCATGTAATTTTGCATCCACACTACCTAAGTTATAACATATTGTATTTTTTATGTTTTAAATATAAATATTAAACCAAGTTCGATTGTATTATTGTCATGCTTCCTTTATTTCTTATTCTCAGATTCAATTAAGTTTTCAAGGCTAAACTTATTTTAATCAATGCAATAAATTTTCTTTTATATCGTATGGTAACCTACCAAGTATATTCTGTATAGTTCATAAATATGTACATATTTTTAAATCAATTTTTTTTCTTCATGTTTAATTTCGAAAATCTCTTTTACTGGGTTGTTTCTGAACCTAAACGTTTTCTCAAAGTTTATGCGTCTTGAATGGAAAAATTATAGACATCTAACGATTTTGAGCTCTGCATGTACATAGAGACAAAAATTACTTTATATTTTGACGTCAGATTATCTATTTTATCATGGCTTCGTAGCAATATTAACACTTTCCTGTCAACAGAGAATTCATTTCCATCAGAATAAAACAACATTGGCTGCATATTTTGTTATAATAATCCATTCTATTGCCATCTAATCGTATCAAAGACAATAACCATAATGATTCTAAGCTCTAAAAAGTTTTTCATGCAATTTCTTATTTTTATTTTAAAAAATCTCATTTCCCGTGGCTTTTTTTTGTTCCTTAGTCGATTATGTCGATATAAAATTAGTTGAGAATACGTTCTTAAATTATCAGAGCTGTTTATATTGTATTTTTAAAATATAATTTTTCTCACCAGACTGTTTTCACTAATTTCAGTCAGCTTTATTTTTCAGCTTATAAATACAAACAACAAAAAACAGATACAGGTTTTCTCCACACCTTATTCCGGCACTTAAATATCTATTTATGATTTCTTTACATTAGAGGAAGACAAAGATATATTTACGTGTTATGTAAAGAGTTAAAAATGAAACTTATCTAGAAATAGTAAAGTTCTACGTATAATTTTGCTTTTGACTATGTTTTTTCGTGTCGAATGATTCATTTGATCATTCCAAGTTGAATATATAATATTTTGACGTTTTATTAGATCATAAATATATAAAATAGCCTGTTTTTTAGTCATTATACCTTCATTAAAATTGCGTATCGGTTTTCAAAAATAAATTCTGGTATTTAGACTATATATGGCTAATTTTTAAAGCAGCTTTTGTTATAATATTTTATAAACTGAAAATAGACGAAGTTGATCTAAATAACTATTTTGTCAATTTTATACGATATAAGAATTACTAAAATACAATACTTTCTCATGATTTTAATATGGACACGAATATGTGATCGATATTATTTAAGAATGTTATTCATGATGGAAATGATATTTTACAATAAAAAAATTAAATATTACATTTAAATCTGTGTATTATATAAACGGCAATGATCTTACAATGTAATCAAATAGGAACTATATAACAAGTATATTTATCTACTTTGATGGTTCAGTGAAAATAGACATATAAATGTTATATAAATACATTTATGTATTATTTACGATTCCTATTACCTGCATCTTAGCCAAATACAATCATTTTATCATTTAATAGCTCGATTATTTTGTTTTCGTTTTCGTTAAACCTCAATAGAAAAGTCACCTATAAAGCAAAAATTTGTGTTTTCTTTTCTATAAAATATTTTTTTACTCTCTAAGAAAGAATCATCTTTATTGTTGTTTTCCGATTAACATATATTCTTTTTTACTAAATCATTATATATAGTTAAAAAAAAAAGTTTTCTAGAAATTTTAGATTTTATACGAGCTAAAAATGTAGAAGACAAGATTTAAAACATATGGTATTATTGTTTGATTTATATTGCATTCTGTGTGTTATTTTAGCACTTTTTTAAAATCAGATGTAAAATTAATACATCGAAGATGGGGTTTTAAATACAGGTTAGCTTTTATTTGACTAGTATTTCAGAGTAACCACTAATATAATATATCATTAGAAATTACTATATCAATACTTTTTAATCTCTCTTTATTTGTTAAATACGGATGAATTCCTCTTATTCTGTTAGAAAAATAAGTTCAAGGGTCTTTCATAATCTAGGAGTATGATATGTGCCTCGTACAGCAGATATATTTTACATTAATAAAATCAACATTTAAAAATGTGCAAAATAATATTAAATGGTACATAAAATAAAAAATCGGAAAGCTTTATTGTCATTCTTGCAAAGTTAAATAAAAAATTGCTATCTATATATATATATAGCTACAAATTTAAAATCTAAAAAATATATTATTGTTATAAATATATAAAAATTTATTTTACAAAATTTCAAGGCACTTATATATATTTTTTAGCAGCTAATAAACGTAAATTTATCCTGCTTATAAATCAAACCATTTCGATTTTTTAAACATAAATGGAATAAAATATATTTGCATATAATAAAGACCAAATAGCTGCTAGATTTTGCACACAATGTTTAGATATTCGATAAATATTTTTCAATTCTAAGTTGATAATTTTTCTAGAATATTTCATAGATCATCACATTCTATTTTTATAAACGTGAAATTTTAAGAACGATATAATATGAAACGCCTATGTATAATCATGAGTAAAAGATGAGAAAAAATAAGAAATAGTTATTTTAAGAAGGGCTAATTTATAATTTGGTAATCATTATTAAACGAGAATAATTACATATAAAATTGAATTATAATATCTTATGCTATGCAATGTGCGAAATATCGTAAAAACAACAATTTTTGTCTATCCTTCAGATTCAAAATGAAACTCTGTAACATACTTCGCCCAAGTTCAGTTTAATTCTTAAAAAGTAAATCTTTATAGCTAAAGATAAAATGCTGCGCCCATAAATGTTCGGGTACTACAAAGAATGCTGTAAATTGATAGTTATATGTTAGACTAAATTTATATAGTATAAAAAGCACTGTTTTTACATATTACGGCTAGCGATCATTATTATTAACGGTTTTATGCATCAATTTATACTGTAAAATGTTATAAAGGGATAAATGTACCTAACTATAAATCTTGAAATCAATAAAAACAGATGATTCGTTTCTTTAAAAAAATATACCAACCATTTTACCACAAAAAGAACTTATTTTTTATCCTAAGGTTTTATTTTTATTAAATAATGAAATTAGTATATTTTAGTTTAATTACCATGTAAATTCAGTGTATTAAAAAAAGCAAATATTTGACACGTCCATATCAATAAGTGATTATATTCGATAAAAAAAAATTACTAATACGATAAAAAAAGCAAACGCATAATCGCATTTTATGCACAAATAGTTAAAGTTTTGTAGCAGAATAATCCTTTTTATGGTTTATATCAATATAAAATAATTAGAATGGAATGTAAAATATAACAAACGCTTATAATAAGTTCTATTATACAAAAAACCACACTATACAAAAGTAAATAATTTTTTAGCATTTGATATAAGAATAGGTATACTTATGACAAATTAATACGCATCATACGATCCAAAAACATCTTTTTAAAGCCCTTCAGCTCTCGCACTTGGTAAAAATTTAGACAGCTTTTTTTTATTGCACATAATTTTATGAGACACATGATTATCTTTTTTTTATATATTTTTTAAATTTAAATTTAGCAACTGATAGTAATTCATACAAAGCTTTCTGTGATAGTTTTCAATTACATTAAGCTAGATTTTGATATCTGTAAGTATTTCATACCTTAGAAGAATTCACATGTTTAGATTTTTTCAATGCTTTTTATGGTTTTAATGTGTATTTTTCATACAATAAATTAACATGTACTGATATATATGGTAACTTTATAATAAGTTTTTAAACAAGGTATTCTTATAATATCATAATGCACCAAATAAATTTGATTATGTGCTTTAATTTTTAGTGTACAGGATCTGTAGTAAAGTTTTTGCCTTTTTATTTTTGAAATGCAACATAAACATATATTTTTGTCTATTATGCAATTTTTGGATGTAGTATGAATGTATGTAAATAGATTCTATTTAAAATAGTTATTTAAAATATTGATGAATATTTTTTACTATCAGAGAAACTATATAAGATCATATGCATTATAAAATTTTATTTCTATACGTTCACTTATTTCTACTACGTTTTATCTTATTTCTAGGTTTTAATATTTGATATCAAAGAAATTAATTGGAATACAGAAGTAATAAATTTAATTTATAAGTTTATTTACCAAAAAATTTGATTAACAAAATGTATAAAATATTATAAATTCAATTCTATATATAAGATATCTTAAATTTTATCTAAGATTCCTATATTTTGAAGCGTTTCATTAATTGATAAAATAATTTTCTTGTTTAGATAAGAAATTACAAAATTAATTTTAATGGATATAATATCAAATAAAACATATTCTCCATCTGCTAAATTAAATATTTTTGACCACTGTAGATTCTATGACAAGTTGTACTGAATATAATTTGAATTTACGTATAACATCATGGAATCTTTATTATGATATTTTTATCCCTTTGTTCGTTTTTCATTCTATTTACACTAATTTAAAATTTTGAAGTCTATATGTGATTCAACTTTTTACTGCTATAAATAGAAAGATTTTTATTTGTGATTTTATTTGTTATTTTTTTTCATTTATGAACTTATATTTTTAAATTAATGATCTCTATGATATATATTTATTTTTTAAAGAATTTTTATGCTGCACAAATCGCTATAAAACCTTTCATTTATTTAATAAATAGATATTTTAAATATTTTACATTTCTTTAATCGAGGCAGAAGCAAATTTAATTTATACAACCAGTTATTCAGGAAACATCTATCCACATATTCGTAATTTCAATCTATGATATTATGTATATAATTTCGCCTTTGCTTATTCAGATCATCTATATCTATATAACTCAAAGATCTTTTTAGATATACTTAAGAATACAGTATTTCCTTAAACTCAAGAGATCTACAGCATACAAATAAGATTTTAAGCTGAATAAGAAAATCATAATTTTAAGCCGAATCTAACACGACAAGTTGATAATTTAGAAAAAAATCATTTGAACATCTTTTTTTCTGTAGTGAATGGTAAATAAAGCATCTGTCCGGTTATAACCGGAAGTATGATACTGCTTGCAAATTTTTATGCTCAAAAGGATTAATTAGATATGTCCGATTTTCACACGAAATCTTGTGATTCAAATGTTTTTAAGCAACGCACACATTAACTATTAAGTGCCATCTTTTCATTATCTGACGACCATGGATGGATTAAGAAAGTTTAAATAATACATGGATCAATTCTTGTTCATATCTTCTGTTAAATATTGACACTATCCTCGACCAGAACTATTGATATGGAACATACAACATAGTAGATTTATCGATAGCTTTCAAGTTAGATGCTTGTTTTTAAAATGCGTCCAATTTATATAATAGGATCATATTTGGATATATTCAGGTTTCCACACCATAAATAATCAAATATAATGATATACAATTCATTCTGATAGATTGGAAATATAGTTTAAAATAAAACCTATTGAGATCATTCATTCTAATATCTACAAATTGGATCTTTGGGGTTGAAAAACAAATCGATTCTTATAATTATTTAAATATCCAAAAATTTTAAAAGAAAGTATGCGATTATATTCTGTGGGGTTTAAATTATATAAATAAAAGTAATATGTGTATAAATAATCATAAATCTACTTAAATTTGTATGAGTAATTTTCAATATAAATGAATAAACTTCAGACTTTAATAAAACGTTAGCTAAGTTTAAAAATAGGCTTTATTTTAAAAAACTCAAATATAACTTATACAGTTCATAAAAACGAACAATGTGCAACAGTCGTGTTTAATTTATATTAAGGTATTATGTATGTAATTATGGGCATAAAATCATTTAAATAATAAAGCATATGAATTATTTATATTAATATTATACTTTAAATATCAAATTTTCTAATGCAAGATATGCCACGATTGGTATTAGGAACAGTTAGATAAACATATTATTGTCATGCCCACAATCAGTCATCAAGTATGCATATTGCTTTTTTTTCTTATGATTTTATAAATAAATATCAACACAGGGCGATGTAAGAACTAAAATAAAAATCTATGTTGTTTTTCCTATGTCATTTGCAAACTAAGTCACTTATAATATTTTTTTTTTGAAGTATGACGTTTTTTTTTTGAGTGATATTATAAAAACCATATATAACAAGATCCAAAACAACTTTGAATTATTTTAAACTATCATTAGTAAATTGTATTAATTCGAAAAAAAGATGATTTGCGCTATAATTATTTTTAAAGAAAATTCTGATAAATTGTGTACCGTTTATTTATTATAAGATTTATAATATTATTATATAGGATATTACTAAATTTACGATTATATTGTTTTTAATTAGCTGGATAACGTATTAAACATTTTTTTTCAATAATAATATTCATTTATATATCTATTGACTTAGTCTTTTCATTAGCAGAAAATTGTATGAAAATTTGGAAAATGATATTATCCTTATCAACAAATTGTTGCAACATTTGTTATTTATATTTTTATAAATATTTTAAGATAATTTGAATTTAAAAAACTTGGGAAATTATGGTGTATCATTTTTGTTGGAGTTTTTTAATGATAAACTTTAATACTATTTATGAATTTTGCATAAAAAAAAGAAAGCCCTATTTTAGGTTTGAATTACTACAAAAACACATAATTATAAATTAAACAAATTAAGTTACATTATACCGCCACGAAATAACTTATATTTTATATTACACTACATGATAATTAAACTAATTTTTCTACAAAAACGGCATTATATATTCAGCGGAAATCTAGGTTTTTACAAACTAGTAAATTTGAAGAAAATTCCGGTATCTATAAAATTTAGTAAACAAAATCTATGCGTCTATCGTGTAATTAAAATTAAAATTTTTTGTTTAATATAGTTGAAATGTAATAATTTTACTAGTCTATATATGCTACATATATTTTTTAATATATTAAAAAAATTATGATGCCAAAAAACGATACTATGATTTAAAAAAATTATTAAGATGTTTGATTAGTAAATTTCGATATCAGGAATGTATGATTACTTTTTTCTTTTTTATTTGAATGACACAAATGTTTTTGATGGGATTTAAAAATATTACACTATTAACTCATAATGAACATTTCCATATTGTAACTGATATCAAGATTTATTCGTGCACTTTATAACAATGGTATCTGATTTTTACATAAAAAATGTCAAAAACCGAACATGATTATTTTTGTGTTTTTATAGACCTAAAAATTTTTCTTGCAAAGAAAAAAAAAGCACTAATATCAAGAAGTCTGTTATTATACGTTTTTTGTAGAATATTAGCTATCAGAAAATTTAAATAACCATTCGAAAAAATTATATTTTTACTAGGAGTCTATAGATAATAGTTTTGATATTATTTGTTTAAAAAAGTTAAATAAAAATTTAAAACTGTCGTTTTATTTTCGAGATTTTGAGCGAATCAATAATTATAAAAAGATATAATTTATGAAGACTCATGAAATCCTCATGTAAGAATTTCTAATATTGATTAGAAACAGATCGCCTTTTTATTATTATGAATAGACGTTTTTTTTTCGCTTTGAAAAGAGAATCTATTATGCCATTTATATATTTTATGTATTATATAAAAAAAATTCTTTTCTTTTTGATTTCTAAAAAATATATTTCATACAATTTTAAAAGCTGCTAAATGTACGCTTACCAAAATGTGTAAGCATTTTCATCTTTTTATAAAATAACTAAACATAGGTATATAAATTTCTAGATATACATTATTTAAATGTTAATATATTTGTGATAGTTAAAAAATACCTCTTAGCTTGTAAAATAGATACAAGTGCGCAAAAAGGTTCGTATTAAACTAAAAAGTACTCAAGATCTTATGATCCATTTTAATTCGAACTTTCTGTTAATTGAATAACATAGAGGATTTTATATCTTTGAAGCGGTTCAATTGAACGTGTGTGGCTTTCTACATAATTAAAACATGTATATTAAAATCACTTCAGTTTAATGAATTATTCATGATGTACATATTTAACTTTTGTTGCATTATATGCTTTTATATCTCGATGAAATGACCATAGAATTTAAGGTATATTTAGAGGATTTCTATGCATTGAATTTTTTCTAAATTTTATGAGAATAAAAAATTCAAATACCTTCAAAACTAAAAACTTGCAATTATAAATAAATTATATATAGCTTTTCTTATATTTGAAAGTATTTATCATCTAAAATCACATCTATACATTATTTAATTTATAAGTTATTCTAATGAACATTTTAATAGTATTATAAGATTATTTTAGAGAATAAAATCTCCAAGTTTGTATACCTACTTAGATAAGCTAATAATATTGAAAGATTTATATGATCATCAAAAAGATTATTACATTTAATTAAAACCGTTAAATCTATGCTAAATCTGCAAATGCCACATTTTTAATCTTAACGATGTATATAAAAAAAGATTTGGGGTCATAATTTTATATATAACCATAAATGATTTTGATTTATCAACCAGTCTAATTTATTTCTAAAATAATGTGCTTTTGCCCTTTTAAAACACCTTTTTTCCCGCCAAATTATATAATATGATTAGTTAGAAATAAAAATTTATATTCGCATTGTGAGAGGCTCATTCGATACATTCTTTTTTATATTGAGTTCATATTGTTTTTAGCTTTTAAAAGCTTTTATATCTTCGCATATTCTTTTTTTTGGATTTCACCAATTTTAATATGTGTACATAAAAACTTAACGAAATATATTATTTTCTTATATACAAGATATTTTCGTATAAAATTAATATTATAAAATTCATAATACAGTTTATAAAATTCACTTTTTTCTATCATAAAATAAATAATATCTACCATATAGTGATTTAACTTTTATTTAAGCCTTATCATTATATAAAGCAACTTGTGTAAATATGTATATAAGATATAAAAACACAATTATATTACAATATTCGCAAATTTAATGAATAAAATCAAATATTTTAATCGATTGAAGAAAGTCATTCAGTTGCTCATAAATGAAAGTTATATGCAAAAACTTTATATAAATATGCCAGCAGACCTTTGAAATATGTCATATGCATAATTATAATTACATTTTTATTTTTTATTCCCCTGAAATCACTTTTTCTGGGTTTAATATACTAATAGAATGATATTTTTAATAGAGTTCGAAATTTATATGCTTTTTATAGAAATACATATTATTACTCTATAGAGGAGATATTTATTCCATTTAATTAAATTAAGTATATCTAATCATTCATCTGTTATGTTTACTCCTTTAGTTCATAGATATAAGTGTGAAAATTGCATTTTTTTGTGTATTTGTTCACTTTGGTATTGTATACTTGTTTGGCAAACTTTGTGAGATTTACATACAAATAATACTTGTTTCACTACAAACTTTAAATAGCAAGAACTTTTATATTTGTTTAGTAAATTTTATACATTACCGTCCACAATTTTAAAAAGATCGAACCTTAAAATTGAAAGATATTGTGCTCTAAATAAAAAAAAATGAAATATTTTAAAAGGTTTTGGCATATGAATGCGTACATTTTCTCGTAATTAGAAGCACTAATCATCAGTCGAAACTATGCAAATGTAATGATATGTTTGGTTTTTTTCTTTAAAAAACAATCAGATGCAAGAAAGTGAAAATGGAATGGTATTAAGCCTTTTAAAATGTTTATATTGTTTGTTTATTGACAGTTTATTTTAAAAATTAAAAGTCAGGTATCGTTTTATGATAACAAATACGATAAGCATATAATATAAAAGTAAGAATTATTATTATCAACGATAAATAACAGGGTTATGTTAGAGTTTTTTACGAATGCCATAGATATCTTTGATGCAAGAAATTATTGATTTACTATATAATTTGTATACATTTGGTTTTATGTTTATTTTGATGTGTTAAACCCTTTACACTTAGAATCAAAACAAATACTTTTTTTCATAGAAAGTGGATTAAAAACTTGCTGGTATGGTCATGAACCAATATGCTTTCATTGTTTAGAAAACCTCGTAAAACTAGAATCTGCCTGAAGAATAATCGAACAGTGCCAATAGTATAATAAGAAGTATTCAATGTAAATTAGAAATGTTGAAAATTTAAAAAGATTCCAGATTGTATCATAATTTAAAAATCAAACTTATATTTATTTTCTTCGTATATTCTACACATTTTTTCATTATGAAATAACGATCTTTGAGTTTTTTTAAAAAGAAAAAAATTATAGAGTAAGCATTTAAGATACAATTAAGATGATAATTCACTCTATAAAAACATGTAGAAATATTCTAAAAATCATTAAAATGCATATAAAACATGTTTTAGATTAAATCCAAATTAATTTAGGTTGAATAAAAATATAAAAAATTTATAAAAACCATGTAGATGGATTTGAGATAATGAGAGAATCGGTAAAAAAAGATTAAAATTCTATTTTGTCATAGTTCAATGCAAAAAAAAATAAAAAAAAATTAATCATGTCGAGAAAAATATATTGTTTGATCATATGTCAAAAAGATAGTAAAAAAATTTGCTGTTTTTCGGATAAAACTAATAAAAAAATAAGGAAACACAGTATTTATAAAAAGAAATATATAAAACGATTTTTATGTTTACCTACGATCTATATTTTTAAAAATTATATTTTATATTTTGTAATAATAAAAATTCTATCATACATTTTTTCGCTATAAAAAACGCCGATGGTATAACCATTGAAAGTAAAACGGGGTGGTTTTTTATGCAATAATAAGATACTTATATTTGAAATGATTTGAATTTTGCCTATACATATAGAAAAAACGCTAGGGAGCGAATTTTTTTTCTTTTTATCATTTTCTCGTAGTAATTTTTTTAAATTTATCATTTCAATATAAATAATTTTTATTTTTTATTTATTCTGGTCTAATATATTTTTTGAATCATAACAAGGACCTATTTACACAACGAAAATGTAAAAATATATGTTTAAGATCATATAAAATAGTATTGTTATATTTTTTTAGAGAGTATTATCGATGCTTGGTAAACTTATAAAAAAAATTCTGCATGCAATATTCTCAATATGCTGACTTTGTCTAAATGTTTATAATTGATAAAAAGGAAATTAACCATAAATAAATAATAATTCTGTATAATTAAATAATAATAAAGGGGCCTGTTTTTATAAAAATCATCCATCTGAAATGTTAAATTATTGTGCTATAATCTTTTTTAATTGTTCTATTTTTGCAACACCTTTTATGTTTATCTCCTTGATTTGCTTTATCGTTTTTAATTCTTTATAATTAACGTAAAATAAACACAATTTATAAACACGTTTTCCATACCATCTTAAAAAATATTTCTATAATCCGAAAATTTATAAATTTTGATTGCATTCATAATATGAATTGTTTTCCTTCCTATTTTTTCTATTTTCATTTAATTGATTTACTGGATCCCATTGAACAACTCTAAATAATCCAGATTCTGTTGCTATTCAATTTGTGGGTGGCTTTAATTGATTATTTTTGTTAGGATTATGCATTTCTTGATTTTATTAAACCATTAATAAATTTTGAATTTTAGTTACGGCTTATTTCACTGATGGTGTTCCTGTATCTTTTAATCCCCTTTTTTTATTCAACATTTCGATTATGTATATAATATAATAAATTATTATACTTCCACCAAAATATCTGATTTAAATCAATGCACCAATATATATTTCTATCTATATATTTTTTTTAAATTATTCTATATATTTTTCTTTCATATATATAATATTGATAGTTGAATCATGCTGTAAATATACCAAACAGACATCGAAATCTTATTCGGAATGTATCTGCATTCTATAATAATCAGAAGATTATTTTTAGCTCACTATATTATAGGGGCAAAAAAAGTATGTAACTATTAGTCTATGTATTTCTATTTAATCTTTTACCTACCCTTATTAGATGTCTTTTGATGGCAGATAAATGGGCTGAAGAAAACAGTTTATTTTAAAAACAATATACATGTAGATGTAATTATAATGCAAATTGAATTTATCTCGCATATTCTAGGCTACAATAAAATACATGCTTTTTATAAAAATAGCCATAGAAACAAATCTTGTAGTATTTAATTTGTAAAATTTTTTTTTTTAAACCAACTTATATTATCGGAAAATCATTTATTATGCATTTATTATATTCGTTATAAATAGAATTCAATTTACAAAAATGAAACTTGTAATTTTTTGTGCTTTCCAATGATGATTATAGCGGATTTTCTACAATATTTTTCTTATTAATCTGTTTATTCTGTTTTTCATTGAAATAGTCGATACGTTCAGAACAAAATTATATTCTAAATATATAGAATTTGATCCTTTTTTTGCTCATTTTTGCATCTTTTTGCGTATAAGAACATTAAAATTGTTTTTATTCCGAAATGCAGGTGAAAACTTACATAAACTTTGATGAAGAAATATCATTTTACACATTTAAATTTAAAACATTTGCTTAGACTGTTTTTCCAGTATCTAGACTTTTAAATTTATACATCTAAATCTAAAACGATGTTTATTGCCTTAATATGTACATAGGAAGAAATAGATAATTTTATGATCATATTTGTTTCTTGTTTATAGTAATTTAATATTTTTTGATGTACGATTTATTTGTAATTTTTCAAGTTTATGCTTAAGTTACTATTTTATGCAGTTAAGCTGTTTTTTGCTGATTTAAAGTGTTCGGAGGTTTTGAATATAAAGTTATGGAGGATTTATAACAATGTATCATGGTATTCTCGATATTTTTTATTTTAATATAATAATAAATAAAAATCAAGTGTTCCTTTACAATGTTTCAACAAGACGTCATTTTTTTACAATGTGTATTCGTAGAGATTGAACAGATTAAATTACTGTAATAAAATATGATTTTTAGTAGTATGAAAATGAATGAAATTTGCACAGAATGTTATGTTATAATGTATTATATTCAATCACGATTACATTTAATGTGTGGGAATAAAAATTTTTTAATATAGGAATTACCCTCTTTTATTCGTCGTACATCTACAAAAACTATATAATCATTTTTGAAGGACTTTTAAACGGTTTATTTGATAAGTCTTAGTTATTTGCTCTAAATATTTGTTTTATGAAAATAAAAATTATGTTTATATAAGATTTTGTGTATGTTTTATGAAATTTTTGATTTTAAAGAAATTTGCCTTTGAAGAGATATGAAAAAATATCATATTGCCTTTTTTACAACCCATAGTAAGTGACTCAAATACTTTCGATCGTGATCCCAAAATTGCTTATTGGATTGTATTGCCTAAATATGCTAACGGCTGCGAAACACCTATAAAAGATTATATTTTTTTCGAATCCGTATCATTTATATAGAATGAAATCATATTAGTAACATAAATATTGTTATGCAGAAATTCTATATAAAATGGATGATTTTGACGTAAAAAACTATATAAACATATATATATATTAATTACAGGAAAGATATTATACGAGAGCTTTTGTGGCTCTAAACTACCAAACATTACATTCAAAAATGATACAAAGTTCATCTTTGGAATAGAAAGAAATGCGGAGGAATGATTTATATATTGCTATGAAAAATACGGTTTTTATATATAAATGCTGTCTGCAAGCTAGAGAAATAATATATGGTATATTTAGTAATGTTATAACTTGGGAAAACCTAATCTGGGCATATAATTATTATAAAGTACGATTTGTATTAGAACTTTGATTAGTGTGTTTTATTTAATGATTACGGCCCCTCGCAAAAATAATCGATTTTTCAAAAATAAAATTTATTAGAATATGTATTTAATATAATATTATGGTTTTAAGAACAGACCTAAACGCATGATTTACCTATAATAACTTTATTTAAAACTTTAAAGTAAAATAAAATATTTTAAAGAAGATTGCGTCATTTTTTAATTAAAATTAACATAACCTAACATAAAAAATAAAAATATGATTTTTTATAAATTATATTTCTAATCGGTTACAAAAATAGTTGAAACGAATTATGTTTAGATTAAGTGGAAAGATGAGAACCAAAGAGCTTCTATAGACGATATATGTTATATATCATTTAATGTAAGATGTTTTGTATTTAACAAAATTATAATTGTATTTTGCAGGATTTGAACCATAATTAAATCGTTTTAAAGTCTATTATCTTGATAATGCTGTCTATTTTATAAGATATTTGAAATTATTTTAACCCCGAAAAAAGGATTTCACCAAATTTTAGCTTGTTCCGGGTTTTGTATTTTATGATGATTAACTTATTTTTATATGTGACTTTATAATAAATTATATAGTTTAATATTGAATGAATCAATTCATATAAAAGTATATTCAGCTTCTATTTAAGATCACTCTGTCAAGTTCAGCGCCACTTTGGTATTTTTTTTATCTTTTTTAGACGATGTGCATAAATATATGATGAATTTAATATTTACTAGTATAATTTTATTTATTTATGGGTTGTTAATATACTTTTTATCGATTTTGTCTATTTAGACGTGGTCATCCCATTGGGAATATTGCAAAATTTTATAATGCATCTGTTGACACCTTACCCCGATCTATCTATATCAAATGTCTTCTGCGCATAAATGAGATGATTTCAAGAGTATTGCGGAGTGTGAGTGCTTGCATGTGTACTTCTACTTCGTTCAAAATTTTTTACTCATACTAGTACAAATTACAATACTTCAGATTTAAATGCCCCCTTCATAAAAATAAACTTTAGTTTTGTCTGGAATTCATTGATATCTATAGATTTCTGCCCGATGAACAAACAATTTCAAGATTTTCAGATCGTATAAAATTATAAGATTTCGCTTAATTGACTTGATTTTATCGATTTTTTTTAATTGTAATTTCTATTCTTTATATTACATTTCGTTACATTTAATATATATTAATTATAGTACTTTGTCGTTTTAGAGCATCTTTTTATTAAATATATGTTAAATAATTCATAAAAAAAATTTATCTGCAAAATTTGTACTATCGCCTATCAAAATATATTCACATTTTCCATTGAAAAATCATATATAATGTTGATTTCTACTCTAACGTATTTTTTATCGCTGTTAAATTGATGGAAAAATAAACAGTCGTGTGTTTAGAAAGTATATTAAACGATTATCTTAATAGAGTTATAACCCTTTCCTATTTTCATGTAGATTAATAAACATAATAGTATTCTTTTTATGGCAAAAGGATTGTTTATAGCTCATAAAAAATGTGATTTCGGACTAATAACACTTTTTTATTTTTGTTCATGCTAAAAAATGATTGTTATTGTGAAATTCATCTATATAAAATCTAATATAAAATTCTAATTTATATTTAAATAAAAAAACCATTATAATGATTATTCGAGATATTTCAAAGGTTGAGTTCATATTAGTACAATATTATAAGTTATATCGGAAGATAAGACATGTATTTATTTAAAACGTACGAATATTTGTCTTTTCAAACAAAAAATTACAGATGCAATTGTATAAAAATAAAATTTAAAGTGCAAATTTTGTCCTATGAATTTTTTTATACCAAGCATACAATCTAGACTGTGTTCTCGTGCTAATTTATATAAATGCATCATTATCTGTTTAAAATTTATAAGAAAAAACAAACTGAGGCCAAATCTATTAAAAAATATATACAATTTGAATTCACATACGTGATGATGTACAATATGTCAGTAAATTTAAAAAGGATGTACTAAATTAATTTTTGAAAAAAGTAGCTGGTTTAATATGTCTTTTTAAGGACATATCTTTTGTAGCTAATTTGACATATTTTTAACTTTAAAAACCAATAAAAATGTAAGATTATAAAATTTTGCTAATTGCTATCTTCTTCTAGGTCAAGATCGTGCTATGATATTGTAATTTAAAATAAAGAAGTTAATTAAAATGTGATCTGTAAATTACAAATCATAATAAGAAGTGGAAATAGAGCTTATCTAAATAATAAAGAAAACGGGAAAATATGTTTTTTTATACTAAAAAAAAATAATGATAAACCCCAAAATCATACTTAAATATTTTTCCATGATGTGTTTAAGATTTTCATGTGTATAATTAGATATTAGGAAAATTGCTATATTAATACAGTTGATGATAAACAAAAAAAAATTATAAAAAAAAGCTTAAATAGTTATTAAAAGATGGTATTTATCTAAATCATAAATTAAAAAAAACCGTTAAAATATTTGTTCTAAGAATGGGCTGTTGTTCAATTATATACATCGAAAAATAAAAACATTGTAATAGTTTTGCAAATTCCATCCGTGATTTCAAAATAAAAGTAAAAGAATATACTTAATCATATGATAATCATATTTTAGCGGTTCAATTATGGCTTCAAATTACTATAATTATAAGCATCAAGATTTTTTTACGTATCTGTAGTCATTTTCGTAACTGTATCAATAATATGCTCTAAACTAAACGTAAAAACAACACAGTCTATCAAAAATTATATAAAATCGAAATTCCTACCTATAATAGATCATCTAAATATTTTTACGAGCGGAATATTGTATTAGTTAGCGTATGATAATAGTATATTATATCTCAAAATTATAGTGTAAAAAAATCTATACTATACATAAGTAAAAAATTTTATCAATCTTAATGGTATTTTTCTGCTCATAATGCAAAAAAAAAACTAGCGTATTACGAAAACATATGTATTTTGTCTTCAAATTATGCTGCTTATGTTTTTATATAAATATATTGCTGCATATGATACTTTTATATATACAAAACATATGTTCTTATAGTAAATCCCATAGAGTCAAGATTCTGCCTTCAATAACTTCTAAAATACACAAAATAAAATTTAATTATTTGGGTATAAAAAATAAAAAATAAAATTTAGATGTCAAATTTGCACTTTTTCTATTTAGTTAAAGATCAACATTACATATCCTTTATTATATATTAATGAAAAGAGTAGTAAAATTCAATTTATATTATGGAATGTAATAATGTGAAAATATCGACTTATGTAATATTGTTTTTAAGTAAATCTATAAAATTTAACATCGTCTACAGTGATTATTATAATCAAATAAAATATAAAATAATAATGTACAAAATATGCGATAATATTTATGGCAAAATCATGATAAAATATATAAGCCAAAAATACAACACTATAAATATAATTAATCTACCGTCTTTTTAAAAAAAATTCGAGATATATTTAATAGATACCAAACAAATAATAAAGATATAAGATGTTATAAATAAAAATTTTTCTACGATGATTCGCCTGAAATCTATTAAAAAAAGCCAATTAGTGTATATATATAGTGCTTTATCTGATATAATTTTTTTTCATTTGTAAAAAATCTTTTAATTCTCTTTAATTATATTGATGCTAGTTTTTGAATAGTAATAAAGCACTATAATTCGCCCATTAATAATCTTATTTTATTTGTATAAAAATTATGAAATTAGATATTAACAATAATTTCAAGGAAATATTCGGCTAAATGGAAAAAATAATAAAATTATGTTTCAATCATTTTTTATATAAATACATATTACATTGAACTAGAAAAGAACTATTTCGATATAATATTCTTAACATATCAGAAACACATAAAAAGTTTATTAATAACATATATTTTTTCTATGAATTATCTAATTTAATATTTAAAAGCTTTGACATATTTTGAACTGGTTTAATATCTGAATAGCCGCAAAACTTAGCACAATGCTAACATGGACATTTTCAATCATTCTAAAAAGATATTGACATTAGGATTTCTGCAACAAAAATACTTAACTTTGCAAATATTTATAATAAGTGGATAAATATTCTTGCCAAAAAGCAAGAATTTTTTGTATATTATAAAAAAATTGGTATGGCTTTGTGTTATTTCTATATATACTTGATAAGATAAACTATTTATATTTCTTATTTTTTTAGTAGTTGTATGTTTAAAATTATGCCTTATTTTAAATAAATACTTGTATATTTTATCAAGTTATTGTATTTTGAATTTTAATCGTTTTCTTTTTTATGTGTAGGATATATGCTTTTTGCATGGCTTGAAATACATTTCTTTGTTTTTGTATCAGTTTCCTATTCAAAATATATGAATGATATTATAGCTGAAATATTAAGGGGCTAGAAATCATTGCACGCAAATAATTATTGAATTTTAAATAGTCTCATAGCCGTGACTACCGTGAACAGAAAACAATTTTCAAGTACATCATTAGTAAAAAAGCTTTTGAATTTGCTCATAATATTTATCATGGCTCTGAAATAACTTTACACAGTTTTACCAAGCAAGGTATAGTGCTCAAGCCAATATAATAATATTAATGATGTTTCCTTGTAGCAGTCAACCGATAGCATACTCACAAGCACTAGAATCGTATTAGACTGAAGTAAATGGAAGGATTTTGTAGCCATTAAAACCCAAAATATTTCTTTATGCGATAGATTTATGATCTAAAAAGATTTTACTTTTTTTTATTGACACAAAATATATATTTAATAAATCTTTCAATGGCTTTTTTATCAGTTATGATCAACCGAAATAAGTTATCCTGTAAATTAAGAAGATATGAAGCATTTCAGTCTTCATACTGGATTTTATATATATTTATGCGTGCGATATTACTTGAAATGCGATAAAATACAACTTTGAACATTTTAAACATATGTTACCCAATTTTTTATGCCTTTTACAGTTTTTTTTCGATCGGGAATAGAAGCCTAGATTGTAACGAAAATATTGCTTTTCTTATCAAACACAGTTTTGTAGCTTCAACTAAATATACTAAAGCGAATAACTACGAATATTTACAGAAATGAAATTTTTTTACACCAATGTAAATATATTGATAAAATTTTTTAATCAAAGATTTCTGCCTGACTTTGCATTTAGTTTAAGAGTTGAGTGCATTAATATACTATTCAAAACAGGTCATGTAGCATATATTGTTTAGAAATTTCTAAAATAAGCGAAATAAATCATTAAATACTTGTCTAAAACAAAATTTTTAGCCTAAAATTTTCAGCAAGAAAAATATAGAATGAATCGAAATAATGATGATGAAATTTGCAAATTTTAAATTTAGATTTCCTAGGATTTGATTTTGCAATCTATAAGATAAAAATTTTTATGCCTATTTTTAAACCTTGTATCGTCAAATTATAATGTTGTTGAATTTTTTTTTATTTTATTCGTCTTTAATTCTAAAATTTAGACGTACGTATATTCAATTATCCGTTATAATATATAATCAATTATCGTCTTTGCAGATAATATGAAAGTGTGATATATTTTAATCAATGTTTAAAAAAATTCATATATACAAATATGGACGCTGTATATTTTTAATTTCTTCTTATAATTATATTTGAATGATTTCTTATTATTTTATCCTTTTTTTTATATATATGATTAATATCTGAAATTTAAAAAAAATACAGGTATCTAGGAGACAAAATCCACCGATTTTTAAATTTGAAATTATTAAGTAAAAATAAGAAAAATGAGAGAAAATACAATCGGAAAAATCTAATTTTATATAAAAATTGTTTTTAATATACATTTATGCACAATTTTACATCATAGTACCATGTATCTCGATCAAAAATTTAGATTGCTCAATATAAACGATTTGATCTAAAAAAATTTTCTGGCAAATAATTTTCTTTCAATATACATCTTATACGCACGATAAATCATTTTGAAGTATTTTTCTAGATAAAAAGTTTGCACGCGCTACTACTTACGTTTCCAACATAAATTCCATTATATGTAACATATTATATTTTGTAGAAAAAATCATTTTATTCCAAATTATTTTATAAAGAACGTTACAAATTATGCAATTTAAAAAGCATTTTCTATAAATTCACAAAATAAAATCCTAAAATTATTAAAATTATAAAGAATTTCCCTGGTAGATTTAAGTTAATGAAAACTTTCTTCCAATACAAAATTAATATAAAATTATATTATATTTTTCATTTTGCACTTTATAGATAAAATAATTTATCTTATTGCAAAATCAATATTTAAAAACAATTAAAATGAAGAAAAACATATTAAAAATGTTTTTTGCCTATCTATTTATATATTTAACTATATGTATATCTTACACTTTTATATAATTTTTTTTTGTAAATAGTCTGTTTTTTGTATTCTAATATAGAAGATTTGCCGCATTGTTTTATAAAATATGTTGAATATAATTCATGAAAGAATTTTTTTTTGGCATTTACGATGTATTTTATAAAACGAGCCTATGTAATTTATTTTTGTAATTTACAAGTATTACATTTTATAATTAGTAAAAACCTAAGATAATAAGGTTTAATTTTAATTATGATCAGAATTAAATCGCGATATATTTGAAATTTAATGAATAAATTTTCAAATTTTGATGAACATGTTTTTTATCCCTAAAATAATATGTTTTTCTGTAATAAAAGCAAAGATTATCTATTTCTAAATAATATATATATCTAATTTGTGTATATTTAAAAAGAATAAACTATATCTTAGTGCATGTTTACAGATTTGTAACAAATTTTTGTATAATAAAGTAAAAAAATTTTAAATTCTACTATTATATGGTGTTTTTCGTATATTCATATTGTTAACTATGTCTCAATTGGATATATTTTACCGTATTTGCCGGCTAATAATGCAAAAAATATCAATCATGTGTTATATTGTAATTTTTATTGTTTAAATCGATTTTTATGTGAATGTTACGATAATATATATATAAATATGAGTATTTTAAAAAATTCAGGTAATTCCATTCCGCATAAAAACAAAATGATTATATACAGATTACTTTTTTTGTATTTGCTTATGGACGTGTAAATAACGTTTTTTTTAATTGTATATATTAAAGGTGTATGTGAAAAAAATAAAAAACAGTAAAAGAGAAAAATATGCAGTCAAAAGTTCAAAAAATTGTTTTAAATTCATTATACAGATATATCCAACTTTTTTATATATTAGAGGTAAAAAATGTGCGAGTTATCTAGATGCAAACAATAAGTAAAAGCTTTTTTTTCCTTTGACTTTCTATTACACCATTTACTATTGCACAACCGCAATAAAGGCATATTTTATAAAAATAATAAAAATCAAGTCTTTAAATGATTTTTTACAATGATAAAAGTCGTTTATATACTTTGTGAAACCTGTTTTTTTTGACTGTTAGAATTTGAAAAGGTTTTAAAATTAAAAAGGCATTTTAATGGCGCTAAAAGCATTTAAATTTTCTTTTATACATGAAATGATTTTTTTGGCTTTTTTAACTGCAAAATTTTATAATACTGCACTAAAAACACAATCAATATAAAAAATTAGTAAACAGATATATAATGCCTGTTAAAACAAAAATATACATTTTATTTGATTCCCTAATAATTTTTCTGGTAGATTTTTTTGCTAATTTATTATGATGCAGAATATATAATGTTAAGATGGGTATCAGATGTAAAGAATTCTGTGATGCTGGTTTACAAAAACTTAGCTAAAAAATAAATTTTTAAAAAATATTGACGTATCAATAGCAAGTTTTTATTCTAAAGATAAAATTTTACATATATTTAATAACTAAAAACTATAAATTTGTCATCAAAAACCTTTTGCCTGTTTCTCAGTTTCTGCACGACTTGTAAATATTCTAATTTATAGATTTGTGACTACGTGTTGTTTTAATCCATATTTTTTTGATTATGCTTTTGATTAAGCTGTATATTGAACTTCATAATAACTGATCTTTATTAATTTATTATGCGTCAACTTTTGCAATATAATATGTTGCTATTTAGATCGTATATAACAATACTGGACAGATTTACGACTATGATATAATTTTCGTTTATATATTATAACAAATAATAAAATCTTACGATAAATCTGACATGAACTGTAGCAAATTTTGAGCATAATATGAATATCTACATTTTGTATTTATCATCTTTCTGTGACTACAAAGATTCATTTAGTGTGAAGATTTAATCTTATAGGAAAAACATTAAATCTTCCCTTAAATTTTTTGGCGTTCTAAGAGAACATGATATAAGCACCTATAATGCACATGTAGTATATTTTATGCTTTTTTGTATTTCTAGAAAGATAAAATATTAATAGCAAAGCTTTATTTTGCGCTAGCAAGCTTTTTTATTGAACAATTGAAACATTTAGTTACTGATTCCAATTCAGTGATTTATTCCTTTTTTTTTGCTTATATCTAACTGATTATTTTAAATATTTTTATTGTGATGCTGTCTATAATAGTACCGCCAAACGTTCTGACATTACATGTTATTATAGTTATTAAAAATTGTAAAAAAATATTTGTGGATATTTTGTAATATGTAGACGTTGCCTTTATAATAATAAAAAGTAGAATCTAAGCAAACTTTTATGGGATTTTTTTGCTGCAAAATTAAGTTTTATTCTCCTAACATACGTATATACTTATAAAAAAATAAAATCATCTTATTTTCTTAGTTCATCGTAATTACATAAGAGTTTTTAAAAATGTTCATTTCTCGATTTATTTTTATTTTTGAATATTTTATGTTTAAATACACGGTTTTTATATGGGAATATAATATATATTATGCAAAATTCAGACTTCTATTAAAAAAAAATGTCTAGCGCTAAACTTATAATCCATTTATATTTTAACAATATCATTTTACAAGTATTTAACTCTTACATGATTATTTCTTATAATATGTATAATTTTATTGCCTAAAAACAAACATTAAACTAGTGCTTTCACTCATACATGATTTATTCTTTACATAAGATTCTTTTTATTACCTAAAAACAAATATTAAACTAGTGATCTAACTCTGTCATGATATATTCTTATAAAAAGTATTATTTTTTTACCTAAAAACAACTATTTAACTAGTAAAAAGCTACATAAAACTATTGAGAAGTTTGATTACGCAAAAACAGCAATAGTTGATGCGTGGATATCATACCCGTGTCTAAATTTTTAAATAGAATATTATATATATTTTTATACATTCATAATGCAATATTATCTTTTTTATCATAAAATTTAGAAATTTTGCATTATACGTAAATAAAAACCATCAAATTCTATTCCTAAAAGCACAAGAACATATTTTAAAAGGTTTTTGTTGCATTCTATATTCCTATTATATAGATATTTATAACATATAGTATTTTATTTATCCATATGTGTGTCATTATATTTTATTATATTAAAATTTCAGAAACCTTTCGTAATATTAGATAAGAATATATTTTACAGTCAATATTTCTTTTTATTACAAAATTCTTTTAAAAATATACTTATATATTTGTTTTGCAATTAAACAAAGTATGTATACTATTTACATTTTTTTAGTGATATTTTTGATTCCTTCTTAGAAAATACATAGGAAAATTTATATTTTTAGTTTTAATTTTCGAACATTAAAAATTTGATTTACTGCAGAAAAAATTTTATTATACAGTATTTCTTCATGTGAATTACGAAAAACCTCGCATATACTTTATTTTGCAATTTTTTTTCGATAATATGTTAACATGGATAGTAGAAAAATCTGGAAAAGGCCTCTACTAGTTTTATACCATCAGAATTATTTATAAAAATAAAAAAACAAGAAAACCCACTTATAACTATAAAATTATAAATTTACATTTTACACCCCCATCATACACGCAAATATATATTTTTGAATTTACACATATAATTGTTTTATATTTATTTGATGCTGGTTAACTAGATATTGCCACGCAATCAATTATCTGAGTACCATGCAAAAAAAAATCTGATACTTATATATATCAAGTTATTTGGCTCTTTTACACAAGATTACAAGAATCATACATAGTAAAGTTTTTATAAATTTAAAACTTACTATATAGATTTTTCTATTGATAATTGAAATTGTTTTTATATATATCTCATTTGATTAAGTACAAAATCATCTTCGTAATATCTCACATAAATTAAAAAAAACAAAAAATCGTCTTTTACTTGTAGTTAAAAATACAACAGTTGTTATACCGGACGCTTTTAGATGCCACTAAAATAACCAATTCCAAAGAAATTTTATTCGAGCTGCATTTTTTAATTCAATATATTTGGTGCTAACTATTTTTGCGTATTGTACTATACAATCTAAATATATATTTATATCGTTAAAACCTTTCGAACGATAACTAATTTTATAAGCTGCTTTTTGATCATCATTTGTTTTTATTGTATGAAAAATATAAAGTAGGAAACCATTGGATTATTGCACTTTATAATTTTTCTTTATGTATTTTCATATTCTGCATTATTTTTTATGTAGCTAAAGCATGCAACATGTGTATTTTAATCTGCAATTTGATTAGACCTTTTACATAAGATTGTTGTGCATCTTACATACAAACAGACCATAAGTACACATATTTGGCAGATTTATGTTTTATGTGCTTCACATATGCTTTTGAAATTTAATGCTATAACCGCTAGATTTTTCATGCTTTTATTGGTAACTAGTAATATAAAAACAAGGCACATATTTATTACACTTTTTATGTCAACTTAAGTTCTAATAATAAATTTGTTGCAATGCAATAAACTTAACTAATTTTTATGTAATATATCTCAAAACTCTTTTACATTTTTCAGTGATAGAATTCGGAAGAATTATTTTAGTCCTAAAGCTTTTAGTTCTTTATAAATTTTAATCAAAAAAGTCTTGTTTTAAATGAAAACCTTAAATAGATTTACAAAAGTAAACTACATAATAACATACCCTTAAACTCGTTTTCAAACACATATCTTACACTATTTTTAAAATAAAAAGTGAATTTTACTAGAATAACATACTTTATTCATATGAATTTATTTTTTTATTATAATTTCTAAAAAAAATATGAAGTAAAAAGTAAAAGTAAACCTTATATGTTTTTTGGGGTTTTAATTCAACATAGCAATAAAATGTAATATTTTGTAAATTTTTTGTAATTTAGCTACACAATAAATTTCTTTTTATTTTCGTAACGTAGCATTACGTTGTTTTTGTCTAAAGTGATATCTTAAAAACGACTTTTAGTTAACAAGATTTTTTTTATTTAGCATAGTTAAATGTCAAATCTAGCATTTAAAAAAAAAATTTCGTTATGAAATTCAAATATAATAAAACAAATATATTGGCACACGATTGAATTAGAATAGAACAGGATTCGGTGTATATTTAATTTACAAATTAATTTAAGATATAGATTAAAACGGTTAGTATAACGTTAATTGTCATTCGTTGATCATTTTATAATTAATATTGTTATATTACAGCCTTAATTATAACTTATAATCGATAATATATGTAAGTAATTTTAAAATATTTTTTTAGCAAATATATCAAATTAATCTATGCAAAATTTAAAAATAAATTCCAGTTTATACAATAACTTAGACAAATATAGGGGCACCAAATTCGTATTTTTAATATAAATATACAAATTATCGAAATCTATAACCAGGAAAATATCTTTTGTTTATCATTTAGAAAGTAAAAAACACATTATAATATTTTTATCGATGATCGTTTACGCTTAAGATGGTTTTGCGTGCCAAATTAATAATTTTAATTTATTCATTTTTAATCGAATCTTCATGTCTAGATTTATTTTACCGTTTCAAAGATTCTTTTATTTAAATTTTATTATTTGTTAAACATATTAAAGTATTATATATAATTGGTTCTGTATAAAATTATTTATGCATTTATGTATCTTCAATTATATAAAACACAATATTATAAGGTTAGAATGTTTGAATAACATTTTAAACATATTAATTTATGCAAGGAATCTTCATGTAGACATATAATGTTTTTCTGGTTTTTCGAATGTAAATAAATAAATAAAACAAAAGATAGTAATCTTTTATTAAGAATATCGCATATATTTTCATATATGATTAGATTTATGTTAACTTAATTATTTAAGAATTATCCATAAAATATTTTTATTATTTATGTTTCACCAGATATGAACAGTTTCTTATGCCTATTATCTGTTAAAAGAATTCTAATTTCTCGATTTTCACGAAAACTAATATAATATCGAAAATGTGACACAAATTTTGTGAATTACAGTGACTGTATCATAAAAAAATTTAGAATATAAAAGAAGTCTCTGTATGACTATACAATTTAATAATCTATATAATTATCATCATGATAATTCAAACGGGCTGATGAGGGAAATAACTTAAAATATCGTGTTTGAAAAGAGAAGCGTTGCCGAAAAAGATGCTGAATAAGATGACATTAAAAAATTTTAGGAGAATATTATGGATACGAGAGTATAATATATCAAAAAATAAAATATGATTCAGAAATAAATCCATGAATAAAAAAATTCATTTGGATACTTTAAATCATAAAGTTAGGCTTTTATATGCACAAATCACTGTCATCATAAAAATTATGTATAAATATAGAATTACACATTACGCATATCACACATTATGTGTATTTATTTACGAATAAATAAAGGTCATATGCAAGATACTTTCGAAGAATATAATTAAAAATAAACATACCGTTGTATATTAGCTATAAAATAAATATTTTTAACACATAAACTACATATCATTTAACCGCAAATCCAGGAGCTTTTTTTGAATAATTAAGAGCAGAATATAATGACATTTATGAAATTTACAAGACATGTGTACTTTCTAAGCTACTAAGACAATATTAGGTTATATAGAAACTAGACCAGATCTCCTTGATACATACATTTTTTGTCTATAACATAGAACCAATGTTTTAAGAATCTTAAATCTACAAGATCGTAGGTATTTGTAGTAAATTTTATTTCTTGGAGATCCTTATTCATAAATATTATTCCTATATAAGATTATCAGTGAAGAAGTGTCTCAACAAAAAATAATTGTAAATATAAACAAAAGCGCTTTTTAGTTAAAATTTAACATTAAAATTAACACGAAACATATTTTAACTAAAAAATACAAAAAACGCATACATTACACAAAAAATATAATTATTTAGTATATAGTCCTAAATAAATCAATACCATAGATTATCATGCAAATTAATACGCAATGTGGCTTATTTTTACATTTGGTCGCATCATTTTGCCAGATAAAAAATTTTAATATATGGAATTTACATTTAGATGTACTAAAAAAACTTTAAAATAGAAAAGGGAAAATCAAAAATGTATTTAAAAACGTATAAATACAGTTCTTCAATTATGAAAAAATTTGTACAAAAAAATGTTCTATTGACGATTCTTATATAGCAAATATTAAATAGAAATAATCATGTCAAAGTTCTTCGACTGCCATAGACTAATATAACTTTTACTTTTTTAGATTTATTTGTTACGAAGACATGGTATATATCTATACTTTAAAAAAATCTTGTAACTAATTTTAATAAATGTTTTATTTTTTCTCTTTAATTGTATAAACTTAATCTTGACAACTGATTTTAAGTCACAAAATTAATATTTTGGAAAGTCAGTTTTTTTCATTATTTATATCTAACATATAAATTGCATCCCATTTTGATTTTAATCTGGTTTAATTTTGTTTAAACAAATTAAAGCTCTATTACATCACCCGCATTATTATTTTTCATTACAATGCGAATATTTTATTATAATTATAGGATTACAAAAATGAGACTTGATGCTATGGTGAGTATAACATATCTGACTTTTATATAGAAAGAAAATATTTTTATATAATTACATTTCTGACTATATTTTAGCTAACAAAAAATATAATTGCTGCCAAAAAAATCATAAATAATATTTGAAAGAAATAGCCAATATCTAACAAAAGTTGATTATAAATATCATTTATATAAATGTTACAAAAGAGTAGCGCATATGATTCTGCAGAAATTATGTATATAGCCATTTAGCAGCATTTTTTTCATGAAATTATCATGATGATTAAGTAGTAAAAGAATATATCACTTGAAACAAATCAAGAGTATATCATAAAATAATGCTGTAAAAAAGAAAAAATTGCAAGTTTCTATACTTATAATATGATCATGCCGTAATTTTGTTGGCATTATATTATTGTGCAACGGAAGAATTCTATTATTATTTTTATATGCTTTTTAGTTGTATTTACGCGCCAAAAGAGCTGATATAGATCGGCATTCTTCAGTAATTCTTGATATTTATAATAATGTTAATCGCAACTTTTTTTGCATTTCAAATCCGTTAAAGACAACAAAAAATCTGTTTTACTCAACATAATTTGTATTTAGATCAAAATTCAAATTTCGTACCACATTTATATTTTTATGAATCCATAACATCTATACATGCGGTTTATTTTGTATAAACAGTTAATTTTAACAATAAATACCAGGTGCTTGTATAGTTCTTTTCTTATAAAAATATGCACAGATTTTTAAATAAAACGAAGGAATCGACTATGTTATATATTATATTTATTTCTCTCCTTATGATAAAAAAAATTAAATTAAGACCTTCAAAAAAATAAAACTAACATTTTTACACATAAAAGAATTTATTATTAATGATTTTTGAACAAAAACATGTATTATACTTAATCTGTTTATTATGATAGAATATATTTTCTATAAATATATTGAAACATTAGCATTAGAACATAAAGATAAAATACTTAAGGGTAAGATTTTGAATTTCACTAAGCTACTTGATTTACTATTCCGAGTTTTATTTTCTAAAGATAACAGAAGAAAAATAAATATTATTTTTGGGGCATTATTCTATTTTTAGTGAATTAACGATCAAATTCTTTTTTTTGGTTTTTAAAGTAGAAACAGTGTATAGAAGCATTAGACGATATAAAATATCTGTTATAAATGTACATAAAAGATTATGATTTATCATGTAAATATGCATACTAAGATCTATACTGTATTTTTTTCTTGAAACAAAACTCCATGAAAATATACAATTAACACTTATTAAAATTGCTTAAATTGTTATACAGATATGTTTTAATATAAATTGAAGGTTTTTTTACCATTAATAACATTAGTTTTTATTGTTTTTTACGGCGTAATAGAAGAATTTGACAGAATGAAATAAAAAGCAGTTATATTTAGATATTTTTTTTGGATTCTTATTTGAAAAATAGATTCTATATTTTTGCTTTTTTTATTAGATGTTCCAGTAGCAGAAAAAAATACATTTTATCTCAACACAATATTCATGCTACAAAAAAAATAATAAATTGTTAGAATAAATTTTTATTTATTAACTTTTTAAACAGAGTAAAGAATCTTTTAAATTTTACAATAGGCAAATTCGTGGCTTGAATCTAAATAATTCAGATAACAACAATAAATCTTTTATATAGCTTCTATAAGACAAATGAGCTTTCTATTTTTTTCTAGGCACTCCAAAAAAGAGCTTGATACAAGAATTACTATTTTATAATGACACAGTCATAAAAAAATAATTTGAATCTATTTTAATTTTTATTAAATGCATTCTTTTATTTTTTCAATGCATATGATACGAAATAAAAATTAAATCACTAATACTAATATAAACCTTCGACATAATTTATAAATAATATAGTTAAGACGATTTTGATCAATCTGAATAACATTTTTCGCAATATTTTAGTGATAAGTATATCTGTAAAGGATCAAAAATACATTAACATGACTTGCGATATGATTGTACATGATATCAAATAAATGCATTTGTAGATTAGCATGCTTTTATATCCTTTTGACGCTCTCAAAAACATTTTAACATAACGGGTGCTTCGGGTAGTATTTTTAGGCATGACTAGCTCAAATACGAATTTTATATCGAGGTTACTACAATAAGTAAAACTAAAAGAATAAACAACAGGTATCTTAGAGGTTATATAATTTTATCATAGAATTATTATTTTAGGCTTTTAGATGCAGCTAGTTTGCATAAAAGGATTTTTATGATTTAAAGACATCTACAAAGCACAAAAATGTACTATTATAATTTAAAATTATATTAATGTAAGATTTTTTGCGTAAAAGTAACGTGTTTGTATTTCTGATTTTATAATTGCAAAAAAATAATTGTTGCTATTTTTTTTAAAATTCCAATATACTAAAAACAAACGCAATAGCCAAAAAAAACTTATACATTATTTTAGATCAAAAATAAGCATATAATATATCATCTAATTTAATTTTTCCAATATTGTTTGATTATATAACCTAAACTCAAATAACATAAAATACAATTTTATTTAAGAATAATAAACATTTATTGACAAAATTTTATATAATGGGGTCCGTTCTTGTGATAAAAATACGGAGAACTAAAAATAAAAGATCTAGAAAGACAGAATAATATATGCCATTTTTGCGCTTCTAATGCCTTTATTTTCATTAGATGACTTTATTGAATTTTAACGGAAATTTATGTAAAAAAAGGCTTGCTGAAACATAAAAATTTTATTTTTAAGTATCATATTCTGTGTTTACAAATCAAAAATCCCCCCCTATATTACTAAATCTATTGTAAAAAAAAATTAATCTTAATTTTTACTTTTAATATATCCAGGTGTCTATTTATATATAATTTTAGTATTTTCTGCTTATTAGAATATCTTGCAAAAACTTTAAATTTATATGAATTTGCTTATTTAGATTTTGACTTTTTGTAATAAGACATAAAGTATATAAATGTTTTTAAACATCGTTATGCCTTATTATATTTTATTGTTTATTTCTTTTATTTAAAAGACGTTAAAATTACAAAAAAAAATTAGCGCGGCATTAGATTCACTTTTTAGTGTAAGGCATAAATTTAACCTATAAACGTAAACAAGTATAGATTCAATTTTATTTATCTACTATTACATTAAAAATTTTAATTATAGGAATAATGTTTTTTGTCTTGTCATTAAACGAAATAGAACGGTAGATTATTAATGGTTTATAATCATCTTGGTATATATAATAGTTCCAAAAAGTAATAGATAAATCTTGTTGTCTGTTTTACAGACGTCTTTGTGCCATCGGTTTATAACCAGGTATCCTTTTTTTTTCTATAGAAAACGTATTTGATACTACATTATGGATCTCCATGAATTTTCTATGACAATATAAATAAATTGAAGTATAAAATTCAGTAAACTGCGATAGTGATGTTTTTATTATAATATCGATGAAATGTCACGGTATAAGAAAATATTTGGTGTTTTAATACAATAAATATATTGCGACTCTGGTTATTAAATTAATATACCGTATAAACCGTTTCAAGCATAAAAAGTTTAGAAAGCGAAAGAAGGTCCAGATTAATTATTTTATGATTTAAAGAAAGAAATTTTGTCCAAAATATAAAGACTAAACCTATTCAAATATTTTTACTTACTATATTGAAAATATTTGAATCATCTGCATATAGTTATCAGCTCAAACAATATGGTTATTTTGCATCATAGGGCAAATATTTCCACAATTAAATCTTAAAATGAGATACTACGGTTATTTGGATTTGATTGCAAGCCTCAAAACCAATTTGCTCATATTTAAAATGTGTATCATAGAACTATGAACATATCTAAATGATCATCTAAAAATTTATTCTGTGAATCAAATCAAAGAGTAAGTATTTGAGGATTCAATTTATAATGGATTGATTTACGCATAATAAGTTAAAAAGTTCGATTTTTATCTTTATCATAATAGCTATGACAAAAACTCAAATGAAAAAATATTTTGGCATAAATTGTGGCAAATAGAAGTAATTGAGAATCACTAGTCATAGAAGATATTAGGATGATAATATGTTGTGTGTAATAAAATATATTCAAAATATATCAAATAAATAAGGTAATATATTTCATGGATCTTAGCTTAAACAAATATTCTAATATGTAAAAATAATAACAGGTGAACAATATATACCAAGACAATACAGTCCACTTAGTTTTTAAGAGGTCTATAAATACATCTTTATTATATAACACAGCAGAATGCTTGCCTTAAAACACCAAGATCAAACTTTTAAGTCGCCTAAATAATATATATAAATACGAGATGATCTCAAAGCACTTATACACTTTATAAAAAAAGAAAGATTAATGTTCGCATTTTAGCAATGTAATGGTACAAACAGATGATAAACTATAAATACAGCCAATTATATAGTAAATATAGTCATAAATTTTTTATATGCATTTACTTATTCTAGCAGTCGCATCTGTTGTTCCATATAAATTTATTTATGAAAACTATAAATAAGTATCAATGAATGTAATAAATGGCAATAATAATTTTATAAAGGTTCTAAAATTCTTTAATATATAGAATTCAAAAAAAAAATACAGCTTTCAAGGGTGTTTAGATAATATATAAACGACAAAACTATGAATTCGCATTCATGCTGCGATTATATTTATATTTTTAGAAAAAAATATTATTTTATTATAAATAATTGAAACAAATCTGTAAACTACATATACTAAAATTTAATAATACATTCTTATGGGAATTATGAAATAATTATTTGAAATTATGTTCAGAACGATATTTAGCAAGTAAATTTCGGATTTTATAATTTCTGTTTAAAATCTGTATATATTTGTTGGTGATAAAATTTATACACTGTGTTTATTAAATACAACTTTAAGAAAACCAAAAAGACCAGAACTCACTCAGTTCAAGAGATCAACGTTAATATAGAAATGAAGGCTGATATCAGAATAAAAACAGATATATTGATCAAACAAAATAGAATTATTATTTTTCTATACGATAAAAAAGAAAACAGTATTACGTTGATTGAATGGTAACACTAGCCTTGATAGCTTAACTGAAGTTACGAATGAAAAATATAAGAAGTATGACATCTTGGCGAATGAACTTGGTTTTATTTACAAGTATAAAACAAGAATGATACCATATGTAATGACTAGGAAACGAATGGTTACAAAATTTCATTTAAAGTATGTTGAGGTGTTGGAGATCCCGGACGAAGTAATAACAAACATTTATTTCAACACACTTCGCAAGACACTTGAACTCATCACATTTGAGAGAAGAAGAGCAGTTGATAAAGATAGATCAGAGGAAAGTGTCAAAAATGCATTAAGGAGTTGTGCAATATTCCCAATAGGCTGACCACGTCTAATAAAGATAAAATTTATAAATAGAAACTTAACCCATAAAAATATAATATTATATTTGGAATTTTTAAGTCATTGTACAGAACTATAACATATAATTTTGTTCGTATTAAAGTAACACTATATATAAATAATGGTAAATAATAAATAAATCGTAAAGTGAATAAAAAAATTTTTAATTTTCGTACTGAAATTTATTTTCAATGATAAGCATATTTTTCATGATTTTATATTTTTAAGCCGATACCGATTTTATATCAGAAAATATATAAATCATTAATTTTTAAATGTTTTTTTCATTTTTGCACGTAACCAGCAAGATTAAAGAAGAATTCAGCTTTATAAAATAGCTAGAATAATGAAAAAAGCAAAAATATGATGTACACGTTACTTGTTTTACAGATAATGTATATATAACGGTATAAAAATATATATCAACTACAAAATTTTCCTATCTAAAAAAAAAGAAAAAACCAGTGGTGCTTAATTAATTAATTCATATTTTCGATTATAAGAATATTTCAAAAACCTTTAATTTGTTTATAAATGTTATGCATTTTATTAGTTAGTATATTAATTTCGATATATGAAAGCTCAACTGTATAAATTGGATAATCGATATCACGTAAAATTATTTAAGTAAAAAATGTCTACATCTAAATATTTTTTTTATGGCATAATTTACTCGCATTTCATATATTTTTTTTGACCTACTATACTACTTTTAAACCTTTTAAATTTCGAATATGTTGATGTGATATTGATTTTGATAAATGGAAAAACACCCATAAAGATAATAAGACAAAATTATTAACAGGCAATAATACATTTCATATTACAAAAAAATTTGTAGTATACACTATTTTTCAAAATATTTAGTCACAAAAAGCTTTGCAACATATGATAAACATAGTGAATAATTTTTGTAAAGGAATATACATCTTTTAAATATAAATTCGAAATACATTTTTTCTTTTATGATCATAAGATTTTTTGGCTATATAAGGGAACCCGAAAAAAGCACATTTGTATTGAATCTCTATGTTTTCAAGATTATAAAAGTGATTTAATATGAACCTATATATTCCATGGGTCACTTTACGTAATATTGTAAATAAGAAACCTTTTAAATGACACTTATAGCTAAAATCTAAGCATGATAATTAGAAATCTGGTAAACTTTTCATTTTTAATATATTTCAATCTTATTTTTTTTTATCAGAAATCAAATATAATAAATCTTAAATGATTTAAAGTTTATCAAACTCAATTTATCATTTAAATGCGTGTTTTGAAAAATAAAACAAAAATGTAAAAAATTGAAAAGTTATTTAATAGTCTAAATTAAATATATTTAAAAAATATTAGCAAATATGAATTAAACAGATTTCAAATATAATTCAAAATACCTTTTTCATATTATAAGTTAGTACAGGGTGTGATATAATTTTAAATTTTTTGATTATTGATTGCTGTCAAATTTTTTTTAGGCAATATTTTATTTTGAAGTAGTTCTGCGATTCATATAGCTTATTCTATCGTCCTGAAGTGTATATCTTCTTGCAAATTACTTCAAATAGATCTAAACGGTCAATTTTATTTTTGTGTACAATTATATATATTTATGCAATATTATTCTGTTTTCATCTAATTTAGTAATCGTTTGAGTAATATAATAAACCATCCCAAATACTCTAGCATATTATTTTAATAAAACAAAATATTTTTACTGATTTGTTTTTCAAGAAGATATGTATTCGAATGTTTATTTACAAAAAAAATCATAACGTTCCGGCGGAAACTAATCAGAATCTTTTGTTTACTCAGTAACTATTATTTATAATTCTTAAAATTACCACGAATTTAGAACCATTTTATCATTAATTTAATTCTGTGAAATATTTTCTTTATAAATGCAGTAAAACTAGACCTTCAAACTCTTATTAGTACAGATGATTATAATAAAAACATAGATTATGTATTTTTCTGTATGATAAATTTCCTAAATAAGAACATTACTAGAAATAAATTAGTGAAAAAGAAACATTGTATTATTGGATTTAGAATTTTGACGAATTTAAAGATTCTATGGTATTCGAAAAATACAAATTTAAATGTTTAAGGGCTATTATAATTAACAGTATAAAACATGTAAAAAGAAAAGTAACATTCTTAAAAAACTATCATAAGACAAATGTATTATAAGTTCTATATATATTTTTATTTATGGGTGGCTTAAATTTTATTTTTGATTAAAAAACATATGAAATATTTCTTCCTGATTTAAATAAATAAAAAATCTCTTATGGGATTTGATATATGAAAATACAAAATTTCCATGAAAATATAATCAAATAAAAATTAACAGGTGATCATTTTTTGGCGCGACAAAGCAGAAAATATAATTGTTTTGGGTATAACAAAGAGAATAAAAAAAATGAAGGGTTATTTTTTTAAATTTGCATATTTATCGATATAAACTCGCAAATTTAATTTAAAAATAAAACAAGATAAGCGTAAAAAAATGTTATCTGTATGCTTTGTGAACTTTAATAAGTCTAAGCTGCAACGATTAATAACTGTTAAGCGCAAAGGTATATAAATCGGTAATTTTAAGAGTTTTAGAATGATATAAGATGCGATAAAATCATGTATGCATAGTATATAATTATATGTATATCGTATCACAAATTTTTTCGCACTATTTTTATTTTCTTTAAAAATCGCATCCATACTTAATTGGATAAACAATGTTAGAATAAAATATAAAATGATATCAAATACCCAATTTACTAAATTGTTGCAGTAGTCACATGTGATTTAATATTTTTGCTTATAGAAATTATAAATATGTGTGATTTACGTGTAAAAGATAAATTTGATAGACAATATACCGTAAAATTTTAATTTTAAATCATATTTTTGCATCAAGTATGAGAAAAATATTTGAAGTGTGACTTTTTTCAATTTAAAAATTATTATACATAACATGGCCATTGCAAAATGTGGTTTTGTATACATTTTTAAATATATCATACATTTTGAATAATTAATCCAGAATCACAAATAAAATACCTTACACATGCATTTAAACTATAATGTTTTATATTTATATCAAAATATCAGTTATATTTTTAACACGGAAAATTCATATTTAATAATTATATTATAAAGTCTTTAATGGCATCAAAATAAAAGTATAGACTTTTTATTATGTTGCCATGATGATAATAATTTTTTCTTTTTTTTATAAAATATAAGTTTTTTTATTACATTAATCGCAAGAAAAATTAAATTTATACATTTATACCATATTAGAAACATAAAGTCTTATATCTGTGAATTACAAAGACACGAAATGAAATAAAGATAAAATGTTTACTAATAAAGGGATGATTATATATTATATGTTAAGTTTGAAAATACCTATTTGTCCCATATATAGGCTAATTGACTAGGTATTTCGTAATATTTATTAAATTTTTAATATAATTCAGGAATAAAATACATTCAACAAGTAAATTATTTTGTACTATCTAGCGCATATAAACGGCACCATAATTATTTTATATAAATATTATAGGAAAAAACTATACTGGTATCTAAAAATACAAAATATTATAGAAAATTTAAAAGCTTCGTCATTATTTTTAGAATATCGCAGACATTTTACTTAGTTCTGGGTCGAAGAACATTGTATGCCCAATGGATAACATTATCGTTAATTTGGCATTTTCATGCAACATATTATTTTCTTATAAACAACCAATTTCTAGCATTTTCTTTTTTCACACTATCAATTTGATTAAATAACTTTTCTAAATAATTTAATCTGAAATAAAATTTATGTGTGATCTTTGTATTTGTTTGGTTTAGTGATCTAAAGCATATTAATTCCATGCTTATGCTGAAACTTTAAACACGCTATTTGTGTCGTAATATTGCGTATATACGATATTTTAAGATTATTTGATAAAAATATAATCTATTAAGAAATATATTTTATTGTATAATCTATATATATAAACCGTTCAATAGTTTCACATACTCAATTCATATAAAGCAATCTTTTTTCTAAATATATTCATAATATGACTAAATTACAAAATATTCATAATATCAAACATGTCTTGATCTCATCGTTTCATCTTAACTGAAAAAAAATGTATTTAAATATATAGTTATTTTTTCATGTTAAAATCTGGGCAATTGTAAATAATAAAGAATCTTTTATTATTGTATTAATCCTATAAATATATGTTCTTTATATAAAGGTTAATTTTATTTTTATAAATTTTTGTAAAATATTTTAAATTTTTAAAAACTTATAGTTATACTACGTTGAAATTCATTTTTTGATGATAGCGGATTTTATTTAGCTTTATAATTTCAAGAATAACTTTGATCTGAAGTTCGTAATATTATTTGCGTTTTTCGTTTTCGTTAAAGGGAAAAAGCCTATGTTTCGATGTTTGTTAGCGCAAACGCGTTATAATACTTGTTTTGTTTACGATTGAATTGTTACTTCTTACTAACCAATAAATATTTTGTTTTTTATAGAGCTTGTATCATATATCCGTTATTTCTTCTTCTAAAAACATAAGTTAAATTTTAAATAAATAATGTGTAATGCATTTAGAATATGGTGTAGACTGCATTATTACCTTTAATTCTTAAATTTTACAACACAAACTATACTTGTAACATAAAGAAAGAATCAATTTATTACATTATCGATTGCTAAAGGTTAAAGACAAAAACAAAAATTTCATCATAAATTTTATAATTGCAATCATCTATTAAAAATATGCGAATATGACATAAATAAGGGAAAAAATAAAATTACACTATATCATATACACGTTTTTATTCACCAAGAAGTTTAATTTAAATCTTTGCATCTCTAAATTATATATAGCTTTATTCAACGATACGTCATACGATTCACGGTCATTCTACGGGTGTGGAATATATTATATTCTCTTTTATACACACTAATGTTTAATTTTATGCTGTATCTATAGCTATTTATCACTGATTCAAAAAGATCTTATACTCGATATTTATTTTTGCTTCGATATGTATAAAAACCAGCTGCCATGTAAGAAATATTTATAATTTGTTATGAAATGTTAATTAATGATTATTTAAATGTAAAGTCATTTTTAATCTAATTAATTACATAAAACTCAAGAATATATATCGAATCTTCTATATAATGGAATGAATATAAAACAAAAATAGGTAAAAAATGTGTCTTATGTTTTATCGTGAAATTGACTAACACTAGCCTTTATAAAAACTCAATACATAAAACAAAAAGTAAACTAAAATTCATGATGGTATGATGGTGACTTTTAGATGTAAACAGAAAACCAGTATTTAGAGGTTTAAATTTAACACACTTAACTTGATTTAACTATATATCGTCTGTCATCCTTCGAAATATCCACTAATGCAAAATTTAGTTAGATATATATAATGTTTCGTATTTATCTATATATCTTTGCTTTCTAAATACAATTAAAAATATTAAAACTCTATAGCACCTTTGAACTTTAAATGTGTTAAAATAGAATCCGGGCATCAAAACAGGAAAACATCCATTATTCATTGATATTTTGACGCATGGTATATTTCCACATCCTTTGGTAAGTTTATTGGGCTGAAATATATAAAAAGGGGCAACCTTTATTAGATGGATTCAATTCAAATATAATATATTTCTTAATCTATTCAAAACTAAAAAAAGACAAATAACTTTATGCAATACTTGAGCTAGTAATAAAAATATAACAGATAGGTATTTTATATGTAAAAAAACTTTATTAGATCAATACAGCATTTTATATTCAAAAGTACTACTAACAGCTAAAAAGTGTTTATGTCCACGTCTATATTTCTTTGAAATAATATAATCCAAAAAAAAATCTGTCTAAAAACACGTTTATATTTTTGAATATAATTTTCTGAACAGCCTATATTAAATGATTGAGTTTTGTTTGATTTATCACAGTGTATTACGTAAATATATAAATAAAAATAGAAGTTTTAAAATACGATAATTTTAAATTATACATTCTTTGACATGTTTTGTGATTTTTTATTATTATAAGAACACACGGAATTATTTTTTTTGCATCATTTTACTAATTGGGTTTTGAAGTTTTACATGATTCAAATTTTATAAAAATAATATTCAGAACAATATCTTTTTTAATTAAGTCTCGTGAAGAACATCTTAAAAGTTCGTTGTTTTCATAGTGTGTATTTCCCCTCTTTCTTTTTCCAAGATAAAAATCTTTTAAAATTAGATGATAATATCATTTAACTTTAATTGCTCTCAGAAGAACTTAGACTAATTGTTTTTTAATTACGTCACAAAAAGTAAATATTTTTATCAAAGAAAATATATATGTAAATTATAAAATAAATGTGCTCAGATTAGATGTAAAAATCGGTAAAGAATCGAAAATATCTTCCTTTATATAAAAAATTTACTTATACAACATAGAATGTGTACGTTCTGTGTTTTAAATCATAAATACACTTATAAGCAATACATTTTTGTCCAGTGATGTAAAAGAGTAGATATCGCTAAAATATCTATTGAAACCATACGAAAACTAATAACAATTGATTCCCCTTAAGCTTTTTCAGATTCATTGCTATTCATTTGCCAAATCATTTAAAAATGATATGAGCACAATTTATATTTCTAATTTATCAACGGCATTAAATATTATAAAGCTAATTAAAGGGTTTTTTTTTCTCACCATGAACCATTATAGCAAGTGAATCTTTAATTTATATCTATCATGCTTGTTTATAATAATTGTATATGATGTAATAAATTTTTTATGCTATCTAAGCATATAAAATTAAGATCTCGAATGCAAAATTACGCAGTTTATTATTTTTAAAGAATAATAAACTAATTATTTTACATTAAAACATTATAATGGCCTTAAGCAACATCAAAGAGAAACTTGTGATTCTAAATAGAGGTGAATTTTAATATTAATATCACGCCAATAAAGTATTTGCAAAAAAAAATGAATACTTTCATAAGATAATTCTTTAAATATTATTTTAGATATATTAAAACATGAAGAATAAATTAAATTAAGATGTATTTTATGAAGAAACGACAAGGATAAAATAAATAGAATTACATCTAAAAAATTTGTTTTTGATATTTTGTATTTGAACAAGCTATGATTTATAAAAAGAAAAAATTTCGTCATTATATGATTAAAATAATAGAAAAACCAAATTTATTATAATATGCTCGTGGATTAATTCTAGATATAATAAAATTCACATTCAACAATTTTTTGTATAATTTAAAATCAATTTAATAACCAAAGATGCATATATTTAACTCTAATCATTTTATGTAAATAAAATATAGGTTTATTGATTTAAATGATTTTTTGCACAAAATATTTGAAATAAATTAGCTTTAATGCAAAGGATATAGCAATCGATTAATTTAAATAAAAAAATATTATTAATTAGAATACCATTAAATTTAGATAAAAAATTATATATAAATTATAATATATTTCTAACGAATTATATCTATTTTTTTAACTCTTTTTATGACGTAAATGACCTAACATATGCTAGTAAAATAATGTATAAATAGTTGATTTAATAAAATAATAAATATATCATCTAATATTTAAATATCAGATTGATTTAAATAAAAAATATTTAAACTATACTCTCTCGAGGTTTTAAATTTTTTGATGACTTGATTTATTAGAAAAATTTGGATTTAAAAAATAAGTTTGAACTATTTCAAAAGAATTGCTGGAATAAAAACTTTGTAATTTTATATAAATATTTGTGTTAAAAATGAAGGTCAAAATTTTATTTATTAGTTTGCTCAAATTATAATCATCAATATCTTTTTTTATTTAATCTAATTATCTTTTAAATTTTATCAGAAAATTTTAAATCCGACATTAATGATTATTTTTTTTTGTGTATTTGCCCTTAAAATTCGCTTTGTTTATTAATATCCTCGGATTTCTTTGTAGATCCTAAACATGCATCGAACAAAGGCGCTACTTAAAAACATATGAAGTTAACGAACATGTGTCTTTAGATTTCGCTGTTTAAGATATGAATATTCACGAAGATTTAAGATCTTACTTCTGCTATAATAAATTTTACAACTTCCCATCTGAATATTTATACATAGGCCTCAAGTTTATTCAAAGTAAAAGATTTAAAAAATATGATGCATTTTTCGTATCTAAGAAGAATTAGATAAGTTGTACGAAGTATAATAATAGAAAATCAATTTAAAATCACTTTGGCTCGAAAAGGACATCCTGACATTCACTTTGGTTTAATTTCATTTTAGCTGTTCTTTATGCTTTTACCACTAAATGAAACAGGTAAGATAAAATAAATTTATTCGATTTATATAAAAGCAAAAACTGATTATTTACTGAGTTTATTATATATTGGAATAAAATGGTTGTCCAAGCTTCCAGTAAAAATGTTTTTTAGGTTATAAATGAGATCATATATGCAACTACCGTATAAAATAGATATTTCACAATAATATTTTTAATGTAATTCTAGACCTAGAATTTATGTTTTAAAATCAATTAATGTACCATTTACTTACAAATAGCAAATTAATAACTACTTTTTACAATATTACAATAGACCAGACCTGGATATCGAATTGTGATGTATCCAATAAACTATGAATAAAAAAACAGAAGTATTGTTTTTTATTCAATCTATCAATTAAATATAACGTAAAAAATATAATTGTATAGATGCCATTGTAAATAATCAAAAAAATATATTCGCAAATATGATTATTTCGAAATCTACAAGAATTTAAAAATCCCAAACTAATGGGTGAAAATACAAAAACCGATAAAAAATTTTAAACCTCAACATATTCCGGATAAAATAACATTATTTGATTCCAGATATTTAATTTTGAACCTTGCCTTCACCCATTTATTGTACGATATATATTAAATCTGAAAGTTATATTTATCCCATAATTAAGGATAAGTACACTATCACCATGCAACATCGTAAAAATGATTGAATTTGAATATTAACATGATTTCTGGTTGCGGAAAACTTATAAACAGAAGTAGATTGATCTGATTAAACTTCAAAATTAGTAATCCCATATAAAAGTTACAAGTTTATGATGATTTGTGGTGATAGTTATGATTAGAAGCTTGTTTATAGGTTCATACTATTTTTCACAGCAAATAAATCATCGATCCTTGAAAATATACATCACATGCAAATATAAGATATTATATATTGTGATAAATAAAATAAATGACCAACATAATTTTATAATAAGTAATATAGAGAGAATGGAATATAATGAAGAATATAAAAAAATGTATTCTGGTTCCTAGAAACCATCGTTGAAAAAATTTCCTCGCAAATCATGTTTCCAGAAGCCAAATTCTTTCTATATCAATAACCTATATGATAGCTATATTTGTGAAGATCACTTTAGTATATATTTTTAATGGCTTTCTGAATTATACAATGTTGATTTTAGACTCCTATATCAAATTAATGGTTTTCAAAATATCGACCTAAACTATCATATAATTTTGTATTATATTAAATTAGTATCTATCGTCTGGTAAATTAGTTGTATAAATATCAACATATTTACAAACTAGAATTCTTTTTTTGTGTGTGGTAAATATTTAGGTTTTTATAATACATACGATGTGAAAAAAAACCTAAGAAAATATTGCGCGAAATTCGATTTTTATAATGATCTAATACTAATGGCGTTTTATTTGGATAAAAAATATATCTTTTGGCAATCTAATGTGATAACGAAAATATACAGAGATGCGGTTTATCGCGATTTTTAAGAAAATACGCACACAATCATGTATGCATAGCAAAACCCCTTCTAATATTTGCATCAAAACATATTTAGACTATAGCATATAACAGTTAAATCTATAATTTTTTTGCATAATGCAACAAATAAATCGCACATTTACATACTTTTGACACTGTATTATTATATGTGCTTTAAATTTGTTAGCAAGAACTATATAAGCGATCAGCTAAACTATCGTTAAATATTAGATTAATATATAAGAATTATATAAAAATACATCAATACCGTTATTTAACTAAATATTTATATATATCAGAATCAAAAAACACACCAATTCATTTGTTATAGCGCATGTTTACAGTCTTCTTTATTATACTTTGGAGTCGTAGCCGCCCCATAAATTTATATAAGATAATAAGCTTATGGAATCTTAGCGTCTAATGATCTTACATTGCACACATAATTCTTCAATCCCAACATATTTGAGCTAAGAATAGGCAAAAATGCAGAAATTCATAATAAATGCGACAATTATATGTAAATCTGGCGTTTACGATCGTCACATGATATTGGATTTCTATATTTATAAGATATTCTAGTGTCAATATTTTGAGTAAAGAAACATATTAAACTGCGTAAGAAAATGAATATAAAATCATAAAAATACATTCTAAATAATCTTTCAAAAGAAAAACTAGATAAATTATGTAAAAAAAGAGCTTCCTATATTTAACGTTGATAAGTAATTAAACTTCTAAGAACACGATGGATGTAAATATAATAATTAATTTTATATTAAGGCTTGATATAGTGATTCATAATTATAAAAAAGATAAGATTCTTACCGAATAGGTGTAAAAGTTCTGATTAAAAACACAAACACAATGAAATTTATTTCAATCTGTAAAATAGACATTTAACTATACCGTATTTCTTCCATTTACGGCAAATAAAATAATTTTTAAGGCCATAGTAAATGTCTGTATATGAGGATATAAAACTAGCAAATTGTAGAATATCAAAATAAAGAAACTAGATTCTATAAATTAAAGATTTAAAACCTAAAAAGAGAATAAAATACACATGCTTTTAAATAGATGAGAATACGCAATGCTTTAAAACATTGTTTTTTATTCGAAATTATTTTTATATCACGTCAAACACTTCAATATCTTAAATTTAATAGATGCGATATCAATCTTCCAAAAAAATAATGACATAATTGTAAAAGATAATTAAAATGCTTTTAAAGAATAAATAGAACATAATTTATCAAAAAATTAACGTCAAAAATAAGGATTGATAATAATTTTCTTTCTTTTCTTCTGGATTTTCTTTCAAAAAATAAGATAGTTATTCTAAAGACTTAAAAAACCTTTAACAATTACGTGAATGTAAAATATACATGTAGTAATAAATATTATCGAGATTTATATATAATATTTAGGTTTGAGTGAATCTTTAAACTCATACTATTTGATGTATTCATATACCATGAACGTGATGTTTTATACCTTTTTGATCATATTAAACTTAGTGTAATGCACTAAATATATTCAGTTTTTTATTTTTAAATACGAAGAGAAAATCCTTTATTATGTCTAAAAGCTCTTAAAAAGTGATCTGAGTAATTATAACAGTGTGAATGTAATAATTAATATGCAATATATATTCGATACTATGTTTAGAACTAAAAGTAAACAAAAAATAATATTCTTTTCCTTGGAGAATAATCCTAGATAAATGAGTTATGTTTGTGCTATTTCATAGTAAAGTGTGCAAATTGATGAAAAAACTAAGAACTCTGTTCTTTTTAAGGATATATATGTGCCTTTTTTTTTATCTAAAAACATTTTTAGCTATTGTAAAGCATTATTTTACATTCCCTTTGTATAAATTTTTTTCTTTAATGTGAATAACACCAAAATGACCATATATTCTCATTCTTATGCGAATGCAATACTAGTACATATAAAAAATCTCTAAAATTTTCAAAAAGAAGCATCTGTTGCAAAAACTTTATATCTTTTATAACCTAAGACCGCAAAAATCGTGTTAACTTGCGTGAACTTTACTTTGAATGTATTGAATAATTAAAAATTCCAGTTTTATAATATCAAATTGAATTCTTGCAATATCAGTATACCTGTTTAATCTAAGCATATAAAAAAAATCATGAAATACATGTTGAACTATTAATTTTTTCTTCAATATTCCTATTTTTTCGTACTTTTAGATATGTAGCAGTTTATATATTTATCATAAATAAACCAAGTGTGAGCAACCTGGGGCATTTAGTTTAAAAAGCTTAAGAGGAAATTTTTGTGCGCTCAAGAGCTTATTAACTTTTAATTTATTCAAATAAATTTATTTCACAGAAAATATAAAAATAATTAACCGCCACTATATTATGTTTTCAAAACAAATCTTAACTTTATATAGGCAATTGCTAATTTACTTGTTACTGCATAAGATAAAATGGTCTGTTGATCCATAAAATATTTCAATTTACGATAAAGAAGATAATCCAAATATACATTATGCTTCCCATAAAGAAATTAATACTAAGCGTTAGAACCAGAAGCACGTAACAGAAGCCGTTTAAATTCAAGTAAAACAAACAAAAGTTAATCTAGCCATAAATGAACCTTAGTGAATATCATAAAAATGCTAAAAGGCAACAATTTGAGTAGCTTGTCTATTAGAAACCTGGCGATATAACAATATGCGATATTGAGCTATCAGGGAATGCATAATGGAAACACGGAAATGCATTTATACAGAATCAGTAACGAAATGCGATTTTGCATGCTTTAAAGCGCTACATTACTCAAGCATAACATGTATTATAATTTAATTACAATAAATTGGTTTTGATTTTACAAAATGTGGATTCCTATCTTCCATTACTGTCCTTAAACTGACAGTGAAAAGAGATTTACTCAGATCAAATATCCTTTTCCGGGATTAATAAAGAATTTTTCTTTTATAAAGATGTATTGTGTCTAGGAAAATTAGATGATATAACACGAAGTATTAGTTATTTGTATGACTAGCAGATAGATGTGAATATCGAATGTTCATTATATAATTTAAAAAGTATATGTACTGATGGAGTGCAGCCATATGAGGCAAAAAAGGAGGATATTTGCATTTTAAAAAAAAAAGAATTGAGCTGAATAATCTATTTTATTTATATTGCGGTATACATTACATTATCTTCGTGCCAAGACTACTAATTTAAAGGATACTTATTTATACGCAGTTCAATTTTTATCTGCATCCGAACAAGCGCAACAAGATATCATGAGCACACAAATAAGCTTATTTCAGATAAAAAAATCGGCAATCTAATCTTTCATAATAGTTGCAAGATCTCAGGCAATCGGTAGGGTGTAAGTTAACAAAATTTTTTGTTTTTAAGAAACATATATAATCTGTTTTTTTACCACAATAGATCTGGCTGTCGATTGAAAGATATATCATTATATCGAAACCTTGCTTTTTTATGTAATATAACGCATAAACAGAATGAGCACAATTTGCCCCTACAAGGAAAGAATACAAATGTGTATTTCATGCGTAAAAATATAAAGCTTTTCTGATAAAAAGTGTGATTTTTATTAAATCTTATTTCTGTAAGATCGATAGAAGAAATAAATTTTTCTTAATGGTATAAGATCCTAAAACTTAAGAATATTATGGAAACAGTGGAGTTGGAAACATATTCTAAATAATTAAGATCCCTGTATATTAAATATGATGTTAAATCCGTGTAATATGATGAATATTTAGTTATGTTACAGCTCTTGTTTAAACCTCATCTTGTGAACACAATGCAGGCGCTTGGTGAGCTTCAAATGGTGCCATTGGAATTATCTGTGAATTATATTACTAAATAACACTTACACAATAAGAAGATCTATTACATATATGAAAAAATGTGAAGGAGTATTCTAAATTTAAACATAATTCACGCCGGTTTTTTTATCATGTTTTATAAGTACGTATTGTTGTGTCTCTACCTTTTCTCACCTTACTTAATTTAAGAAGCAACTAAAAATACAATTTACAGATATGTATTCTGAATTCAATTAAGAGCGAAGGTGTGTGAATTTGAGCCAGAATATACACTATTTGTATTAGTACAGTAACAATTTTTACATTTAATGAAACGCATTTAGAAAATGTCTTTTATAGTGTATATGTTTTAATAATTTATATTCATTTTTTTAATTCACTAATATATAATTGTAGCCTCTTCTTATCACCTTCATAACAAGAAAGTGTCCTTACGGGCCAAAAGGTTGCCCACACCTGGTATGTACATTTAAATACTCATTTAATATTAACGGTATACTTATATGCTATTTTTTTATCCCTTAGAATCCTATGAACAATCATATTATATTTAGATACAAAAAGCATTGCAAATTTTATTTATGTGTGATATAAAATACATTTTGTCTTTAAATTTTTATTGAATCAAAAATCGCAATTTTTTGCATTTAAGTGGATTCTAAAATTCAAAAATAACCTTTATGCAATTTTATATTCTATATTTTACAACTTACTCAATAAAATATATGCTTGCATAAGAAATATAAAATTTTTGTTTTTCCTGAATATATAGAACATTAAACATCATCTGTTTTCGATTTTTTAAAAACGCATTCGCTTGTAAATTATATATATACTTTGAACTCTAATTATATACAAGTAATTTCTTATGGTTATTATTCTCCTTAAAACATTCAAATTATTTAATGTGCTTTATAAGAAGACGTTTTTATCTTTTTTTATATATATATTTTTTGTTTTCTTCTTCTATATGTCTGCACCATATGATGTAAAATATGCGATTTTTTATAATCCTATGGCTTTGAATATGTTCCATTTTCACAGCAGTTTTTAATGGTTACAGGAGAAATTTGGTGATTTATTATTAAACTATATAATAGTTACGCAAGATGGCATTCTTGTGTTGTGCTTTATATTAGAAAATAGTCAAGATGGTTATTCTTTTGACATTCGTCGCGTTTTAATCGATATTATTTTGATTTAAAAATTATAGCAAGCTTCTACATGCTATTATCAATGGGAATATCAAGCGAATTAAATTAAAATTGCGCATTATCATTTGCAAATAAACCATAAATTTTAAGGTTACCACTCTATCATTTCACGAGTAATGCTTTCTAATTTTCTTTGAATTTTGGTTTATATTTACCAAAGATCATATGCATAAAGCACTAGACCGTATATATTACTGTTTGTGATCATATACCTATTTTACTATATCTGGTAGCCGACAATACATATTTTATATGGCTATGTAAATTAAATTTGCAATAAGTGCAATGCTATTTGCCAACAAACCATGCTCTTTTTATCTATCAATTTAAATTTATAAGAGTATAATGTGCTCTATTCGGTTTCAACTCAATATAATCATGGCTTTATTTCATACAAAGCACATTTTACACTTTTTACATATTAATTTAAGAAAATTATAAAAGAACTCGAAGGGTCGTCAATAATATGCTGGATAATAGTAACTGCTTTACCTATTTTATAATAGGCTGGCGCACATGAATTAGACTAAACACATAATATTAAAAAACAGTATAAGTTGTGCCAGAATAGAACCGGTAAAATTACACATCATTTTTATAGCAGTGCACATAGCTAAATGGTATCATCGATGAGTGTTAAGTATTTTCTTCTATAATTATCCATATATATTGTTTAAAAAGTGTATTAAAGCTTATTAAATTGTTTAGCATTTTGAAAGACTTTGTTGTGTGTTGCAGATATTTGTAAACATATTTATTCCAGATAAATTTCGCTGAAATTTTTTATTTTGCCTAGTTTTTTGATTCATTAGATACTTCAGGCATAAAATAGACTTTGTATTTCTTTCTTGCTATAACTGTAGTTGAGTTTCATCCGTGGTGTTTTTTTTTCGGATGTTAAAATAAAACATTAAATAGATAAAAATAACTATCAGTTTAGATAAAATGTTATATATCCCTGAAAGTAATCACATCTCTGCATTTTTGGCACGTATGCACTTTTTTTTATCTTTGATTATGTAATCAGCGTTATAATTTTCCTCTACATTCATTCTCCATATATTTTCTAAAAATCTTTACACATGAAGTTATTAAAATTTGGTATATGTCTTCTTCGTGCTGTTTTATCTTGATTGCAATATTTAGAGTTTTAACCATGTACCGATATTTGTTAACCGAAAAAAGTAGCTTTTCAAAAGAACTTGTGATACTCTAACAATAACATAAAGTATATAAAACTGAAATTGAAGACATAAATTCCATATAATTTATATAAGCCATTACATAATTTGTGATATTTTAGCACATAGGATAATATTACTTGGTAAGATAACGACATATTCGTATGGTGCAATATTTTCTCTGATTCTTTTTTATGAATTTCCTAGGATCACTAAATACGCTTGGATTTTTTTTATATCTATACTCGAGCTTTTCTTGGTTCTATTTCATATTAAAATATATAACTATTCTCTATGTACCAATCATTGTCTTCAAAAATTTGATGCTAATGATTTAATGGGATAATGCTTGTTTTGGAAATCTAAATAACATTTTACCTCCAAAGAAACTTTGCCACTATATTTACGGCATATTTTGAGATATTTTAGATTTAGATGTACATCACATGAATCTATTGATCACTCCTATCTTCTGTTAAACATGACGCAATACATGTCTCGTTTGATAGTATGAGCAAACGTGGCATTACGTTTTTATTTCACAATTATGATGATAATTATATGGAATTTGGCTATTTATTTATATATACGCTCATCTCTATCCTTTAATATTAGAAGTACGCTGGTAGATGTATGGTCAGTTTTTATAAAATTTAAAATAAGCGTAGAATTAATATTCTGGTAGTTTTGTGACAAATCAAACATAAATATCAGATCTAGCAATTAAAAATTTTTAAAAGTGAAAAGTATTAAAAATAAAAGGTTTAAAATTATAATATATACACATCTTAAACACAGATATTATCATAAAAATAAATCGCATGGTATATTTAATAACCCACAACATTTTCATTCTATTATAAGTCAATGTATATTTAAACACATAAGTGTTCTTTTAAACAAACTTTTGATACGCGAAAATATAGATAATAAGTAGGGCGTAACATGAAAACGTATTTATATCTTAAAACAAGTAACATTTATTGAGTACACAAATTAAATACAAAAAATAAATTTATTATAGTAACAATATGAAACTTCATATTAAATCAAAATACATTTTAGTGAAGATGATTATAAGTAAAAGATTTAATTTCAAGATAAGAAAGGCCAAAAATGAATCTTTTTACGCTTATAAAATAACAGTAAGGCATAGATGACCCTTTTTATTCGGTTTTTCAAGTAATTAAATGGTCTAATAATTCATTAGGGTGACTGTTTTACCTTGATATACCATGCATCGTGTAAATTACATATAAATTGTTTCTAAATGTTATAAATTCATATTTTAATCCATCATATCTATAAAAATTTGCACTTGTTAAGACACTTGAATCCATATATTTTGACAGAAGACGAGATTTTTGTGAAGAAAGATCACGGGAAGGTGTCATATATTGAATTACTGGGCTGTGCAATATTCTTAATAGGCTTTATATGTCAAAGTAGATGGTATTCATAAAAAGAAGAAACTTAACCCGTAAAAAAGAACTACAAATCTATATAAATTTTTACCGAAATTTAAAGCTTCAATAATAAAAAATCCAATTAATTTGTTATTCAAAGGATCCATATATGCAATATTTTAAGGATACTACTGATCAATTCAACTTTTATTCTTATATGGAATTTAACAATTTTACTGTTATTAATCTATAGTATACAAGCAAAAAATCTGCATTTTTTTAGCTCGTATATTATATTCCAGTTATTCATTATGCTATTAGGAATAGATTATAACTAAATAAAAGTCATCAAGTTCGTGAAGAAGTTTCGCAACGTTTTATGTGAAATGATTTATATCGATATACTATAAATAGGAAGCTTTATAATATATTTTTTACTTTAAAAATTATTTTTTTAATTTTTTCGATGAGTTATTGTATATAATTCTTATGAGTTCAAAGGAATTTTTTTTTCTATTCTATAATAAAAACTTAATTTTTAATTTATTCTTTAGCTAGAATTTTTGATTCTAATAGTTAAATTCTGTTTCTAGCTAGTAGATATTAAATATATAAACTTCATAAAAAAATTCGAATATTGATAATAATTTCGATCAAAGACTAATAATAGAATTACTTTAAATCTGTTAGTAAATTTTAACACATATTAAATATAATGTAAGAAGATTATATAATTATTTTACGCCTAAGTCTTCATTAAACTTAAAAAATATATTTAAAGACAACAAAAGAATAAATATATATAAAACTCATAAATTATGACTAGCTATTTTTAGACCTGAATTCATTTTATACTGTTTTATATATAAATTAAAATCAGAAAGAAACAATATTGTAGAAATATATTATATTAATTTTGTATAGTTTAGAAACAAAATACTCACAAAACATATAGCTATCAAATATCTTAAATTGTCTGTTATTTTATTTTTCACTTAGCAGTAAGATAAAAATTTAAAAAATACATTAATTGATAATGCTTTCAAATATTTAGAAAATATGTAGTACAGAATCAAACGTAATTTCAATAAAGTTTTTATGTTTATATGGCCAATTCCGAACTTTTTTTCTTAAATGCATAAATAATATGGCTTTTACATCCTGTTTTTGTTGCAGGAGGCAAATAAAATAAATCTCTGAGGTTGTAGTCAATAAAATATTATATTATCTATATTATTTCAGAATAAAGATTTAAAATGCACACATGCTTTTATTAGATACATATTTAACTATTTTTTTATCTATAATCGTTCAAATGATATAAAAATCATTAATATATATGGTGGAATTTGAATTCCAAAATTTAATTTACCAAGAAGTCTTTCTGTTCGATGAACACACAATAAAGCAATATTATTATATAAAAATTCGAATCCTTTCCATTACGATTTTAATTATTATTTAGATATTTATTCCAGAATTATTTAGAAAATTTCTTTCATTATTATATTTTCAAGTTTTTCTATGATTCATTAGTTTTTATTTGAGCAAATATTTCCCTTTTGCCGCTATCTAAGTACAAAAATCTATAAGCATAAACTTGCTTATATGAATGTATTTGGCGACTTTTAATGATCTTAAACTATGATAAAACATGAGGTTTATTTCATACAAAACAAAATAATAGTTTTAATATGATTTATCTATAATTTGCACAATCTATGTTTGATTATTTTTTTAATTAAAATCTTTATCCTTATTTTATCTAATCTCATCTTTATATGTTTAGAAAAAAAAACATGAATTTTATTATTATTCCAGATTGATATATAATGACATAATATTCAATCTTCTATGATTACTATTTGTGTATATGTAACGTTATTTTTACTTCATATTTTAATTTCAGATTTGAACATAAGTAATTGATAATACTAGGTTAGATATTATAAAACAAGCGACGATCTAATAAGATTCTAATTTTTTCTTATAATTAACTATATTATTTCTATAGCTTTTGGTTCATATATGTTATATAGACTTTTAAAAACCACAATTAAAATACGATATGCAACATGAAATTCTGATTAAATTGTTTTTGTAATGCCTTCTATCCCCTTTGTAAAAAGTTTGCGTGTGAGTATGTTTTTTCATTCAACGTTTCCGTCTAGTAAAATATCTAGCCCTTTACAATCAAACAACAATATTTAATTATACAATGGTATTCTGTAAAAAAAAATATCTTATATATATGATTCTTATAAAGCAAGAAAACTTTCGCAATTAAATCCTGAACTTTCAAGTGAAATTTTTGTAAAAAGTTACATCGTGCATATTAGTAACTCTAATAATCTGAGTGAAGTGCGTCAAATTTAAAACAAGAAAACCTCTTGATCTTTCAAAAAAAAAACATTTAAATTTTTATGCTGTGTTTTAAATTCAAGAGAACATACTAGGTCTTTTGAATCTTTTTTCATTTTCCCTGAATATATTAGTTTCTTTTTTTTTATTTATATAAATCGATACAACCATCGCGTGTCAAATTTTAATTATATAGATTAAATAAAATTCCATCTCATCACAAAGATGCAATATTTTGCGTAATTCTTCTTGTACAATAAGATAAGGGTTTCAGATATCTTCTTTTTACAAATATTTTATAAATATAAAAAGATGTTAATTATTTCTCAAATGAAACTTAAAATGTAGCAATAATTTTTAAAGCAAGAAAATGCAGTTTTATCTAAATTATTCAATATTAACCCTCATGCATCAAGTTCTTTATATTTTTTGGTTAAATTTTTGAAAGGTTTATCTTCTAAAGAGACAAATTGTAAATAATTATATTGAAAAATATTGTTTTATTAAGTTTTTTGACAATATAATTGAGTATACTAATATATTTGATGAAATATTCAAAGCAGAAAAATAAGCGAAAATTTACCAAATATGAATTTTCTAGCCTATTATATGATTTTAATGCATAAAAATTAGTTTTATAATTTTGGAATGCTTTCTTATATTTTGTGAGTTATTAGTTTACAGTGTTACCTATTTAATCCATTATAGTAATTTATGTATTTAAATCATGTTAGTTTGCCTATTTTTTAGGTGAACTTGGTATGTCGTCTTTATTAAATATATTCTTCACATTTAACTATTTAATAGCGCATTTTTATACAGTTAATTATATTTTTGAATAACAAAGTTTTTTATGAAGATAAACGGCTCGCATGGCTTCTTTAATTATATGAGTAAAATGACAAAATGCGACAGAAAACCAGTTTTTACTTTTATTTTGTACATAAAAGTAATTTTTTTATTTTTTCTATATTGTGCATAACTTTAATAATATGAAGCTTTATTCGAATTATAATCAGGTAAATGTATATTTCTTCTAGCAAAACACTCTATATTTTCTTTTAAAATCAGTTCTTAGTTCTTTGACATTAGTATATTGGCTAAAGAAAAGTGCAATAAGAACAAAAAACCTATATAGTTCTGATTTTCCAATATAAAATACGCAATCAACATATTAAGCATGCTTTTTTTAGAAAATCACGCATAGAAAATTTAAATAATATAGATTTATATATCAAAAAAATTTGTACTTAAAGTGTACAAATAAAAATTAAATACACATAATAGCTATAAATTAAAATATGAAAGGGCTTTGTACGGATAAAAATATTACATAAACTAAAACAGCTAGTAATTTATTGACATAAAAGCTTATTTTATAAGTTTTTAGGTATAGAAAAGATGTAAAACAATGTCTATGTACTGAGAAATAAAATTTATGGCATTGTGCAATAGGTATTATATCGAAATTTATATTCAATCTTTGAATATATAAATTAGAGATCCTTTAGAAATATTATGTTATATTCAAACATTAGCAAAGAATAAATGAAGATGCGTGAAAGACTTTGATTGTATTTTAAATGAGTATTAAAACCAGGCGTATTTTTTTATAGAAGCTGTAATTTGAAAACGTTTTATAAGCTGTGTCATATTTTCCTCGTATTCAAGAACTTTACCAACATAATCAAGAAATTATATTTTCGGGCTTATAGAAATACTAAAATCCATTAAATATATATAATTTTGATTTTTAATTATTAGAAATAAAATCATAATAAGTGTAAAACATTCTTACAATATATAGACATTGTGGAATGAAAATCTTGAACTTAAAAACAATAAATTAGATAGATGCAAAAAATTAAATATGAAAACTGTAATATGAAGAGATTGAAGTCATACAAATTTTGTGTGTATATAAGAAATTCTATTAGTAAAATATAGCTTACCCGTGTTCGCAGATCGTGAATCCATTATAAGGCTTTATAAGCTAATTTTTCGAGTAAGATCACACTAAATACAAATAAAGAGTCAAAAAAATCTTTCATTTAATATAAAAGAAAAATTGAAACTTTTTAATAGAATATAAATTATGTTAGACAAAACAGACGAATAATTTAGTAAACTTATAAAGCCATAAACGAGATTAATACAAGAATATATGTAAAATTGATGATCACATATTATATTTCTATAATGTTAGAATACAAAATTACGATTGATATACATAAAAAAATATTAATTTTTTTTCTATAACGAGGTACCTGCATAAATTTATATATAAATTCGAAATTTATAGTACATGAAATGTGGAAAAAGATCTCAAAAGAAATGATATTAAAGCTATATATATTAATCCATGTGAAATACTGTTCATACATTTTTTTTAATAGAAGATGTATTAATTTACCTATTAAATCTTTTGATCATTTATTTTTTATAGATCCATGCAAAAAATGTCGTCCTTTTAGGAAACATTATTTGAAATTTGTAAGTTTTGATTCAATAAAAGCCAATTTAATATATTTTGAGCATGAATTACAGATTTTTTTGCGTTTTTATACATTTCAAGATAATTATTATGTTTATTTGCAAATTATGCAAACCTTTAGATTATATTTACGATATATATTCAGCATCATACGCTGTGCGCATTTCTCATAAAAAAATTTATGCAGACCATGCATTTACCGATTTTATTTCTTTTAATGAATAGAAATTTATATACTCAATACCATGTTCTGCTATCGATCCTAGGAATAATAAAATCTACATTTGTTTACTTACTTAAATTTATCACCCAAAAAATACCAAAATAAAAATAAAAAAAAGTAAAAGGTATAAACATTCTTTGCTAAACATAACATGTAAATTTGTATAAATTTTTTTTCAAGTGAAAAAAACTAAAGAGATAAATATTTTTAAAAAATCCTTTTTAGATAAATTATGGTGTGATATTGATATACTTATCAATATTTTTTTTTATTATTATTATAATGTAATTTATTTTATAATTACTTTATATTAAATAAATATGTTGAATAAAATAATATTTAGCAAATAAAAAATAAGTTTACCAAATCAAAAATTATGTATATAATGATAGATTCAACCTAATATATTATTTTAGTTAATAGTATCATTGTTATATAAAAATTATATCAAAACAGTATATATCATCTATGTCTTTAATTAAAATTATAAAAAATTGCATTTTTATTTAACGACGCTTATTTCGCATTTTTTTGTGAAACCCTTTAACTGTTTTTTTGCATGTAGTTTGCTGTCATTAATGAACACAAAGTCTGTAATTTACATTTTCTATTGCAGATTCTTCATAAAAACCAAATTTTAAACAATAACTTTTGTGCAGAGAAATATTGATATTTTTATAAAGCCTCTGTCATAGTAGAATTTTATTTTTTTTAGTATTATAAATTTTTTTAGCTTTTCAGAGCATAATAATATACTTTGGTACAATTAGACATGATAAATTAAAAATATTTTCGCAATATCAAGTTTATTAACTTATTTAGCAAGAAAAATATACAATACATTTTATACAACACCGAAAACAGGTTTAAACTGCAAGAAACATAAAATAAACTCATTTAGCTAGCTTTAAATTTTTTTTGCATACATTGCGCTAAGGGAATTTTATATTTGCATATAATATTATGAAGAATATATCAGTTATCAATTTTAAAATACACATAAGACGAAAACAATATAAATCTTTCTATCGAGTCATTTAAAAAAAATTTAATTATTAAGATAGAAGAAATACATTAAATACAATAAATATTGTATTAATTTTGGTTTTTTATAGTTCATTACGTGTAATTTATCGTATTCTGCATTTCTAATTTTTTCAATCTAAACATAAGATAAGATGATATGTTACATGTATACACACAAATATATCAAATTTTAAAATCTATAAATTTATATATGATTCGAAAAAAAAATATAGAATATGCATATTTTTTTCGTATTTAAAAACAATAAGAATTTCCATCCTCTATTGCATAAAATAAAAACGTATTTTTTATGATGTAAAATGATGTTCAAATATAAATTTGTAATTAAATGATAAAAAAAATATTTTTACTCCATTAATTCCTAAGCAATCAATAAAAAATAACTTTATCTCAGAATTGGGATTTTGCGAGTGTAAATAGTAATTCGGGTTAGTAACATTATATTTTGAATAAAGGATAGAATTTATAACTTGATTGGGATAAAAATCATACATTTTATTTAATCGTGTCCTAAAATGACTTCCACTATATAAAAACAATTTTTGTATAAAATTCATATAGCAATGCATTATCTGGTATACGAATCTTATTAAAATTATGCAATATAAATTAAAAGATGGGCTATATATTATTTTAAAAATATGGTGTACTATTATATTTTAAAAAATTTTAGTATGGTGTATTTGGATATAAAGATCAAAATTACCACATGATATGCAAAACTTTCTTAATTTATTTTTTGTTATCTAGTTTAATTTCGCATAACAAATTATGCTATACCCAAAGATTTGTTGTTATATAAAGTAATATCAAATAATAATGATATAATGTGTTGAACGATTTATTTATCCACAGATCATTATTATGAGGATGTAAAATTAATTTTTGTGGTTATATATTAAGATACTATATTCCGAGTTCAAACGCAGTGATCGGCAGATAATATAGATGTTTTTAAATCTTGATGCGATCCTGTTTAAAAGAAAAATTTATTTTCGGCAACGGTCTTTTTTAGTTACAAAGCATCTAAAATTGTAGGTTAGTGTTTATGTGCAGCGTTTCTGTTAATTTATTATCTCTAATTGTTATTGATATTTGCATATAATTTATAGTCAAAGAACAAAAAAATTGACAAGAGTAATAAAAACATCGACACAGATACTGCCATTTTTTTTATGTTTGTATGCATCATTGTAAAATCAACTGCCATTAGATATTCAAGACCATTTATACTGTAAACGAATATTGATTTTTCATGCATGAATAATTTAAAAGCTCGAAGTGAATATAAGACTAATAATATATAGAAAAAATAAATTTTTACATTTTTTATCATCTCTAATTGTGTAAATATATAATATTCAGGTGAATTCACATATAATAGACGAGCAAAACGAAGATTCGGGATTAATTTTGATTGTGAAAAAGAATGTTTGCTAGACATAAAATGTATTCTTATTAACAAATGATATTTATTCAATATAAATTTTATTTTATTACAGAAAAAAATCTTTCGTGGCTGTAATAAGGATAGATTTTGCTGAATTTTTATTTAAAATATATAAGAAGATTATAATCTAGGAAAATTATAAATTTCTATTTTTTGTCTAAACATTTTTCATATCCGTACATAATATATGCATGATAGTGAAAAACCAAATATTAATTTGGTCAAGTTTTATAGACATTAATTTATCTGGACTAAATATTTTTGTTTTTATTTTCAATTTATTTTATAAACCTTTAATCTTACTTTATGTAAATCAATCAAATGTTGAACGCATGTACATTATAATCTTAACGAAAAAATACATATAGAACTTCATTGAACATCGTGTTGTTCCCCATCTGTAGTAAAATTCTTAAACACAATCTAGGTGCATGCACTCTTATGTTTTATTGTTTTCTAACCAAGAAAAAGATATTTTGAACCAATTTTTATTATAAAACAAATATGCTGCATGTTTTCAAGTTCTATATTATCAGTATATTTATTATAGTATGTGTTTTTTTATTAAACATAATAAATGTTTATCAGATAATTTTTTTCAGTGTATTTTGGTTTTTAATATGGTTTAGTATACTTAAAATAATTTTACGCAAGTATTTCATTTGCGGGTTTATCAGGTTTTGATATATTAATTGAAGAAATATTAGAAGCGAATATGTATTTGGTTTTTTTCAAAATCTTATTTAAATAAATAAAATCAACCCATAAAATTTTTTATCAATAGACAGCAATTTTATATTACAAAATATTGCTTGTAGACACATTTGATAATATAAATTATAATATGTTCACAAATGAATATTGAAATGTGTATTAAAGAAATCATGTGACTATCGAGTGGTATCCAGCTAAAAATATATTGGCTGGAAATAAAACGTAGTGTTTATACTAAAATTGATTTATAAGATTTTGATGGCAATAGGATGAAAGAAAAAGAAAGATCTGGAAATTAATTAACCTTTCATGTGCTGACATTTTCAAATACCAGATTTAGAGCAAATTTTAGTGTATGCTGTGTTATCTTGCCCACTAAAATAGATATGCTTATATAATACTAGAAACCGATCACCAGTCTTTGATATTTGATCAATGTACCTATATATATATAAATAAACAGGGCAAGAAGGAATTGAAATAATTAAACATATCTTTGAAGATGGGTATTTCAATGTATACACATTCTAAGGTAATAATCGTTTATACAAAAAATCAATTTAAAAATTTATCACGCTTATGATTAAGTTTTTTATGTTATGAAAACATATAAAAGCATTTATCAACCTAAGTAAAATTTTTATTGAAAATTATGGCTATAAGATATCCGATAAGTAAAAAAAATTGCAAAATACGGTTTAATTGTATTTATCGCAAGCATATTTTTCTAATTCATAGCTTCAGAGCTATTATTTTAAAAATTTATTGTTTTTTAAGGGTAAACAATAAATCGTAAGAGCCCGATATTTTCGTGTGCTGGTTTGGTTACGCATAATAAATACACAATTTTTGTTTTATATAATATATACAAATTTAATACTGAAAATTTTGAGGACTTGTAATTTTGTTATAATTAATTAAATAAAAACAAGTGGGGATACAAAGGCAAAAAAGAAGATGATATAGTTATATTTAAATAATGAAAATATATTTAATACAAGTATAAAGCATTAAATCATTAAATCCCAGCTGAAGTTAAAGCAAAAATACAAGCAATAGGAGAGAGAAAAAACTTAAATTAACATATCTTAAAAAACATGTAGATTGAAAGTAACTATAAGATTTGTTCTATCAGAAGTAATGTACTTTACTGTATAAAAATTATCTTAAGATTTCAATGGATCGTTCCTGTTCTAAAGATCAAATAAATCAGTAAATAAATGTAAGTCACCTTAGCGATATACGATTTATAAGAATATTTGCATCATTTTCGTTGATAAAACAATTTTTTAGCTAGAATAGAAAATTCAGAAATTTTATAACATTTATATTTATAAATCCACATCTGGTAGTATTAACCAGACTGAGGCATATATACAAACTTTTGGATTAAGAAAAACTTATAGCTAATAAGTATTGAACGGAGAAGAGGTATTGAAGAATATTTATGAGTGGGGGAACTAGCCGACAGTATTTTTACACGTTTGTAGGAAAGATCAGGCCAGTTGTGCTTGAGAAAAAAAACTAAAATTAGAACGTATAGTTTTGCCCTAAAATAAATTTACCTATTAGCTTAAAGCTAATAAAAAAATTTATTCAAAATGCATGTAATAAGTGAGCAAAATGCATAATAATAATATCATAATGATCATTTAAATAAATTAAGATACACTCTGGTATCACAAACTAGCTTGAACATCATTTAATACTAAAAAAACATTCATTGTACCCATTTAAATCGTTTCTTAAACACAAACACATTACTATATGAAATAGCCAAAAGGATGCTACTTTTATGTAGGTCCATAACAAATAGTCATATTAAAATAGCTGCTTTATATATTTGGAAAACACTGAGTCATCTCTCTATATCAACTGAATTTGTATAGTGCATGGTTATTACATTATTAGGCCATGTAGAAGTTTGACAACATATTATGAAAATAAAAATAGAGAAATGGTTTTTAAAATTTGATATACTAGAACCCTTGTATAAAAAAAGATAGTTAAAATACGTTTTAGAAACTATAAAAATGACAATAAGGTAGAATCGTGCTATGTAGTATAATTGAATGGATCCCTTCATAGAAATTGTAAGAATCTATGGAATATAATTTAGTATAATTTTAATCTTTATTTATTGTAGATTATACATTGTTTGTTTAAATAAATACAATTATTGAAGAAACGGTATTAAGAACATATAATGTAGAAATCTCTTGTATATTGAGCTTCTACCTATAAATTAATTAATTGATGCCCAAAAATTTAAATATTTTTTTAAATATAGTATTTTTAAATCGTTTTTTAATTTTCAGTAAAAACTTCAACATTGAATATTATTTATTGACCCGTTATTATATATTATGGGGTTCATTTACCACTTCCATCTCTTGATTTTATGTTTTAAAATCTATGTATATTTTTAGTTCAAATCGAGGTTACATCTTCTTTATATATAAAAAAAATTACATTTAAAACTTTTAAATACTAGATACTATCAGATAAATCTCGATTGCTTAGCAATATTATTTATTATTTCATTCTAATACAAAACTTAAATTTTTATAAAATATCGATAAATTATTGAATATAAAATAAGTAAATTACCAAATGCAAATTTCTAACTTAAATTTAATAATTTGACGATATTTTATATTTTTATAATTTAAAAACTTTAAGATTGCCAAAAAAAACTTTAAGTAGAAATAAAATTGTGGTAAGTAAATGTAAAATATTTTAAATGCGTATGTTAAATTGCTTCAATCATAATATCGGCATTTTTAATAGATGTAAATCTCTTTTAACAATATATAAAAAAATTCAATCACTAGATTTAGAAAATCTCTATTTCGTGTTTATTAAACTTTAATAAATTATGGAATAAAATTGTATTTAGATAATAAAAGAAAAATTTCTTTTTTGAGCTCTCAGAATCCTGACTACATTATAATTATTATCCTATTATGTTCTAAATAAATTCACATTAATTGTAGATGTGGCTATTATGCATTTAAATCTTAAAAAATGTATTAATAATATATATTTTCTAATATAAAAGTGAAAATCTTATAGATATATAAGACTCTAAAATACAAGCCTATTTTAAACTTTATTTCTATTTTATGTATTAATTTTTAAATCATACAAAATTATTGTATAAATATGGTAATTGGTGATTGATGATAATTTTTAATATTTATAATTCAGTTTTCTGATATATTATATGCACAAAAATAAACAGAATAACTTTTTTTTTAAATTACTTAATATATTTATTGTGTTTGTGATGTTTTGATGTATTTAAATAATAGATTTGTAGTAATACAATAATATAGTTTTATATATAGTATTAAAACGCGTAATATATAAACTCTTAGATCCAATTTATATGTTTTAGCGCTGTATAAAATTTCTCTGATAATATGTCTATTAAAAAAGGGTTTTAGTATATTTAAACATGCGCATGAAGATTGTTGGCAAATATATAAATTATAATTTTTATAATAAGAAGAAAATGGTTTCTGTTAACGCTTATTTGTTCCTTTTATTCGTCTATTACAAGAATAAATTGCATGACATTTGCAACCTTTTTTGAACCATGGCCTTAATTCAAAAGCTTATTTACTTTTTTATGTAATTTTTTCTGATCATAATATTTTTCTTATAAAAAATGTGAACTAAAATGCCGATGTCTTAATTTTTATTTTTGATCCATAAGTATCAACAACATAAAAAAGCCAATATTAATTGATTAAGGTGTGAATGATCTCATAAAATTTGGTTCCAACAAGAATATCATCTGCAGCTCTATATATTAGAGAATAAATAATCTGCATGTTCAAGGGAACTTCTCTATTGCATGCAAATTTATCAAAAAAAAGAAAGATTAAATAATTGTATGAATTGATTAATAATGCAAAAATTTATGAAATTTTAATGGCTTTTTTTATTTATGTATCGTAAAAGTATTTTTTGTTTATGGGCTATATTTATTGTCGTAATTTTAGTTTTTGTTCTCAGGCACAGCTTGCTTGTTTCTCTGTACGAACAGCGTATTTAATCTTCCGGCTATCTTCTCCTCTCCAAAGTCTTCTTCAATACCCCTCCTCCTTTCGAGACCTATTAATTCAAGGCTTTGTCTCAATACCAAGGTTTGAATATATGCAATTACCTGGTTCGTGACATCCAGTTCCTTCAGGTACCTTCTATGAAATCGTGTCACCACACTGTCCTATGTTATAACATATTGATAGATTTTGATTTACATTTGTATATTAATGACAGCTTCAGATGCAAGCTATTCTTATTAGCTTAATCTTATATTTTTAACTATGTCTATATTGTCAATAATTGTCACGGCAATTTCGATCAGAGTGATGCATTTCTTCTTTTTGTCATATACAAAAATATCAGGTCTGTCATTCGATAACTTGATGTCTGTTTCAATTCTTGTATCTACTTTGATCTCCGCGAATTCATTTTCCATTATTTCTTGTACCTAGTGTCTGTGAATTTTCTTGGTTTTTTCGAAATTGTATTTTCATGCCAACATGAAGTGAAAAAATCTTACAATCTCGTTGTGTCTTCTTGTATAGTCATGAATAAGCATTTTTTTACATCTGCTTTCTAAGTGATCGACAGTTTAGATTGTGTCGTTACAGTGCAGGCTCCTTGATTCTTTTCCACAGAATACATTTCTATCTTGAATAAAACAGAATCTCGCCTCTTCTAATGGTCTGATATTTACATATTGTAGCCATTTTGAGGATCCATATAATTGTAGCGTTAAAATTTTATGAACATCAAAGAGTTTTTAATGTAGTGTTTTATGTTGTATTTTGCCTACTAAACTCTCTTTTTAGAATAATTCCAGCGCTGAAGGATCATTTTCAACGAGTATATATTTTGTTCTTTGTAATATATTTATATCGGATAGGTGGATTGCATTTCTATTTTTAAATTTTAATATTGCGGCTTTTCTGGGTGATTGTCCTTTTTCTCTGCTCAGAGTTTTATATAGGTGGTATTGTATTCTTTCATATTTAAGCTAAAAATTTACTAATCCACATCCTAGTTCATTTCTTCAAAGATATAATCTTTCTTTTTTAGATGTTACAAGTTTATTCCATAGTCTATTGTATCTACCTAATTTTATCGTTTAGCTTTCTAAGTCTTCTGGTTTTAGTTTAATATATCCACGTAGTAGTTTAAAGGTGATTTTGCATCATTTATCGCTTTAAGTATTTTACCATTCATTATTGTTTTGCATATTTTATAGAGCTTTCTATCATTACTTTTCTAATTTAATATATTGTTTCGGGTTTAGCTCTCGATTTGGAATCTTACAGTATCCCAAGATATTTAAATTTATCTTTTCCTTCTATTACTGTGGCAATATCTTTGTAATTTATATTGTTAGATGCTGAATCGACCACGTTCATTTACATTACGATACATCTGAAGATTTGTGTTGCTTCATCGGACATTAGTTTTAAGTTCATTTATTATTTTGCTAAAATCTTTAAATCGTCAATGAAATGGAAATTTATAGTTGTAAATGCCTTTTATCAAGATAAATGGTTATTGATGGAAACTTTTCATTTAATCGGCGGCTTAGCGGATCCATACAAAAACAAACAGTAGTGGAGATAGAATATTCCCTTGTATAATACCCTTTTATCTTTTTTTCTGCTGTATTTCTTCATTACTAAATCTTAGAGATAACCTTAAATTTTTTGTTAGTTTAGATATAAAGGCAATTATCCATCATGCATTGTAAGATTTTTTAAGCAGGAAAGAAGATACTCGTGGTTGATTGTGTAAATTTGCTTTTTTTAGGTCGTAAAATGTTACGTGTAATTCATGATTGTGATTACTTTTTATTGCAACGTAGATCATTGCCTGATCTTTGGCTCCCTGTACTCTTATGACCGTCCCAAGTTGGTTTTCCGATAGTAGATTGCGGGATTCGACGTCTTTCTGCAATATCATCGTAACAGCTTTTTTCTCAATTTTTATAAAGTCTACATGCATGTAATATGTCTGAATTTTGATACATTTAAAGCTTCTTGTTTGGGTATGAGGTATGTGATCCCGAGTGGAACCAACTGTTTACCTCTTTGTTTTCAGGGCATACTTATTTTACTGTTTCATATTATATTGGGAGCAATTTTATCTTTTTTTTGTAAAGAAGTTGTATATACCTATGCATCCAGCAGCTTTCCAGTTAGGCAGGTAGTAGATGATCTTAAACAATTCGGTTTCAGAGAAAAAAACCATTTGTGGTGTGTTTTCTAGCGCGTTTTGATACAGGTAAGATCAAAGTTCATAATTTCAGTGCTTTTAGTCACATATTTGACCTGAAATTTACAATATTTTCTTTTTCTGCCTTGATTTCCGGTTTTACTGCATCTGTCAATGCTCTATAAAGATGTCTTTGGTTAAATTTTAACTGACAGTTTGTTTTTGTAAATTCTTTCCTTTTTTTATATTGCTTACACATGAATTCTAATCGAATTTACTTTATTTATTTATGTTTTACTTCTATTACCTTTTAGGAAGTTTGCTTTATACTAATAGGAACCATTTCTTAACTGCTTGCATCACTCTGTGAAATCCCCCCAGCACTCATTGCCACCGGTACTTACCGTGGATTGGGCCCTTTCTCATATATGCAGTCATTATGTGGAGGATATGAGATTCTGTCTACTATAAATCGCTAAGAGTTACAAGCAGCAACCACACACTACACTTACTTATATCTTTGCTGAACGGAGTAGGATCTTTTTCATTCTGGAGGCACAGTTCAACAGCTTACGTAGCAACCTCCCGATTCTCATGGCTTTTAAATGCTTTATAGTATATCTTTTATTGTTCACTGGCCACTCCTAACACCTATCTTTAGTGTAAATTCGTTTCGGAAATTAGTGTAGTGTGTGGAAGTGGAACCCGCACCCCTCACACTGGGGTCCGACTTGTAAACCACTCAACCATGCCACCCTTACACATGAATATAGAAAGAATTATGATGGATTTTTGCTAACAAAAAATATCACAAATGTCAAAAATTAGAATATTTGCAAAAAACAATGCCCCAGGTAAACGTTACACCATAAAAAAAATTTATGATAGATACATATATAGGTTCCATTTGAACAAGGAATAATCTTATTTTATAACGTAAATTAAAAAAATACATCTAAAACTCTATGGTTTAATGAAATTTTACACACAATAGCCATAAACTTATATAAATATCACAAAATAGACCTGATATTTTTCTATACAATAAAAAAGAAAATATGATTACGCTGATCGAAATAGGTATAACGAGCCTTGATAACTTGACTGAACTGTGAATGAAAAATATAGGAAATATGACATCTTGGCAAATGAACTTGGTTTAATTTACAAATGCAAAACACAAATAATACCATATGTGATGACTTGGGATGGGGTGGTCACAAAATATCATAAAAAATATGTTAAGGAGTTAAAAATACCGGAAGAAGTAGAAGCATACATGCAAGCTCTCACATTCCGCAAGACACTTGAACCCATCTCATTTGAGAGAAGAAGAGCAGTTGATGAAGATAGATCAGAGGAAGGTGTCAAAAGATGCATCAAGGAGTTTTGCAATATTCCCAACACGCTGAACACGTTTAAATAGATAAAATCGATAAAAAGAAACTTAACCCATAAATAAATAAATAAATAAATAAGAATAATATCACAAAATAAATAAAAAAATACACCAAAAGCATGTCATTTAATTTTTTTAGGTCCTATTATATAATGGGTATAATAATATTTCTTCAATGGAATCAATCCTTTAAATCAGTCGAACAAATATTACTAGATTCAAAAAAAAATTACGTAAAAATATAAGAGAAGACAAAAATGAAAGAATATGCAATATTTTAATCGTTATAGGAATTTATTAAATGGAACCATAAGTAATTTGACTTAATTCTTTTTTAAAAGATGAGATTAACAAATATACAGAGGCAAAGTATAATATATGATAAATAATGACGAAAAAAAATCATGTTTCATATTGAATTTTATTAAAAAATATAAAAGGAATTATGTATTATGTGCATAATATCATTTACAAGTTATGAACAAATAGAGGTAGATAAAAATTATATATTTTTAGAAAGTATGAACTTCTAGATCCTCGTATTATTCTACAATATATATACAATAAAAAGTTATATGGTGGCTTGGTGTGTAAGTATGAGGGAACAAGGAATCACAAATGATTCAGAAAGTTTAAAAAATTTAAATTGGTTGGTCGCATATATACTAACTATAAAAACATGGTTTTTTATGCTGATTTTTTTAAATGAAAGATTTTATGTAGATTATAACAGTAATACAGCCCATTACATTATGATGATGTTGATATGAAAAAAATTTGTGTTACGCTTATAGAAATTCATCTAAAGCGTCAAAAAAATACAAAAGGTATTTATTCCTAAAATATATCTTTTTATAAACCTTTCTATTTGAATATTTAGATGTTCTTTCGAATTAAAAGTATAAATATAAAATAGATTTATCTTGCTTTTATCTGTTTATATGACGACGTGACTTAAAAAAAATCACAAGTAAAGATAGAGCTAATGAACAATATATTATATGATAAAAAGTAGTTGTAAGTCAATTTTTTTTTATATTAGCTTCGTATAGCCACTTGTGGTGTTTAAATGCTGAAATTGCTACTAATTCATGAAAAAATATTTTTTTCTATTTTTAAAATATTTTACATAAAATTTTTAAAATTGAAAAATATGTTCATAAACGCATGAAAGTAAATTTAATCTATGTTCGTACGTCTAAAAACATTGATATAAATCATATTATATTAGTATTATTGAAAACTTTATTCTTAGACCATTTAAGTAAATACATGCATAAGATGATATTCAGGTTTAGGAGATAAATGTATTTATGTATTATCATTTTATATATCAATATACCCTTTTTTTCTAAATATATCTCGATTATTTTTATTACATAAAAATGTTAATAAATATTTACATCTTTTTATATTTTATAACAAACTTAATCTAATTTTCTTATTTTTATAGCTTTGTCAACCGTTTCATGTAAATCTAGACCGTATATAAATTTCGAATAGCTTATGAGCTGGGCTATTTATATTTTGTTTCAATAACAGCTGAAATAAAATTGTTAAATGATCATATTATTGAAGAAAATCATATGTGAAATTTACGCTGTATTAATACATATTGCCAATTTTGATGTTTTTTATATTATTTTATTTTATTGTTTTACATCGTTTCATTTTCATGTATTCGATTTAAAAAAGTATATACAATTTAATATATTAAACACACATTATGTGTATTTTTTTCCTAAAAAAATCTTTTAAATGAATTAAAAAATTGTTTTTCAATCTAGTTTAATATTTTTTTACAAAAAAGTTCGAGAATAAAGATTTATTGTAATATTGATATAAAGACTATATTTTTTTTGTTATTTTAGAGTTTTAGATGTTGAATTTTAGCCGTGATAATTTCGAAAAAAAGAGGTATAAGTGCATGAAATAAACACATTAAAAGGTTATTTTTTGCGTGAAACAGTATTTGCTAAAAATTCATTTGCATATAGATAAAATCGTAATGATAATATATAAGTTCTATATCTTTTCATAAATTTTAAAAGCTAATTAAAGAATCTATTTCATGATTAGCTTTTTAAATCGTGAAAATATTATATTTTTTGATTTGTAATCCTGACTGAATTATATCTTGAATTTATGTTTTGAGTTATATGTTGAAATTACAGAAATAAAGCTAGGACAGCTATATTAAGAAAAAAACCTTGGATCATTTATCAGAATATTTTAATACAGTTTTCGATGATCATGTTTGAAAAATAATGAAAGGGATCAAATTCATTTTTCAAGATACAATTTGATAGAGCATTTTAGATTGACATACATTAATTTGTAGAAAAATAATGGGTGTAAATATATTAAGCTTTCAATGTGCTATGGTAGAAAATAAATAATGATTGGAAAAAATAATAAAATATAAAAAAAAAATTACATGCGATTTCACTATAAAGAGATTTCTTGATAATCTAAAATTTTAATTATATTAGTTGTTTCAAATACTATACTTTTGTTTTTTAGAGTTAACGTTGTTCATATAAATATATAATTTTTAAATATAAATAAAAAAAAGAAGATAATCTAAAAATTACAAATCTACTGTACATATATTGAATAATGAGTAAAGTTGATTTATATGGATGTTAAAATATTCACAAAAATTATTTTATTTCATGTTTTTTATATACTATAATGTAACACTATTTTTTATGAATTAATATATATACTATTACATTGAGATCAATAAATTGTAATATAAGAACAATTTACTTTATATGAGTTGTAATCAGAAAGACTATAAAAGAATTTAGTCGTGTAAACCTGTTATGGCCGTGATAATATAAAATATCTAAAGGTTATTGTTTCTTAAAAAATTTAATATTATTGCAAAAAGAATTATAATTTCTTATAACACAATTTTTCTTTTTTTTCAAAATAAATAACAAAACCCGTCGTTGCTCAATCCAAACTATGCAGTAATTTAATTTCGAATAATAAAAATTGTATTTTTTCAGTGTTTATTGTTTTGCACGTTTTTTTTGATTTTTATTGGGTTGCGCGTAAATTTTTGCTCTATTAATCATATTATAAGGCTGTTTTATGACTGTTTTGGAAAACTATTATATTTTAAGCAGAAATTTTTATACATGGATATGCTTACCTTACGAAATAAATGATATAACATAAAGGAAAGTCAAACACAATGATTAGGTCAAAGTTTATGCGCATTTTAACATCTATTTTCTAATTATTATTATCATATCATTTCTACGAAGTTGATACCTTTCTAATAAGAGTGCTTAAGAAATTTTCGACTAAAATTCCTCAAGATTTTAAATCCTTTTTTATAATCTATTTTTTGAAAATTATAGAAAATTTTGAAGTAAATATAATCGAAATTATAAAATTTAGACACATATCACTTTTTTTTTCATTTGACAGTAATTGCACTACTTTTGCAATTTGTTTATTTGAATTTTTTCATTGCTTAGTATCAAAAGAAACAATATATCTAGTAAGTACAAGTGAAAAGAGAGTAATTATAATAACATAAATGCCAAAAATATACATCTTTATTATAGGATGATATATATTACTCGACTCTTTTACAAGCATTTTTTACTTCCTATTGATTAATCTTTATTTGAATAAAAAAAATAAAATAAATAAATGTTTTTCTTGCATATGCAAATAAATTTTTAAGAATAAAATTTTATTTTTTTGGCCTGACCATCACATTATAATAAAAACAAACATTCACGCAAATTTATTAAATAAAAATATAATAAATTAGATTTATATAGATTATTTTGTCGTAATCTTTCTTTGCTAGTTTTTTATAATATATAAATTCTTTCAAATTCTTGAAAACATGAAATGTTTTTTTTATATTTGTCATTGTTTGTAAAATTAATTTATTAGAATCGTATAAGCTTTATTTCAAATATTATTTTTTTTTACTATATTTAAATGTCTTTTATATTAAAGTCTACCTTAAACTTTTTCGTATTCATTTAGATATGTGATTTACAATAAATACATAAAAGTTCCCGCCGATGATAGTCACCCAGATGAAAGTGTAAAAAATTTATATATGCATAAATGCAAAAAAAATAAATTTACAGCAAAAGTATTTTTTAAAAATTTTTAATATTTTTTATGTTTCTCCTGCTTATTTAAAATATTGGTTTCACGCAAGAATAGCCAAAAATTTTCTATACTTTATATTTTTTCAATTCAATATATAAAGTGTATTCTTTTATCATTATAATGTGAATATGATTTTTACATAAATATTTTAAAGGTAAAAGTTTTCCACTGGTAGTGAAGAATATACGGAAAAACAGTAAATGCATTTATTGATAAATTTAATCAATAGAATAAAAGAGACACGACTTATATCAATTAAAATTATATAAAAGGAGTTCTAAAGTAGAGTATGTTATAATTAATGATGAATTTTTTTTTAGTTTTTTACGTATAAGAAAAAAACCAGGTTGAATTTTAAAAAGGTAACTTACACACAAATAAGAATTTAGATTAAAACATATTACACATGATATTATTTAATTGATTTTTTACCGTGATTAATACACTTTTTTATAGAAAAAAATAGATATACAGCAAATGCATTACTGAGTTTTACATACAATATGAAAAACCCTGTCTTAAATGAAAAAATAGATTAAATAAATTTCATTAATAAAAATATTTAAGTAATAAAAACACTTGATTTAGCTGGTTAGAAAATAAAACGATAATTTATTTTTGTATCTAATTTATTGCGTAATTTAATTTTGAATTTTTGATACGATTTGCATTTTGGGAAATAAAAAACTTTGAGTAGCACAAAAAAACGATTATATATTCAGATTACAAGAAGATTTTTTAATACCAATATATATGGAATTGTGGTTTTTGACTTAAGTCCACACAAAGTATAACCAGATAAGAATTTTTAGTTTTAATATAATAAAATAAAATATACGTCAACAGTTTTTGAAAAAAACTTACGGCTTTATATATAAAATCATAAAACTATAAAATTAAATCACAGTTTTTTTAATCCTGCTAAACACATGATTCGAAAAACATCGTACATATATTAATTAAAATAATTTATAGTTACCTTAAGGTGCTTATTTTATGTCAATAAAAAATAGCATATTTTTCAAATGTAAAGATGTTTTTTATTTAAGCATAATTATCAGGAGTATTTCACAACAGAAAACCTTATAACATTTTTATATATTTAATGGGCATTAATTGACATATTGCCATGGTATTTTTATATTTTACTGTATTATATAGATTCATGATGCATTAGATATTTTTCTATTCGAGTTTCAATTATATAAAACTAGTTTATGTATTATGTGTGCCAACTTTTTAATATTAATTTACGCATTTTCAAGACATATTAAATGCTTTATTGAGGATGTAAATTTATATTTTTCTAAGCTTTTAGGACCTTTTTACATTTATATAGACCATATTTACTATCCTTGATAGTATAAAATTATCGGTATTTTATATATAGAATTGTTAACTCATTTTGATACAAATAGAAAAAGGTGAAAAAACTAAATGTGAAAAGTTAGAATCAGGGTTTAAAGATATCAAAAAAGTAATATACGATTGAAAAGTTGAAATTATTATTTTTATAACTTAATGAAGAGGGTATAAACTTGTGTAATCTATTATTGTGGCTTTTAAATTATATAAATTTGCATAAGTAGAGGTTTATAAAGCTTTAAGGTGATACGAAAAAAGTAATCGTTTTTAGAAAGCGTAATAAACAATGTTTTTTTTGTATTGTTTGACGTAGAAAAAACATTTTGCACATCCAACATAATACTAATATGTTAAGGTATTCAAAAGTTAAAAATTTTATATTTTTTACCTTAATACTAGACAGAAACAATCAATATTTTTGAGCATAATTTTTAATTAGTACTTTAAGATGTTCTTCATTGCAATAGCGCATTTTTAAAAGGACTAGGGTCTGATAATATTGTAATACTCCGCAAAAAAAAATATGCTATTATAATCATGCTCATAAAAGATTCATTTTATCATATAAAATTAAATGATTTATGGAGTTTGGTGGTATGTGTATTTTAGATCTGATCATTTGCTTGGAGATAAAGAAAATTTTTTTATGATATTTATGTTAAAATGTATTTTTATGTGCGAATATTGTTTTTTTATGCTGTTTATATATGAAATATAGTCGAAAAAATACCCTGAATGCTTATTTTTCTTATAACTTCATAGGTCGATACCCTTTAATCATAAAATTGTTCTTCTCATATGTAATCAAAAACATTTTCTATATCTAAATATAAGTAATTCCGTCAACTATTTGTATACTGTATTCTCTATTATTATATAATGTGTATATTATATCTATTCAAAATTAATGTATATTTATAGATTTTATTTTACCTTTTTATCAGCCTTTAAATATAATTTAAGATATACATTTCGTCATTTCTTTGTATTATAGGGAATAGATATCAGTGCATGAAGATTTAATTCATGAAAATATATAAGTTTTTTAAGAAAAAAGTTATTAATTTCTCTAAGAAGCTTCATAACTATACTCTTAGCTATCTCTTCTTTGATACCTCTTATCTTTTTAAACCCTATTAATTTAAGGGTTTTCCTCAATCCTATAGTGATATTAAATTTTGTGGTTTTTTAAATTTTGTAATCTTTACAAAAGCACCACTTTGTTGTTTAATAAACTGAAAATCCAATGTTTTTATCGTAAAAACTAAATTCAGATTTATAAAAATTTGTGATATCTTTATAAAAATTGAAAATCTAATGATTCTTTTAGTCTTTATTTTTTTGTGTTTAAATTTTATATAACAATCATCATATGAGTAGACAAAAGAAGTTGATTTTGTAATATTGATATATTTCATCGCTTTTTTATATAAAACAACATATTTATACTTTAATTTGGGCAAAAATATTTTTTTTATCACTATTTTAGTTTCTTACTACAGATTTTATTTTCTGTGCCAATATAAATTAGTTCTTTTAGAGCTTGTAGTATAATTATATTATTTATACTTTAAAAATCAAATTAGTGGATATGTAAATAAAATAATCCTCAGAACTTATTATCCTAATTGGTAAAGTAGAAAATTGTGCATTAATGTATTGTATTTTATTTTATGATTTCTAAATTAGTTCCTAGCTGTCAAGACTATAGAAGATTATAATCTATAAAAAGAATCGAATTACCTTATCATAAAGTTTTATGAAAAAATAAAATACGATAATTAATGTTGAAATTCTATATAATTGCAAGATTTGATATAGAACATATTTTATGACTTTAATTAGAATAAAATCTCGATTTATTAATGTAATATAAAGTTTTGAAGAATTATGGAACTCTAAATCCCATAAGTTAAGCTCTAAAATACATAAATACTGCTTCATCTCATGATATTTTATTTAATTCTCTATCCTGCTAAGCTCAGTAATTTTTTTTAAATCCTTTTGTTTATATTGCATCCATAACAATTATTCTACGATCAATGGTTTTGTATGCTGTTCGTTTAGAAACCGTAGAATTAAGTCAACCTATAATTAATTGTTATTTTAATTCTTTATGCAATAACATGGATGCTGTTATATAACCAGAATAAACCATGCATTTGAATGCCGGTTACCCATCCAATCATCTAATTTAATCCTTGCAACAGAATTACATTCATTGAAATTGCATATATTTATACATATTTTATGCGGTGAATGTTAAATTGAGCCATTAATTTATCCGTGAATAAGCACGTGTTATATCGTTTTGAACTGGCTGTATCAATTATATATACCTAAACTAGCATTCATTAGCGGTTCGGCTAAATGAGTTTATTAAAAACTGGAACTGAGTAGATACTAAGAAAAACCAGTTCGACTTTATTTGCCGGCTAATAAATAATCACCTTATTTCACTCTCAATATACCATATAGTTTTAAGTTTTTTTTGGTTCATAAACTATTTTATTGTTTATATGTGTGTCTTTACTTTTTAACTACTATTAAAAGAAAGACGGGAACGAAGTACAACTCTATAGCACGATTAAAATTCGAAATCGTCTAATAATTTTAGATTCAAACATGAACGGATATAAAAATAGTGGTACATTGATATTGTGATGTCTAACATATATACACTTCTTTTGGAATCTGTATTGGGCTAAAATAAACAAATGGAGCTAATTTTATTTGGGAGTAAATAAATTAAAATGATTTTGCTTCCTTATTCCATTTTACCATGTAAAAAACGTATTCATGATGCAAGATTTACAAAAATATTTATTGAAAACCATAACTGGCAGGTAAAGAAATAAAATATATTTTATGTCTAATATTATCAAATATATACTCTTTAAAATTATGGAATATAAATTTAGTGATGCTCATGTGATATTTTTTTAACATTAATTAATCTTATGTAAAGTATGAGCATTTATAAATATGATTTTGCGTTAAATGTAATCCCCTGAGAAACCATACTTTAAATAAGGCGGCCCTTGTTTCTACTTTCTATTGTGTTGCAGGATATATATAGTATAATAAAAATATTTTATTAAGAAGATTTTCAGGCTAAAATTAATTTTAGAAATATTTGACTTTCTAAAGGTATTTAAATTTGATTTTTTGCAAGCTATTTTATTGATTGGGGTTATCGAAAGTCATATAATGCTTTTATAAAAAAATATCATAGTTTCAAAGAATTTCTTGTCTGGTTTTTATGAACAAAGGCACGTATTTAATACATTCTATAGTTGAATTCCTGCTTTTTCTTTATTATACCGTCATCAGCAAGTAGAATTTATGCACTTCTATTAGGTATCAAATTTAAATATAGAAATTTGAATTGTCGGTTCTTTCAAACATTACGCAGAAAAGTAATGAAACAATTGGTAATATATAATAAAATATAAACTTTAAAATCAAGGCAAAGTATTTCAAAATTTCAATATAGAACAAAAACCTTGTAAATACATTTATATTAATTGTATCCATTTCAGGGTTATTGTGTTTTAATACGATGTAAAATTTATCTATTTCACCTATATGAAAAGTGCTTATAGTTGAGGAATCGTAGTAGCTTAAAAAATCGAAAGTATAGTTTTGCCATCATTTTAGACATTAAATATAATGTAACTTCTTTTATAGGTTATATATTTATTTTAGTTGAAAATAAAAATATTTATTGTACGATTTTTATTTTATTATATATCTCCTGTGTTTTATAAAGATAAGAATAAATATAAATCAAAGGAATAAGCTTTGAAAATAGGTCAAAATATGCTAATTTTTATGTTTTATTGAGATCTAAATTTTATTCTTGTCCTCCGAATATAAAATCTTTAATAATACAGAAACACTTCTATTTTTTGCGTGCAATTATTTTCGGATCCTTTTTTTTATTTTTTTATGCATTTTAGGTTGTTTAATTATACTATGGATTACATTTAGAAGAAAAAAATAGATGTAAAATTACATTAAAAAAATCCTTTTAATGATCATAATCAAAAACAAAAGTCAAAAAATAGAAAAATTACTTGCTTATTATCCTGTAATTTAGTGTGGTTTTTTATTTGAGTAACTCGGTTTATTAGAAATGTAAAAATTGTGGACACTCTACACATTAGGAAGTTTAATGAAGGAACTACTAATAGCTAAAAAAATTAAGCTACTTGTTAAAAATACATATATACACAAAACTGAAATTTTTTATATAAGTTTTATTCTTATTCCGTAAAATAAATTTTTTTTTCAATGGATTTAAAAGTTTGTCACTGATAAATCCTAGGTTAAACAAATTTTTTATTCGCAAAATATTTTATTATTTGGAGTTTTGATTTATTTAAGGTTATGTCGCAACTAATATAATATAATTGACATATAAGAATTCGAAGTCACAACAAAACTGAAGCATAATAAGATTTATCATTTTGATATTATCCTAAGTTAATAGGTCTTAACAAGTAAAGAAAGTTCGGAATAATTAAAGAAAATTGGAACAGACAATTATTATAAATATGATGTGTCAGTGAGACATTCATCAAGTTGCGTTTGAGAAAATTTTAGAATTATATTTAAAAAATTTAACAAATAAAAGACTTTCTAAAAAATATTGCATCAAATTATAATGTATGTTCTTTTCTCTTTTCCTAAAAAATGAAATATGATCATTAAAAAGGGAAAATCTGTTTTTTAGATTTAGCTTTATTGATCGTTGCTTGGTGTCCTTGATATAATTTGGTTTTTTTTATAGTTTTGTTTTTTCTTTCTACATATTCCAATTACAGAATTGCAAACAACCCTTAATAAATATTTCAAATCTTTTTAACATATCTTTTTATACCTTCCCTTATTTTAATTACGTCAACTGCTCTTTTTCGAAAAAATTATATGTGTTCGAGTGTCTTATGAATTGTGAGAGCTTGCATGTATGTTTCTAATTCATCTGGGATTCTTACCTCATTTACATATTTTAAATTAAAAACGTCACTATAAAGAGTCATGACATATGTCATATGTATTCTTTTATTAGTATATAAAATCAAATACATGCTTCAAAATTAACCAATAATTAAATTTATCATTTTAATGTTCATTAGAAGTGTCAAGGCTGATTATATCTTTTTTAATCACGTGATGAAATTTTATTTTTTATCATATAAGAAAATACGAGGCCTATTTATGCATTTTTTAACACTTCTAAAATTCCAAAATACACTTTCATTTAATTATTGAAATTTTTGTAGAATGAAAGTGATGTATATTTTTATTGATTTTAATCTTTGAATAAGTATTTAAACTATGAAGTTTTTATAAAAATATATAAAAATATTATAATACTTTCCTAGAAATACAATATTTATATGAAACTAAATAGATTATGAAATTTTATGAGTAGTTTTAAGTGATTTGAATTTTAAGTTATTCTACCAGATTAAAAAACATTAATTAAGGATTACTATAAAAAAAATTATGCTAGAGCTTAGAGAAAAAACATTTGTATTTTTAATGAAATTTTTTTTGTGCAAGTAAAATAAATTTTATTTGGGAAAAAATTTAAAAATGAATCAGAACGAATAAAGTAGTGGTTTCTAATCATGAAGTTCATATATAGTTTATTTTTTACATATTATTTTTCTTAGGACTATAAAAGGATTCAGATCGATAAAATTGCGGATCTTATAATTAATCAAAATTTTCAAATATCAAATGTTAAAAAGTAGTTTGCAAAATATCAAATAAAAACAGCATCAGAACCACAAGTATTAGCTTTATAGATTTATATTTTTCTTTCAATGCTCTAAAATCGCTTCACAAATCAAGAGAATTATGGGCTCACTTAAAGTGAAAAAAAATATCAGTAAAAATCTAATAATTATTATATGCTCGATGGATTTATTTATATGTAATACTGATGAATTCCGCAATTTAACACCTGTTTCTATATGAAAATAGAATTTTTCGTTTACACCAATTCACAATTTATATTTTCACTGCGCTTTTTTTGCAGTTTAGCATTTATCTTTCATTACTTTCTAATTCTTTTTTCTTTTTTTTATGCTTCAAATATATGTGATATAAATTTAGTTTGTCTTAATTTAAATTTATTTTAACCATATTTAACCCAATTATTTGCTAAAAGAGGTCATAATCTATGTTTATTTTTGAATTTGTACTAATATTTGATATGAATTATTGCTTACTTTTATTTCAACCAATATAAAATCATAATTGATATTTTTTTCTCTTCACTATTTGTTTTAGCATATATAAATATTATTTTTTCTTTTGTATATTTTCACCCAAATGTTTATTTTCTGGGTGCATAGATTTTTTATAGGTGATTTTGATTATAAAAATATTTTAATTAATATTACTAGAATATTTTAATTTGCTAGACCATATTTTTAGAAATTATTTGTCAAAAACAACATATTAATCTTTGTTTATTGTTACTCTCATATTTTTTTCGAATATTTTGCTGTATGATTGCTTCTAAATTTCTCAAAAAGTCGATCATGTATTTACGCAATGCAAAACACTTTAATTAAAATAATCAACATTTATCGCCTAACTCTTGGTATATTAATTTCAACGTTTTTATTTCTATTTTAAATAAGTTAAATAAAATGCATATAAATTAATTTTTGTTCATCGTATATTTTTGGATTATTGTTTTCCGTAAATTATTTTTGCGAACATATTGACGTAAATTTATTAAATTTAAAGTATCAAACAAACTTCATTTATTCAAATAATCATGCTTTTTTTTTTTTTGAATGGCATACACAATACATAAAATAAATTTTTTAGAATGTTAAGTTCTTTGTAATTCAAAAATAAATATGCTGAAAATTCGGATTTATAAATAATATTTTCTTTTATAAATTTGAAGGCATGTATTTTGATATACAATACAAATTTTTTTATTCGTAGGTTATTTTCTGTAAAGAAATTTTGGATTTTTTCTTCAAACTTAAGGTCATTTTTATTGTTACATCAAATCTATTACTATAAGCTATATACTCTTCTCATACATCTTATTGAAACCTCTCTTCTGTTCAAGACCTATTAGCACAAGGGTTACCATAATTCTTTAGTTGGGATATAAACCCAATTTGGTTTGTGACTTCGATTTTCACTATTAAAATATTCTTTATATAAAATGTCTTATTTTTCTTTTGGTTTTCGTGTTTGCTTGCGCAAAACTATAGATTTCTCAATATTACAGATCCGCTGTATACTCTTAATAAGCATATCATCTTACAGTCTTTCTAAATACATATTCTACGTTTAGTGACAAATTTATTTTTTTTTAAAGTATTTGTATAATTTAAAATATATGATAAAAACTTAGTTGCATAAAATAAATTTCCGGAGTTTGGCATTCAAATTATGCTTTTTTATAGGTCTATATTATTTTGTGTAGGCAATTTTATTGAATCAAACCTTCGATTTCTTCTATAATATTTTCGATAAATACTATGTTCCACCATATTATTTTAAAATCTTTCCGATGCATCTTCTTCTTCTTTCCAGACTCTTTGGAGAAAAAATCTTTCTCAATCCTAATGTTTGTGTGCATGCTTCATTTGATATTCCTAAATCCTTAATATAAGATCTATGTTTAAATTCTAAATATGGATATGCAATACAAAAATTTTTATTCGTGGTGTTTTTTATATTACGTAGTTTTGCATTTTATTTTCATTCTTAACTCCTTAAATTATCTAACTTTTTTATACTTAGATTGGATGAATTTTTGCAGCGCAAATTTTGATTTACACTTTAGGCATAACTCCATTTTTTATATTATATTTAAGGGGAATATTTTTGGTCTTATAATTTTTGGATTTTCCTATCATGTATAACACCTTAACTTATATAATCTCTATTATTTATGGGTTATTTAAGTATTCGGATTTTTATTTTCGCTTCAAGCATAAATCCATAATTTATATTATATTTTTATTTATGGGCTGGGCTAATTTTGGCAAAATAATTTTTGATTTGACTTTAAGCATAAGTAATTGATTTACTGTGAATGTATCATATCTATACTCCTGCATATATCCCTTTTTTAACATCCTCTTCGATACCTATCCTCTTATCAATACCTATTAGTATAAGGGTTTCTTAAATTCTATAGTTTGTATATATGCCACGATTCGGTTTGTAACTTCGAGTAGTTTATGGGAATTTTATGATATTGTGTCATCACTCCATCCCACGTCATAATATCAAATAACTATATAATTTTCATTTGTAATTTAATGTTTATAAAAATAATTATAATTTGGATTTTCATACTATTATCAGTGTTTTTTTCAATTTTTGTACATACAAATCTAATTTTAAATTAATAATAAAATTTACATTTATATTTTTGTGATAATGGTTAAATGCTTTTAAATATAATTAAAATAAAATAATTTTTGTATTAATGCTAATATTTTTATATGTCCCTATTTTTAATTGAATGTCTATAGAAGAAACTGTAATGGAAGAGGATATAGCAAGAGTATAAATACGATGTCCGTACGGAAATCAATTACGTTATACTCAAAGAGAAAATGGATATTTACAATGTATATATTAGCCTATATACTAAAGTTTTTTCAAAAATTATGTTTTAAAATAATTATTGAATATTCATAATACGATTAAGTAAGTTAATCATGATAAATTTTCAAATAAGTTATATGAGAATGTATAGATTTCCATTTTGTTTAAACAACTTATGAATAGTCTTCTTGGGTTTCGTAGGAAATCATCTTCTGTTTTAGATAGATAGATTTAGGCATTAATTTTGTTCACTCATGTAATTCCTTTTGCTATAGCTAAAATAGCAATAATGAAAGGCGGTATTAAGCCAGTTTTAAAAGCGAGTCTGTCTTCATTTGACCAAAGCTGAGACATCCTATTACATAAAGCATTACTAATAGGACACGCATCGCTTTCGTTTTTTTTTGGTGTTTTTTTCTGGACAAAAGCGGCTGCAATGGCTAAAATAAGGCAACAGATGCCCGTTTTCCATTTCATATTAATCTTTAAAAGCAAAAATAGCATTAATAAAAGTCTTAATAGAAAATTCATGGCCATTTTCCCCAATTCTAATTTATATTTATATCCGCCATATCGGAACTCTTCAACTAAAGAATTGATAGTTTTAGTGCCATCAAAAATAAAGTAAGGCAATAACCAAAGTGTTCGATTTATAACTATGATGTTGTCTATAATCAAGAACACTAGGACATACTGTGATACTACCAATATTATCTTTGCAATTATAATAAGGCAATTATATATTTCTTCTGAATAATCTTCTTTTGATTTCTTTAGTATTCCCAAGGTTCTTATCCATAGAATGCATAATAATACAGCTGGTACACTTAATGGTGTAAATATAGTCGAGTACTTTAGTGTCAGAATATCATTTTCTCTTAAAAAGATATCAAAGAAGTAACAAAATAAAATAAGGCTATGTAAAAAATTGTCCCGATCATAGCATTTATGTATGTTCTACACAACAGTATTGTATATAAAAATATACTCTTTTCATCTTTTTAATGGGATAATCCGTTGGATCCGAAAGAGTCATAAAAGTCTCTTTTTTTTTATCACGAAGAAACATATAGACTTTCCCTATTCTATCAAACTTTTCATTGCTTCCATTTTTTGTATCTATAAGGAATTCTTTCGACAGAGTATAGTATTGTTTTCTGACTTCTTCTGTCGTGCATCGTTGTGTAAGTAAAGATCTTCATAGAATGATTGATTCATTGTAATTATGCATCCAATAATTGATTTTATATATGTAATCGCTGAAAATTTAAAACTTTAATCAAATTTTAAATTATATCGCAAAAGCCTACGTTGCTAAAACAAATTTGTATTGAAAATTGGAAAGGTTGGTATCTAAGATTACAAGATAATTTTGATTATAGAAATAAAAATGGATAATTTATTATTTTTCAAATATTATTAGGTGTATGATAGAGAACGAGGATTAAAATATTTGTAAGAGTATATTATAAATTAAATTAAAGAATATGGGAATTTTAAATTATATGTATTGTATCAAATTACAGAAAATGTTATATGCTTTAGTAATTAATCAGTGTTTCCCACAAATAAATAATAGGACTTGTTTAAGTTAAAAAATAGCTCTAAAATTAAAAATATGATTATACATGTTTTAATTGAAGCAGTTAACTGTTTATTTATGCGTTAATCTTGGTATTATATTTGTTTAGATTTTATCTTCGAACAATACCAGATAAAGTATTGCACTTTTTTCTTTATGGGCCAATTTTAGTATTATAATTTTTTGAAAATTCATCGAACAAAACTAGATGACTACTTATGTATTTTTATTTATGGGTTAATTTTGGCATCTTAGATTTCTAGATTTTTTCACGAAGCAATACTAAATAACTTCTATTATATTTATATTCATAGGTTAATGTTGATATTATAATTTTCTAGATTTTCCCATAAATCATAACTATATAACTTATATTATGTTTTTATTTATGTATTTATTTTGGTATAATAACTTTTTTAACTTTCTCTAAGCATAGCCTTACAACTTATATCATATTTATATTTATGTATTAATCTTGGCAGTATTGATTTTAACCGCAAACATAGCGTAATTTATTTACCGTAGATACATCATATCTACACTCTTGGTTATATTCTCTTCGATACCTAACTTTTTTCAAAACCTATGAGTTCAAGTGCTTCCTTAATCTTTTTGTTTGGGTACATGCCTGATTTTGATTTGTGACTTTGATTTACATTTTTTATAATTAATAAATGCTTATTATGGAAGATATGATAACAGTAAGTTATTATTTTCCCAAATTTTAAATTCATATATTACTATAATTTAAAAATACATAATAATTTAATTAAATCAACCTCATAATTTTTACCTGAACATAGGGTTTATATAAATATTGGCAGAAAGATATTTATTTTTACAAAATTAACTATTATATGCTTTTAAATTTGTGAAAGAGCGAAATAATATATGTGCACTTTAACTTGACAACAATTAAATCAAATAGTTTCATTAGCACCACTTATTTGCATAAAAAAATGCATTTTCAATTTTATTATTAAAAATAAAAAATATTTGTGGCTTAGATTGAATAACATCTGAAAAAAAAAAGTTGGGATTCTAAAATCATTTAAACTACAGTGACAATTTTGAAGATTTGGTAAATATATAATACATATTATAAATTATATATATTTTTTGTTTTATTTTAACGGGAATATATATAATTTTATTGGCTATACCATTTAGAGCATCTTGATTCAAATAAAGAAAAATATTTAATACCCTAAGAAATTTAGAATTTTTATATAAAGTTATTTATGATGCTCTTAGTCCAGAACAACACAAAAAACCAAAATAACTTTTTTCGCGACACGAAACCAATCTTTTAACTAAAATAAGCTCATCATATACACATTCGAAATTATGATCGAGTTCTTGTTAAATGAAAGTCAAATATGTAGTGAAAGAATCGGTTTATTCAAACAGTAATCCGCACTCAGAATTATTTGTAAACGATAATATATGGGAAAATGAAACTTTGAATGCGATGTCTTTTGCTGAACTTCTTTATAATACCAAACGAATAGATAAATTTTGGATGACCAAATCTAGAACTATTAGAGTTTCTGAAGAAAATTATGTTTATAACTATCCTGATCTTTTTAACAATAAATATTTTGTAAAAGATGCCAATTTCTCGGAATTAAAATCAAAAGCGAATAAAGTTATCGAGAATATTAAAAGCACAAAAAATTTTAAATTAAAGGCTTGCATTTAGCGAATTAAAAACAATATAAAATGGAGGAAATACAATTTCAATATGCAGAAATCCACTTAAAAATCAATAGAATGGGAATGAGGATACAAAATATATAAGGAAAACATTTATGATTTTTTAGAACAAATATCAACAGAGGATATATCAAATGTTTCAAAAATATAATTTAAGATGCTACAAGGATGATTTATATAAATCTATGCTGAATAGAAAAATGATAACAAATCACATGTACTAGATTTCCATTATTAGCATGTAAAAGAGTGCTTGATGTTTTTAGAAATTTACGTTTACAGAAAGGTGATTAACAATAGATTGTAAATTCGTATAATAACCGGTAATAGCGAGAGAATTAAACCGGCTATCGAACATTTACAGTTTCGGTTAATAGTTCGGAGTGAAGATTCTGTCAGTGTAACCATTTATTATTGCGGGAATATAATCCATATTGACCTAGACTATTTTCATAAGCATGTTTAAATTAATAGAAATTAAATTGGAAATTACATTTGTATTAAATATAATAATTTTTTTTGGCCATATTAGATTTATAGATATAAAATTTGAAATGACTTTTTAATGTACATAATATATAATTCTTTTTTGGCCATATTTAGATTTATAGAAATTGCATCTGTATATTTTTTTATTTTAGGGCTAAATTCATAGTTATATTTTTAGTTTTGTTCTCGAGCACAACTTGCTTGATCTCTTGTACATACAACCTATTAATACTTTCTGGTATTTTCTCCTCGCGAAATCATCTTCAATACCTCTCCTCCGTTCAAGACTTATTAATTCAAGGGTTTTTCTCGATCGCAAGGTTTTTAAAATGTATATCAAAAAATATATTTACTTTAAACAAAAATTAAGTAAATAGTAAGCCATCTAATAGACCAGCGCTAGCTTTTATATATCAGAAGTATGAAAATAATTTGATTTAATGCATCACAACATCACTATATCTTATGATTCGTTTTATCTACAAAAAAATTTTGAAATGATTTTTCTTTTGCAAATATCATTTTCCGCCCATTTTAAATAAAAGCAATTTGTTGTAAATTATGGGTACCTTTTGGATCATTGAAAAACATGCATTATTGCACAATTATATCATAAAATAGGGTACAAGAAATGAAAATATGATTTTTTTCGTAAGTATATACAAAATCTTTGATAATTTAGAATTGAAAATTAGATTGTGTTTCTTGACTAAATTTTTGTTATAATTAATTTTTTTTTCTGCATATATTGATGGATCAAGACATTTGGCTTTTATATTAAAATAAGGTTTTTGTGTGCTGTGTTTTAAATGCAATATGTCCGACTATAAGTGTATATTAAATTCAACAGAAAATTTATCTTTCCTATTATGATTTATAGACAATATAAAAAATCCTATTGATTTTTAATTCCAGTAAAATTTTTTTTTATATTAAATCAAATATAATCTTTTCTTCAAGAGATAATAGTCTATCAATTCTATATTTTTTTAAATAAAAACGTTTTCTTTGTCATATTGACTAAATTTTTGAAAAAAACTTAAAAAATAGATTTGCTTTTATTTCCCTGTTTATGCGAATATAACATACTTATATTATAAATATGGATTAAACATTTCAGTCCAGATCTATTGACTTTATTAAAAATTTTAAGTTGATATTCGATTTATCTTAAACAAAAAAATAATTAAAGATGCAACATAATCTTAATTAAGAATTTATACGCATGATTACAATGGTTTAATTATAATATGATTCTCTAAATTTCGTATAATATGTCTTGATATAAATTTTAGGGTAAACGTATTCTTTAATAGCTTCTAATATAAAAAAATATATATTTTAATTATATGCATTTTTATACAAATTATATATTTAAATCAGAATTTTATTATATATGGCTGTTCTCAAATGTTTTACCGTTGATCATTTCGATATATGAAAAAATACACAACATCATAAATTTAGAAATATTTATCTTTACAGCACATTGAATATGTACAATATATGTATGATAACTAAAGTGCTACATTCTGTGTAAATCACGCGTCACTTAAGCTCACTGCAATCAATTTTTTTTTTAAATATCAGCATAAAGGAATTAAAAAATCGTTTATTAATATTATTTTGTTTATTATTTTGTATGAAAGAAAGTCTTGGGCGCCTATTTATTTTCTTAATTAAATATTATGCCATAGAAATAAAGCTATCCCATCAATATAAATGAAAAAAAAACACTAACAAAAACATACCAGATATCATGTGCTAGTAAATTACTTAGTCAAGACAGTAATTCCAATACATAATTATATAAATTTTTAATTCCGTGGATTTAAATAAATATATTTGGCACTTTATATTCAGTAATCTGCTTAATCATTTAAAAAATGAGTAATAATAAAAAGGAAAAGACATTACAATATATATTTCAATTGGGTCAACTTAACTATAAAAATTCGGATTAAACTATCAGTGAAATCGAATTTTTGCCTTGCGTCCAAAAAATAGTTGAAGAACAAAATTGATTCACAAAATATAGCATGTATATATCTGCTGCTGATGCTTTTCTGAAATAACATAACATTGGTCTTGTATGTGAATAAAATCCTGTCGTTTTATGCTAAAATGCAATCAGTCCGAATATGAATGGTTTAAAATTTAGAAATAGCAGATTTAGATTTAAATACATTCTAAATATTGCCTTTATTAGCCGATTTGCTTTTAAACAAAATTTCTAGAGGTTTTTAGATTATGCAATATAAAATAAAAAATATAAAGTAAAATCGGATCTTGTGTATTAAAATATGAAGAGGGATTTTCTTACTCGAGCATACCTTTTACTGACTATGTCACAAATTTTTAAATGGCATTTATAAAATTATATGCTATGAACTAATTGGAAACGATCAAAAAATATTTTATATGCAACAATTACCTCTTAATGTCATTTTTTATAAATATCTAGTATATGGGCCAAGTTTGAAGTATAAGTTATAATAGGAGCTTTATTTTTATATGTGCTAGTTTATAAAGACAGACGAAACCTGCAATATGAAATCGTTTATAAAGAAATCGTGTGCTAATTTACTTCCAGTTTATACTATGCACTTTATATATTATAGGATTAGCTACATATTTCTGCTCTATTATTATAATTTACTTGGTTAGACCCTTAGGTTTCATTTAGTATTAATATTTTCCAAACAATATTATCGGTCAATATTCTTTTTTAATAGTGGAACATTAACGAAAAAATTCACGTTCTTTCAAAGATACTTGCGGATCTTTACATTGTCGAACCTTTTATGAGACAATAGTATATTATTTTCTTTGGTTTATTTTCAAAAAAATAATCTTTGCATTATCTATAATTATATCAGTAAAAAAATCTAAATAGAAAACAATATGAACAAATACATCGTTTTCACATATGCGGCTATTTTAAATATGACCATTAATATAGATCGATAGATGATGAAATTATTTCCGTTTTTATTATGCACATATTTACCATTTTATTGCTTTTAAACAGTATACAGAATTTTCCCCGTAAAGACATCATAATCTATTATCTAATACTTGGATTGTTTAATTTATATGTATGTAATCTTATTGTATATTTTTATATCTCTAGATGTTTAATGTGACTATAGCTATTTCATTTGTGGCAATATCAATTATTTATAATATGACATAGTTTATCGTCTATTTTACAAATTTTTTCTATTATTATTGTATTATCTAAAATATAAGGTGTACATAAAACCATTTTTATGTTCATATGTGAATATGATTTTTTTTCATTATGAAAACATATAATATTGCTTTGCACTGACATAAATGTTGTTTTTAGGTTCATGATATCCATTAAAAATCGATAAAACTTTAAGAGGCATATCTCAGTGTATTTTTATTTACTTATATTATTTAAATATTTTCCATCTATTCCAAACCAGTTTGGCCAAGTTACTAGATCAGATTGACATAGAAAGAAAAATAATCATTTATTGTAATGGAAACCATTACAATGATCAAAATTATATTGTGATTTTCAATAGTACTATGGTATTTATACTTTTAGTTATAATAAAAATGCGAATAAATTTTGCTAACTAAACAACTTAAAAATATAAATTTAGAAAAAATGGTACGCGCCGCAATAAAAAAATATACAAAACATTTAAAATTTGTAAACTTTACGTATGTGCAGTATCTTAACATAAAAGACAATCTATTTGTGATTTTTATACAGGAATAACTGATTAATTTATACGCTAAATTCTATAAATATATCATATTAAATAGAGAAATGCATTTTTTTTTCGATGCCAAATTTACTAAAAATGACTGTATGGAGCATTAATAGCAGAAACTTTATATACCTGAAAAAAATACAGATGGTCTATTTTATGCATTTAGACTCAAAATGTATAGAAAAAATCAATTAAATAAAATGGTCATAAATTATTTACACATCATACTTTTTATAGAATGATATAATTAGAACTAATGCAAAATTCTATGTTGAATTAGATTGACTTTATAGCATGAAAAAGCAATTTGTATTAATAATAGATTTATACTGCATATTCATTCTCTAATTACATGCATTAAATATAACTTTGATTGTCATAACATATATACGAAATAAAAATTTCCTTTTTCTAGTTCTTTAAAGTCTACAGAATTAAATAAAATATAATAAAAACGTTACACTCGGAAATCTTCTACTACAATTGGCAATTACATACATCTGCGTACTTCTTATACCTAATTTTTCTCAAATGCACTTAATATTTACTACTTATTTTTGCGATATTTCTTTTAACGAACAATATATTCTCAGTTACTTTTTTAAGCAAATTTCTATCCTCAAAATCATTTTAATATTAAATTAATGCGTTTGGTCAATATCTAGTTATATTAATTAATTCTTTGAACTTATTTCATTATACCATTTCGTATAAAATATCTACTAAATTTGGAATATAATCCATAATTAATCAAATGTATATAATAACATGTACCGATTGTATATCGTGATCTTTTTCAATATAATATCTTTTTGAGCCATAAGAAGCAGCAGATTTTCATTCTTCATTATAAAATAATTCATGAAAAATAAAAGACATATTTGAACCGCCCATTTTATTGCAGATATTAATATATAATTTTCATGCACAAAAATAATTACTAAACTAATTTTTATACAAACAAATTGGCATTAATTAGACTTATATAAATGTTATGCCTTAAAAGTAAAAATGATCAAGTATTTATTTGGGATTCTTATCAGACTTAAGATATATTTTTACGATTTATCTTTATCTTTTCTTATATTTTTAATGCTGAAAATATAAAAGTTACATGTGATGAATTTTTATATTTTTTTTGTATATTTCAACATTCTAAAATTCATTTATAATGATGAAAAAAACTGTATGACATTTTTATACTTTGTTGAGTTATAAACGTTTGAACTTTTTTTTATTTTGACAGATAAAAAATTATAAATATTCTATTTAATGTAAAATCATGAACCATTCGATTGGAACTAAAAATTATATTTTTTGTTTTTATTAGCTATAATGGTAATATTTGCTTGTCAGATATTCTCGATATATTATAAGTTTCTTAAAAATACATGAAAAGGTAGTTTATTTTTTTGCGCTCCAAAATTTTAAAAATTAATTCATTAAAACATATTTAAGACGAAAATATCAAAGTAAAATATAATTTGAATACTTACATAACAAAGAGGTGTTTGATTGTTTCTTTTATGTATTCTGAAATCTGCTTGATATTGCAATTTTTTTAAAGTAACTCATTTTTAAATACTACATCACCATTTATGTTGATTTAAATTATGATTTACGTTGGCATTGACTCGTATTATAAGTTAATATTTGAAGAATATTCATGTTTTTTTACTTTATAATTGAATTACGTGCTAAAAATTTGTTATCGAAAGAATATCGTGGATCAAACAAAAAGAATAAATTTGATATTTTAATTAGCTAACAGCATCTTTTACCGCTTCGAGTTTACTGATGCTACTTTCCTCTTGATATAATTTTTTGTTTTCATATCACCTTGCGTTCATATCTTGGTGAGTGTGAAATTTGATACTGGGGGAATAATAAATATAAAAATTATAGCTGCAAAATATATAGTTTAAATTTTTCTATCACTCATCGATAATCATATGATGGTAAGAAAATTTTTTTACTATAGCTTAATCTGTATAGTGAATTTTTATGCTTTCAAACGTTATAGAAGAAAAATAAATTTGATTTTTATGAATATTTTATTAAATCTTCGAAAATTAAATATAAACTTTATAAATAGAAGTGATAAATAGTTTTATATTTTTTTCAAGAGACCCTTATATCATTGATTTTTTAAAAACGAATGATGATAAATGACATATACGATCACAAATAAATTTCGAAGACCGATGTAAAATAAAATAATAAATAATATGCTTTTTTTGTTATTTATAATCCAGGTATAATTTTTTTTCCATATTGAGTTCCATCTTCACATTTTATGTGAAAATTTCTTATGAATTTTATTACGTGAATAAAAAGGTTTTTATAAATAGTGTATGAAAATACCGCATTATACGAACAAATCCAAAAGTCTTTTTATATAATATATATAAATCTAATATCGAATTTTATTTCGGTGCAATTATTTTTTTCTCTGAAAATTTATAAAATAAAATTTACATTCTACTTTATGAAATAAGATTTTATAAACCCTAGCTTTTTATTAACTATTATGCTTTACATTTAATCTTTAGTAAAAATTGTTAATACATCTTTACACGCTAGTACTAAAATTAATTCGAAGATGAGTACCTTTGATGCGTCTATTAACGAAAAAAAATTGGGATAGGTCTTTTTTATTACTTGTATTACATAATTTTAAATGAATCAATTTTTTTTATAAGCTTAAAAACAATAAACACAAGCCAGCAAACTATTCTAATATTTGTAATTAAAACGTAAAAATCAATTTTTCTGCTATGAGTAACTTGAATTGTGCAAAAATTACATAAAATAGGATTTTAGTAGGATTAAAATCCCTATAGCCAGTTTTTTTTAAAAAAAAATAACATGTCGGTTTAATTAGTCTGCCAATATAATTTATAATCATCAATATTATCCAAAAAAAGAAATTTCCAGCAAATGAAGTGGGTTACATGTAGGAGATAGACAACTTATTATAGAATGTAATATTATTTTTTGATATATAGACAAATTATTTCATATTTATAAGTATAAACAGCGAATACAAATAAATTCATGAGAAAAAATCATATTTATTTGCAAATATATATTCGCAAAACATTAAATAAGATAATAGTTATTATTTGTGTTTTTAAGCATTATTTTTAACATAGGTTTAAAAAAAAACATACATTATATATTTTAATATATTATAGTTCAAAAAATTCACATGATAAATTTATTTTTTTATAATATAAAGTTTAAAAAAATAGAATTGTTTTTCGTTATTCTTATTATTGTATTTATGTGCTAATATTTTCTGCAGAAATGCAAAATATTATAAATTTTGTTCTCTCAAACACCAAGACTGCGCAGTATATATATTTTATTATTATTAAAAATAAGCATAACAAGCGAAATATAAACTAACAGGGAAAAATAATAATTACTTTAAACACAAATAAATTTGTTTCATAAAGTTTGCAAAAAAGTAAGCAATTTTTACTATCGATTGAACTTAAAAAGCATACTTAAGAAATAGCCACAAAAATAATTTTGTACATGTAAGTACATCCATTATAAAAAAAACAGATAAATACATAAAAAAACTATAAATTGTTCAAAGGGAGTCCAGCTGTGTTACTAAGAATCATTTTTTTACTAATTATAGGAAATAATTTTTTGATTTCATATATTAAGGCCAAATAAATATTAGATAGCACATGTTTAATTTATTTGGATTTATCGTAGAAAAATCTTTTTTGTAAATTGTAGTAGAGTATTTTTGTCATTAAGGAGCAACAACTTTTTTATATTAGAATTTGATAGTATTTCCTAAGGCTTATCACATAAACTGATAGATAGATAATATGATATAAGACTTATTGGCATTTTATATAATATTTTTATAAAAGTAATACTGATGTTCATAAATTTAAAATCAAGATTATATGAATCATCTAAAAATTTTCTTATTCAATAAAACAGAATAAATTTTCTAGTTGGGATAAAAGTTACCTCTCAAACTATACCCTGGAATTTAAACGACAATAATTGGAACTGAGGTTCTATATTATGAGACACCATTCTTAGTTGTTGCATAGATAAATAGCAATACAGAAGTTTATGGCTTAATACGTAAAATAGGCAATAAAAGGAAATAATAAATAAAACAACTGATTTTCGATTTGAAATTTCATTTTGCTTTTTTAAGAAAACCAAACCTATAAACAAAAAAACAATTCTCATCAATAAATGTAGATGGTACAAGTCATATTTAAATCCCAATGTAGGTAATTTTTTTTTTTATTGTTACGATAAGTTTTGAAATGATATGAAAAGAATATTTTTTTTTGGAATTAAGATTAAATATTTTAGGCAAAAAATAGAATTAGCGATTGGATTGCCTGTAATTTATTTCTGTCAATTTAGCTAATATATACATCAAATTATAGAAACTTTAAAAAATTGATATTTTATGAAGTAAGTGATTTATCATAATATATCGACTGCATAATATGCTAGTAGATAGGCTATAAAAACAAATAAAATAAAATAAACTAATTATATTATATTATCATTATAATAGCCGTTTTTGTTATTAAAGTATGGTTTTCGAATATCTAAAAGCGTATCACCAGATTTTGATAATAGTCTGCTATGTTAAAATACCATTTATCCATCTATTATCCTTTTATATTTATCCCAATTAATATTTATTAAAAATTATATTTATAGCATGTGTCATGTAGTGGAAGGTTTGATAACACAATTTCATAAAAGATAACGATAAAACTCGAAGTCTCAAACCAGACAAGGCATATATACAAATATTACATTGAAGAAAACCTTTTTAATACTAAAGATCTGAATAGATCTAATGAAGAAGATTTAAGAAAGGTGGATATGGCCAATATTATATATGATATAGCGAAATCGATCAATATCGTTATTAAGGAAGAGAACATCGCAGATTACAATACAAAATTTCACATAAATGCTTTCTATCTATAAATTATTGTCCGAATTGTTAACATTGTCGTAAGCCGGAAGTGAATTGATATAAATCAAATGTAGATAAAAGATATATTCAATCGTAGTAATATTATTTTTATATATTTTTATGAAAAAAATGAGCATTCAATCAAATAAAGATCTTATTCAATAAACGAAAAAAGTGAATATTAAAACATTTTTTTTACGATTAAAATCATCTAGAAATCTATTCTCAGATATTTCGCTTTTTTAACTGTATAAAAACATGAAAATTTTACACCTTTTATTTTTAGTTAGAACATTATATTGAGTATAAGCTCTGATATGATTTTCTATACGAATTATAATCGATAATAGTATTCTGGGGCCCATTAATGTATGCCTTAAAGTTATCGCTTTTTAGTCAATACACTTTTAAAAAATATTCGGATTGATAAAATATTGATTATTGTTGTATGTTTTTCTATGAATGAAATAATTTTGTCCTGATGCGCTTCTTTATTCTTGTGCTATATACTAGACCCAAATATAAAATATATGATCATTACGATAGATGCTTAACTCAAAACCCTAACATTTATAGTTATGACAGGGTAGAATTTAAAAAGCGTATATGCACTTGGAATTCTATAAAAATAAAATCAAAATATATAGCAAAAAAATTGATTAAATTAACAATGTTATCTTAGTCTTTTAGTCACTATTATATGAATGTGGTCATTAATGTAAATACGCAAAATATACTCGGAGCAAATCTATAATGTGAAGCTTTTATAGAGAAACACATCTTTATATGAACTTTTTCACATATGTTCTTCTTTTTGTGATTACTATGGAAAGCTACTATTAATATAAGTGAATGGTTCTATTTTTTTCAATTTTTACTGAAATATTAATAAGGAAAAATGATGTCATAACCATTTATTTGGTTCTTTACGAAATGAAAGATTACCTAAATTACAAAATGATCAATAATTCGTCCGATTTTTTAGTTGCTTAGAATTTTTTCGAAATTCTATTTAATAGTTTTTGTGGTTCATTTATTATTAAAATTTTGGTTTTAGTCACATAAAAATTTGTTTAAATAATTAGATATCAATCATCTATGTTTTTTTCTTATCTATCATTCTAGAGCATATAAATATATTTATGTAATTTTACTTTTGCAATCACACTTTTTTGATCATTAATATCCATAAGATTATATACACTAAGCAAAAAACATACAAGTATTGGTATACCATTTACTGATGTGAAATTCCTGAAATGGCTTTTTATATTATAAAAATATGATTTTGATTTTATTATTTGCATTAGAGATTGAATTTATAATTTCTTCCGATAACAGGTTAACAAATCCATGATTATATTTCTGAATTTTTCTGATATCATTTTTTTGTTTTGTTAATTACTTTCTTATATTAGTAGTTCTAAATATCATGAAAATACAATTCTCGCCATAATATTTTTAAGAAAATAGTATTATATGTAATTTTTAAATTATAGAATGCATTATTATGGGGATAGTATAGTTATAAATCTATTTGAAATTCACGGATATTAATTATAATTAAATTAAGATCACTTTTTTTTTGTTTTAAATTATATCATAAATAATTCTATCGACACATAATCCAAAAAACTTACGGTATAATCAAATATTTTAACGCTATCATCTGTATTATTACGATTATTCGCCCAACAAAATGAAAAAAATTATAATTATAAATTTAAAACATTTTTGATCTTATTATCTGACATTTTTAAATAAATAAAATTTATTTTATACAAGAAAACCTAGTTTAAATCAATGCATTTTATGAAATTAATCCAATTCATGTGCTAAAATAATATAATAAATATATAAAATTCAAGTTATTAGCACGGAAATTTCATGAGATTTTATTTTAAAAGGCTTAAAATAATATAAGATCACTATACATTTAAACATTACTTCATTTATTTATTTGTGTCATCGTAAATAAAGATGAACATTTATTATTTGCACTTGTTATTCATATTAAAAAAACCCAAGATAATCATTTTTTCATTGTATATTATACTTTTCCTCTTATTCCAATTAAAAGCATAGCTTATACGAATTTATTAGACTTAATAGTATTTAAAATATCTAAAAAGATATATAAAATAAATGAAAAACTATATGATCAAAGTATATTATAGTTGCTTACTAGTTTTCGTTTATTTTTTATACAAACATCAAGAAATAAATTATATCTCTTTGCAAAAAATCATAAAGGCTAATAAATATTTTCTCAAAAAAAAAATTGAAACACATTTAAATCTTGAAAAAATTTTATACATATATTAAATTTTTTCAAGATTTAAATGTGTTTCAACTTTTTTTGTAAGCTAAAATTTTTCTACTGATAGTAAATAACTAAAAAATTTGTAGATTTATCAGATGGATTTTACTTCATGTAAAATATACGTAATAGAAATAATAGCGTAGCATATAGTATGGTTATATATTTATATTTTGATATGATATCACTTTCCATGTTCAGTTTTTGATCATATAAAAAATTTTAATTTTTTAATAATTTAAATAGATGAATATTTTATTGGCTTGTTTAACATTTATTTTTTGCCTTTCCAACAAATCATCTTTGTCGTGTAATTCATATTCGTTAAACTTTTATACTATTGAATACTTTCAACTATAAAAAGTTAGGGCAAATTTAAGAAACATAATGGGTATGTATATATGTATAACACTAATGCTTAATGTACGCTTTTCTTATTTTTATTTGTTTTAAAACACTTTTCAATCTTACATAAGGGTTTATTTTTTGACTTTATTATTGTATTGGATTTTTCAGGGATCTTATTATAAAATAAAAAAAATTCAGCTCTATAATAGAGTTTTGATGATTTTAAATTATTTTGTCAAGACTTTTTTGGCTTTTTCGTTCCTTAAAATTTTTAATATTGAAATAGTTTTATGTATTTATATGTAATCTTCAAATAATTGAAACGATCAAAGTATTGAGAAAACTACGTAAAAATATTTTCATGCAACGTTAAGCATACCGTAATAGTTTATTTGTCATTATATAACATATCTTTTAAAAATTAGAATTTTCCTATTCTATCTTATACGTGTAAATCAGAAGAATCATGTAAATTAGGATTCTAAATATAAATTATTATTATTAAAATATTATGTTTTATTGATATCTAAACTTAATTAATATATAAAATATTCCAGTAAAAGCTTTTGAATTTAATCTATTATAGATTATTCTTTTGTACAAAAATCTATAAATCTAAGTTATTTTAATTTTTATACTCCGTATAGTCTCATTTAAACCTGATTTCTTCACGTTATAAGATTTATTTAAAATTATGTGTATAGAATATAATAATTAACTTATAATTTTACAGAACCTATGATTAATATCGCGATATGGCGCTTAATATGAACGCACATATTTAGATCAACTAAAACATACTCACGCCGTTAGGCTCGCATATATATCATTTGAATTTATTATTCTTATTTTCTAATTTATAAATATAAGTTAATGTTATGTGGCTTATAACGCCCATATTTTCCATGTGTGGATGTAGTGGAATAGCATAGATATTTATTACACCTCTGTGTTGTTTATTCTAATAATTAGTAATTTGTTTTCTAATCCAATAGGTTTCTTTATTTTATATAAGATAAAAAAATGGACAAAGAATAATATTTCTTTGCTTATGATAATTTTTACAGTCCAAATATTAATTGTGCAAACCCAATAAATTTCATCTTTTATTATTTTGATTTGTTTTCCTACATTATTTTCGGCTAAAAGTGGGTATTTATCTTTGATTCTGCCCACACAATCTTTTTTACTTAGTACTAAAGTAATCTGATCTCGAATTTTGTTTAAAACTACCAGAATAAAATACGCGCCCTTATCTAATGTATTATGAGTTGGATATAGATAAAAAATATAGAAAATAAGTTCAGCGAAGATTATGCTGAGGGCTGTAAAAAATCGGACCCTTTCTTGATATTCTTTGCAATTAGAAACAATTTTACTTTAAAGCTTTAGTTATATATAAAATATAAAACATTCGTACTTATAAGATATTATAGGACATATAGTCAAAAGAGTCTAATCTTAAACATAAAAAATAAAAAATTTTGGTATAAGAACAGAAAAGATTATAACTATTCTTGTTTTTTCGCACAAAACGACATTAAATAATTCTTATGGATCACAAGCACATAGAGAATGCGCTTCCTGACACATAAAAATATATTATCACAGCACACGGTTAACCAACTAAAAATATAATGCAATATCGGCGAAAAGAATTATATGACATTGTTTGGATTTATTATAATGACCCGCAATTTTTTCTGCTCTTATTAAACAAAATATGGAAGATTTTACGGCTTATTTGATCTGTTTTGCGTATAAGAAACGCCAAAAACCCTAAATATAAATTTTATAAAAAATAAACGCGGTAACTATCAATTTATAATTGATTCTATTTTAAAACAATATAAAAACTGTCAAATGTACAAATTAGATCTCATATAGAGATAAAAAGAAACCGATCTTATAAATTTACATATTATTAAGGTAGAACATGATCGTATAGTGGATATATATTAAAATAAGTAGAAGTAAATCTTTTATAATAAGTTTAAATATAAAAAATTATTATAAAGACCTACATTCAGATATTTTTTTAGTTATATAATCAAAAATAATCAGGAAAAGAAAAACTGTATTTTTATAAGGTATCTATATATGAAAATATTTTTAGACAATTTAATATGCAGATTCAAATTTTTCGCGTTCTTTTGTGACCTATAAGTGATAGATAAACAGCAAAGAAAATTCTTTTAAATGAATAGCACTGTAAAAAACTATGGTTTTTTTATGTTTATACAGGACTATAATATTAGTACGCAAAAATTATAAGTATTCTATTGTTATATAAAATTGAAATAGCAATTAATATATACAACTGCGAATTTTTATTTTATTATTATAAAAAATATCTAGAATCAACAATTAACCTAAAAAATATTATGGATTTGTCTATATAATCACAGGGTTATAGTAAATTAAAGGCGCGTATTCAAATCATTAAATTTCTTAGGTCTTAGATCACACAGAATAAAAAACATCCATTTACTCATACTGTCTTATAAAATAACAAAATCGGTAAAGAAACATATTTGTAAATCCTTTTGTTAAGAAAAAATATTTTTGAAAGTTATTTATCTATATATTCATTATAATAAGAAATTCATATAAATTTCAAGATATTTAAATATTTGTGCCAAGTTCTAATTTGTCTGATTTGCAAAAATATAATTAAATATAAAAATTACCCATTCAAAATAGTGAAATTTATAAGTAAATCAGCTTTACTATATAAAAAATATATAACCAGCATTATAATATTTAGAATATATATAAACATATCTAAAAACAGGTTTAATATTAATTACATTATACATTTTGACATAAAAGAATTTCCGGATATCTATATAAAAAATTTTCCGGAAATTATATATATTACTTCTATTAAAATTTTCTAACTGTAACAGAAAAGGTATTTACGTTGTTAATCGTGGTCATATGCGTAATTTATTTTATTTTAGAGAATAAAAAAAGATTTTTAATTCGAAGAAAAATATGTGCTTGGTTCAATATGCTTGTCTGCTCGTTATAATTATTAAAATAACTTCGTCTTTCAGTTTATGATGAAGCTTATAATTTTGAAATAATTGTGAGATCTTGTTCGAATTTATTATCAGATTTTAAATCTACTAAAAAATAAAAAATATTTTTATTTGATAAAGAATCTAAGAACGTCTGATAATCTTCAACTTAAAAAAAATTTGTATAAAATTAAATTTTTATGCACACAGAAATATTGTAAAAACTATTTTTTAATTGTAATACAAGCAGGAATAACGCCATTTATTCGAAAAAATTCTATTCAAAAAGCATAAGTTTGTGTAAAAGTTTTGTAAAATAAGTTGTAATCATTATATCAAGGTTAAAATTTTTTTTCGAAAGTGCAGTAATATTTTGTAACATGAAAATATATACAGAAGTTAAAGCCGAAACATTATAATTCATTGAAATTTTGTATTACATTCTATAGAATACAACAAATAAAATTTGTCTTAGTTGACAAAAAAACATATAAATTTTATATTTGCTTGCGATTAATATTTTATTTTTTTATTCAATTTATTCATAGTTTTAATCTTGTGATTTCTTTCAATTTTTTATATATAAAGTCCCTAATATAGATTTTTAAACCAATTAATTTGGCTTTTTTGTGCTATAAACTGTATTTGGTAAATGATGCGAATATGTGTTTTATTTTTAGTCTACATTTCAAGACCCTCTTATCATAAAGAAAGAATCAGGTTATTGTACTTTCATTGATTTTGTATTAGATTATAAAATAAGAAAGCTATATATGAAACTAATAAAATTTCCTTATATTGGTTTTAGATATAAACTCAAGACTTTCTAGAAAAAAAGAATCTTGAAGCTAAACCCAATATAAAAAAATGTTATTCCAATATTCACCAAAAAATCAAATAGTTCCATATAAACGTCACAAAAAGCTAGCTTCATAGGTTGTTAATTTAACACAATACATTTTATAGGTTCTTTATCTTTCTAAATCACATTTACTTATATTCTAACGATATCTTAGAATTTGAATTCAAAGCGATTTATTTACAATGCGATATGTTTGTTTAATACACGAATACAAATTATTCGGTCATATATGGCGAATATTCAGCAAATTATGACATTTTATTCTTTCTAAGGACTATAAATAGATGACTGTTATACGCAATCATGATTTAAAACGATTATTCTACATAATATCTAATAATCAGGAATCATATGATAATAATTGCATAAATGAACATCCCTTTTGAATATATTGATTCTCGTTTTTAATCGCTTGTATATCCTATTTTTATAGACATACTATTTGAGTATACGGTTTTTATGGATTAGCATTATTATTTTTAATAACAAATGGGTCAATTATAAATAAGTACAATACATTGGTTATTGATTGGTACTTTCGTAATATATAATATAGGTAATGATAATCGAAGTAAAAATTTTTAAGAACTCAACCTGATTGACATAAAAAACAATAAATATATGTGTTTTTTGATTTGTCTACAATATCTCGCTCTTCAGCGTCACCATTCTACAGAACATAATTATTAAATATTGATTTCACAAATTGTACTTATACAATACAATGAAGTTTATCAGACAGCATTTTTGTTCATTAGTCAATTAAATTTAAAATTTTCACAAAAGCCATTATCTAAGAATTGAAATTTAAAAAAGTATAATAAGAAATGCTCATGTGGTATTATATCTTGTAATTCTACGACTTTTGCCTTTTTTTTGGCACAAGAAAAATAAATCCACAATATTAAAGTCAACAGCAGTGCTAGTTTATAATAATTTTATGTACAATAAAGAAAAAGATGTTTTTACACAAGATAAAGCATATATGAGCAGAAATCCACTAAATAAATTCGACAAAAGTACTTTTATATGCAAAGAATGTAGAATTTACAACGAAACATATTTTAAGCTCAAAATATGCTATAATTTCCGATTGGAAATCCACAGTAAAATTTCCTACATGTTTAATTACAGTTTTTCTAGCTTTAAAAAAATAATAAAACATCATTTCGTTTATTTTTAATATTTGGAATGCAAAATTGTTTTTTATAGTGCTTAGTTTGTCTATATTATGTACTGAGTTTAACGTAAATGCATTCGATACAGAAAAAATCGCTCTAAAGTAAGATCGTTACATCTAAATTAATTCTTTTACTGTATATTTTTTGGCTTCTTATATATAAAATCATGCAAATTTAATATTAAAGTATGCAGTCAAATTGATCTGAGCATATCCAAGTGATATAACGCCATGCAATTTTTTTTGCAAATATATTAAGAAAAAAGAGACACTTTATATGTTTTAAGAATAATGCTTAAAATTTTATTCTTATTCATAAAATATGGATTTTTTTATAATATCTGAGCAATCGAAAACATACTTATAGAGAACACAATAAAATGTAGCTTAGATATTAATCTATTTTTTGGACTGAGCACGTAAATAAAAAATCACACATTTAAAGAATATTTATACTCTTTTAAAAATATTAAATATAGCATTATTTTTTTATTATACGGCTAATTTGCTTGTTTTATGCATTGCATCTATGATGTGTAACTATTAGGAATAAAGCTCAAAATCTTATTACAACTTTATGACACCTATCGATCTTAATTTGGTTGACGGCTCTTCTTCTGTCAAATGATATAATTTTATTTCTTGTGAAGTGGGAGAGCTTGCAAGTTTTTCCTACTATATCTGGGATTAAAAAATTTTGAATATATTTTTTATGGAATTTTGTAACCACGTATCTCAAGTCATAACATATGGCATATTTTTACATTTTATTTCAGGCAAAAAGATTTACCAAGATTTCATTCTTCTTATATATCACATTCTCAACTTCTGTTATTTTTTAAGGCATCTTATACCGGTTTCAATTAACGCAAATATATTTATTTTTATAAAAGATAAATAAATTGGTTTTTGATTCATTCTATTGACTTAAAAAAATGCGTATATGTGTTGTGCTTAAAAGTAAATCGATACAAACGTGCTATATAATCTTGTGAATAACAGAAAATACCGTAAATATATCTACCATAATCATATATACAAATAAATAATTCACAAGTGGGATGTCTATTCGTAGAAACAGACTATAATTATATAACAAGATATTATGAATTTGAAATCTTTCTAATATTTGAATTGTAATATAATAAAAAAACCAATAGCATGGCAATATTGAGGAATCCAGATGCAAATTTTTATTTCTTCTAAATGTTTGATTTTTTATTTATCTTTGTATAAACGACCGGGTTTAAAATTAAAAATATGCATTGATGTATGATTTTGTAATGCTAAAATAAATCGATTTCGCTTTGATAAAATCGGCTAATAATTCAGTTTTAAAAATACAGGCGAAATGAAATAGATGATACTCAGAAATTTAACAAAGACAATTAAAAAAAATTTCTTTTTTTGTGGTATCTTTCTTATTAAATTTTTTTAATTTCTTTTATAGCTTAACATTATCGATTCCCTGATGTAGTATCAAATCTGTAATCTTTATCGCACTCTACCATATTGCATCTTCTTACCACCTCTTCTCTTTCAAGCCCTTTTATCCATTAATTAAAGAATCATATGTCTTAGATGAATCTCTAAAATGTATAGATGTTTCACTTTCTTTCAGGTGACATTAACAGTATTGTGTTACATCACTATTCTATTACACGACCTAGGGTATATTTTAGATAATTACGTTATAGTAATAGCTAGACTGAAAAATTGGTATAATTAGAAAAAAATATTACTTTTTAATAGTTTATCATTTAGTAAATACGGCTCTAATCTGATTTAATTGTATACCAGCGGTACATTTTTGACTACACAAATCGGGTCAACGCTACGGGGAACAACCTGTAATAGCATAATATGCCTGTTTTATTTTGCGTTTTAGAATCAAATCAAGTTATTGAAACACGCCAAAATCTAGTAAATTTTCAAAGCCAAAGGCAATCTTTAGTTTTGGGTTTGCTCAAATGTGTCTGCTATATGTCCTGCAGCTACGCTGCATATATTACATCTTTTCTAAATATTTGTTATTATACGACAAAACTATTCTTCTGATCAATTTAAAAGTAGAATCTTGAATAAATATTTAAACTTAACACATCTCTATACATAATTTAAACCATTTATATGATAAAGTGGAAAAATAATCGAAAACACGTGCAGTTATAAATATTTAAAATTAAATAGTATGTATGTTATATGTGATTTTAAAAGTTATTAGTATTTGTGATATTAATGAAACAGCTGTTCAGGGGGGCGATAAATAAAAATTCTTAAGCATTCACACACTGTAATTTAAAAAAATGTAAAGTTACATGTTGTTTTATGATTGTTATATGGCTTGTAGAAAATTGTTTTTTGTTTTATGCAATATGTAATTAAAAACAAGTCAATCGCTTACTGAATAAAGATTAACATGACTATTTGTTTACCATAAAAACTTGGATTTAAATAATTAATTATACACACATTAAATGTGTTTTTAACTTGAAAGCTAGATTTACGACTTTTATCTACACATAAAAAAAACTTAAATCGGTATTAAAGATTAAGTGATGAAGCATACATAAAAATTTCATAAAATATACAACTAGTGATATTTTTTAAAAATTGTTTTTTCGAGCCAATAAATATAAAGTTGGTCATAAACAGTAAGATTATACATTAAAAACCTATGAATCCCAATGTAATCTAACATATTTTTTTGACATTTGTATTACTAATTTGGTACAAAAAATTTATTAAAATATCTATTAAGTTAATTGTATAATCTATGTTTCATATATGTAATATGAAGAGATATAAAGTTTAAAATTTGTATGTATTTATGTGAATTATTTCCAAGGCTAATATAATATTGTAACACAGAAATGGGTGCAAAAATAATATTAGTTCTAGGTGAAAATCAAATCTAAAAAAAATATGAAACATAGTTAAATTATGATAAAAATATATATAATATGAATTTATTTGCAATATTTTTAAGAAATTCTTAACTGTAATAAAAAATTTATCTTATGCCTAAATAGCTTCGATATATTTTGCAGTACTTTACTTCGTTCACACCCAAAACAAATATCAAAACAAAAAGTGTGATTTACTGTGACACAAAAATGCTCATTAGAAACAATTATAATACATGTTATTAATATCATTGCATAAAGATTATTCAAAGTACTACTGGTACAAAAATTTAGATATTATCCAAAAGGTGACAAATAACCGCATATTTTTGAGAAAAATTAAAAAAAACATAGTAATTTCTAGAAATAATATAATATATCTTGTGGGAAAAAGATTCAAATGTTTTATAGAGCAAGATGCAATAATTTAGCATAGTGATTTGTAGTGTTTCGTTTTAGTAACCTTTCTTTTACAATACATGATAAACACTACCATAAAAAGTTTAAGCCTTTTGTGAGCAAACAGCAATATTATGCTTACATATAAGAATTTTATATCATAATTTTCTTTTAAAACAAAGTACAAAAAACCTTAGCTAGATATCTAGTATGTGGTAATTGAATTAAAATATGCTTTTAACACATTTATTTATGTCTGAATAATTTAAATCTTTAAAACCAATTATATTCTAAATAAAATTTATTGATTTTTGTTCCTAATATAAAAGGCACAATAATTTTATTTAAATTATACAGAATTTTTACAAATGATTACAATTTTATGTTTTGATCTTATAAATTCAAATAAAGCAAGAAAATATCACAGTTTTATGTTCTATCAAATTTATAAAAAAAAATTAAAATTATTGTTATAAAATATAATGTACTTATAGTAAACCTAGTATATTATATATTTTAAAGGGTAAATTAATACCGTCTGGTAAATAAATTAAACAGAATAGTGTACAAATGTAATATGAACAGACGAAATTGGATTTAAATGCATCTAAAAACCATGAATGAATCTTCAAACTCACTATATTGTATATAAAAAGCTATTCAGCGCAGAGAAATCATGGCTTAAGTGTATTTTAAATATGTTAGACTAAAATTACCAGAATCTATTTTTCGATTTGTTTTTATTAAAAATCTAAATATAGTTATCCCGACCAGAAATATACACAGAATCTAACAAATAATCTACTAGAAATGCATAAATAATCGGATTTACAAGGTAATATATAATAATAAAAATATCTGTTTCCATTGATTTTGTATAGAAATATTGATGTGGTTTTTTTTAAAAATATTTTTTAATTCGGTTTCAATATTAACCTTTTGCACTTATATCAGTTGTTATATTATTAAAAATTTGTTTTTTTCTCATACTTTACATAAAAAAACCAAGCAATTAAGTCTTATTCATTATATAATAAACATACTCTTCAATGCATGCCCATATGTGACATTTTTTATATGACATATCTTGTCATATAATATTCTCCTTTATAATCTTAAATCCATTATTGGATCGTTCAAACTGGAAATGTGCATTCGAGGTAAATATTTAAATATTTCTACTGTAAAAAAAGTTGATATCTTGTTAAAATCATGAATGAATATATGTTATAGATTACAAATAGCGCGTTAATATAATAAAAATGATATAAGTGTAGATTCAAAATTTTTTTAAATTGAAAGTATATTGATAGACGCAAAAATATATGCTACTACCCATTTTAAATATGCAATAGGTGGACACGATAACAAGAATAAGACCAAAGGGATGAAGCTTGTATTAAATAGATAGCAAAAGAAAAAAAAAAGAAAATGAAGCTTTAAAATAGATTAGAAACAAGATTTAGCCTAATAAAATTTTTAAATGAATTAACCAAAAAAATATTAAAGATATGTATTCGCGTTATAAAATAACCCACTTTGACTCGAATTAAAAAAAATCAAAATAAAAAATATTCATAGATTAAATTTAGGCTGATATTTTGTGCAAAAACTGAATGCGAACTAGAAAAGAATTAAACAAAAGAAAATAAATTATTTTTGTGTATTAAGTTTGATGGTATGGTATTGTAATAAGAAATACTATACATAATCTACAATTTCACCATAATTTGTAGTGAAAGTGTGCTGACGCTTCTGAAGATTGTAAAAAAGATATTTTATGTTACCTATCGGAAAATAAATATATAAGAAACTTTTAAATTAAAAACACAGTGTATAATATAGATGAGAATGTTATGAACTCATAAATTTTAGAAGTAGATACTAATTGGCTGTAATTTCTAATTGAAAGATTCCAAATATATAGAATATATGATAAATATCTCGATATATTTTTGAATTCATCTATTCAGATAAAAATGCATATTTAATATAATTAAAAACCGTATAAAACATCGCGACCTCTAGTTCTAAATCCATACTTAGAAATAATTTTTTCGAAATTTTAGAAAAATGCAAAACCATTCTAATATAAAAAAACTTAAAAAACAATACAACATCACATATTTAAAGAATTTCATTATTTATTTATAACCATTAAATATATTTGGCTTTCCGCATTATATAAAGAGATCGAGGTATGAAAACAGAAATAAAAATAAATTTTAGGTATTATTTACGTTTTTAAACTTTTAACGTATTTATATAAAATTTTATTTCGTGATTTTAGCGTTTTTTTTATGGAACATTTATAATACTAAAAAAGCAAATTTGAAAAAAGATTTAATTAACTATTTATGTAATTATAATCGTTTAGCTCCAAGAATAAGATAACTCTATAAATAATAGCTTTTTATAATAAATATGCACATTAATTAAAAATTTTAGAAATTAAGTTACAAATCATGCTATCGACTCGCTGCAAAAAAATATTTTTCGTAAGTATATAGCTTTTTAAATCTTGTGTATAAAACATCATTATATTGGCGATTTGATAGCAAAATTTTATTGTAAAGATTAGCAAAAGAAAATTTATGATCTACTATTACAAATAAATCATTGTTTTTATCTCCTCTATTCTACAGTTCCGTTAAAAAAATATAAAACCTTTTTTTTATGGCTGGCACCTGTTATAATATATCGAGAGATAATCAATTTAAATAATTAAAAATTGCTTAATATTAGTAAGATTTCTAAAAATATATTTTACAGTGTTATTTTTTGTTAATCAGTTGCTGAAAAAGATTTAAAAAAAATCATCATGTGTCAATGTCGTCCTTAGATGCAAACAGAAAAAATATATAATGTAAATACGTAATTATTTAGTCTAAAATATATAATAATATTAGTCATACTTATATTTTTTTCTTTTTATATGAAATAGCGATTATAAGCAACAGTTATATATTTTGCGCTATCACGTTTTTTATCTAGTTTTTGTGCATTGTTATGTAAAAGGCTATTAATAGTAACAAAATTTAGTAGTTTTTATCACTAATTTTTAGTCATACAAAATAAGTAGATATTAGGATTTTACCAAGCTGAAATTAAAATTCACAGTTTATCTTATATTCTAAATGTAAATATAGAACAACAACCAATAAATACATTTAGTTATTTATCTAACTTTATCTTTTTTTATAATATAAATATTTTAGAATTTATATATTTGTATAAAGTTAAAGTTGGCATAGAAATGTTGCTGCTGGTATTTGTATGCATCCATGAGAAATATATGTTACTGGAATTGTAAATATGTGCAGTAATCTATCGGAAATTGTTGTTTAAGCATTATGGACGTATTATTCTATATGTAAAAAAAGAAAAAATCTTACTAATAGGATCAATAGTATTTCTTGCCCATTTCGTGTCATTAGATCACGTATAAGTGTTATTTGAGTCTTAATAATATAAAGTGTTTCTTTTACACCATTTACTATTTTTTTTTCTTAATAATTTGATATTGATAGAAACTTAATCAGACTTGAAAAAGGTAAATCTTTACATAAATATTAGTTATTCTCTTTAAAATTATGGGCTATGAAAATAAAAATTTGTTGAAATTTACAAGAAATCGTATTTATGATTTTTTCAAATATATTCTTATAGTATAAATACAGTATAGCTTGAATTTAGTAATCGTAAAAATTATACGTTGATAATTACAAGATTTTTTACCACGAGTTATCAAAAATTACTTTGAAATTATTTAAATGCCGAAAATTATCCATCGGAATAAGTATCTAGAAAAGTACAAAAAAATATGCTTTTTTTCAGAACTCAATTCATTAAAGATGACATCTTTCAGAGTAAATTCTGATTTAAACTCACATGTAGATTCAGAACGTTCTCAAACAAAAATTATCAGCTAAAAAGTCGCTTTTTTTCATCATATTATTTCCATGATTTTCAGAAGATAAAAAACCTTTTAAAATATTTTATACTTTGTTAGAAAGGAATTTATATAAGATCTGCGCAGAAACTGCTGATTTTTGCATAATGAAGTCTTAATTTTTATATATATTTATCACATACATAATTTTAAACAAGAAAAATTTAGATAATTATGGTGCGGTATTATAGAATATAATAATAAAAAATAGTCATAAACTAAATAGATACTTTTAAATCATTATAGCTCACTATTTTATTTTAAGCAAGACTAATCAAATAACTTCTGCTTATTCTCAAAACAAGTCAAATAAAGAAATCGTTATTTGGATATAATTGTGCGTGTTTCTATGTTTTTCTTACAATATTGACGCTATGTAAATTCTTTTGGTGTTTTTAGATATAAATGTGTAAAACATAGACACCGCTTGATATTTTTATATACATAAAACAACTAGTTGCTGTATAACAATATTATTAGAATTTAGTTCATTCATGCCTGCCAATTTATCGGCTTGTTTTTATATATATATCACTTGTGATTAAGTTCTGCGCTGCGATCTTATCGTATAAAAATATCAACTAAAAAAATAATATATAAAATAAAAAGTTGAATATTATAGCAGTCATGTCACTGTATTTCAAAAAAAATTAATTGCAATTAGATAAATTGCCTTTTTTTATAAATTTGATGTAGATCCTAAATATTTCATAAAAAAAACTTACATATATCAAAGACAAACAATTTTTCTTATGCTTTTTCTATAAGATTTATCCTTTATTGGCATTTAGTTCTATCCTATAAAATTCTTTGTTTATTTTAGCCTTTTTACATGAAAATGGCATGTTTGCAGATAAATTCTATTCGTTGGAACTCTATATCAAAATCAATTTCTATGGCCGCAGGTATAGTACATATTCAATAAATTGATTCTGTAATACGTTCGTTTTTGATACATAGAGCATTGGAAAATGGTTTCCTATATTGTATTTATGAACCACACGCTTTTTAAATATGGAGCAATCAAGCTTATTCCTACAACACAAAAGATATTTTTAAACAAAAGCAAGAGGCAAAGGTACAAATCGTGTGTAAAATAAAAAGGTTTTAGTGATATATTTATATGCAAACTTTTTTTATATGTTTATTTTTTTACGTCGTATATCTATAATTCGGATTCTTTTCCAAGAAATTTTTTTAAAATTTTCTATCATATTTTAGCAAAATTATGTTTCATCTAGTAAGATATAAAAAAATATTTCATTGCAATTTCATAGAGTATCGATTAAATACAATGATTACAAACAATGTTTCTAAAAAGATTTAAGATTTATAGAACTTATGGTAAATCTCGATAATAAATATAAAAGAAATTTCGTAAAATATTTATACTAATTCTCAATAATTTATATTGATAAAGTAAAATACTGATAGAAAGTAAAATTGGTTAAATATATATAATTCTTCAGCTCTAACCACCAAATAAAAATTTAATACATTGTATTTGTTATTTTAATTCATTTTCAAATCAATATGCTTGTTATAATGTAGATATAAGTTGTTAAATTATATACATATGAAATAAAATTTAAATTAATAAAATTAACAGCACTAAAGATTTGAAATTTTATATGTATTTAATATCATGGGAATAAGTTGGGGAGTGTGGGGTAGCACTTTGCTTTAAATCTACAGTTTTTCGTTCTTTATATGCTATAATCATTTTCTTTATCGCAAAAAAAAACATAAATAATTCGATGTTTTATTACGAAGAATGAAAAAATCAAATTTAAATGCAACATTTACTATAAACATGATTCGAAAGTACAATGCCAATATTTCAAAGATCATGAAAAGAAAAATATAAAGGAGTTAAATAGTAACAGGATTAAAGAGCTGATGGACATGATTGATGTAAATATATATTGACTTGCCCGTAAAAAGCTTGTAGATCTATCAAAAACTAAAGTAGATTCAAACATTTATTAAATCTCCAACTTAAGTTTTTTATGTGTTTTTATAAGGTTCAATTTTATAAATTTGGAATGTTTTTTTTCTTTATAATTAGGATTAGATTATGTATTTTTTTGTATACAATAATTATGCAATAAATTTTTATAATAAATAATTACCAATGTGACGATCATCTATTGGTAGAATACAAAAAAATACTATTTACAATTTTCATGATAGAAGGATGTATTTCTTTTCTTTCAATAAAAATTTAAATTCACCTAAAAAGATAAGGATATGACTCAGCTAGATTAATACGGTGAAATATTATCATATGGATACATTTTTTGTGTATATTTTGATAAAAAATACATTTTATTAGGTGCTGAAGCATTTTAGCTTGATTAGCGGAATTGTAAGAAAGTTATCAAAGAAATTTTTTGTATGAACATGTTTTAGTACTTTCAGAATTTATCATAGAATTTCAATTATAAACTTACATTGAACAATAAATTTAATGCTTTAAATTTAATATTAATATGATTCAAAATGAAAAAACAAAGTCGGGAATTTCTATTCATTAAAACAACATAAAAAAAAAGGAATTTTCTCAGAACAATTTTGATTCTAGAAATAAATTATTACATGGCTTCATTGCATTATCTTAATTTACGGCAGCTAAGTTTTCAAATTTATAATTACATCGAAAGAAATCCGAAACAAACTTGAATTTGAACGAGTAAATGGATAAATGTTAAGTTACAACACTTAAATACTGTTTCTAAGCTTTATTTAGATGTTATACTTGTTTATAGATTTAATTTGAATATGTATCATAATAAAGGCATAAAATCTATTTTTGTATAATTATATAAATTTTAAGAATTCTTTGTATTTATATTTTTCTTGAAATCGTAGATTTATATAAATAAATTTCATGCGATATGATAATTCATTCACATCTTATTACAAATACACATAAATAATATTAGAAACTTAGCTATACGTTAAAAAAACAATAAATAGCACATCATTTAAATTGATTAATTCAATATAAAAGTATCATTAGCATACTTCCGTAATATTTGTCGTATTAAGTATCTGAAAAGATTGTATCGTTGAAAATTTTATTGGTATAACATCCAATCTGTTATCGTGTTCAAGAGAGTAGGCTTATATCTTTTATATTTTACTGTATATCCATTCAGGACAGCTAGTATATTTTAGTTTTTCACATGTTTAAGTATTTTAGGCGTTTTTCGTTTACATTTGTTATGTCTAATATTCTTTCGGGTAACAAAATGTATTAAAAAATAGGAAAGTGCTTATATGTTCTTTTATTATGCTTAAACAAAAATTTTAAAAAATAAACCATACAAGCCGATAGAATGTGTTAGAGAAAAGCCTACGCACATATGAAATTAAAAAACAGAAAGAAAATATCATTCTTTTTGTTACAAGTAAAAAATATTCATAAAAAATTATTTTAAGCCATGATGCCGTACGTATTTTTTGTCATAAAAAGCTAATTTAATTTCGGTATTCTTGTAAATTATTACTTGTATCTATTATAAAACGGATATTAATATTCTTTTTAAAGGCTGAAACTTTATCGTTTACGTGTAATGGATTCACTTAGCATTATGTTAAGAATAATGAAAAAATTTCATATGAAATTTTGTTTTAGCATGTAAATTACAATACCTCAATATAGCCATGTATTAAATGATAACATACGAAATATTATATGCTGAGGAAATAATAAAACCGATTAGCTATTATAATGTACACGCATAATTTTTTACTTTATAACAGCAAATGATCTAAATGCATATAATACTTACAAAATCTTTGAGGCTTAGAAACATATTGAAATGTCTAAAAAGCAGATTTTTTGTTTATGGTGATCTACAAAAAAAATTATTTATTAATAATAATAAAAAATATTTTTTCGTACCAGAAAATCTTGTTACTTATATGCCGATAAAGAAAAATCTTTTTATTTCAAAATTAACCAGAAAGATTAATATAATTATCGAAGATATGATTAAAAACCCAAAGCAGTAATATTGTCATATTTCGTTCATAAATATTTTTTTTTATGTGCTAAAAATAAATTATGAGAATATAATACGTTATATTATATGAGGATTTTTGCATAAAAAATAATCTTTCTTTATAATAAATGCCTTTTTCTTTTTTCAAATCAATCGATCATGGTGTCTATTGCAAATAATAAATATAAAAACAATTTAAATTGCATAAAAATAATAAAAATACTGCAAATGTAAAAATTCTTGTTTTAAAATGATTATAATAAATAATTTTCAAAAGAATTTAAATGCGAGAAGTTAGGAAACCATCAAAACCTTATGGTGTATAATTTAATTATATAAATAGCAATAATTCTATCATCTGTTATTTTTATATTACATTATTCAATAGTTTTCTTTTTAAAACATATGAAAAAAAAACGGTAGAAAATGCACGAAATAAGAGCTCAATTTATATAATAAAAAACACTATAGTCATACAAATAAATCGAGACACGCAAGCAGACATCAAAAATGTTTGTAAATCAACATAGGCACAAATAAAATTCTTGATTATGTCAAAAAAATAGTTGTTTGTTTAAACCATTAAAAATAATTGTTGTTTTTGTATAAAAAAAATGATAAATATAATACTGCTTATGTCTACGTCTTAAACAGATAAACATATAAAAAATAGCCGATTTTGTATATTATGCCGCATTTTATTTCATTTTCATCGGAATTTGTATTTGTTCGTTGGTGATTATAAATTATAAGTCATATAAAAGTTCAATATAAATCTAAAGGAAATTTGAATAAAGCAATACTTTCTAAAATAAAATTTACTAAAATACGTGAAAACAAAGTTGGTTATAAATACTTTTATTAAACCATGTTAATTATAACTGTCGTATTCTTACTACCCAATAGAATCAAAATAATCCTTAACTAGAATTATTCTAAATTAAATAAATATTATCAAGTCAAAATTAGAATCTTTAGAAACTCAAAACTATTAAAATGTTGATTAAAATACATAGCAGAAATATATATCGAGCATTAGCAATTATATAAAATCTGGATATTTCTAGCTTCTGGCGTATTACAATTTATTTTTTATGGTCAAAAATTTATTTGAATGTTTTAAATATTATGATTATGCTTCATGGTATTTTTTTATAGAAAACTATAGCAGATGACGAAATTTTTTGTTCTGTTAATATATTTTTGTTTAGATTTAAATACTTTCATCTCTTGGGTTAATGCTTCTTATTTCCAAATATTTTACTATGCATCGAGGCCAATTTCTCTTTTAATATAGAAAAAACGAACATCATATTTTTTAAAAATTGCAATATCAAAATAAAATAATATCAACAGACTATTTTATAGTGATTATATCATTTATGTATTATTTTATAATATAAACATTAAATTTTTCATTTTGGTAATATAAAACACCATAAAAATCGATGTATATAACTATAATTTCCCAAATCATGAATATTTTATAATTTCTATATGAGATATAGTTAATAGCAAATGAATGCAGGTTTTTATTTATGATGCACAAATCTTATCCATTTGAAATACTTAAGACCAGTGTGCTACGGCAAAACATCTGTATTTATAATAAAAAAATCACTTAGAGTAAAAATATATCAAAATATAATTTTTCGATATGATAATGTAATATTTATCGTTTAAGTAATTTTATATTTACATAAGCAGAAATATATTCATTTTTATAATGATAATTATGGTCAATTTTTGAATTTTACATATCTGGACCCGTAATATTTGCTGATCCCATTACTTGCTAAATAAAGTAAAAAATTTATGTTAAGATTACATTGCATATATACGATAGAAAATTTAGATATAATCTAAATATATCTAAAATATAAATCTTGTTATATATATAAAAATCATTCAAACATATATAATTGTATATTTATTACAATAGTTTATTTAGATATACTTGTGTATGAGTATAATTGCTAATATACATAAATTTTCATATTTTGCTATGTTATACTATTTTCTTATATTTTATATATGAAAAATGTTTATATACAAATTGTTTAACATTAGTTTAAATATTTATTGGTTTATTTATGTTTCATAAATTTTTTAGTGTATATAATTTTATTTTAATTGATGCAAAATAACCAAAATTTTACTTTTTTATTGCATATTCGATGACATTAGATTTACCAACAATGCCAAATCATCATGTTCTCTGAAGTATAACTCTTTCATAAATAAATTTGTAGAAATTTTTTTTTATGAATTATACTTGAGAATCATATCATCTGGCAAAAAAAAAGTTTCCTATAAAATTAAGTATTTTTTGTTTTTTTATCATAAGAAAAAGCTGGCATTTAATGAAAAAAATATGAAAATGGCTATCGTTTTATTTTTTTAATGTTATTTTTTTTTATATTTCTACTCGCAATAAATATTAAGCTTTGATAAAATGTTAACCTCATTGTCGATGCTTTAATTCAAGAAATTTTTTCGAAAGATTAACTATTATAACAACGTCTGTATTTATACATAATAACCCAGCATAAAAGGATGAACATAAAAAGTTGATCAAAATCTATAATATTTTTGAATCACGAATCTGCTCGTTTTATGGAAGCCTACTGTATAATGAAATATCTATGAGTTGAATTTAATACTATTCACTATAAATTATATGTCAATATTCTTAAAATTAAGTTTTTTCTATTTAGATACTAATATAGATTTATAATATATATATTTTGCATTATTCAGGTTTTAAATTTTAAATTTTATTATTTTTATCAATTGAAAGATGAATATTCTTGATAATGAGAATTTAAAACAATCTTAAACGCAATTTTTGACATAACTTGCATGTATTGAATATAAATAAGCGTTAAAATAAATGCTTGAAAACATTTAAAAGCATTAAAAGTCATAACTATTTATTATATGATATAAAAAATTTATAAATATATTATAATAAAACTGTATCAAACATATATATGGGTTTAAATTGTTTCCTAAAGGTATCAAAAGGATAATAAAATTACCATTTTAGATAAAAAAAGTACCAGTTAAAATTGTTTTTTCTAAGTCATTGACAATAAAACACTAATAGGTATGCATTACTTGCGTTAAAATGACTAAAAATACATATGTGTTAATTTCTAAGATCTAGTGACAAAAAACCGAATAAATATCTAGGTATGTATGGATGTCATTAGAATAGGTATAAATTTTTATAATTAAAATAATTCGGATTTGTAAATGAGCTGTTGATAATTAAAAAGATGAGAAATGTCAAATTTTTAAATCTAGATTCATCTTTTAGTTTACTCACTCCAAACGTCTAAAATATGCATAATAATTGTACCATATTTTTAGAATCAGAATTTAAAGTTTAATTGTACAAGGTCGTAACCGTGTTTCAATCATTCATCAAAAGCGTTACAAGTAATTAAACTCGTTTAATGTGGTTAATTGATAAATTTACAAGATCACTCTTTGTAAAAACCTTTAAATATAATTTATTCTTATGGGGTAGTGAAAGATGGAATATATGTGTAAACAAAACATTCTGTCTATATTTGATTATACAAATGAATATTAACTTATTATTTAGAATGAAAAAAAAAATATATTTCTTCACCATATCAATATATTATATTGTGGGTTTCTTCTTTACGTGATCATAATAAATAAAGCTGTTTCTTACTAAAAACCTTATTGCCTTTCTAAAAGTTACCTTCTTATAGTTCTAAGGGGATATGTCATCCAAAAGATCATCTAATATTGAAGAATATACATTTCGAAAATTATTAGCATCAAAGTGCCGAAATCATATGGATGTGAATATTTTAACTCTTTACTAGGTTTGCACAGAATTTCAAAACATTAAATTAATATTTTTCTTGTAATCATAGTTTTTAAACCAATCCATGAGATGGTTTAGTATGGCAATATATTAATATTCTTTTATCAATTAAAGAGTAACTTCCACTGTAATGTATAGTTAATTATTATCTATTTTTTAATTTAGCTAATTATTGCGTTAAATATGCAAATATAGACGCAAATTATTTTGAAAATGCTTTTAAATATCCGTTTGACTTTTATTATGGTAAACAACCTGATAAGGAATATGAAATTCAAATTTTTTGACAAGAGAAAATCAATGGTAAACTTATAGTTAATGTAAATTTATTCAAAGTTATTTAAATTTTTTTCTAACAATACCTTACCAGTATATTTATGCAAATTTGTAGAAATAAATTGACAAGATCAATAAAAACAAATGCGTTTTTATAATTTATATTAACCTTCTAGAATCTTTTTAATTGTAAAAAAAATAATTAGAATATAGCAAATCAATATAATATTTAAAGGAAAATCAAATTTTCCAAAAGAATCAAAATTCCCATTATAGATTTATGAAATTGAAAAATAATATCATTTAATAAACATCATTAAAATTATCGATGTTGAATATTATATCTTTAATTTTTTAATACATAAATCTATTTTTCAAACACTGGCATTTTCACCTGGAAAACAGATTATATCTAACTAGATATCTGTGCTGATTATATAGATAGTCTTTCTAAAACTTTTGATGTTGATAATACTCAGTAAATAAAGGTGAAAAAAATTATTAAGTAACATTAAAACCCCATAAGTATATACTGAAACTTTCAAAGGCGTTTTAAAATATAAGATGATATCGTTTAAAAACCTTATTTTGTAAAACACATGTAAGTTTATATCGAAAAAGTCTTTAATGTATGATAATATCCCTAAAACAGTACAGTGAATCCTAGTATACATGGATAAAACGACCGTAATCCAAATACTAAAATTTTTTCACCCTTTAGCTTCAATTCTATCTACCTTTAAAGGAAGATATTCTAAAATATTCTGTTCATATTTATACCCTTTTTATTGTATTTTAAAAAGCAAATATTCGTGTAATATATTTCTAAAAATGTGCATATTATTACGAAAATAAATAAATTTAAATTCTTAATATTTTAATGCCTCAAATAATTTATGTGAATGTTTCAGCGAAGGTAAAAAATAGAAGGAAAGCGATAATGCATCATAAAACACTTAATGGAAATAGAGGTAAATACTGTTCCTCAATGTATATCTAATTCATAATACTGATTTATCTCGGACATTTACAATAAAAAATTCGTTGATAAAAGGCATACTACTTGTTCCTCCTATACCATTATGTTTATTATACTAAGAAATTATTTATAAATTTAAAAAGCTTAAAAAAAAATCAATATCATGTAGATACAAAAAAACACGGGGATATATGTTTTTGCATTTAGTGTTTAGCTATTGTTTATTAAAACATATGTATTATTTATATTGATTGTATCCACAAAAACAATTTTATAATACTTAATGAACTTATCTAACGAACAAAACCCATAGAATATAAATTCGTAGTTATGAAAACCTCAGGTATACAATCTAGTGTGTAATTCAAAAAATTAGTTACTAAACACATATATTAAATATATAAAACATCACACTATGTCGCAAATATAGAAAAATATTCATTTTTTTTATTCCAACTACAAAGACAATTACTCGCATGATATTTTATAAAGGATAGGTGGTTGATGTTTATGACATGTGAAATGCTAAAAATAGAGCATCATCGATTTTCGCATATATTTCAATACAATATTGAAGCTTTTTTTCTAAAAGAATACTTAAAAAAAACTTAAAACATATATTTAAATACAATATAACATTTTAAATAATCTTAAAAATGTATGATATATAGGATTAAATAAATAAATTTTGTAAAAATCGAATCGATGCATGTCATTATATATTTGCGTTGAAATCTTATTTTTAATGTTTAGAAAACGGTTTAGTAGGGTTTTCAAAATATAAATTATGGTGTCAATTTTTATTTGTTTATGAGCTTTTTTTATATCAATTCTATCTATTAAGACATGGTCAGTGTATCGGACGCATTGCACAGCTCCTTGATGTATCTTTTGATACCTTGCCCTGATCTATCTAAATCAACTGCTCTTCTTCTCTCAAATTAGATGAGTTATAGTGTCTTGCGGAGTGTAATTATAGTGTCAAAAGTATTTTCTATTTATAGTAATATATAAATAGAGGCTCTTTTTATTTCTTGTTATCCCATAAAAAAGTCACAGTCAATACTTGTGATTTATTAGCACGTAATTAGGCAATAGTTTGAATGTGAAGGATATTCAATAAATAGAGTAAAATCTGCAATTTAAACTAATGGAAAGAATTAAAAATATACGAAGTGTTGCAAAATTAAAATTAACAATAAATATAAAAATTAAGCGGATGCCTGCTTAGTAAAGCAAGTTTGGCAAAATCACACTTGCTTGATATCGTATATACAATAATCAGATCCCTTCTTAAATAACATTTTATGCGGGTTACAGAAACTATAGGTTGAATTATATACATAAAATGTGTTAAATTTAATCATAATATTAAAAATAGATAGCAATTCAAGTTATTAGATACTATTTCAAAGTCGATTTTTATTTGTTTTCAAATTTTATGTATACTATAAATCATATCGATGTATAGAAGAAACTTTGTGTGTAAATATAAGTAAAACTGGAAAAATATATAGCGTAAAATTTATCAAATCTCATCTGTATTCCACTTGATCATAAATTTAATATTTGCTAGATTTTATTCTTCTGCCTCCAGTCATCTATTATAAAGCTCAATATTATGCTTTACTTTGAATTCTAACTTCTATATAAAATAAAATTAATTTACATGGTCATTACTAATTTATAACATAAATTAAACCCTTGTAATTATTTAGAAAATAATAGAGACTCTTTTTATAAATATCGGGATGTGAATAGGCAAATGTTGTATCGTCTTACATTCTAATACCATAAAAATATACAGGTTTACGTGATTTAATGAAAATACTTTAGACATAAGCCGGTTTATTATAAAATCACCTAAATCATAGATAAATCATATATTTTCTGAAATCTTATTCTCTATTTATTTTAATGTTTTTTTACATTTATTATTGCTTGAATTCTGTATAATCTTGTAATGTTCATATTAAATAATTCCTTGTCTTTTTTTGTATTTATTTGAAAGCATCAATGCAACACTCTTCCTTATAAATATTATTACTTTTTATCCAAAAAATTAACTAGATTTTATATATTTTAAATCTATTATTAGAATACAATGGTAAAGTATAAATATTTGGCAAAATTCTTCAGCATAGATTCATAATTTGAAAAATGTGGAGTATGTTATAAAAATAATAGCGATATATTATAATTATAAGGGTTAAAAATAAATCGGGAGAATTAGAAATCGCATAAACAGTAGAATTAAGAAAACCACCTGAATTAATATCATTCGAAAGAAATTCTTTAAATATCGCTTCGATCAACATTTTTTATTTGGGATGACAAAAAGTAAACCACAAAAAAATTTAAGAAATATAGATTATATTTTAATTAAAAAAATGCAAATTTTCCTTTTAAGTTGTTTAGAACTAATCCCGATAACTACAAGAATTGATTCATACATAATAAATTGCAAATTTATTTAGCTCAATATTTAATTTTGGATTATGGATTTTATGACCTTTTTAATCTTCAAAAAATTATTTTCACGAGAAAGCGTTAAAATATTAAGCTCTTTATTTTGCAAAAATTCAAGATACATAGTTATAATAATTTTACCTTTAAAAATTATTTATCTTAGAGAAATCACTGGGTTTTATATATCTTTTTCAATGTAATTATATTCATTTTAAAAATTTAAAGATTTTACAGAACAATCATACATTTCAATTTTTTTTGTTTAATTTTTATGTAGAATTTATATAATTAAAATAATTATTCTGTGATTTGTATTCTTTTTATTTTTCTACTTATTATATAATAATTTAATTTAATATTACCATTGAAAATAATTATTATTCTACTTTTACAATTTTACTAACATTGAACAAGATATTAATAATTATGTAACTAATATGTTAAATTCTTGCATAGATCCTGTAAAAAAAACATTTAAATTTTAACCATTAATATTTATGATGGTAAGCATATTTATCACCATGTCTTTGAAAAAGAATAGACGATTACTATAAATAATTACGAGTGATCCATATATTAACATATAAAAATAATTATTTCTCATTATAAACTATATCAAAATTGGTTAGAATGAATTTTTCATATGAGCCAAGTAAAATATCACCCCAAGAATGAGAGAAGGCGAAAATAAATTGAAAATATATTGAACAAATATGAAGGAATGTAAATGATACGATAACAGCATTATTTATTAAATCTTTAATTAGCTATGCCAAGCTAAGATGTTATTAATAGTGATTATGAAATTACGCCAGTAAGTACCAGATTCAGATTACTGACAGTGCTGTTGGTTGGCGAAAGTATCTGTAAAATTTTAAATATTTATTTTTTGCAGACTGAAATCGGATTTGGAACATGTTGCAATAATTGTATTTAAAAGCATGAATATATTTTAGATTGTCTAACATAAGTATTATCTAAGAGTTTGAAAAGCCAACTGAATCAATAAAATAAGCTTTACCAATAGAATTAAGAAGAACTCGTGAGTAAATAGGCCTGAAAGAAAAAATGAAGGAAGGATTGAAAGAGAGTAAGACTTATAGAACTTCGTACCAAATCGGTAACAAAGAGCAATATAAATATGTATTATTTTTATTTTTCTGTATAGCTAGGCTTTTTGAAACATCCATTTTCTTTGTCTATACGCAATTTTTTAATATTAAAATTTCTTAATCTAACATCTTCGTCTTCCTTCGTTTCGAATCCATAAATAGGATTCTTCTCACATGGCATGCTATTTCATGAGTTCTATCGAAGTTTGAACTCTTATGTTTGTCTCTACTTCAAATAGATTTTTATTCTCCCTAATATTCATATATATTAAAAAAAATAAGTAATAAATTTTATTTATGTTATGGCCGAAAATATTGTAAATTGAAATCCATGGCTAATATGAATATTTTTTTTTAAGTTCACAGCTACTCATATTCTTTGGAAAATATTTAGTGAATATTGGTTTGAATTGTTGTTACGCATATTCTGTATTATTAGAAAGAATATAGCTTCTACAAGTTAACATTAAAAAATTGATACAATGTTGCATTATTGTATTGCGAATAAATCACAACTATAACAACCGAAAATATTTATGAATCGAAACTTTGAAGTTTTTTATGAATCTTAGATTTTTGAGATTCTTAACAAGATTACAATCAATAAAATATGATATACGGAATAAAAAGTATCGATCATCAACAAGACGTAAACATAGTATACTATATTATTAAATTATATATTATATATTTAATGTACAAAATTTTAACTTCAAAGTTTAATGTTCATAGATTGCCAATTTGAACAGAAGCAAATGCACAAAGAATAATTTTGAGAAATATCTTGTATTTCAAGATCTTAAGAAATGATATAGACAATATATATATATAGAAAAAAATATATATAAAATCGTACGACATTTGTTTTATATAGCAATATAAAGTTTTGACGAAACGAGGAAAGAAATATAATTACTAAATTCATCTAACCTGCTTAATTGGATATTCATGTAAAGATTAAAGTGATTAACTACTACTAAATTTACTTATGTACCCAAATGATATTGTTTGAAAGAATTTAAAAAAAAGAGATGAAAGTATTTCACCTTGATTATATGTTCTTTTAAGATTGTTTTATGTAAAAAATCTCGCTACACCAGCGTTCTTCGACAATCTAAAAAATAGGTACAATAGCATAGCACAACATATTCTCTTTTCAATCGTTTAGTAAAATTTTATCGACGAAAAAGACTTTAAAACCCTTGGGCTGAAATAAAAATATAGTCAAATGAAAAAAAATATTAATAAACCTTTATATATTATTACGCATTTAAAATAAATAAAGGGATAAAAGTGATTTTTCTTCAAAGTGTAAATCGTCAAAAGAGAAAGCTTTATTCCATAGAAAAGATAAAAATCAAGAAAGAAATAATGAAAACGCATTTGCATCAAAAACTATAGAAAAAAAATGTGTATATTGATTGAAATCAATGAATTAGTAAACATTCATATAAATTTGTACTAATTTTACCTGATAAAATATTTTATTTACATCATATTCAATGATAATATAAAAAAAATCATTCGATTAAAATATGAATGTAGAAAACCTTTTTTTTGCCTCAATATAAAATCAAAAATTTATGTTAATCCACCAATATAAAAATACTATGTATAATTATGTAATACACGTTTATAAAATTTACTATAAATTTAGATTTTTCTATCAATTTGACAAAAACACGAAATAATAAAATCATGTTCCATGTATGTAAGGCTAATATCAATTTTATCGATGGCAAGAGTTTGTGAAAAAATCAAGCATGTATTAACTTGATTTGATCGCTCTAAGAATCCATGAAATATATAGAAAACGCAAGTACTGTAAAATATTGTTCTTCTATTTATATTTACTCTATCGATATTTTATGGATGACATAGCTAGAATACAGATTTCTAGATATTCATAATAATAAAATAGAATATATTTTGTTATTTTTAGAATTCAAATCAAAATATAAATTATATATATTGATTTATCACTATCAATAAATTTAAAAAATTGATTTTCATAAATTATGTATTAGCTTAAAATAAACATTAATTAATTTACTTAATATGAAAACAGATTTTATAGTCCTCAAGCATATTTATATATTAAATATATTCCCGTGTGCCTAATTCGCATAAATTCTAAAAGATATGCGCTATAAATTAGATAATCACTTTATACATATATTTATCCCTTAATATATCCATATTGATTTGATTTCAATATGTAATTTTTTTTAGAATTACCACATAGAATCACAAAAAATTATAATTTAGACAAATCATTATGTTTACTTGTACTAAATAAGTGTGTAAATTTATTTTGATAAAATAGTCAATTTTACTTTTGATTTCTATTTATTTCACTTTATCATTTCTTTAATTTTTTAGTCCATAATACGTCAACTATGTATCATGACACGCCTATGTGAACCTATATGGCTTTTTTTCCAACATCGTCGTTTATAATTATATCCTTTTTTCAATCGCCAACGGACCCTTGTTTTCATATATTATTCTGATTCTCTGAAATGCTATTGGTATTTTTATACTCTGTAAATGCTGTTATATGCCTAAATGTAAGTTATTCGATATTATTTTTCACAGGACTAAATTTATGAAAATTATTTAGTTTTGGCTCTCGAGCACAACTTGGAATAATTTTTGTATGTAAAGCATATTTTTATTTTCGCTTATTTTTTTCATATGAATTATTCGATAATATTTTTAATCCTTTCGATATCTGTAAATCTAAGCGTCTGTCTCAATCTCGGGGTTTGTACGCGTGGATAATTATATATTAGTCAAAAATATTCTGTACGATAAGAGATATGAAATTTTAATTGTAATATAAAAACTTGGTTTCTGTTAAATTAACTAAACAATCATGTCTTAAAATATACAAGGGTACTGTTTGGGCATGCTGTTATTTCCTATGAATTAATTTCTATATTTATTCGGGATATATCTATCATAGGTTTATTCATAAAATAATTCGTTAAAGGCTTTTTACCATATACGATATTATAAGTTTTTTTTACGAACAAAACCTTGTTTTAAAATTTAAAAATTCCGGTATCTTTATTGAATGTTATTTTTATATGTCATCAACGGCTAAATCCACAAACACATTTTATGGTGATTTTCAGGAAAATATAATGGCAGTGATATAGTTATAAATGCATCATTTTCAAAAGAATAATCTAATGAATGCAATTAGCGCTTGTTGCAAGCAAGTGTTTGATATCTGTAATAACTTATATAGAATAATGAATAATTTTCTTGTTTTATCCTGTTTTAAAATATATGGTATAAGAGATTTAAGATATAAAGACTTGGATTGTGCAGAAATTTACTATTTTTGGGCAAAGAAGAATATGTATAACAAAACTCAAAACCTATTGGTATATGCTTCCTATGGGAAATTAACCGAAAAATCATAAATTATATGATTTTAATTCCTAATCTTTGACCTTTAAGAAATATCAAATTATACTATTCCTGTTTTTTCATGTAATCAACCTACTTGAAATTTTTTTGCCGAGACTCTTGAACTAATAGGCAATAAAATCAACAGATAATATGAATAGTTTGTATCTAGCAGCCTATACGACTGAAATTATGTGATTTTTGACTTACTAAAGCCAAATAATTTAAATGTTGATAAGTGTATTTTAAAAACAGCTGAAAGTGGATATCACAATGATAAATTCAGTTTGAAAGATATAACCATACCATTAAAACTATTTTGACAAAATTTCATTATATTTCAAGAAAAATTATTCAAATATTTTGCAAGTTCATAATGTATATTCATATCATGTAAAATAAATATAGAAACTATATCATAGATATGAAAATAATAAAAAATGTATATAAATTGTTTTTTCAATTAAGTATGCTTCCCGAGCTGTGATAAAAATAAAATATAAAAATCCCAAATATAAATTATCGTTTTTATTTATTTGGAACTTCGTGTTTGTGATCTTTTTATGGGATAAAAAGATTATCAATTAAGGTTTTTTGTATTTTTATAAATATAAGTGGTTTCTTGGGAGTCATATTATAACATAATAATGCTTCGAAATACCTTTATATGTGGTAATGTATATTTATTATAACATAAACACATCGCAGAACACACTTTAAGATAATTTTTGAAAATAAAAGAAGTTGTATGAATAAAAAATGATTGTATCAAAAGATGCAATGAGATTTTAGACTATTGGTAATATTCCGAACTATTTAAAGTAGTGGAATTAAATATAAAACGAAACCAAGCCTAAAAATAAAATATTGCTAAGGAAAAAGGAAAAAAAACTCAATTCATAATTTTGTAATAAATATAATACAATTTTTTTGATCTTTAAATCATCTAATCGTGATAAACTCAATACATTATTACAAAGAGTTCTGAACTTTTTTTTAGTGAAAAATTAGTCTTTCCATGTTTATATCTTGGACATGTTTTTTCTGTCATAGTAATAACTTAAGTAAAAACATACAAAATAATTACAATAATAAGTTTTTCAAAAATAAAAATGAACGAAAAATGATTTATTTAATAGTATTTTAATGCTTCTGCGCTTTCTGAAATTGTTGGAAAAATGGGGATATAACCTATAATAGAAATATATAATAAAAATTCCTAAAAAAATGTTGTATGTAATATACTTTTATATGAATAGTTTTTAACTGGATTTATTAAATTGTGAAGATATATGATTCTAAATTATTGTGGCATCTTTGGTTTTAAAAATATATAATGAAAGTCGATTAGTGTCTGGATCATCTCAGAAGATATTTTCACGAAAAAATCTTTAACATTTTGCATATTTTTTTCTTTAGCGATTTTTATTTGTAAAACTATGGGCAAATAAAACACATCAAATATGATATGTTCACAAATTTGATTTTTAAATATTTCTGAAAAAGATAAATGAATAATTAATTCTGGAACGACAGGGCATAAATTTTTAAACATACAGATTTTTTTATTTTACAAACATTTAATGATAAATCTGTACATATAGATCATATACAATTATCTAGACATAATTAAAAGAATTATTTACATATTTCATGTAAATTGATGATAAGGGGGGCGTTTTTTATGCTATATTTATAAATCTAGGGACTAGTGTTTTAGGGTTATAGCTCTTCGAAATTTATAATATTATAGAATACTCAATTCGCGTTCAATTTAATATACTTTCCATTTATGTTATGATTTTACCATTTATTTTTAATTCAAATGATATGCTATTATAATGTCGCGTAAAGGTCTTTTGTGCATATTATATAAGTTAAATTCAAAAAGTTTATCTAATAAAGTTTTATAAAAAATCCATTTCTATGACTGTGAATGAAAATTATACATATAACATTATATGTTTTTTAAGCACCGATATAAGTAAAATGTTTAATTTTTTATATTCCATATCTCTATAAAATTCCGACGCAATTTATTAGATTAACCGTTATAATCATCCAAATTTCGGGTTTTTGCAATGAAAAAATCACTCATCATACCAATAATACCATTTAATATTTGCACTTACGTTTGAGAGTCATTTGGAATTTTTCTGAACAGGATAATGTGCATTTTTTTAAATGTAGCTTTCATTTGCTGTATGTCGGCCAGAGTGTTTTGGTGTATCACTTGCGCTTGTCGTATTTATTATCAGTCTTATAATTTATCAATGCTCTGCGTGTGATAATTTCTACCTTTAAGCTTATGATTTATAGATTCGCATCGAATTTTTAGATTAGTAATAGTGTTCACAAATGAACATTTGTAATATCAAGTATAGATGCTGCAAATGTTAAAACCTTACTAACTAAAAATTCAAAATACATCGTGTGCGATATTAATATATAAATAAGCATATAAAAATAGAAAAATTTTACATATTGATCAACGATATTTTATATAAATTCTTTTAAAACCCTTTTTAGATACAAAAAAAGTTTATGTATTTGTCAAAATAAAGTTTTTTTTTATAGAAACACGATTTTTTTATAGAAAGACATATGAAAGATTTTGCTATTTAATATTTCTTTTTACAAGCCTTCTTCTTATAATAATTTACGTTAAATTAACTTTATTGAAAAATAGGGTCACCGATCGCTGTATGTATTAAGACAGGGTAACAAACTAAAATATACTTCTAGTGTGCAATTTTATGAGTGAAATATACCGTAATTACATGAATTTATTAATAACATTTAAATAAAATTGGAATGTCTTTTATGTGGTTTTCGATAGAAATATTGTATCTTCTAATCTCAATTCTATTACTTAAGAAGATTAAAATAACAACAGAAGATTTTAAAATATATATAATATAATTTTATTAAATATATATAGATAAGATTTCTTTATACATGATCAATAAAGAATTTTTAGGAATCTAGAATGACTAATAAGATATTTATTATATTCAAAAATATAAATTTTGAGACTATGCGTTTTTTAATCATCATAAATGATAACATAATTTATAATATTAATTTTAAAAATTATATGAACCATACTATACATAGTATTTACGCTCGAAGTTGCTAAATATATTTATGAAGGCTTATATTGGTGCGATATAATAATAATGCAATAAAACGATAAATTTCTACAAAAACACGGATATTTTATTAGATTCAATTGAAAATGATTTGGATATAACAGACACAATAATAAATTTACAAAATTAGATATAATCTACTGGAGTTTGCAATTTTGAATATTGGATAGTTATGTGCATTTTAGTTACTTCAATTGCATATACCATATAATTTGATAAATTAATATTTGTATATATTATTCATGACAAATTACAAATAGTTATAAAAAAAATTCAAAGAAAATAGATATATATAAAATAAAATCTATCTAAGATAATTTGGAGATCCTAAGTTTGAAGCATAACTATTCTACATATCAATTTACATCAAGTAAATAGTTATCAGTTTTTTATATAATAAAACTATTTTTTACAGAAACAAATATAAATTCATACCGATAAAACACAGAATTAATCACCTTTTAAATTGTAGCATCACTCTAATTTTCTTTTTTATTAATTAAAACCATAAGAAAATAGTTTTTACATCTTAACCATATAACAAAAAAGTTGGGTATCAACCTCACTGAATATTATATAGAATATTTTAATAAAAAAATATTACAATTAAAATGCATCATATTTACCGAATGTTTTGAGAAACTACAAAAACAAAGTTTTATCTCTCATTATATTTCCAATGTATTTATTAAAGTGTTCTCCATTATGAGAGTTATATTGTCATTCAAGTTTAATATAAATTAGACAGGAATTTCTCTATACAATATTTGCAGAAAACTTTATATACTTTTACATCATATGTTTTTTATATCATTTATTTATTTTCGTAATATTCATTACAGCAGAATTCGAATGGTAATTTTATTTTAAAATATTACAAGGAATATAAATTTAAAATATTTTTGCCAAAATAGGAGCGTTAGCAAAAATAATCCACTTTATCAATATTAAGACCTGGAGCATATTTTTTTAAACCTTGATGTTCAGAAATATCGTGTTGTTGTATATAATAATTTTTTTTTTAAACCGTTTCAATTTGAAGTTTAATAAAAATATTATAACACATATAGTCCGTTTATCGCATGATAAATATAAATAATCTTTTTTGTCATTAAAATATCCTCCAAATCAATTAATTAGCATCCTGCTATTATGAAATATAACATAGATATGTTCAAACAGATATTAGTTGATTTATATAATGTATAACAATTTGTTGACATTTGAAAAAATTCCTATTCTTTGCATACAAAAAATTATATTGATAATTCATTTGCCCTTCGAAAAGTTAAATAATTATAAAATTATGTCACCTAAAAACTGGAAACCATTTTTTTACATATAGAAAGACTGGGTCCGAATACAATAACTTGCATTCTTTTGAGTCATATCAACCCTAATAAAATGATAGACTGCATTCTTAAATCTTTAGGGATAATTTTACACAGTTTTAAATACAAGGAATCGGCAAAAACTTATGTGCTTGTCGGTACATTCCTAAATAAAATAAATAGTATTTATGTATTGGCTCTATCATTTTTATCAACCAGCGTAATATTGAATGGTGATGTATGTTATTTTATCTTTCCTTGATTTTCGATTTTTATTTATATGAATACTGATCTTAAAGTAAGAATCTACAATTTTATGTTTAATGACTATTTCCAAGAATGTAAGACATAGTAATTTTCATGTAATGACTCTAAAGATCAATTACTTTTTTCAGATATACTATTATTTTTTTGGATCAAAGCTTTGAAAATTAATATTTTTTTTAAATTAAGCATTCAAGTAACAAACAATAGCCTAAAACCATAGAGTACGAAAATAATGACTAATAGAAGGCTTTTGGTAGAGTAAAAAATGAAAGTTATTGCAAAGTATTGAAAATTTTACGCAATTTTGTTTCTTTTGACACACCGATATTTACTAAATTAATACGCAAACACACAATATCACGTATAAAACAAAAAATATTATCAAATTTAAATAAAGGGATATTATTTATGTTAAAAAACAAAAAATGGATAGGATTAATGTATTTAATGCTAAAAACAATTTTGGTATAAAGTAAATGATGTAACTATGTGCAAAATATCATATTTTTTATATTTTTAAAAAAAGATAAAAAGCCATATCGTTGGTAAACTATTAACTACTGCATCGTATTATTGGCGAAAATAGGACCACGGTAACGTTTCAATAAATTAAGGTGTATATTGTAAAAATATATTCATATAAATAGCCAAATAGCCCCTGTAAAAAAAAGATATATATTTCGTACGAAACATAAATATAAAATCGTCAGTTTGGCATTATCTAAAAAAAATTGCTGATTTTAAACCAATTTATTGTTATATTTTATTAAGTACAGAGAAATTTAAATGATATAATCCATATAAATCTAATATAAAAACCATGTGAAATAAATAAAAATTTATTATTAAATATATTATGAATTAAAATATAATTATAAAATCTTTTTTTTTTAAATTATCATTTAAACAAAGCGCCTTTTAACATTAGTTACGCATACCACCTCCATTTAGTATCATCATGCCAAAATTATACAATTTATATATTCATATATTTTAAACAGCATATACATATAGAAATTTATTCTTACAAATATATAAATATTTTTATACAAACTGCGATGTGTGTTTTTAAATTTCCAACTATAATGATATGATTTGAAAGAGGGTCGGAAAAAATAAAAAACAAAATATTTATAGAATATTCAATTGAAAACATACGGAATTAACTGTTTTCTTAATGTTTTCTTATACTATGAAGCTTCAATAATTCTAACAAAAAATGTCTTGTTTTATGCTTTAAAAGAATGTATTATAACCGAGTCGCTTTATACTCTGACTATATTCATTTATTATTATATTTTTTTGTTTTTTTGTCGCCAAATATTTATATGTTTATCATCATATTTCATATTTTTTATGTATTGGCGGTTTACCATTGTTAGCACGAACAAAAGCTTTTATATCATATTATTTGTGACTCATAATTATGGTATAAGTTTTAGGAATTCTTTTGCCGATAAAATTTTAAGGGGTTCAACATGATACAGAAGCATACAGTGTTGACTAATAATATCACGGACTCAATAAATCCATGCTATAAAAACACAAAAAAAAATATTTACAGTAAATAATATCGATTATGCGCTTTTACGTATAATATTGCAGTAAAATTTTTTCTAAATCTATTTAGATGTATATTGTAAAAGATGTTATTATGTATAAATAATGTAAATTCAGAAGTCTGAATATAATATATAATTTATAATGATTTTGATCCTTAAATTTAAAATGAATATGTAAAGATGTTATTTTATGTTCTTTAATTTTTTAATAGTTTGCATACAAGAAAATACTTTCTTCTAACATAGGCCAAAAAATGAAATTTAACCAGCATAATAATTTCTTTGGCAAACTTTAATATTTACTAAACGTTAATAGTGAATGAATTATATTTAGATATCTGCTATTTCGGATAAACATATATTCAATATCGCAAAAAAAAATATTCTACTGCTGTCGGGATATTTTTCGGATAAGCGTAATCTGATTAAAAAAAGAGAAGATGATTCATTATGTCAACAAAAAAACGAACAATTTATTGCATATTATGAGATTATTGCAAATCAGATTTCTCATTGCGTGAATGTTCTTTTTTCTAATATTAATCTAAGAATATAAATCATGTTTACTATATTAATAAGCTTTTTAACATTAAACTTTTGTTCATAAATTTCTAAATATATTTTTTTGATTAACATTTTTTTAATACAACTTAGATCTTAGTTTAATTATTTCAACAATAAAAAATTATTGTTTCGTCTATAATAAGTTCCTTTTGCTAGAAATCGCAGTGTATAATGTTATATACTGATATAAAGTGTATTGAATGTCCAATGCATTATATCTTATATCTTTATTTAAATGTAAAAGAATGGTTTTTGTGTGATTATAGGACATTAACTTTCCGTTGTAAATATATTTTTTAATAAAAACTTCCATATTATATTTGTAGTTTGTTGTTGAAATACTTTTAAACTATAATTAAATATTTTATAAAGGTAAATATTCAAAAATAACAAATATGCGCGAAGATTACAGCAAAAATATTCTAGAAACCTAGTTTAATGTTTTTTTGATGCAAGCAATGGCATAGAAATATTATTAAGGGTAAAATTCGGATTAAAAATGTAAAAAAAATACTTATTTTTAGTTCTTAAAACAAATATAGCTATTTAAACAGTATTTTTTTTTGAACCTAAAACTATGAAGGTGTTCTAATACCTAAAACATCCGGAATTCGACTTTCAATCAATATAATGAAAAAATACTTTTTTTTCAATGCGATTTATGGATTTTAAAATGATTCATGAACCCTAAAATACGCATATAAAATGCAGCAATTGCATTCGTATCCTAAAAAATAAACAGTATAACTGCATTAAATCACTGAAAAGTATGTTAAATCGATATAAAAAAATATAATTCGCGCTACTACATAAATATACATCAAATCAAATTAAAAATAAATTCTAGTATCTGATTTAAAAAAAATTGAAATTTTTTCAGAAAATATACTGATGTTTCCAGATTTAATATGACAAAGGAATTGAAAAACATATATTCTGCACTCCAAAAAAATTATGAATAAGTTTATTGTTTATTAAAAAAAATATTTTTGTTACAGTTTAAAAGTTTAAGGCACTTAAATTTATCTCTAGAACTAGTTAATTATATATACAAAAATTCGAATTTTTTAATTTGCTCTTTTGTTAGAGTTTTGTGCCTTATTAGACTTATATCTTTCTGTATTCTTTACCTTTATATTTTTAATTTTTAGCTATTCATGTTTGTATATAATGACATAAAACTAGATTTTTAAAAGAATCTAATTTTAAATGAAAAATAAAATTTCTACTGGTTAACGTATTTTCAATCAAAATAGCGTTTATTATATCCATATTAACATTATTTTTTCGAATCTCATTTTTGTTAATTCTTTGGATTATACGCAATTTAAACGTTTTTAAAATAAAATGCATATTATTTTATTTGTTTACAGTATTTAGAAAGTATAAGCTTTGTTGTATTTTTAATCACATATTAAGTATTTAGAAGAGATATAAATGGGCTTTTTTATATAATGAACCCCTAGTTATATAGTATTTTGTGTTTTAATAATTATAGATATGCGAAAAAGAATCAAAATATACGAATATATGTAAAATAATATTGATAAAAATTTTTTAACAGAATGCTCTAGACTTAAATTAATCGATTATTTTATTAAAATTATAAATTTTATTTGTCATAAATATGGCAAATATAAAAAGTCAAATAATAGCACATAAAATAATATATTTTTTGTTTTTTATTGCAGATACATCATTTTCTTTATAGATATATAAAGAAAAAAATTACAGTTGCTTTATTAGTAGAAAAAAAACAGTATTTACATGATATTATATGTGAGCAACATTTAATAATTGATTATTATGACTTTTTATCTTTATAGTGAGCTAGTATTTGGTATTTGGTTTTTTTTCATGTAATTATTTTATATCTTTAATGATAAAAAAAATAGAAGAGATCACCAAATATACTTAAAATGCTATTTTTTAAGAACCCACGATTCATAATAAATAGCATTTCTGATAAGATAATGCAATTTAATATATAATGCTGCGTAAATAACACCCTAAGTTATATTGATATATACAAAAGATCAGTAATTGCAAGTTTAATTTTTTTATACATCATTTATCGTATTTTTATTTTATTTTTTCTTCTAAAAGTTTTTATAGCCGCGTGATGTTTTTATATGCAAGTAACAACATACATGAACAATTTGATATGAATTGTTAGTTATAATTTCCAAATTATTTTATTCATGTTTTTCATATATTGAAATGCGACAGTATTTATTCATTTTCACAGAATACCTTATTTCAAATGCTCTAAGAAAAACTGATATTTGACATTGAAATGCTTAGTTCCTTCTATGTATCTTCATAAGGTCGTTAATTCTTATTTTTTTTGTTTTTGTGTTTGTTTATCTTATAAAGACAATCATATATATTTATAATTAAATTCTTTCTATGTATATATGATCATGGATGATTTTTTTCGATCGTTTGAACAGTTTTCAAATTTTAAATGTGCATATGATTCTTGAATAATTTTTTTGCAAAAACATGATATTTTAAATCTTCACTTCCATATATTTATTTATTCATGTTGACTTTAGGAAGACCCATCTTTTATTTATTTCTAGTTATTATTTTTTAATTTGTTGTTATTTTAAAGATATAATTCCATTCTATCTTTTTCATTGAAATTACTAATCGCAAAATTGTAATTTTTATAAATTCTCAAAATAAAAACGATCTAAAAAATATTCACAATCAAAGAAATTGATGTCCAAGTTATTAAAGACACGTGTATCATATAAGAATTTTTTATATATTTGCAGGATTGGAACTAGGTATGCTAATTTTTTTGTGGTATAAGCGCGTTGAAATTATTTTAATCTTAAACAGGCAGTTAGTGATAATATTATAAGTCTGTAATATTGATTTCTTTTTAAATATAAAAACTTATAAATTGTTCTGCACTGATGCAAATACATGAAAATTCTTATTTTGATAGCTATTTATTATTTTCATTTTATTTTAAATAGACATATTCTTTTATTGTTTGCTTTTTATGTATCAGTCATTCCAGTTCTAAAACTATTTTTGTGAAATTTTATAAACGGATCTCAAGAACTCATGTCATTATATTACAAGGAGATACAGACGGCTGTTCCGCATTGCATTATTAGATTAAAAATTAAGACACAGCTTAAAACACAGTACAAAATTAGAATCACGCATGAAAACAATTATATTTTCTTACTTTCAACTTTTAATTGTTATATTATACATGAGAAATTCTCCCATATGTTATAACATGGGACGGTGTGATGACTCGATATCATAAAGGTTACCTGAAGGAACTAGATGGCACGAACCAGGCTATGGCATACATTCAAACCTTGGGATTGAGATAAACCATTGAATTAATAGGTCTCGAAAGAAGGAGGGCTTTGAAGAAGACTTTATAGAGGAGAAGATGGTCATAAGTATAAATACGCTGTGCGTACCGGGAATCAAGCAAGTTGTGCCTGAGAACAAAAACTAGAATTACGATTATAAATTTAGCCCATAAATAAAAAAATACTCTAAATATATTAAATATAAGAAATAACTATAAATATTACATTTTTGATTAATCCTTTAAAAAAAATAAATACAAATATATAACAAAAGAAAGATTTACGAAACATACTACATAATTGAAAAGTATTTATCTGATGTTGAAACAATAAATTTATACCCTTTACCACCAAATACATATAAATTTGTTTCGTGATAAATTTATAGTTTATTTTTCATCCTACGGTTAGTAGTAAAATGTTTCCTAGCTTTATAACTATTCCTTTTTTTATTATAAATTGTCTTGGAACTGTTTATCTATGCTTTAACTTGTTTTTACATCATATCGCCTTCATATACATCAAAACCTATGTCAAAACCAAAAGGTTAAAGCAAAAATTCGATATTTGTTCAAAAAATTACATATATGATTGTTTTAAATAAAATATAAATTTCACATATGTATAATATATACATCAAGAAACATATTCGATCACCACTAACAAATAAACAACCATTTAAGGCATATTTATTCTTAATGTAATAAACAATGAAAGTTAAACTATTAAAGAAATAGGAAACATGCCATTAGTTTTTACCAAGAAATAGATTTAAGATACATGTATACCACTTGAATCGAATATAAATTTTAAATACTACTATTAATTGATAAATTTATCGAATGGTTTTTTCTGTATACGATGACTAGATTTTGGACGAATAATAAAGAAACCCTTTAAATTCATCATACTGAATTCTGTGTCTCTTATTATATAACTTAAATACCATATATAGCAAAGATTTTGTATTTTTATGTATAAACTGGGCCTTTAGTGATATCCTCTGAATCTCTAAATTAAATGATACACAGAATATGATTTCTAACCCATAGCACAGCAATACAATGAAATTTGCTTTTAATTTAACATGCAAACATTTAACATAAAAAAATATCATTAGTAATTGATAATGTGGTATATATAAAATGTATATCCTATGAAAGAGGAACTGTTTGTAATAAAGTTTATAGAATATAAATTTACCGTGAACTAAAACTAAAATATGATGTAGTTTCTTAGTTCATTTAACATTAAAATCGAAAAGATACATGGATGCAGGAAAATATGATACTTGACTAAAATTATGCAAAATATGTCCGATGGGAGCAAGAAATTATTTATTTTATAATTCGATCAATATATCTGTGCGTATTGTCATTACAGATCTTATGTAATTTAAGTGATTGCGTTGTATTTAAGCTTATAAATCATATGAAACCATAACATTATTTCTCTATATAAAAAAGATCTTTTCACTTTTCAAAAAAATCATTTGTGCAAACTATTATAGAAAGATTTGACTGTATTTGTCTATATCCCTATTTGATAATAATTCAAATATCAAAATTAAAATTCTTTTTTAAGATGATTTTGTGATCAAAATAAATCAAATAAAAATTTCGTTTTTTTATTAAAAATATGAAAATTTGATATATATTATAAACATTTAAATTATTTGATGTTTTTAATATTCAATATTGCTTTTTAAAAATACTATTATTGTATAAAACTTCCACTTAAGTATATAGAGAATATTTTTGAATTTAAAGCATTCCTAGTAGTGTTTTGAATCTTTAAATTTCTAAATATCATCCGTATTTAAAAATCTATGAAATTCCACGGATGATCATTCGATTCTATATGTTTTGTTTCCCGACCTAAGATTTTAATTACGCTTAATAAGTAAAATACAGTATCACATTTATTATCCCATTAAGACTTTAAAATCGATATATATATGGATCTAATTACAAAATCTTGAAGAAGCATTACTAGATTATTTTCAAAAGAATTTATTTATGAATTAGTCGATTAAAATTAATGTATATTGTTGGTGCAAATCACACTCCACATATATAGAATTACTTTGCTATGAACAATTTGAAAAGCCGAAAGATCGTATATATATAAATTAAAAACACGCATAAATCTTATAAATTTTAAACCAGATAACAATTTATGATTTTGTTATTCCTCATATTAAATATGAATCATGTACATGGATTTATCATGGGACGGTGTGGTGACACGAAATCATAAAAGGTACCTGAAGGAACTAGATGCCACGAGCAAGGTTGAGGCATATATTCAAACCTTGGGACTCGGATAAACCCTTGAATTAATAAGTCTCGAAAGAAGAAGGGGTATTGAAGAAGACTTTGGTGAGGAGAAGATAGCCGAAAGTATAAATACGCTGTGCGTACAGAGACTCAAGCAAGCTGTGCCCGAGAAAAAAACTAGAATTACGACTTTAAATTTAGCCCATAAATAAAAAATAGCATGGATTTATTATTTCCAAATAAAATCCAGCATTAAATGTAAAATAAAATTTAAAAAGTAATTTTTCTAATTTAAGAAATATCAAGAGAATTGAATAAATATTTTAACCTATAAAATAAATTGTTATGAATATTATAATTCTAAATAAAAACCTTAAAAACCAAAGAATTTTTAATTTCGCTACAAAGTACCTAAAAACTCGAATTAATACTGACTAAAATGATATACAAAACATTTGCTAATAAACATGATGTATAAAAATATACATAAAAACCAAATCTTAAACTAATTTATTGTTTAATGTGTATCAATAGCATGTTAAATCTCATAAATGAATTAAATTACGCAAAAAATACTGTAAATTATTTTATTTTTTTAATAAGTGTTATTCTATATAAACTGAACATAGCTAATATAAAGGCAATTATGTCCATTAAATTTTCAATCAATTTTCTACCTGATCAAACTGGTATTAAACAATACAAGAAAATATGGGTAGTTGTATTTAAGAAAATGAAATATTATATTAATCCTACAAACAAAAAAAATTTTGCGAAAAGTTAATAACCGACATTTAGATTTGTTTAAATTTACATTAATGACTTCCTATTTGTAAATTTTTCAAAAGCACTAGATGTCTGATGTGAATTAATTACATATTAAAAGAAATTTAAAATTATATTTGCTAATATTATCTGCAATTTTATTTATTTAAGGGTTAAGTTTCTTTTTAGAAATCTCGACTGTGCAGACGTGGTATTCTTTTCGGGAATATTGCACAACTCCTTGATGCATCTTTTGACACCTTCCTTCGATCTATCTTCATAAACTACTTTTCTTCTCTCAAATGTTGTGAGTTCAATTGTCTTGCTAAATGTAAGAGCTTGTATAATTGCCTATACTTCGTGTGGTATTTTTAACTTATAACGTATTTTTTATGCAATTTTGTAACCTCATCATCAAAAGTCATTACAATTGCTTTTATTCTTGTTTTACATTTGTAAAAAAAACTGAGTTCACTTGCCAAGATGTCATACTTCCTATATTTTTCATTCTCAACTTAAGTTACTGTGTCAAGGCTTGTTATACCCATTTAAATGAAAGTAATCATATTTTCTTTTTTTTTTATAGAAAATATCTGGTCTATTTTTTTTATTAATATATTTTTCTCATATTGGTATTAACCTTGCTTTCTGAATTTAAGTTTTCGCTGATCTCTTGTACTGAGTGAATTCAATCTTTTTAGTTTTCTTATTCTCGTATCGTCTTGTAGTATAAAATGATGGACATCTTGTGATTTCATTGTACCTTCGTGTGTAATAAAGTCATAAAATTTTCTTAGCATCACGTTGAAAGGTGATGAATTGTTTGAATAGCTGCGTTTCAATATAGGCTTATTATCCATGTACCAATAAACGAATTTCTGTCTTAGATAAAATTGAATTTTCCTGCTTAACTTGGATAGATGTTGCCTTTATTTTAGCATCTTGATGATCTTACAATATCAACCATATCATTGTTCTTGGCTTCAAAAGTTATTATTGTAATGGTTTTTCTTTTATTCTACGGAATAGCCTTTCTTGTTACTTTTTCTCCGGCATCTCGTTATCGGTGATATTGGCATGATATTTATTCTTAAGATATTCTTCAATTAGTGAAAATTGTGTCTTGTTATCTTTTTCTGCTTTTAATTTTGCAGCCAATTTCGATGAACTATTCTTACTGCTTTCGCGAAAAATATTTTAGCTGTTATATCATGTTCTCGACTTTTTATAAAAAAAGAAAAGCATCAAGTCCTAGTTCCTTTCTCTTTATTATAACCTGTATTTATATCTATGCTGAAGATGCATGAAAATATGTTTAATTTCTCTTTTCTTATCATCAAGTTAAGTGTATTCTTCTGGTTCTAATTTCAATACGCCTATATAGTCATTTATGTGAGATTTTGCATGCTCATATTGGGCTTCAATTATACCAGTAGCTCTTGGTTTCGTTCTACATAAATTTATTTATTCATTTCTGATTTATTCTGCAATTATATAAAAAGTTTCATTCTTTAGGTTTAATTTTCTTTTGCTGTTTACTCCAAGAAATTTATAGAATGCTGGGCGTTCAATAAATGTTGCTACATCTGCGCATATCTCATGGTTAGAAACCGACCTATTTTTGTTTATTATAAGGTCAACTGGATTTAAGAAATAAATTGTTTCATCCGTCATGAGTTATAATGTTTCTATTGTTTTTGATATCTATTTGAGTACATATATGAACAATAGATGATTTTGTATATTAGTTTTAGAAATTCATTCGTTTACCAACAAAAAGAGTGTATATACTTTTCTGCACAATAGATATAAAAAAGAACGAAAAAAAAGAGAAAGACGTCATCATGTAGTATTCCCTTATGTATATTCAGATACATGAATTCCATACCATTAAACCTTAAAGATATACTCCATTTGCTTGTAATATTTTTTATAAAATACGTTATCTAGGTAGGTAGGTAATTTCAAATTGGTGGTACTTATATCTAGGTAATTATGTTCTAATAATTAAAATCATTTTTTACATTAATATATGATGTGGACAGAATATTTTCATTACTTTTTTATATAAAAATCCGCATACGCTCTTCCTTTTTGCTCAAAATGCTGTCGATAATATCTTAACTTTTTTAAAAATATGTTTTACCGTCTTCACCTCTAGTTCAATTATTATTTAAAACCGCTTTTTCTTTAACTTATATCAATTGTACATAGATGTAATTTATCTTAATATATTTGCTATTATGGCAAAATATTTGTCGGATTAGATAAACATTCTTACGATTTTTATTTTACAAACATTCATCCGATAGAATCTGAAATATGAAATTGTAGTTTTTCTGCTTCAGCAGCTGTTAATTTCGGCAGTGTTTGATTTTTTATACAATAAAATTAAACCTCTGTTATGAAGAATACTGTATATATTAAATTATGGTAATAACGGGCATAGTTAAGCGCTATAAACATTTTCTTTTCGATTCTGTATCTTTTAATCACATTTTTATACAAAAGGTATTTATTTGCTTATTTGACACTTCGATTGTATCTTTCTTGTTTTCAGTCGACCGCCTATAAAAAAATATCTTATTAGGCTCACAGTTTATTTTTTCTCTAGTTAAGTCAAGCTTTTTATGTACTGCTGTATCTTCCTATAAAATTTCGATATTTTCGGCATACTCATTTAACATTGGTTAAAGATTATCTATTATTCCTAGGATAATGTTTCTTGATCTCATGATTTTTCTTAATTTTTTAACTTCCTCTTTCTTAAATTATCTGCGTTTTTTTATATCATTTTAGTCCATCTCTCATGCTTTTAAAAAGCTCTTATTCAATAAGATAAATTTCATGTATTTTTTCGGTTTTTATGTGAGGCGTTTGTAGTTCCGTTGTGCGGTTGGTCTGAGAATGCAACATTGAACATGTCTAAAGGATTTTGGGAAGATATATTTGTCCAATTTTTTTTTATAATAGTTTAAAGAATTTTCCATTGTACTTTATAGTTTTGAATTTTTCCAAACCTCTCAATTCAGCGATGTTTGGCTTTTTTAAGCTTTTATATATTACATTAAAATCCTTTTATAAGGGTCTATCTTCTTTCCCCTTAAATTCCAATGTGATATGTTTAATTCTATTTGTGCTTAAGACGTTTTCAGCATCAAATCGTTTACGACCGACTTCCTTCCATTTTGGTGAATCAGTATTTTCATCGCTCTCTTTTATGTTAGCATTAGATCAAATTACATTGAAATTTCACGTTAAAATATTTTTGGTGTTTCTTCCATCCGAAGCGTAATAGTAGCGCCAGATAGGCATCTTATACCTATTCTTTCAAAGAAGATTCTTTTGATGTGAAGATCGGATATAAAGTAAAATGTATTGTTGATTTTTTCAAGTAGATTTGCGGAAATCCTAATGCCGAAACATTCTTTGTGCTCGGTTGCTGCTTCAGTTTTACAAAATATGTCTCTGTGCACTCTGCTTCTAATTTTTAGTTTTCCCTTTTTATTTATTTGAAATAAAATAATAATTTGTCTATAGAAAAAAATATTAATAATATGTACGCGATATTTGTAAAATTACACAAAACGAGCACGATCGTCATTTTGAAAATAAACTCTATGTTTTTTTATTATAAAAAGTAATGTTAAAATATAATAATATATAGAAATCATCTTTTTGATATAATGGTACACTAATTATTGTATAACTGAATAGATATAATGAAAATCAGCGTTTTATATAGTAAATATTTGTATTTTTAGGAAGAAGATGTAAAAAATACATTTGGTTTGTGTCAAATCTTAAATATCTTTACAGAGACTTTTATACTCGCATTTATAAAAATTTTAACGACATATAAGATATATGAGAGTTAAAATATATTGATATTATATTTATAGTAAGAAAATCCATTTTTTTGCTCTAAACTAAAGTTTTGATAGAAAAAAATTGATTTATAATACATAATTCTGTTTTCTTTACATTAATTCGAAATTACAGAATTTCCAGATATATAAACTATAGAACAATAAATGATAGCGAAAATACATCTAATGCTGTACATTTATTAAAGTTAGTTCTAATTAGACTTCTATGAAAGTTTTTTGTGTAATATTCCAATCATAAACTATAAAACTTTATCTTCAATATATAGCTTTTTTGCGGATTATTTAGGTATTTAATTATATACAAATCTTTGTAACATCGATGTTTGTATACATACCATCAGACTGCTAAGCTTTAGATAACTATTTATAGCGTTTATATAAAACCTATATAATAAGATTTGCATTTGAGAACAAATTAAATCCGCAACATATAGAATACAACACCGGAAAAAGAAAAACAGATATATTTATCAAATAACAAACAAAATATTTTATTTTTTGAAAGAGTCCTATAAAATATTTTAAATTAGGTTATGCACAATATAAATACCATAATTATAATCACCAGGTGTTCAAGGGTTCTTGTGTCAATTTGTTTCGTATGGTATTTACAATATGCGCAATAGAACATACAGGGCTGGACCTTAATACACTTTAAAATGGTTGGAATTATTTTCTCATATGCCATATAAGCATAATTTTAGTAATTATCATATTGTTTTTGTTTTATAGCTGTGTTGATAAATCTCTATTTATTATTAAAATACAACGTTTATTACTGCACTAGGTATTCAAATTAGTTTGCGCAGCATATTCTAGCATGTGCAGAAAGAAATTAAGTCAGCAAAAAAAAAGTTTGATATTAGCTTACAAAAATAAATGTGCACCATAACCATACGAGTATGCCCATATAAGATAGTATAGCCTTTTTTTTATGTTTATGTAATTAAATATCTAATCAAGTGTCGTATTTTGTAGTTCAATTTATTTTCGAACCATTTTTTTAGCTCTTAATTTGCTTTAAAAATTACTCTTATAATATTTACGCTTCTGTCTTAGAACTTAATTTTTTTGTAAATTTAGTTTCTTCATCCTAATACATGAAAGAAAGCATAAATCTAATTTTAATTCTATCTGTTTCTACTCAATAACATACTTTTGGTTTTTTTTATATTATTATTACCTGTTGATTATATTTCGCCTTCTGTTGAAAGCTGAACTTAGCATTAGATGATTTTTCTCGGTTTATATGATGTATTTAAATGCTACGCGTAATGAAATAGTGTTTTACAAAGCAAGTCATAAATTTTTTTTCATGCAAACATTTTTATATCATCATTGAGTTTTGGGTCGCTTATTTTTTTAACTTTTAATCATACATGCCTTTTCTAAAAAGGTTATGTTGACATATTTAAACTTTTTCCATCAGAAATGAAATGTTTAATTTATTGGTTTAAATTTTTTTTATCGATTTCATTTACATTTTACACTTTTGGTCGCATTTCTTAATCTGTTATGTATCTTATAGAGCTTAACGACTAATTATAAATAAAAATACGAAATTTTTTAGTATTATTTTGTATGTGTTATTGTTAAGCTTTCTCTTTTTTTATTTGGCGGCGCAAATAACTTTATTTCTAAAAAAAAATATTTTTTATATGTGTAATTTATATCTAAAAAATAAGTGCTTTCCAAAAAAACTCGATTATGTGTCTTTGATAGGATTCCATATGATTTGATTGTTATTTTTTACTGTTATGAAATCGTTATTTATCATTTTGTGATTCTTACGTAAGAAAAGAGAATAAGTCGTAGTAGGTATAATTTGATCTGATAGAAAAGAAATAAGGTTTTAATTATAAAGAAAATCCATAAAAATAACATAGTAAAAATCCCATATATATAAATATTATTTTTTTGTGTAAATATAATCAAACACCATAAATTTGCGTGCCCTGTAAGATCAAAATATATTAATACCAAGAAAGATTGCGAAAATAACATGCCCATAAATACTTAGATAGAAAAAATAAATTTACAGATTATAATATAAAAACAGTATAGATATATAATTATAAAGCCAAGAAAAAATATTACATTTGTTATTTGTTATATATAACTAGTGTCGAGAATTTTTTCCTGTATAGTCACATTTAAATATGATATATATGTCATTTTGACAAAAGCATTTTTAATATTCAAGATCAAAACAAAAATATAATCAAATTTTAGGATTTGGTAAGAGATGAATAATAGAAACGTGAAAAATGTGTTAAGAAGTAAAATCTAACTGATGAAATAGAAACATGCATCTTAGCTCGAATAACTTAGGCAAAAAAGATAGAGCATAATATTTGTACGAAATGGTGCATTTTATGAGGATAAACTAAATATATGTTTAAAGATACGTTCTAGAAATTCTGCAAGATAAACGATGATCGAACTACGATCTAGTCTATGAATCTTAAAAATAACGAATTAATCCATTGCTTATATCTAAGGTATATGAATCTGACAATTTTATCTTATAATTATATGTATTTAATAAATTTATTATTAGTTTCACTACTGTTTTATTAAAGAATGTTTAAAATGTCGACAAAAGGTATTTAAAAAGCATGAAAAATATATAATATCTTAGATCACATTCAATTATGCATGCAAATGGAAAAAGTATTTTTTGCGATAGTAGAAATATTTATCTAAAAAATATGCATACTATAGGCATTTATCAAAACATATAAAAAAATCTTTAGATATATTAAAAAACAATTTGAATTTTTGGTTCATTAAAAAAGCTTTCCTGGTTTTACACTATAAATGCTAATATATCTATGTTAAATAAAAAAGATTTAAGGAGCATCTAAGAATATATAAACAAAAAAATAAACCATTTAACTATGTAATAAAATATAAAAACAAATTTTAAAATGCAATAAATATAATATTTTATTCGTTTTTTTACCTATGTTTAATGATATATACATGTTTCAACTTTGAACCAGAAGAAAAAAAAGTAATATAGCATTTGTATATACCTATATAACGCATTTCATAATTTTTAAAGAATAAGATGCATTATAAAGTCAGCAGACGTAGAGATGGAATTATTCACAACAGTTACTGCTTTTTGAAGTTATTTAAAATAACATCGAAGTATATAAAGTCATGAAGATCATGTAAATACCACAGTAATAAAAATTCTGACCGTTTATCGTTTCTTAGACAGATTTTAAATTATATTTTGTTTTTCTGTTTACTAAAAGAAATGATTTATTATAATTAATTGACGAAATCTATATTAAATTAGGCCAAAGAAAATTCTTTATAAAGTTCTTAGCTTACAATCTTTATTAATACCTTTATATGGCCTTTTGACAGTGAAAACATAAATACATCAAAATTAAAAAATTTAGATGCATGGATTATACTTGCCAGATATTTTATATGACTTAAATTAAATGACTTTTTATATGATATATTTATGCCGTTCATACTCTGCCCGTATTTCAAATAAAAACTTATTAAATATAATCTTTTTTTTAATAACAGAGTTTTAATCGCTAATATACAATTTATTCATTTTAAATTCTTTTAATGGATGATCGAACATTGAAATGTTTTCATATTATTGTATATAATTTTAGGTAAAGCTGAACATTTTGTATACAATTAAAGTTTCAAACCATATATTTATAAATTATTGACTTTGTGTGTGACAATTTGTATATATTTATATTAACTTTAGTTGTTTTTTCAAGTTTTTATAATAAAGTGAACTCTTGCTTTTAAAATTACGGTTTTAACTTAAAATAGAAAGTTTCGAAAATTTTAAAACTCATTTTTAGTTTTTACTGCATATTTTAACACATAGTTTTTGATATATAGTTATTAATTCGTTTTCTTTTGATTTAATAGTTTATTAACTTTCGTTTAATAGAAAAAAATAATTTAATAAAATATACTAATAGGAATTAAACTATTTTAGTTTAGTTTAAATTTTTAGTGCCTAGTATATTAGATTCTTGATAAAGACAAAGTGGCAATCATAAAAATGAAGGATCCCATTTAATAAAATCGTTACTTGAAAATTGAATTATTAAAATGCAAAAATAGTGATAATGTACATTGAAAGACACATATTAGAACATTAAAGGAAAAATGTGCTTATAATTCTAGAATAAAGTTATTTACAAGAATAATGAAGCCATTTACAGCCTTTATAACAAATATACCTTTTCTAGTGCAAAATATATTTTCAAAAACCTTTTTCTTATAGGCAGTATATATGATTCGGTGGAACGAAACAACTTTAGATTTATGGGTCTAAAGATAGTGAATTTCATTTCATATCATAGGGCATGACAAAGTCTGTATGTAATAAAATTTAAAAAAAACTCTGCATTTATGTCCGAAAAACTCAATTTTGTAGTGTTTTTCAAACATTAAAAGCTCAATATTTGAGTAATAGATTGCAAACTCATATATGTATGGTTTATCGAAAATAACTATACAAATCATTGAAAATATAATTGCACATACAATACAGTAAATATAAAATTTTAGGTATTTGTATTTACTCAAGCACTTGAAGCAAAAAAAGTACTTACAAATCACTTTGAAGAATATTTACGCTATATACAGAATAGAGTTTAAAGAGTTGGGATTTATCTTTAGTATTTAAAAAATATAACAGGAATTAAAGCTCATGCACCAAATATATAATATTTCTGTTCAATAGCAGAAAGATTATGATTGAAATATATTTTACTAAGATATGTGGATCTTCTTTTAAATTATCTAGCTCTTTGAGGGAATAAATAACCCAGAATATATTTTTTATGCAAATTTTGAAAACAATGCCCAAATATAATTTCTAAAAAATATATTCAATCATTATTAAAAAATATCAATTAAATACTATATCCAAGCTCTCACACTCCGCAAGACACTTGAACTCATCTCATTTGAGAGAAGAAGAGCAGTTGATGAAGATATATCAGAGGAAGGTGTCAAAATATGCATCAAGAAGTTGTGCAATTATTCCAACACGCTGAACACGTCTAAATAGATAAAATCGATAAAAAGAAAATTAACCCATAAATAAATAAAATAGTATCAAATAGTATCAAATACTATATTTATACAATCCTTACTAAATATTATATCAAATTTATATATCTAATGCTTTAATTAATTTTTATGAAATATAAAAATATTTTTGATCAAAAAACCACAAATAAAGATCTTAAAATATGAAACACAAATATCCGAATAAAACAGATGGTTGAATTATTTTATTCAATTGTACTTATACTTTTTCTATACATTTACTTAAAAATATTCTAAATCGATGGACTGATATTTAATCATCACGGTGATACCAATTTTTGATTTAAACATTGAAAATTTTAAATAATACTGATTATAATTTTTATCTATTGAAATATTGATCTAATACGAATTATTTATTATACCATTTAAGTATAAATATGTTCCCATTAGGATAATGAATTTTTTATCGAAATATATCAAAAAGTTACACAAGATGCCCAGTAATTTTTCAATCATACCTCTCGAAGTATTTTAATTTTGGTTGATATATATATAAATTAGGCAATAATACGTTTCCATTTATGATATGATTTTATACCATTGAAATGTATCAACATTTTAATCTATTTCTTAATATTTTCTATTTTATTTTTAATAATATTTCTCGTTTATCTATCATAATTTTTGATTGGTATTTATTATTTCTCCATCTTCTTAATATAATTTTAAAATCTTGACATATACTTTTTTTTTTGCTCAGAGATAATTTCTATATTTAAAATTCATTTATTTTTCAAATTTATATATCGTGATTTAAAATTTATTGATCATAGTTTCTCTGCATGGTCCATGCATCATAAAATTGTTCATTTGACCACAAATCATACATTTTAATTGATTTTAATTGATTATAATTGGTTTAAACTTAAAATCATGCAATTTTTTTGGAGGTAATAAATAAAATTGCACAAAGAATATTTTCCGGAGTTAATTAATAAAATCGGACATTGAATTTTTTTGGAGGTAATAAATAAATATCCTTTTCGAATAACTTTATGTGATTTAGATAACAAGCAGATATTATTGTTTCATAAAAAATGTTATAATAAACATGTGTAAAATATGAAATTTCATGAACGATAGAATTGATTTTTAATTTGTGTGACACTTTCCAAAGTATAAAAATAAAAAGCAATAAAAATCATCGATAATGTTGCTAAAATATTTAACAAAACTTATGTTTCATAATAATTTTTTAAAGGATTTATTTTACCATAAAGTACGGTAATATTAATAAATTATGATTGATATATCAGCTAAGTACATTACAATGGAAAAGATATTTTAGAAAATTATAGACTTTTATTCAAAAGCATTGCAGTGCTTATAACTTTTTGATATAAAAAGACGTGAAGTCAACCTCTATCTAATATAACAACAAGATTTTTTATTTATCTCCTTATTGAAAGCTTTAATATATAATAAGCTAATCTACATATTTTTTTGTCATCAAAAATAAAAAAATATTAATTATGGCTTCAATAGCCACATCGTCGGATTTGGAAAATATATAATATAATGGATACCACAGAAATAAATTAAGAAAATCAAAGATGTTATTATTTTGATTTCTATTAAATTCTCTTTGACAAATAATGAAACAGCACTGATAATTGATGAATCATTCATTAAAGAATAGAAACAAGATATATTCAAACTTATTTCTGATTTACATGACACGCACAGGTAAAAGGTGCTTACAAAAATAAAGGCAAGATTCTTATATCATAAATATTCTATATATAAAAAGCAGCCGTTACTCGCACAGATATAATAGATGCATTTAAAAATCGTTATGATATACAATTATTTGCTTCATCCTTTCCTAGGATATTATGACATTTACAGAAAAATATTCTCGAATTCTTAAACATTGGATTCATTTCTGTCTTATACTGAATACACCGATGATAATTCGGAACTTTTGGTTTAAAAAATATATTTCAAAAATAATTTGACACTGAAATACCTTTTGCTACCCATTTTAAGAAGATCTTATCAAAAGAGCATTATGTCTAACATATTCGAAAAATATTTGAAAGTTGCGATAATTATGTAAAGACTGATTTATCTCACAGCAAATTTCTATTCTTACGGATGATATTTTGGATGATTTCTCTTTTAAATTTATCCACATAATTATGTGCGACTTGATATTCATAGGGCATGAAAAAGAAATAAATACAGATTCAAAAAATCCAGGTGACCATATTATAAATCTTAAAAACTATGATTATGCATTTTTTTATGTAAATCTACAATTTATGACTGCGATAAGACTTTACTGAACGCTTTAGAGAATTACTATAATAAATTTAATTCCACTAATGACAAGTGTGACATCAAAATATTAAAAATTCATAAATTGAAAATCAAGAAAGCGAAGCAAGTCAAAATTATACATGGAAAAATAAAAAATTCTGAAATTACCAATATATCTAAATTGTAAACCAAATTGAAATTCTAGCCTGAAAATATTCAACTCGCTTCATATTTCTTTCCAATGAATTAAGTTTAATATATACTTACCCAGGAAAACCATATTATGCTACTAATTCAATATCAAGTTTTGGCTGGAATTAACTAATAAAGTTATTTTTACAGAAAGATAAAACGTCTATTGGATTTTTTTTTGTGAAGAAACAGGTAATAACAATTCCAAGGATTATACATCATATTTTAAACATCCAAATGGTAGAAAGATTTTTCCATATACTAGAAATTCACTCGTATCATTCAAAAATAATTTATGTTAATTTTTAAAAAATTTTGATCCAATGGTTAAAAATTAGAAATATGATTATATTCTAGACGACGGCCCTTATCTAAAATATATCAAAGAAAAAACATATTACATTTCAAATCAGATTTCCTTCGATGTAAAATAGACCAAGTAATATAGAAGGCAACGAATTTTATACTCAACTTGACCGCTTTTTATTAGGCCATGTCTATAATAAGTTATTTTGTTGCTGAATATTTACAATCCACATTATAAATGTTCTGCTAGCTGTATTGAAAATAGTTTCAATAAAAACATTGAGATTAAAGAAATAAAATGCGATCAAAATGAGTTTATCAAAAAATAAAGTCAAATCCCGAGCGCATTTCATTTGTGTTTTAGAAGAGTCGATACTAAATGGCATATTTCAATAATAGCAAATAAAAAGGATAATAATAAATAAGAATAAGAAATAAGAATACAATTTTACTTTGAGAATAAAAGCAACATAAATATTCCATAGAACGATTGATCGATTCGATAAATAGACATTTCACGACCAGGATAGCAATATAACCTGGAAACGAAGAAACTATGTGCACACGTATAAACTTTTTTTTCAAAACTTTTTAAATTTGTTGAAGATAAAAATATTATAAAAAACATATTCTATAGCGGTTGGATATGGTTACGAAAACCGATTTCAAATTTCGATATTTTTAGAAAAGGTTATTTTACTATTACGCCGAGAAGTATAGACATTTACAAAGAAAATTATGTTTGATGCATTAATATAATATAACATGCTGAATTATAATCCATAATTGAATATGAACAATTTAAAAGAAACGAATGCAGTGATTCGCCGATCTCAATGTCAACATAATTTATAGCGGAGAAGACATAATAGTGAAAGAAGAAAATTTTTCCGACGATACAAAACTTGAATTTTTGCTGGAATAAATAAATATATTCTGCAAATCCAATAAAGCAAGTTTAATATAAATAAATGCAAGTTTAATATACAAAAACAAATATACCATGACTAAGCTAGTTCCATCTAAAATAGAGGATATTTTTAGGTTTACGAAGTATATAAAATTGCTGGATGATTTTTTTATGTTTAACAATTCGTCAAATGAGTTTTTGCCGGAATTTTACAATATTATGTTTGTGTTTCCAAATCATCATTATAAAAATGAAGATAACATGATTTTTCATGCAAAATAAGATCTAATAAAATAAAAAGGGAGATCATTGATGCGAAACGATATATGGAAGAATCAAACATTTTAGAATCATTCTTTGACTATACAACATATAAACACGATAATACAAGCCCTTTACCATCCAGCTCAGAATGGCTCTAATAAACACGATAATGGTAATAAATACAAGGTATGGTTTTTTTATATCAAAAAACATAAAATTAAAGCTTATTTAACCGGCTCATTTGCTAATTATGTATAAAAAATCGAAATAAGTTCTATTTTAATACAATACATGTATTAGGATAATTTAAAGGGTCTATGTATTATAAGAAATATTACTAATCATAAAAATTATTTAGCTTTATCAACTTTTACTTGGGTTATTTTAATCAAATCTTATTTATAAAATTTCTCTATAAATAACATATTTCACAAATTTTAAATTAGCTCAAAAAATAGTACATTTATTTTTAAATCATATCATGTATATTTAATTTTAACGATCAAATAAAAATTTTACATAAATATTTAAGTAAAAATATTGCGAAGGTAAAGATCTTTAAATTTAAATACTGCATATATAATTAATTCATTGTCATTTTAATAATATACAAATAATTTACTTTTGCTTTTTAACAGTATAAAATGCCCGGTATCATTAAAATCACTATCAAACTATGCAGAAATAAATTTTTAGCCCTAAAAAAAGTCAATTTTCTAAACATGATATAGATCAGCATGTAATATCTTGCTATTTTTATCAAATAGCACTATATTATACCCAATTCAAAATTCAAATACATTAATTATATCCATATTTATACAAACAAAACAAAACAATGTGAATAATGTAGCGATTTTTTATACAACACTGATGCCAGATATACAATATAAATATTATGATGCTTACATTTTTAAATCCAATTTATGATCAAATTTGTATCATAACTATTTATAATATAATTATGCATAAAATATATTTTAATGATATATTTCATAATTCTATGAAAATTTCTATTATCAAATAAAATTTATTTTTTCTTTAATACAACACAATAAAACCAAAACATACAAAAAAATACAATCCTAAAATTTTTTTTGAAGTCATTTGTGTATATAAACTTGTGTAGCAATAATATCTTACAGCACTTAGTACTTTTTATTTATTTATATTTGCATTTTTGCATTTGTATTTTTTTATAAGTTATTCATCGTGTGAAAACCTAAAAATGTAGCGCGTTGTCTGTAAATAAGAATAAAAATATTAAAAACATATACAAATGCAGATTAATTCATACTTTTTTCTATGTAGAAAAACGTAAGCCTAAATATATGAAAATTTTATCTACCAAATTAAACTTTTGATTGTATAATAATCAGCCAGATAATTTATATAGAAAACCAAAAATATAGTAAAACCGTTTTAAAGGCGCACTATGTACATCTAAATCAAAATTAGGTAATTTCGAACGTTTAAAATAGTATAAACAAGCAGTCCAATTAACACGAATATAAAAATAGGTGTAATAAATATTATATTTTCAAAAATTCAATAAAGAAAGATTATATCACATAACAATAGGATTGGTATGCATATAAATATAAATATTTACTGTGCTAGTCACTAAATATATTGAACAAATATACCTTATAATCGATAGATAAGCAGTATAACTAAAATTCAAAAATAAAAACGCAAACACCTGGTCTCATTAATGTAATATTTTTGTATATATGGGTAACTAACATATATGTTTTAGTCCGAAATTGAAGGAAAATATAATTTTGTTATGCGAAATAAATATGAAAACATTACTTAAAATATTTTCAAAGTATAAATGAACGTAAAACATGAAGTATATCTTGTCTCAAAGGGGCTTATTATAAAAATAAAACCATCTAAACAAGAATATATTTTTCAGTAGTAGATTATAACATTTTTAACATTGAAAGATAAAATTCCAAGCACTGTAACGAATCTTCTAAACTATTTATACATAGCAAACAGATCAAAAAAAAATTGGTGTAACTATACAAAAAGAAACATCACAAAAGAAGTTTTATAAACATTTTCCCCAATAAATATTTATTTAAATTATTCATAAAATCCGTAGACACTCCTATAAGAAATAATTAAATTTTTTTATGTGAAAATCAAGATTGTTGGAACAATACAAATAGACCATGATAGAATGAACATATATACTTTTTGCTTCGTTCACGGCAGGAAGAACTGTATCACTCTTATAAAAACAAACGAGACATGTATTTAATATCGCAAGAGCGTTCCTCTATTAAATAGAAGTCTGTTTCATCAGCTAGCATTTGAGTATCACTAATATATTAGTGTGAATAAATAATTATCACAATATATAAAACTTAGGTAATAGTGGCGATATAACACTATAGTAGCAACTATAATGAGCTAAAAAGTACAAAATTGAACAAGACACTTACATAAACCCTAGGATTGTTTTAGAGGGCAAAAAAGTGCGAAAAAGATTTAAAGGTTAAGAAAAGGATTTCAAATGGAAGAATAATTATAAAAGTGTATATACGCTGTTCGTTCAGGAATCAAAAAAGGCATTTACAAGAACAAAAACTGTATTTGAAGCTCAAAAATTGTGCTATAAGAGAAAAATTCAATGTACAAAATATAATCACTATGGCAATATATGAACTTTATTTTTAAAATACACAAAAATATATATTTCAAGGTTTCTTACATAAAAATACTATAGTAAATATAACCTTATCTGTCAAAATACATGGTTGTAAGCAAAGCAATTGGATTTCTTGAACATTTTAATATTTTCAACATAAATGCTGACAGAAATTTATTCATTATTTATTGTAAGCTATAATTTTTTTTAGAAACAATGAAAAATTGTTTTTATGGAATAAAAGATATCTATGAAGATTAAGCATGGTTAAAATTGTTGAATTTAGAATAAGCTTCTAAAATTATTGTATCAGAATTTAAAGTTAAACAAAATATATAAGCCAAATCAAAAAAAACCAATATCGAATTTGAAATTTCATAAAGAAAACTCTCGCTTTAGAAAAAATTGATTAAGTTTATTATAAGGGTTTTTTTGAAAATATGTAATAAAAAAAACTTTGAATAAATAAATTAAATTGTCTTATTATCATGCGATAGAAAAATATACAGGTATAAAGCATACATTAAATTTTTTGTTTTTTATAAGATGAAAACATGAATTGCTGCTATTTCAAGAAATAATAGAAAAATTATGATATGAAAAATATTTTCTATAAAAAAACCTTCATACTCGCTTATAGACATTTTATTAATTTTTATATAATGAAATCTTGACAACATATTGAGTTTTGATAAAAATTTTGTTTTTATTGGTTTTAATTGCGGTTAAATAAATATTAAAAACGATTTAAATATACCTGAGTTATATAATATAGTGAAAAAAACCAACGAATCACTTAAATTTACCTATCAAATACATATAAATTGCATCATACCCAGTAAGATGGTGAATTCGTCAAGTTTGTGTAAAAATAAAACTAAAATGTGTATGAGCAATCTAAGACACATGATTTTATAGGTTTTTGGCTTTAGACTTATTATGAATGTAAGATTTCTAGTGCAGTTTGAATCATTTTCTCGTGTGCGGATTTCTTAGAAGACTTTAAACACAATAAAAGATTATCAAGTTATTTGAATCTACGCAAGTCGATAAGATGTGGGTATTAAGCAGAAAATTTTTTAATTTAACGTTATTTCATCGTAGTAATTTTTTCAAAATAAAATACAATGTATATATCAATAATATTCTTAGCGCTTTGAGATATAACTCAAAAAGTAATTATTTTAAACAGTTAAACGAAATCATTGCATATACAATATTTTCTAGTCAGTTATTATTATTTAATGCAAAAAATATTCCAAGCTTTATAACTTAGATTCTGTTTAATTTAACACACTTTTGAATATATTTTGTACAATAATATTGAGTTAGATGCTTTAAATATTTATGTTTTTACAGGTGCATGCTTTATAACATTCAATTGCTATAATATTTTTTTTTATTTGACAAGTTATTTAATGTATATTTTTCAGAAAATCCTTTATAAACTTGTTTGTAATGTTACATATCAATAATATCATTCGTAACATATTTTAGCTGTTATATATAACTGTATTATAATTTAATGTAAATTAAATCATAAAAATCGTAGGTAAAACGAAATCGAGACATGTATTCAAACTAAGGAATCTGACAAAATCTTGAACTAGTAAGTTGTGCAAAGATTGAGGCATTGAAAATAAATAAAAGAATGATAATATCACGAGTAAACCTTAGGATTGAGAAAAACCCTTGAATTAATAAGTCGAAAGAAGGTGGGGTATTGAAGAAGACCTTGGAGAGGAGAAGATAGCCGAAAGTATAAATTCGCTGTGCGTACAGAGAATAAAGCGAGCTGTGCCTGAGAACAAAAACTAAAATCACGACTATAAATATGGTCCATAAATAAAAAATTTAAATATCACGAGTATATATATGATATTGTCATGAGAAATTATTCAAGTTATGTTTATAGTTAAATATCAAATTAAAATGACAAAATAAAATGATAAATAAAATTCATTAAATTAAAATGTCAAAATAAATTCTTTAAATTTGAAAATAATGAATTGTATGTATTAATTTAAATGAGATCTATTATTATTTCATAGGGGATCGAGCTATTTAATCTTAATCTTACTCAAGATCTACAAAATACTCTTTAAAACAGATTTAGCCGATACTTCTTTCCATTCGTTATTTTATAATATTCATCAATTCACCTTCTTATTCTCCAGATTTATAAAATTCAAGTGTTCTTGACAATTTACAAAAATATAGCGTATTATTTTCTATATACCAAATCGCCAACATTTTCATTTTTCTAATTTACATATAGCTCGTATATAATGCACCCAATTAAAAAAGGCCACAAATCAAATACATACAAACACACATAAAAAAATCAAAAGCACCCGATCACACCATTATGATAGAAAAGAAACTGCTCATGAGTAACACTAAATATAAAAAATGGCCCGTAAGTTACATGGACATCAAGCAAAATTGTTCACAAGAAATGATGTGGAGAAAATATCATGCTTAATAAAGAAACATATGAGATAACATGGGGAAGTGATTACAAATCAAATGCTGATATAGCTTACCCTGGATTTTTACATGTTGGTAGTTATATAAAAAGAACAGATAGTAGTGTAATAAAGCAGAAGCAACAGTAAAACGCCGATATATTGTTCATATTGCTAAAGTCTGGCTACCCAGAAATAAATATTTCAAAGTTCTTGCTACGGGAAAAAGAGGTACGAAACAATAGAAGAGGATAATAACAAAGCTTTGATTTGTTGCTGAAGGATCTACCGGGAAACTATTGAATATGAACGTTGTTTTCGACCAATAGCTATTCCATATAAAATTGCACATGTGAGTCACTCAGAACTAAATGCTACTTTTAATCTTCCAATAATTGGTGTAAAGCAAAATCCACAAACTTCAATTGGAACACAACTTGGAATATTACAAAAAGGGTAATAATTGAAGTTAATGTGAGTGAACCAGGAATTGTTTGTGGAAGTAGAATTGTCGGGTAAATATACAAAATCACCAATCATCCAGAAAATGATGGCTGTATTAATGCCGTCCTTTTATTATAATAGAATAAAATATTTTTCTAAATTTAATTGATGTCACCAATCAATATTTTATTTTCTAGAAAGAAAATTTTTTAATTTTTACTGCATCATAGTCTTTTGTTATATACTCTTAATCAAAAAAAATATTAAGCTTTTCGAAGTGCATAGTACAAATAAGATAGTCTTTGCGCATCTTCTCCGTATGAACCTCCGTCTTCTTTGATTAATTTATAAAGATTATAATTAGTTTTCCCTCAAATTTGATAAGACAAACTCAGAAGGTCTATAAAAAAGTGGATAAGAGACGAGAATTGAAGATGTATATATTCGACTGCTTGATAGGGTCACCTTCCGTTTTGTTTTTAAGGAGTAATTAAATCAAGCAAGCCCATTTTTCGTTTTAATATTGATTTATTTTGGGTATAGTTTCCTTATTTGCTAATTTCATCAACAGAGATAATGACGGCCAATATTAAAAAGTGCAATACTATTTAATGCATCATTGGGCATCTTCCTCGTATCTATCTGGCTCAACTGCTCTTCTTCTTTTATATGATATGCATGCAAGCATCTTGTAAAGTGGATGGGCTTGCATGTATTATTCTACTCTTCTGGGTTTAAACTTCTATAATCATTTTTTTATGGATTTTTGTAACCACATCATTCTAAGTAAACAAATCCATGATATTTTTTTACTCAGTTTAGTGGTTAATATTGATTTTAAAATTATATTTCTTAAGCAATTTATTTGATACAATCCTTGATACGAACTATATCAATCCTTTTAGCATTCCATTTTTCTGCTCTTACCTCTTCGATAACCCTTCTCCTCTCAAGACTTATCAGTGTAAGAGTCTTTTTTATCCCCATAGCTTGCAAATATGCTTGAATCCTTTGGATATTCCAAGTTTTCAAATTGTTCTTGTAAAATTTAGTAACCACCAAATGCTAAGTTATTACATATGGAATCTTTTTCGCTTTAAACTTATATATCAAAGGGAGTTCATTTGAAAGAGATTATTTTTTCCTCGTTTTATCGTTTTCTGTTCAGGTTATGCTATCGATAATAGTAAAAAATAACTCTATCAGTGATATTCAATTAATTCTTGTCATTGATTTATATATTTGAGTGATCTTTTTTTATCATGTTTTTTTATGTAGTGTCTCAACTTTTAATTCTGCAAATTTATTTTACATAATTTCTTGCGCTGAATCTCTACGGATTTTCTTTGTTTTTTAATTATATTTTCTTGATATTCAAAAACCTATTCATCATACATTTTCATAGTGTTTTCATGTGTAATTATGACTTAACATTCTCTTGCATCTACTCACAAAGTGATAAACAGTTTTATAAGAAAAATTATAGCGCGGGCACTTTTATCTATCCTCAAATATTCAATTCATTGATTTATTAAATAAAATTTTGTATCTTCTGCTGTTTTTGTATTTCAAAATTTAATAAATTTTAAGGACTAAGTATCTCAAGCATTGAATTTATGCATATGCTAAAGAGTTTTTGATGTAATTGTCTATTTTTATTTACACAATTAAATAACGGTCTGTTTAGCATTAAGTATTTCTATATCTATCTCTGTAAAAGTATATTATTGTCGAACTAGATTTTCTATCAACTCCAAATGGTTTATATTATCTTTTTCAAGTTAAAGATAAGCAGCTTTTCTATTAGATATTTGGGTTTTCTATTTGTGATCTGTTTAATTGGAATAACATCTTTCATACATTAGTAATCCCTCTATCAATTCAATTCTTTTTTTTTGTAAAATCATTGTTTATTTGCTGGTTTAAGATGTATTTGTTGGCCACTAAAAATTTTTTTATATCATCATCTAAGAAAATTTTAATCTTCCAGGAAGAGCTTAAATTAATCATTGTGTTGTTTATCCGTGAAATAGCGCGTATTTTTAAATATTTTATAATATTTCGTGCATTCATTCTTGTTCTAGATAAATTCTCCACGCTAATGAAAATTCAATTTTTTATATTATCTATAGTTTTTGGTTTTATTTCTTTAAAAATTCCGAGGTTTTTGTATATGTACTTTACTTCAATAACCGTAGATATATCTTTACAATTTACGTTATTGTTTGCTGACTTTTCTTTGTTGATTTTTACAATATATTTGTAAAAAATTTTATAGCTTCATAAGGAATTCATTTTAAGATTTCATGGTCATTTGCAATGATTATAAAGTCATAAATAAAGACAAGGTGATTTCTTCTATACGAGCTTTCGTTTACTGGAACATTAACAGACGGATATTTAGGGTTTATTTTTGGACTTAATGGATCCATACATAAAACAAATAATATTGAAGATAACATATACTTAGATAATATCTTTAAAAATATTTTTTTTGTTATATCTATGTACGTGAGAACTAGTTTCCAATGAGTTAAAGCATAAAATTCATCATCAAGTTCTCTAGGTTGAGTTTAATGATAACTTATATTATTTACGTGATCTATTCTTTCAAAGATCATTTGAAATCAAACTAAGTGGCAACAAGCAGATTGTCATATTGATTTGTTACTGCTAAATTTACTGAGCTTGCTCTTTGGCGCTTTTTGCTCTCTTACTTCTGACCATTTATATATCTGCTAAAGGAATTCTCGACTCGATCAATTTTATAATATAGTAATAAGTATCTTAGTGGCAAGTTAATGTAAATCAAACATGCGAGTAATGGATCCAAATTCTAATACTCTTAAGACATCCTTTTTCGGAATAATATATGTAATCTCGGCGTAGAACCAATTGTCTTCATAGATGTTCTATCAGAAAATATTCATCACAATTTTATACAAACTCGGGTAGGACTAGTCAGTTATTTAAAATAAAGGTTCTAGATTCCATAACGCTCAGCAGCTTTGTAATGAAATTATTTTTTATACAATATCATAAAATTCATTACATGAAACAAACCATAAGCTTTTATATTCTTGATAATCAAACAAGAATACTTTGAATTCATTCTCGTTTGTATCATATATCTTAATTTTCGACCAAGTATCTATTTTTTATCCTCCAGATGCTTTTATCATATGTTTTTGTGTTGTACGATACTAGTCTATAGGCTTGCCATCTTGATAGTTCAATCCAGTATACGTTAATGTGAATTAATAACATTTTACATATTGATCATTATGCTTTACATAGATCTGAATTTTTTCATTGTTGATATTTACCAATTCTTATATCACCGTCATTTATAGTGAGGATTTTATGATTCGTTCTGAGTATTAATCTAAGAAACCAATTTTATTTATACACATATGAGTTTTTATATACATATACGCTTATATGCATTGTTATTATTAGTAAAATTATCTATTTTTTACATTTGTATGTAACTTAATGCTTTTGTTAATCTGTTTTCTTGTATATACTTCGTAAATGCTTGTGCTTTTTGTATGTGTTTTGCTATTTCGCACATGTTTTTAGGTGGGTCGTTTATAATTAAGCATTTTATCACTATTTTTATATATATAATTTCGGTGCTAGATTGTGGATTGTTATATTTCTGGTTCTTTAGAAATCCATTATGTTCTGTTTCTCAAGGTTTGCTGGATTGAAGAGAAAAAACAGTTTGCATCACTCAAGATTAGCAGTGCATTATTTTTTCATGATTATAGGGTCTTTGTCATTTTCTTTTTACTTCATACACATTAAGATTCCGCATCTATTTTTTCCTTCCATCCTTGTCGTGAATATTCCAAAAAAATATCATTTATAGCTGATAAAGGCTTTAATTAACATTGAACCTTTTGGTGTGGTGTTCTATTAACTTTATCAAACAAATCTCGGTATTTTGTAAAACGCATCAAGATATATAGACAGACCTCTTGAATACAAAAGTTCTAAAGTAACTTGTGTTTATAAGCGATTAAATTGCAGAGCATCTGCTGTAATATAAGGTTTGTTTTAATGTAGTATTTGTACTTTTTTGTTTGATATATTCGTCACAGGATTAGATTGCAGAGGTTTATCTTTGTCTTAACTTGTCATGGTTTTTCTTTTTTACATATTTTAAATAAATAGAATGATTGTTTCTAATATAATAGTACAGAAATAGCTGAAATGTGGTAGTACATAAGAATCATGTAGAACAAGACAGATTGATAGAGTTAACTCAATTTTTGTTAAAATAAAGTTGCAACAAAAGTAATTCATTTCATATAAATATTATATATCGCAAGGCCACATTTTGTTTTTAAATTGAGTTTTTGTCCTCAGCCATATTTTGCTTGATTTCCATAGTCAGATTGTTTCTATACTCATGGCTATCTTCTCCTCTCACATATTCTAGCTTGCGAAGCGCAAGAAATTTAAAGCTTTCTTAATTTTTTTTTTGCATTTTTGCCATGATCTGATTCGTGACTTTGAGTTTTTGGAGGTATCTTTTATGATACTCTGCAACCCACATCGTCCAAAACAACCTATGAAATTGTTAATTATATACAAAATATAATACAAGAAGGTTCAAGAGAATGCTTTTGAACTTTTTTTAAATAAAAAAAAGCTTGATAACGTTTTCTTAAGTTTCGTTTACCCAATAAAAAGTGATAATTTGATAAAATTAACCTCTGAAATTATTGATTAGATATTGCATATCATAGATTAGTATTGATAGGTAATGGAATCCATAGAATTATATAATATTTGACGGTTTGATATAGCCATCTTAAATTTATTTTGCTTGTAAAAGGTGATAAAAGAAGCAAATATAATTATATTTGAGTTTTTTTTGCTCCATTATTGTTCTTTTGGACGAAAATTTAAATCCGTCTACGTTATTTATTAAGCTTCTTACGCATAATCATATTGATTATCTACTTTTTTCTGACTTATTAATATTATTTTTTGGTAATAGTTTTATATTATTAGAAAATTTATAAAACATCTAGCTTCATTTTTTGTATTTTGAACCATAAGTATCACAAGCTTATTAAGCATAATTCTTTTCTGCTTTTAAACTTGTAAATTAGGGATAATTTACTTACTAGTAAGAATACCATATCTAGATCGAATTTTTGATAAACAGGCTTTACCTATATCCTGTAAAATCCATATATATTCATATATTAGAGTCTGCATTTTTTATAAAAAAAAAGATTACTGGGTTTTAAAAGCTAATATACAGTAAAATTTCTGTACTATCGCACCTTTTATTTACTATTTGTATACAATTATTTCTTGTACGTTGTTTTTTTATGCAGTTATAAATTTTGTGGTTGTAAAAATATAAATATTCCAGATTTTTATCGGCTGGTTTTTATATTACCCATTAATATTTAAGAAATATATATCTCAAATTTTATCTTTTATATAAAAATATGCGATAGCAAATTTTTATTATTTTTTAAACACACGTTTATTTTTAAAACTAGAAAAATTTTTATTTCTTCTTATACCAAAAAAATTTTTTCGTCTAATTTGATGATCTTTTTGTTTTAATAATCGAGATGCCTGACATTTGAAACAAAGAAAAAACTTGATTCTTTTATATATTAAAGCTTTTAAATGTTTCTGCTTATATTTTCGATTTAATTTATGATGATTTTATAAAATCCTTTTTTATTTACACCAGTGTATTTTCGCATGTATTCTATTTAACTAAATTCTGGATCTCTATTTAAAGATTTATTATTGGTAATTATTATCTTATTTATCCGCAAATGTATGGTTTTTTTCGATATTATATAAAAAGCCTAATCATTTCAATGTTTTTATAGTTTTTTGCATAAATTCGTGTCTTTTAGGTTCTAGATTTAAATCCTCATAAGCTAAAAACTCTTATAATTATCTTCTCGTAGCAAGTCTTTTGTTTCTAGCTCAAAAATGCATATATATTTATAAATTGATTTTTTATATATATTAACTTATTTTCTTTATTTTTATAGTTGTGATTTTTTAGAATTGGTCCTTAATTCTACCATAGTTTCTAAAATTTTGGTACGTGATTATAACTTTATGGCAAGCATGTATACTTAAAACACATAAAATCTAGCCTATAAACTTTATTTTCAATAAATATTACAAATATACTTTATACAACAATATGTTTCCAGATCTTATTTTTAAATTCTAGAACTATGCTTATGAGACATATCCTCTGTTTGATGTTTTCTTTTTAGCATTTTCTCTCGTTATATACAGTTTCATAGCGAAATCTATAGATGTGATAGAATTAACAGAAGAAATTTCAATAATATGCTTACAGCACAGAAAAAACTACGAGAAACTTGATTAGTATGTCTATGATAAAAACATTTAAAAGATAAAAAGGTTTTCACTGAAACATTTATATGTGCATAGTTTGTTTGAAATAAAAGAAGTTTCATAACTTAATCAAATTCGTGCAATAATTATGTTTTATAAATAATTTAATTATTTACATCATAGGATATTGGGTTTTTTTTGTGAACTAAAATTTATTAGTCTCAATAGATTGACCATTTAAAATTTTATTTTAGCCTAAATGACACTGTTTGCGGCTTAATTTTTAGAAATTGTAGTTTCGTTTATCACATTCTATTTAGGCTCATGTGCTAGACGTATTGGTCGCTTTGATTTTTTATTAGAAATCGCCAAATACTTTTTTTTCTTGCAATTTATAGTAGAATTTTATTTATTAAGTCGAGTATAAGAATAAGTACCTATAGTATCTCTGTATATGATAAATATTTTCGAAAAGAGCTTGAAGCCTATATTGAAATAAAAATTTCACATCTTTATGATTTCGTTAAATGTGTTAAAAATAGTAGAAATGGCATATTTACATGATTAAGTTAAATTTACATCGGTTATGGCAGATTTCTATTCTAGAAAATACATTTTATTTTAGAAATCATTGCAAATTAGATTTTTAAATTTGGCTTTTCTCTCTCATTTGAATAGTTTCAGTGCCAATTAAACCAAATAATCAACCAGTATAAGCACCCATTTTCAGAAATAATCTATTAATTTTGTCGTGATCTATAAATGTTCAAAATTTTAAAATCACGCAAAAATATGTAGTTCTAGCTTTAAAATTTATTTTTATAGTTTTAATCATTTTTTATGTTTTAATGGGCCATAAACTTTGTTTTTTCTATGAATTTGGTATTCAAATCTCGTTTAAATGTAAATAGATCTTATTTTCCTGCTAAATCTGTTTTTTACATTAATATATCTTTTTATATAGTGATTATGCATATATTTTTAATTTTTTTACATCTATTAAAATATTTTTATCAATACGTTTTACAAATTTTGTAAAAAAATAAATGTGATATTTCACCATCGCCCAAATTTTTGTTTTTAAATTTGATTTATTACAAAAGCAATTAAGGAAAGAACTTTCTTTATCTTTACAAAATTCTTAGTCATCTGATACATAATATTTTCTAAATTTTAAACAAAGGTTTATTCTCTAATTATTTGGGTTATAATTTAATTTTTGCAAAAAAAAAAGATTTATATATGCCTTAATCTCAAGTATATAACAAAAAAAAAATTTATTTTAAGTACCAGTGCCTTTAAACCAGTATCTGTTGTTAGTCATTAGTTTAAGAGAGTAATATGGTAAGATTATATGAAAAAATACATGTATACTATATTATAATATTTCGATTACATGGTATTGAGCGTTTATGATTTAAGGAAGAAACTGCAAAAGAATGTTTAAATATAATATACAGTAAACTGTAGTCTAGAGCAAAAAAAAGTTTTGTGCATGGAAAAATGAAAGTAAAAAAATAAAAATACCATATAAATAAAAATATCTTTTACTTCTGGACTAAGCATATTATCATATTTTCAAACGAGCTGACTTATTTATAAAGTTTAAAAAACACAATTGGCCATAAAATATTTAGTTCTATTTATGCTGTCAAAATAGAAATTTTTTCACTGAAAATTTATTAAGAAATTAAGATTTTTAAACAGGAAAGATTATATGCTTAATTAAAATTTTTTACAAATTTGAACGCTTAAAAAAGGTATTTTAAATTTAAAAAAACAATCGAAAGCGATATAAATTCAATTCATTTATTGGGTAAAACTACAGCAAAACGAAATAATATAATAGAGACAGTAATTAAGGACAATGAATAGAGTTTGGCTCTCTAAAACAATTAATGGCAGAAAATATGCTTACTGAGGATGTTTGAGCTGATATTTGGAGTGAAGTCACCTTAATTATATAAATCGTATATTATGCTTTACATATGAAAAACGTATTATTTATCAATAGACGTATCCTTTTCTTTTTCTGGATATTAAAAAAATTTTACTGCTAAAATATCATAATGAAGAAAATTGATCGGATATTGCATAAATTTTTAAATCAAAAATCAATATAAAATCAGTCAATATAAAAAACAGATCATAATCTTACATTATGTGATTTTTGGTCTATAAAAGCTCTTGCTGAATCGAATTTCATAAAAATTGGATGTTATTATTTCTATTAACATATTCTATGACAAATAATAGCACATTGGAGACAATTGATGAATCCTTCATATATGAATGGAAAGAAACTTTCTACAAAGTTTTTTACGATTTACATGACGCACAAATTAACGGAGCTTACAAAAATAAAGACAAGATTCTCTTATCAATAAAATATCCTATAAATAAATTATCTGGCGTTACTTACTCTGATATCAACCATGCCTTTATAGAACTACACAATAAAAAATTATACGCCTCATCCTTTTCCACAAATAGTATGCCATCCTCTGAAAAATTTTCTAGAATTATCGATATATTAGATTCCTTTCTATCTTATACTGGATGCATTGATGAGAACTCGGAATTTTTTGAATTGAAAAATGTAATTCAAAACCGTTTTGATACCAATAATCCAGATTATTTAGTACTTTTTTCGACTCTTTTTAAGAAGATTTTATCAAAAGAAGATTATGTGAAATATATTCCTAAAATTTTCGAAAGTTGCTATTCACCAGAAAAAAAGATAAAATTTCTCAATAATTTTGTATTCTTTAGAGATTATATTTTGGATGATTTTTCATTTGCATTTATTAACAGGATTATAAGCGGCTTTATATTTGAAGAAAATAAAAGAGTAGAAGAAATTATTGACAAATTTATTTCGAATTATTTTGATAAACTCGAGGCTGAATTAAATAAATGTGAATTGAATTGTCGAATCAATCCTCAATTTTCTGATGAAAAAATAAGCAGCATGTATAAAGCATTCAAACAATGCAAATCTGCACGCATTTTACATAAATGGCGGGACTCTTATTATTGCAAACATGAGATAATAGATCCAAGAAAATTTTTTGCGGATAAAATATTTCTGGATGTTTTAAAGCCGAATTATGACGAAATAGAAATTGAAAACTATGGATATGTATTTTTTTATGTCAAATCTATAACTTTAGATGGCAACAAAGGTTTACTGAGCGCTTATAAAAATTTATTTAATAAATATGAAGCCACTAAAGAGTGTAGCATCGAAATATTTCGAATTCATGAATTTGATAGGAAAAATGCCCAGCAAGTCGATATTATGCATCAAGAAATAAAAAATTCCGAGATTACACATACATCTGAATTGATCCTAACCCAAATAAAAGTTCACCCTGAGCATATTGAACACAATTCGTATTTTTTTTCTAGTATATTGAGTTTGAATTTCATTAATACGCATAACCATTATTATGATGAAGATGAGAATGTCAAATTTGAGCTTAAATTAACTAATAAGATTTTTTTCAGCGAAAATCATCATCGTACATTGAAATTTAATTTTTGTGAAGAAACTGGGAAGCACAATTTAAAAGAATATACTTCATATCTTGTTCTTCCAAATAATAGAAAGATTTTTCCATATACTAGAAATTCGCTCATATCATTCAAAAATAATTTTTGTTATTTTTTAAAAAATATGGATTCAATGGTTAATATCAAGAAATATGATTTTTGCTTAGATTACAGCCACCATTATCTAAAATACATAAAAGAAAAAAATGTATTATATTTCAAAACAAATTTTCTTCTTTGTGAAACTAACCAAGTAATTCAGAAAATGACAAATTTTATATGCAACTTAACCTTTTTTTGTTTAGACAAGGGCTATAAAGAAGTTATTTTGTCGCTGATTAAATTCAATCCGCATTATAACTGTTTTTCAGGGTGTATTGAAAATAGTTTTGATAAATATATTGAGATAGACATGATGAAATACGAAGTGATTGAAGTTTATCAAAAAATAAAGTCAAATCTTTTACGGAAATTTCTAAACTCCTTTGGAGAAGTGGAAACTAAAGGGCAATTTGCAATAAAAGCATATAATAAGAATAATAACAAAGAAGAGTACACATTTTACTTTGAGCATAAAAGCAACGAGAAATATATTGAATCCATAAAAGGATTACTGAATTTGATAAATAAACATTTCGAGACCAAGATAGCAATAGAATCTGGAAACGAAGCAACTTTAAGCGCGTGTAAAAAACTTGTTTTTAGATACTTTTTAAATTTATTGAATAATAATGATATTAAGGATAACATATTTTCTGTTACAATTAAAAATGCTTACGATCCGATTTTTCGATTTTCGATGTTTTTGGAAAAGGTTATTTTACTATTACGCCAAAAAGTATCAGAATTTTACTTAGAGAATTCTCCTCAATGCAAAACAAACATCAAAGAAAAAGCCTATTTGTATCTTTTTTCATATTTTATCTATGCTAAATCACGAATTTTTATAGAAAAAATAAAACATAATTTTTTTTTAGAACAAATAAAATTATTCTTGAAATCAGATACAGCAAGCTTAAGAAAAATGAATGAAAGTCTAATATACATAAACGAATACATTACGACTAACCTAGTTCCATTTGTAATGGCGGATATTAATAGGCGGACGAAATTTCTAGATATTTTTTTTCAATTTTTAACAGATTTGTCAAATGAGTTTTTGCGGGAATTATACAAAACAGTGATAGTGTTTCCGAATCATCATGATAAAAATGGAGACAATGTGATTTTTTCTTGCGAAATAAGATCGAATAAAAATAAAATAAATAAGTCGATAATTGATATGAAACGATATAAGAAGGAATCAAACATTTTTGAATGTAATTTTGGGTATATTCAACATGAATCCGATAATAAAAGCCCCTTTATATCTACAGCTCAAGATAACTGGAATATGTAGAATAAAGTTTAATAATACATATATATTTTTAATCATACAACATTAATTACGTGTTCATAAAAAAAATCTTTTGTTGGTTTTTGTTAAAAATGATGTGAAAGAGAATCGACGTTTTTATAATGCTTTACAGAAAAAATTTATAAAATATACAGATGATAGCAATTTAATAAAATTATTGAACTTCTTTAGTAAAAGCATGTTTCACATTGGTCAAATTAATTTTTCGATATTATTAGAATCTTTCTAAATCACACCGATCGTTAGTAAATCAAATTTTCAATAAATCAAAGTGTTGTGCAAATTTCTGTATAATTAACAAATTCCGTATACAAATAAAATAGTTAAATCAAATATTATTTATATATTTTACGATTTTTTGTAGGTTATAAAGATTTTAAAAAATATCAATTTAAAATATACAAAATAGTGTTCGATTTATCATAATAACAAAAAATTTAACAAAGTTTTTATGCTGGAACGTAAGTAAACAGATAAATCAGCGCTAAAAGAGATACATCTTATAACAAAAATGAAATATTATTTCATGATTAAGAATAATCTTTTTTTGCGATTTTCTGTATACCAGAAAAGGCATAGATCAAGATAAAGGTTTACATAAAGTTATCGTTTTTCTAAATCTAATTACTTAAGAAATGCTATACTAGACATTTTTTTATGCATAAATTTAGTTAATTATAACATAAACGGCTTGGTTTTGTGTCGTATCTACTTTTGCTGACAATATTTTATCATTTTATGAAAATTATTGTGTTTTTATGATATCAACTATATAAGTTTTCGAAAAAACAAAAATACATATAAATTCGCAAAGATGACAAACATTACCTAATAGATATTATTCGGTAGTTCTATTGTTTCTAGATATACTTGTTTTCATACAATAATATTATTAAAATGTATATGGTAGAGCTGACATTTTCGTTAATATTTTTACTCATTACCATCCATTCTATTATACATTTTTATTTTAGCACATGTGTGCCTATTTTATTATATTTTATAGCGAAAAACTTGATTTTAGATGTCTTAGGGCAACATAGCTATATTTAATATGGAATTTATATTATAAAGGCGTCATTTCGTACAATAATCGCAAAAAATATGTTTAATTTTGGTTTATAACAATTATTATCGAACAGTTTATGTTTTAAGTCATAGGTTCAAACTTCATCAATACTCTACACCATCTTTTCATTTGTCATGTCTATATCCTTTCTTGCTGTTAAAAATAACATTTATGTCGTCATTCCCAATACAATAGTTATATAAATGCCTTAACTTGATAGATATCACTGGTTATTTTCTATAATTCTTGTGGAATTTGTAACCCCCTCATTCAATGTTATTACAATACTAACTTTCTCGCTATAAATTTATTGATCAAAAAATTTCCATTTATATAAAAAACATCATAATATTTTTCACTTTCTTCTAAAGTTATGTTATAGGTTCTATTGACATCACTTCTATCATTGTTATACAATTATTATTCTTGTCAGAAATGTAATATCCGGATATTTTTTTTGTCTAGGATATATGTTGGCTATATCGATTTGCATTTTATTTCGGTAAATAATTTTTTCATATTTCTTGCTCTGATTGTCTATGGATTTTCTTTGTTGCTTTGAAAAAAACTTTCTTGCTTTTATAGCATATTTATATTAGTCACCTATGTTTTGTTGTTTTAATTATATAAACTCAATAAAAACGGCCAATTAATTATAATTTTTATTTACGGGTTGTTTTTCTTTTTATCGATTTTATGTATTGAGACATAAAAAGCCCATTGAAAATATCCCTCAACTCTTTGATGCATTTTATGACTCCTTACCCTGATCATTCTTCATCAACTGCTTTTCTTCTCTCAAATGAGATGAGTTCAATTGCCTTGCGGATTGTGAGAGCTTGCATGTATTCTTCTACTTTTATGGGATTTTTAACTCCTTAACATGATTTTTATGTTATTTTGTAACTGACTCATTTCAATTCATTACATATAGTATTATTATTGTTTTACATTTGTAAATTCGACCATTTTAATTCGCCAAGATATATATATATTAGAAAACCAGTTTAAATTATATTACGTTTCTAATATCATATTCTGTTTAGCTATTCTTTTTTGTTTCAATGTATGAAAATATATCATAATTAATATATTCTAGTTATTTTAAAAAAAATAGTTTGTTTTTAGATAAAATTTTAATGATCCGAAGAACCGAGATTTTTAATAATATATAAACTAATAATTTGATTTTATGATTATTTATCCGTTTAATTTTTTATTTTTACATCAAAAAAAAATTATATAATGAGACTCTTTTTTATAAAATTTCATTCATATATTTTTGCTTTAAGTTTTTAATTTTTGTGTTTTGTTGTCTATTTAGCATATTATTGCAATACTTTACTTTTTTCACATGTATTATTGTATTAGAATATGCGTATTTGCTCAAGATATAAATTTAAATAACTATTTTGTAAAATTATGTGAACATAATGTTATTCACCGTCTTGCCGTTTAGTATTTTATATCAAATTTTTTATATTGTTATTAATGGCTTTATTTCTCTGCAAAACGGATAAAAAACTTTAGAAATATTTTTATTTCATGATCAGATATTAATTTAATCAGATAAAAATTATTTTTAGTTGCAAAAATCAGAATCAACATACAAATTTATATTTCTTTCTTTATTTATGCCTTTTCATACTTATAATTAGATGTTTTTCTCTTTGTATAAATAAGTCTTATAAATTAAGATTATATAGCATAATAATTTTGAATGGTGATCTTCGGCTGGATTTAAAATATCCTTTATAAATTATAAATTGTTGATTATGAAATATCTTTTAATTGAATATATAATCCTAGCACTAAATTTTGTGAACTTTATAAAATAAATCGTTTATAAGTTATGACTCACTATAAGAATGCAAACATAACAGATCTTAGTTTTATGTGCGCCTTTCTTGGTTTAAATTTATAGAACAAAATTTTAATCATCTTAAAATGTAAAGTGAATTTTGATTTATGCACGTTTTCATTTTGAAAAGAAAGTTGTGATAATATTAAATATTGTCTTAATGAGTATGATAAGTGTTAATATTCAATTTGCAAATAAAATCCAAAAAATAATAGCACATTTTTTACCTATTATTAATTTATATTTATGAAATCATTATCATTAAAAGGTTGTTTTGAAAATAATGAATACCATTACAGCATTCAAATAACATTTTATATTTTGGACCTTTTCTATTTATGTTCTATATTCTTCTAAACTATTAAGTTAGTATATTTGGATTTATTCTTTGTTTATTTTCTAAAAATTACTTATTTCGGGATCCTAAGAAAAATTGCGATTTTGTTGAATTATAGTTTAAAGTATATTCTATTGATCGACTTCAATCATAGAAGGTACCTGAAGAAACTAGATGTCACGAACCAGGTTGAGGCATATATTCAAACCTTGAGATTGAGAAAACCCCTTGAATTAATAAGTCTCGAAAGAAGGTGGGGTATTCAAGAAGACTTTGGAGACGAGAAGATAGCCTAAAGATTAAATAGGCTAGGCGCATAGAGTATCAAGCAAGCTGTGCCTGAGAACAAAAACTAAAATTACGACTATAAATATGGCCCATAAATAAAAAATATGTTGATCGACTTCAAAATTTTTACTATGAACATTATATTGTGCATAAATATAATTCTGTCGAAATATTTAGTTTATAAAAATCATGCGTATTTTTTTACAGTACTTAGATCCGAATATGTCTGTGATATTAGTTTATCTGTTCTAGTCTGGTTAGCTAATTAATTGATTTAAATATTCAATTATATTCGTATTTGGAATATTCAAGAGCATAAATACGCAGATATGCAAAAAGTTCTTAAATTCTATTGTTTTTTGTTCAATTTATTCAATGCGTAATTTTCATAGTTTCGAAAATTTTAAGATACGAATTATACCGCGCATATCTATATGGTTTTCGTACAGTAAAATCTGTAGAAAATCGGATACTAATTGCAGTGAAGATCAAGATATTTGTCAATATTTATATTATTCACTATTGTATCAACACTTGAACTCATTATTTTTATGAATGATCAGTTAACTCAACGAAGGACTATCCCGTCGTTATAAATCATTGACCCTTTCCTAATGTTTTGCAACAATGTAGATTTTATAAATAATAATGCGTATTTCGATTATAAATTTCTTAATTTTTTGATATCTATAAAATTAATCATTATTTTAAACACTAATAACATCTAATAAAGATTTTTACTGAGAAATTGAATAAAATATTTTTAAAATATGCAAAATTTATGTTTTGTTAAAGATATCTTAGGTAGGAGTCTCAGATAAAAACTGGATAGAGAAATCAAAATCTTTCTATTTTATTTTTATAAGCTCATCCGGAAGCGTATTTTATGAACATAATTTACTAGCAATCAACGTAATCCATTCGATCATATCTCTGGCTAAGATATAATGTCTTCCTTTTATATAATTTATTAAAAATGTAGTTAATCAATTTAAAATTCACATTTTAATTTATTATTAGATAAACACATAATATGTGCGAGACCTTATATGCATCATTATCCCTTAAAAAAGGCGTAGTATTTTTTTGCCAAATAAATAATTATTTTTAAGAAGTTAATCAACAAATAGCGTCTTAATAAAATCGTCAGTTAACTTTTTATAAAAAATGTCAACAGATTGGAAATAATGCACAAATAGAATTTTAAATAACAAACATGTGTAATTGTAAGTATCAAAAAAGTAAATTATGAACTTGATACAAATAAAAGTGTTAAAACATGATTTAATATATACATTTTCGATTTACATAAATTTACTAATATATAAATAAAAATCTATTCTCTACAAATTAATCTTAAGTGATTCTGGTAATTATTAATCTGTTATCTATAGAAAGAAAAGCATAAATGCTACTTTATCGAATGTAAATATATATATACACTAATCTTGACACTTCAATATACAATTTTTGAAAATTTGATGTTAATCTTGATAATAATATGATTAACGGACCAATTACTTAAACTTAGCAAGTGTTAATATAGAGATTAGCTCATTTGTTGTCAGAAATTATTTTTTTAGAAGAAAGGTTGTCAATAATTTTAAGTACTTAATTCTTACTGTGAATATGGCGAAGAAAACACCGATCAAGGCATTTTATATTCTCTTTATATATAAATTAGAAGCAAAACCACTAATATGATAAAAATAATTTGCGTGTAAATTTTTGTGTAAACTTTATAGGTGGCTTGTTTTTATGTTAAAAAGAAAGCTTATCTATTTCTGTTTACTTGATAGACTTTATTTATATATAATTATCAAAAAGCCTTATAATAGTTATTTCTAATACATTTATGGCTTAATTTTACACGCAAAATATTTAATACCCTATTTAAAGTTTTATAATTTGATTAATATCTGCTGGCTAAAAAAGGTTAATTTTAATTAGATTTTCTGATTTCATTTTTCTCTCGTAATCAAAAGTTTGAATTTTAGAATAATTATTAATAAAAAATATGACATAAACTGTTTCTAACATGATTGATATTATTTATATGTATAAAATCTGGAATGGATGTCTACTTTACCACTTGAAATCTCGCGAACTCCAATATAAATCTAAAATTTTTAACTTTAATCTATTATTATAAATTGATAAAATAATATTTAAATTCTCTAAATACTTATTTGATTCTTCTCCTGCCAGATTATGCATACACCCTTATAAATATGGAATTTCTTTAATACTGTATTGCTATTGGTTGGATTTGCTTCAGAAAGCGTAGAAATTGAATTATTAAACTTATTTATATATTTAATATCTCTATCCCCATCATGGCAGGAATCTTATTTCAATCATGACAGCCGACAACCATTATTGTTTTAGTCTTTTTCTATGCTGAATGATATCATTATATCGGTTCTGTTCGTTAGATTGTATCCTCGAACTGCCTTGCTGATCATTTCAGATTCAACACTTTGATTTGGTAATTAACTATCTATTATGATCGTTCGAAAATTTTATCAAATAATATTCCTAGCGTTGTTTTCTTGTGTTAATATATTTTTCTCATTCTTTATAAAGGTATTACATATACATACTTCGATGTAACAATCTTTTTTTTTCCTGGGGAAAAAATATATATTTTAATATATTAAGCTAGATTATAAAAAATTATAATCAGATTAAAATTATAGTTCTAGTAAAATTTGGTAAATAATAGTCAAAAGGGTCTTACCTGTTTGTTTTTGACAATTTAAATGCGGCAAGTACTAAGATACTTTATATGACAAACATTTAATATCAAAAATGTATTGTTTTCTTAATTTTAGGGCTATGACAGTAATTTCGATTATTTATTATTTCTTCTAACTAATTTGACGTTTATTATAATAAATATCTAGCGACTTGATAATAATAGATTCTATTTCACATGTTATCGGTCAATTCTTTTTTATCTAAATGACTTAGAACTGTTTTTGGATTTTATAGATTAAATCTTGTTTTAATATATAAAAAGATTAATTTGACTTAGGCATTATAAAAATTGAAAAAAAAATTAATTTTGTTTTTTTTTCAAACAAGAATCTATATTAGATCGTTCTTTTTTTTTAGAAAGCCTATAATCATCTATTTTATCTTCTCGCTATATATACGTTTTTGAAATGCTAACCTTCTTAATTAATATAAAGATTTATCTATAAAATATTTTCAAGGTGTTTTGAGATTTTATTATATATGAAAAGTAAAAAATAATCCGTTTTTTTTCTTGCTTCGCTTAGTGGAATGTTTGAAAAAATATGCAAATAATTAATTATACATAAAGCAGTTTTTTAAAAATTTATAATCAGTTTCCGTTTTTTCAAATTTTTTCTTAAGCATATTTGATATCTTTGAACATGTCTACTAAATTTTGGACCAAAAAAATTCACATTTTTTACTTCTTGTTTGAAAGCAAAACTCTTTACAAAAAATCAAAATTGAAAATAAAATTTTAAAAATTAATGCTTATACTTGACAATCTAAAACAACAAGAACATATAATTATTTTCTAACAATTTATTTTGTCAATATCTGCATAAAAATGTATTAGACTTCGAAAAACGAAAAAATTCAATGGTACGAATTTTTTATTAATTTTTTTCTATAGGTGAAATAAACTACTAATAAAGCTAAACATTTTCTCGTTTTATATGCAAAAAAATTTGATTTTTTTTATAAATGACTTTACTAAGAATAAAAATAATCGGTTTTCTTCGTTTTGCATATAGTTTAAAAAAAATCTAATGCCTAGAGCTAGATGTTGATAAAAAATTAGAAATCTATTATATAAAAACCAAAAATTTGAATCACTAAAAAAATTGATTTTAAGAACTGAATGTTATTTCTTGGATAAAAATACCCATTTATTTTTACATGTATCTTGCATTATTTCTTTTCCCTAAAATACATATTTTTTTACAACCATGCATGTATATCAAAAAAAACTAATGTTACAATAATTAAAGCACTAATTTTTCATAAATTGTATAATATAATGTGTAAAATATCAATAAGAAATGAATGATTTTTTCTTAATTTAAGAGTATTTATGTATTAAATCATCGGCGTACACACCAAAAAATATATTATATATAATGATCTAAATGGAGAATATACAAGCACAAAATTTGATTCTATGATAGCATATATTATTTATTCATACTAACTGCATTAGTTTCTAAAGAATTTAGGAAACAAATTCAACATTCAAGGTAGTGAATATATGCCGATTCTTTTGATTATTTTATTTTTTTAAGGTAGAAACGCAAATTCATATTGACAAATGAAAATAATAAAAGGTTCAAAACTAATAGAACAACATATAAATTGGCTCAGACAGTAATAAAAATTCTTTACCATGCAAGTTTCATTCGGTATAAATAACCATTTACAAATATAAGAGCGAATCAAGGTATATTATGATAATCAAAAAAAAAGATTATTTCAAGTTCAAACAATATTTACTTTATGTTTGTGTCATAATCACACTTATAATCTTTAAATAAAAGTATCAAAATTACGAAATATAGATTAAAGAATGAAAACAAATACGGATGTCTTTTACAATTTTATACGAATAAAAGAAAATTTTCTGTGCAATAACATTATTAAGCTTTAATTTGTAGTGATTAAACCAGATTAGATATCGATTTTTATATACACAAAGCATAAAATATGATATTTATATTATAATGTTTAAAACTTATAATATAAGTCTTCTATAAAAATTTTTTTGATGTATCTTTAGCAGTGATATATAATTAAAAGTATTGATTAGTTTTACAACCAGAATTCTTATACAAAATCTATTTGACAAAATATAATAGTCAAACTAAATGAAAACCCATTAAGTAAATTTATCTTAGATATAATCAAAATTTGGAAAATACGGTATATGATTGTGCTTACTTGTAAAAGAAAAATATAAACGTTATCTATTCATCTCTATAGAATTTCTGATCTGATATAATTAATGCTTAGAAAAAGAAAAACTAAATGATATATTCCAAGAATGTAAACTCAATATAAAATTTTTTACTACGTTTAAAATTTATTCGTTAATTTTCCTTTAATAATTTATTTTAAAATATTAAAATTACATTTATAAACTATATAATGTTTTGATAATAGTCATAATTTTATATAAAGTGTTAGGATTTAGTACATTGTAATGTATAATTATATTTGTGGCAATTTTATTGTTATTGTCTATGTATAGGATATAGTGGTAACAAAATCAATCAGAAAAAAAGAAAGAGCTTGAAATAAAAATCCAACTAGAGACATGTAACAAAATATATGCATGAAGTCATCGCATGTAATCGTATTTTATTTTAGAAAAGATATCCATAAGAGCATACATCCAAGTTTACCCTTTATCAGCACACGGGAAATCGTTTACGTTTTTTTTATAGAAGAAACCTATATTTACAATTCCAAAGATACCTATAAATATTTAAACGGTGTTTAACAAATGATCTAGACAAAAAAAAAGTTGCAAGGGGAATATTTAAAAAACTATACGGGTTATTAAGCCGCCATATATTCTATATATAATTACAAAATCAGAAAATCACCATCAAAATTTTTTGAAAGTGCAAACATTTTAAAAAAATATAAATATATAAACTTAAATGCTATTTAATGAAATGGAATGGAGTATTTGAAAAATTCCATAAAAATATGTTAAGATGTTAATAATCCCAGACGAATTATAAGCATGCATGTAAGCTTTTACACTAGACAAGACACTTGAACTCGTCTCGTTTGAGAGAAGAAGAGCAGTACATGAAGATAGATCAAAGGAGGTGTCAAAAGATGCATCAAGGTGTTGTGCAATATTTCAAATGAGCTGACCATGTTATAATAGATAAAATTGATTAAAAGAAACTTGACCGATAAGTAAAAAATTATCTCCAATACACTCTAAAAATGGGTGTTTAAAAATGCACGAAATGTATAATAGTTTGGAATTTTTATAAAAAAAATAATTCAATATATGTATGGAAAGAAACTTTATATACACCATTTAAAATATGATAAATAAAACGCAAGCTTTATATTATTAAATTAAAAGTTTTTTGAAATTCGTTTATCTTTAAAAATCAACAAATACAAATTTATAAAAAAAATCGCTGAAACAGTATGTAGGCTCTATTTATTACTTTTACATATAGTTTTAAGCACAAATGGCAGTATTTTACAGATAAATTCGAGTTTAAATACGTGTTACTAAATTATTTTACGCGCTTAAATTTAGTTCATTTTTTAGATTGTATCTTTTAAAATTTATTGTTCATTTTTTTATAAACATTAATTTAATAAGGAACTAGTAATAATTGTAGAACTAATGTTTTTTGAAACCGACTGTAAGTATGCAAACATACAATTAAATAAAAATGTTTTTACGTACTTTGTGTAATATTAACATACTCATCCAATATAAGCATGTTATCACAATCATTTTTATTATAAAAATCTAGAAAAAAAACTATAAAGTGGAGATATATTATGATATTATATTTACATATAAAATTATAAGTAATAAATATTCTGTTTATTTTGGTCTTTTAAAATGTTCAGCTTTACCTAGATTTTAAAAATAAATTTGTTGCTTAAACAATATTGTATCGGTTTGCATATATATCAAACATGAGTTTAGAGAAAATTTGTTTACTTTTATTTCAAAGGTATGAATTTTGTCATAATAAATCATAAAAACAAAAGAAAATGTTTACATTTGCGTACGACTGCACATAAAAAGAATATGCAGGTGAAAAGATTGTCCGCGTAGCATTTTAGTTATTTAATTACTAAAAAATATATTTCATAAGCTCTCGTGAATTTACATTTAGTGCCATGAAGTATAATATAAATTGTGATAAAATGATGTATTTTGATAATTTGACATGTCAATCGGACTATCGTCTAGAAAAAAAGCATCGTAAAATATGTATATATTTACATACATTGCTTTATCAAAATGAATCAAAATATTATAGGACTATAAAAAGTATATATATATGATATAAAACGATATCAAAAAAAAATGTAATTACACCGGTATTTTCCGTATCCCTTGTGCATAGAGGATTTAAACCTAAGATTATTTTAATTTAACATCTAGATCGAATACATTGCCAATTAAAAATCGACATATAAATATCTATATGCGTCATAGATTTGGTATCATAAATCAAGTTAAACGTATCTGATAATTCTTTGTCGTAAAAGATGGTAGTATTGCTTACTTGAAATTCAATTCCTAAAAAAAAGATTTTATATAGGATTCGTGAAAAAACAAACCTAAAATTGGTTAATGTTATGCCTATGTATGCAATTTAACAGGGGATTATCTAAAAATTATTTTTCATAGATAATTATTTCGTATTAATAGTAAAGCATTATGTCACTTAAGCATAAAAGACCTAAGCTTCAATAGTAAAGCAGCATATAATGTGCACTTTAATAAACCTACAGAAAGACAAAAACACATACTAAAATAAAAAGCTATGACAAGCGTTATCATGTGAGAAATTGATAATGCGAATATTAATTCGAAAACAAGAATTTATTATAAAAAATAATTGTATTTCCAATAAAAACCATTGCTTTTTTTATTTAAATTTAATAATCAGTAAAACATGCTAGAATCAAGAACGTAAATACATGTATTTAATTTGAACCGTACTAAAAGAAGCTCTTCCTAAATTTTCAGTGTTACTGAGAATAATCCATTCGATTGTCTCTGAAATTATTGATATATGCTTGAGCAAATAACATAGCTATATACACAGAAAAAAATTTATATTTTCAAATAAAATATTTTTTGTAGTAGAACTAAAGATTAAATTAGTCCCTTTTATTTAATAGGTTATGGAAAATTTATAAATGATAAGTTTTTTACAAATAAATTAAAATAGGTATGTATTACCGCAATGATTTCTGTAATGTATGTGTTATATAAAATATTTTAGATAATATACAGAAGTTCTTATTCTATAAGCATTTTAAAATTCGAAAGTAAATTATTTCAGTTTTAATCTAAAAGGAAACAAACGCAAAACTAAGCAATAGTCGGTATGTAAAGAATAGATTTTTGCAAAATATTGGGATATAATTTTACAAAATATTGAAACACATACAGCATTCACACGCTGTCTATGAGTAATTATATCATACTTAGGCACTAAATAGAAAGTTTAATAGAAGTCAAATTTTTTATTAAACATAAAAACCTAAAAAATTCAATCATAACTATCCAAGGCTATTAGACATCCGGTACCCTTTTGAAATAAGTTTTTATGGATATAAATATAGAAACTGCCCTTTCGAAATCATATTTACATGCTTGATTTCTCATTATCATTCATATGGATCTGTTTAATGGCTTTCGATGGTATAATATACATAAAATAGTAAAAAATATCATGATGGGCATTAAGAAAAATACATATTATGCATGAAATAAAATCAGTCATAGTAAAACAATATTAGCACCAAAGAAATTAGTATTCTTAAAAAATTATAAAAAAATAAAAATACAGTTATATCAATATGTAGTTATAAATTTGATTCTTTCTTATATTTTTATTAAATATTATATCTTATTTAATATAAATCAGTGAATATTCCGCATCTGCATAATATTTAAAAATCTTTGAGATATTGCATTATAGATCATTTAAGGTATAAAATATTAAACATTTAAAGATTATTGTACTAAATTCTCTTAATAAGTACTACAATATAGCACACATGATATAATTTATTGTGTTTTAACATCTAAAATGTATTTAAAAATAAGAATATTATACTATAAAATTATATTATATTTCTTTGAAGCTAATAAATTGGTTTTTTATCCTTTTATTTCCTGATTATTATTTTTTAAATTGTTAATATACTTAGTTTGTGTTAAAGCCTAATCTTTTTTGAACCTGTAATATTCATTCTATAAATCCATATTTTTAAACATATTGAGAAGCGTAAAAAAACATCTAAACCCATACCTTTATAAACATTTTTTCTCATTTTATGCGCTAAATTATAAAAAATCTTTAATTTTTAGTAAAAACAACTCAAATTGTTGTAAAAATTATAAATTCTAAAAATAATATACATTAAACTAGAAATAATAAAACTTGTGATGATTTTCGCACCAAACCATCCTAAATAGTTGCAAATAGCTAAAAATCATCAAAATATTCGAAACCATAAATGCGTGCTTTTATTCGTATTAAAAAATATATTTAAAGGCACTTGATCTAAACTTTATTTTCTTTTTGTTAGATGCTAATCTTTTGGATTCTAAATATATCAAAATAGTTCCATTTGAATATAATATTTCATCATTTCTGATTGAACTTACTTTTTTATATGCATAAATGTAAATTTTATTTCTATTTATTGTGTTTATATATTTTAATTTTTGCAATTATACCGATCTCAGCAATCTTACATTTTTAATATCTCATGAAAGGATAAAATGAAATTTTGAAAAATTAATATTCATTAAAAAAAATTCATTATATCTCGCAATATATATTATATTCACATGCTATAAATATACCCAAATGAATAATTACCTTTAAATTATAAAATCCACACATAGGTATTTATTTTCAATTTATATATTTCATTTTTATATATAGAAAAGGTCCCGAATACTGCAATTTATGATGAATTATATTTTATGAAGCATATATATTTAAATAAGGAAATTACATTCTTTGGTCACGAGTTAATGAATTACGACAAAGAATTAAAGACGAAACATAATATAAATATTTTTTATTTGACAATATTTTGAGCAATATTTTATATACAGTCTCTTTAGTTTTCTTATTTTTTAATTTGATTGATTATTTGATTTTTATATCATCAAATTTGATTTTTAACTTTTTATCTTTGTAAAAGCCGAAATTTAGATTACTCTATTCTATTGAACAGATTTTACCTAATATTCTATTCACCTCATCATATTTACAATCTTTCCAGATGCATCTTCTTCCCTTAGAACTGATTGGTTAAAACACCCTCCTCAAACATATTGTTTGTGCGTGAGCAAATGCTTCACTTGACATTTAGTAATTTAATAAATTTAAATATATAAAATTGAACATCAAACTTAAAATGATAACCATTTACATCTTCAGATATATAAAGACGACAATTAAACTAGATTTAATCTTAAGTATAACTTTGTAAATTTTATATGTGATATAACAGGGGAACCATGAAAATATTCACATTTGCGATTGGCTGTGCCTATATTACTAAAAATAATATCATGCATTGATACGTTATGAAGTATGAATTTATAGATAAAAATAGCAGGATTTGTACGTATAAAAATTGGTAATATTACACAAGAAGTTAAAACCCAGAAACACTGGTTTATTAAAAAACTTAAATATACAAGTATATGTGTTTAAACTCAAGTTAGATGGTGTAGAGTAGATGTTCTTGGAAAAAAAATAGCACGGTCGAAAAATTGACTATAGATCCATCTGTAGTTCTACACATTTCAAAGAGTAAAGTATTATGATAAGCTGGATCATCTTTTAAAAACATTAAATTTATGATTATATCACCTTGGAGAAATTAAATTTGAATATGTTAGATAAAATAAAAATGTAAATGAACGTAAATACGAGTTAAAACAAATAAAAGGTAATAAGTATTATTATAAATAATTGGAGGGAATAAAACAGTGATGAATAGTTTTTAAAAAATGTTTGTACTTTAGACTCTCTATTTAGAAAGATCACACGAAGTATATTGTACCGATAGATTTTTCCACTTATTTATTTCAAAATATGATACGTAATTTTATTTAAAATGTCAAAAGTATCTCCTATGGTTGTTCCGATCTTTCCAGTTAAGTCTATTTTATATAGATTAATACTTTAAATGCTAAATTAAAAATTCTTGATTGAAGGAAGGAATACTGATTAAGATGTATATATAAACCACAAATTCAGATGTGATAAAAAAATATACTTCATATATATAAACTATCTGGCATTGTTTTTATGGTGGAATAAACGGGTATTGGCTAAAATTCCTTCGTTTCACCGCTAGCCATCAAATATTAACTCTTAACGTGCTCGAAGCAATCCTCGCAAGTATTATTATATGTAAACTTCAATAGGTAAAAAGACTAATGATTAATCAAATATATTGAAGCGTTCTAATGTGGTGTACGAGATTTCTATTGAACCCGCTTTATGTGAATATTAGTAAAATAGGAGATATCAAATTAGAGGGATACTAAAACTATATTAAAAGTGACAAAGTATTTTTAGAGGAGTACATAGGTTAGAATACAAAGACTCAATAGAAGCTAGTTAAATGGAGTAAATTATTTACAATATAAGTATAGTATGCATACTTTATTAAATATATACAAACCTTTTTTAATAATTAATTCATTTTTTTAATTATAATCAAAATTTTGAATAACATGCAAATTCATTACAAAAAGGTTCTAAGAACGATACTTTCGGTTTAAAAACAAGTTAGTGTTATACACACAGACCATCATTCATATCAACTGGACGATTCTTAACCATCATAAAACAGTTAGAATACAGAAAAAACTTATATAATATCCATATCGGCAAAGCCAACACTACCATTTTTATAATGAATTTAAAGAGAAAAACCATAGTTTTAAAAAAAATTTGAAAGAATTGTATACAATCAAATATGTATAGAAATTGACACATTTTTGAATATATTAATACGATGTTCTAGAGAATGTGATTTTTTAGATATATAACGAAAAACAAAGAATGAAAAAACTTTGAAGTGTTATTTACGAAAGTTTCTGTTTTCTAAATTTTAAATTTGAGGACAATAGAAGACACTTTAAAAATAATTAATAGAAACTCGAACAACAAAAAACCTTTGCAAATATAATTTATAAATTATAGCCAAAAATGAAATTAAACCCCTAATAAAATAGAGATGATATATAAGAAAGCCGCAATATTATAATAAGAAAAAGTATATATATTTTAAACGTTTCAATTTGTTTTTAGAGCGCCGGATTTCAGAAATATAAAATCCTATATAAATAAAATCACCAATTTCTACATGTAAGATATAATTTGAAGTTTATGGATCAAAAATACTAGAAATCATACTGGTTTATATTCTAAAAGCATATCTTATTCAAAAAACGCTAGTAGCAGTAACTAAGATGTTTTAATAAATTAGTGTGAAAAACAAATCGTGAAAACTAAACGAGAACAAAAAAATAAAACAACAAACAATAAACGAAAAAACAATTTTAGATAATTTAAACTCAATATATAAAGTAAATGTATGTAAAAGAGGTTTTCAGACAAAGCAATTAATTGATTCAATTACCAGGAAATTTGATTTTTTGTTTAAAAGTCAGATCATATATGAATAGGTGATACCTTTATATGTTTCACAATTAAAATATAAACAGATATTTTAAATTACATATCAACATACTTTACAAGAAAATTATTGCAGGTTACAATCTTAGTATATTTGATTTCACTAATGTTTCCATATGTGTTTTTGATACTCTAGGTAAAACTAAATCTTAAACCTAAGCAGAATATATCTAATTAGAAACCTTTTATTGAGAATCATTATGTTCATAATTATTTACTTGTTCAATATATTTACAAAGCAAAATATATGAGAAATATTAATCTTTGAAGAAGCTGCAATTTACCTGAAACAGTGTATTAGAATAAAACTTTTCAACTGGCACCAAAAATTATATAAACTGTAATTAACATACATATTATAGCCTTATAGAATATTTTTAAATGCTCAAATACATAAAAATATTTCAAATAGGTTTAAAACCCAGCTGCGAATATCAAAATATATATGATGTTACCAAGATAGTGAACATATTTTTGTAGTATATATACAAAAGCAAGATCAATAATAAATGAATTTACCATGAAATTACCAAATTATAGTGGGAGAAAAATATTTCTTAAAACAAAGTAGTAAGATTTAATAAATTGGTTATTTAATTAAGAAATATATTCACCCTAAAGAAATCTTACATCCACAACCTTGTAATAAATAGATCAAGTTGCAAGTGGATCAAAAAATCAGATGAAATATATAAAATTTTACACATGCATAATTAAATAATAATGACAAATTTTTGTTATTGCACATAATATCACAAATGCCAAAATTAAAATAATTGCAAAAAACAATGACCCGGGTAATCTAAGCACACAAAAGGATATACTTATGATATATACATATAAAGGTGGCATCTAAATAACGAATATTCCTATTTCATAACTCAAAATAAAAAATACATCTAAAACTCTAAGATTTAATGAAGTATTGCACCTGATAGATATTAATATCTCAAAATAAATAAACAACACACCTATGGAATAATTCAGTTTACTTTTTTAAGGACCTACTATATAATGTAAATAAAATCTTATATTGCAATCCATCCTTAAAATCGGTCGAACGACTGTTACTAGATTCAAAACGATATAACGTAAAAAATTATAAGAAAGCAAATGTAAATGAACTATGTGAATTTTTATATCGTTTCAGAAATTTATTGAATAAAAATATAAGTAACTTGGCACAATTTTATAAATAAAGTTTGAATATCAAAATACAGAGAGCAAAGTATAATAAATGATAAATAATGACGAAAAAAACATCATGTTTCATATTTGACATCTTCAAAAACATAAGAAACTGCAATTTATGGGATAATTGCAACGTATTATTTATATGTAATAATAAATTAGACGTAGATAAAAATTTATATATTTTTAGAAAGTATATACTGCTAGCGCCTATATTGTTCCACAATATATGACCAATAAAATTTTTAATTGTGGTTTTGTGTGTAATTATGAGGGTAGAAGAAATCACAAAGAATCAGAAAATTTAAAAAATTAAATTGGTTGATTGCATGAATGTAAACTATGAAAACATAATTTTTTATATAGATTAATTTGAAAAATAGATTTTTTGTGTATTTAACAGTAGTATCAGTATATGAGAATGTACATATGAAAAAATTCTTGTTACGCTTATAGAAATTTATCTAAAACTTAAAAAAAAATTCTTGTTATAATAAAAAATTTGCATATTTCTAAATGAAAACACAAATCAATTCTTACATATTAATAAATTTTAAATCAGTTATATAATCCGTAAATCAATAGCGAAAATTCCTGGCAAATAACTTAAAATAAATACAAAAATGATTTACCTCTAAAATATATATTTTTATAAGCCTATATATCTAATCATCTAGATGAACCATCGACATCAGAATTTTATGAAAAATTGAATTTATATTGCTTTTATCTGTTTATATTACGACTTGCCTTTATAAAAAAAATCACATATAAATATAGAACTAATTATCAGTATATTTTTTTATAAAAAGTGGTTTTCAGTGCCTTTTTGTGTAATAAGCTTCTTAAAAGCCTCGTGTGGTGTCTTAATGCTGAAATTGATATATATATATTTAAACCCCATATAGTATGTAATCGAATTTAATCTATGTTCATTCGTTCTATAAACAATAACATCAATCATCTTATTAATATGTTTGTATTTCTATTCTTAGACTATTCCAGTAAACACATGCATAAGAATTTTTTCAGGTTTTAGAGATAATCGCATTTATGTTTTACGATATTATATCGTAATAAGAGCTCTTTTTGCATATCTCGTATATTTTTACTACATAATATCATTTGTGAACATTAAATGTTATTAAAATTTATAACGATCTTAATCTTCATTCCTTTTTTACGCTTTGTCTACTGTGTCATTTAAATCTAGACTGTATAGAAATTATAAATCGCTTATGATTTCGGCAATATCATGTGTTGATAAATTTACACCGAAATAACATTGTAAAAATATGTATATTACTGAGAAAAATCTTATGTGGAATTTTTGTTGTTAAAATTTAGTATATTGCCTTTTTTTATGTTTTTTATATCAAGTTTTTTTTATTGTTTTACGTTGTTCTCAATTTCTTATATTTGCCTTAAATAAGTATATTTATTTTATTATTTTTAATATATTTATTGCATAATTTGTGTACTTCTTTAATAAAAAATCTTTTAAATGATAGTTAAATTTGTTTTTCTATTGAGGTTTATAATTTTTTTATTATTTAAACAAAAAAAAAGTTCGAGAATAAATATTTGTTATTTTATTGACATAACGGCTAGATTTTTTAGTTTTAAACTATTAGATAATGGATTTTAGCCGTGATAATTTCAAAATTAATTGAGGTATAAAGGCTATAAATAAACACGTTAATTGGTTTATTTTGTTGCGTAAAACAGTATTTGCATTGAATCTCATTTGCATATAGATAAAATCGTAATGATAGGATATAATTTCTAAATATTTTCATGAATTTTCAAAGCTAATTAAAGAAAATTATTTCATTGTTAACTTTTTTAATGGTGAAAATAAAGTATTTTTTAATTGAAATCATGACTGTTTTTTTATCTAGAATAGATATTTTGCGTTTTATTGTAGAAATTACAAAAATAAAACTGAGACTGCTGTATTTTATAAAAACTTTGGATCAATTATCAAAATATTTTAATACATTTTCGATGTTCATATTTGAAAAACAATGACAGTGATCATATTCATTCATCTTTTTACAGTTTGATAACGTATTTTAGATTGACTTACATCAATTGGTAGAAAAAATATGACAATGAATATATAAAAGCTTTCAATGAGCATTGGCAAAAAATTAATAATCTTTAGAAAAAATAATTTAGTATAGAAAAAAAATTACATTAAATTCTACTGTTATAAAGAAATCTTGATAATCTAAAAATTTTAATTATATTATTTGTTTTAAATACTAAAGTTTTGTTTTTTAGAGTTAACATTACACATATAATAAATTTTAATTTTCAGATATAAATCGAAAAATTCCAAATCTATTGAACATGTTAGAAAAATGTGTAAAGTGGAATATTATGGATGTTAAATCTTGTTTAAAAATCATTTTTTTTATGTTTTTTAAATACTATAATGTAAGATTATTTACATGTGAATATATATACCATTACATTTCGATCATAAATTGTAGAATGTATACAATTTAGTTTTTATATATTGTCATCAGAAAGACTACAAAAGAATTTTGTCGTGTAATTCTGTTATGATAGTTGTAGTATAAAAATATATATAGATACGTCTCACCTTTTTGATGAAATATAAAATGCAAAATAAATTATAATTTCTAATAAGTCAATTTTTCTTTTTTTGGAAAATATTAAAAAAAACCCGTCGTTGCTAAATACAAACTATACAGAAATAAAATTCTGAATAAAAAAACAAGTTTTATTTTTTTAGTGTTTGTTTAAACATATTTTAAATATTACTTGCATTATAAATGTGCCAATCTAGGCACTTTTTATGTTTTACACGTTTTTTTGATTAGGTTACACGTAATTTTTTGATTAATTAAGCAAAATTTGCCGTTAGTTGATTGTTTTGGAATACATTTTACTTTATTAGTTTTATGACACTTTATAAATCGATATGCTTATCTTCCGAAAATTAAACCATATGACATAAAATAAAGTCGAACAAAATGATTAGGTCAAGGTTTAAGCGTATTTTAACATATATTTTAGAATTATCATTATCTATACATTTTTAAAAATTTGATACTTCTCTAATATAAGTGTTTTAGAAATTTTTGAACTCAATGTCCTCAAGATTTACAATCCTTTCTCTTAAATTATTTTTAAAAATTATAAAAAATTTTCTGAAGTGCGTATAATAGATATTATAAAATTTAGACACATATCACTTTTTTTTTTATTTGACATTAAATGCACTACTTTGCAATTTGTTTATTTTATATTTTTTCTTTGCTTAGTATCAAAAGAAACAATGTATTTAATATTTACACGTAAAAAAGGAGTAATTTGAATAGTTTTTCCAAAAAATTTACATCTTTATAATAGGATGTTATATATTACTCGACTCTTTTTTATGTATTTTCTTGCTTTTATTGATTAATCTTTATTTTAATATGAAAATGAAATAATTTAATGTTTTTCTTAAATATGCAAATAACTTTTTAAAAATAAAACTCTATATAGATTTACCTGACTATTACATTATATAAAAAAAACATTCACACAAATTTTATAAATAAAAATATAATAAAATAAATTAAAGTTATTATTTTGTTGTAATATTTCTTTGCAAGTTTTAAATGATAAATAAATTCTTTATAATTCTTGAAAACATGGAAACCTTTTTCTGATATTCGTCTATTTTTTTATTTCAAATATTAAGATTTTTTTACTATGATGAAATATCTTTTATATTAAAGTCGACCTTCAATCTTTTCGTATTCATTTAGATATTTGATCTACAATAAATATAAAAAGTTCCTGCCGAAGATAGTCACCCACATGAAGTGGCAAAAATATAATTTTATATGGGCAAAAAAATCCATTTACAGCAAAACTATTTTTAAAAAATTTAAAGTATTTTTTTTTCAGCTTATTAAAAATATTGATTTCACGCAAGAATAGCCATAAATGTTCATTACATTATCTATTTTTTCTATTCAATGCATAAAGTGTATTCTTTTATTATCTTAATGTAAATAAAAATTGAGTAAATATGTTTTGGACATAAATATTTATATGGTAAACGTTTTCCACTGGTAGTGAAGAATATACTCAAAAACATTAAATGCATTTATTGATAGATTTATTTGTAGAAAAAAATGAGGTATGCCTATATCAATAAATATATATATAAGAAATTCTCTAGTAGAATATGCTATATCTTTAATTGAAAAATTATTTTTTTAATTTTTTACGTGTAAGTTTAAAACCAGGCCGAATTAAAAAAAGTTAACTTACACACAAATAAGAATTTAGATTAAAACATAATGCATGCGATATTTTCTATTAATTTTTTACCGTAATATATTTACTTTTTATAGAAAATAATAAATATACAGTAAATGCATTACTGAGTTATACAAAATAATATGAAAAGCTATGTCGTATATGAAAAAAGGGGGTATAATATTATTTTTTTATAAAAATATTTTATTAACAAAGCCACTTGATTTAGCGTGTTACAAAATAAAAATTTCATATATTTTTGTATCTGATTTAGTGCGTAATTAATTTTGAATTTTTGATACAATTTGCACTTTGGGAAATAAAAACTTTGAGTTGCACAAAAAAACGATATAAATAATCAAAAATTCAAAAGCATATATTTAATACTAATATATATTGAATTATGGTTTTTGACATATCGTCACACAAAGTATACTTATATAAGAATCGTTAGTTTTAATTTAATAAAATATACGTAAAGAGTCTTTGAAAAAAGTTACTGCTTTATATATAAAACCATATAAAATTTTTATTAAATCACAGTTATTTAAAAAACTACTAAAAAATAATATTGAAAACATCGTACATATATAAATTAGCATTAATTTCTAGATACCTTAAGGTGCTTATTTTATGTTAAAATATAATTATCTTTTTTTCGAATGTAAAGATTTTATTTAATATTAAAGCATAATTATCGAGAATATTTAACAACATAATTTCACAGCAGAAAAGCTTATAACATATAATAAAGATATGCTTTTATTGACGTAATACCATTATATTTTTATATAATGCTATATTATATTGATTCATGATGCTCTAGATGTCTTTGTATCGAGTTTAAATCAAATAAAGCTGGTATATGCATAATGTATGTCAACTTTAAATTATTAATTTACGCTTTTTCATGACATATTAAATGCTTAATTTAGATTGTCAGTTTATATATTTCCTAGGCTTTTAGCACCATTTTATATTTATATAGACCTGTTTACTTGCCTTTATAGTAAAAAGTGATCGGTATTTTATATATAATTGTTTACTCATTTTGTTACGAATAGAAAAAGGAAAAAAAACATTGTACGAAGCTAGAATGTATCTAAAAAGATATAAATAAAACAGAGTCTGGATACATAAATATCAAAATTATATATGTTTTACTTGGTAAAGAGAGGTTAAATATGTTTGATCTTTTATTGTGGCTTTTTAATGATATAAATTTGTATTAGAAAAGGATTATCTGGCTTTATGGCTATATAGAAATTGTATTCTCCTTTAGAAAGCGATATAAAAAATATTTTTTTTTATTTTTTGGCTTAGGAACAGTATGTTGACCATTACAACATGATACTATTATGTTAAGGTATTCAAAAGTTAAAAATTTTATATTTTACCTTAATACTAAAAAACACAATCTACATCAATTTAAATGATTTTTAAGTATTACTTTAAGATTTTCTTCGTTTCAATAGCGCATATTTACAAGGGGTAGGGTCTCGTAATATTGTAATACTCCGAAAAAGGGTGGGCTTTTTTGGCAAGCTCATAAAAAATTCATTTCCTCATATAAAATTGCAAGATTTATAGTGTTTAGAGTATGTGCATTTTTATCTGATTATGGGCTTGTAGCTTAAGAAATATGGTTAAATAATATTTATGAGGTCGTTTATTTTATATGTGAATTTTGTTTTCCTTTGGTTTTTGTACATAAAGGATAGTCGAAAATCACTTTTCATGCTTTAAAATTTTTTGAGCTTTTTATATCGTTATCTTTGCTTTATAAAATTGTTCATCTTCTGTGTAAACAAAAACATTTTGTATTCCAAATATAAGAAAACAAATCAGCTATATTTAATTATGTATTATCTATTATTACATAATGTTTATATTTTATCTATTCAAATCTTATGTATATTTATAAATTTTATTTCGCCCTTTAATCTGTCTTTAAATATAATTAAAGATCTAAATTCTGTTATTTCTTTTTAATTATATGGAATAGATATCAGAACAAGATAATTTATTGCTGAAAATATTTAAAATATGGATTTTTTTAAGAATAAAGTTATTAATTTACCTAAGACACTTGATAGCCATACTCTTAGCTATCTCTTCTTTGATACCTCTTATCTTTTCAACAATTATTAGTTTAAGGGATTTTCTCAATCCCATAGTGATATTGAATTTAGCGGTTTTTTATATTTTATAATCTCGACAAAAGAACCACTTTGTTATATTAAAAAACATGAAATCCAATATTTTTAGCGAAAACTAAATTCTGTTTCATAAAAATTTGTGATATTTATATGAAAATTGGAAAATTAATATTTATTTTAGTCTTTATTTTTTTTTGTGTTGAATTTTTAATAAAAATCATCATATGTCTAGACAAAAGAAGCTGATTTTGTAATATTACTTGAAATATTCGCTTTTTTTATACAACACCAGTTTTATCTTTTAATTTGGCAAAAATATATTTTTTATCTCATATTTAGTTTCTATTCTATTGTTTTTATTTTCTATGCCAATATAAATTTAGTTTCATTTAGAGCTTGTGATATAATTATATTTTTTAAAAATCAAATACGTGGATATGTAAATAAAATAATCCTCAGAACTTTGTATCATAATCGGTACCGCAGAGTATTGTGCATTTAAGTATTGTATTTTAAGAATTCTATATTATTTCCTAGCTGTCGACACTATAAAGACCTAAATATTCAAAATAGAATAGGATTACCTTGTCATAAGTTTTATTAAAAAATAAAATACGATAATTAATGTCAAAATTTTAAATAATTGCAAGATTTGATATAGACGTATTTTATGGCTTTAATTAGAGCAGAATCTCGCATTATACATGGAATATAAAGTTTTGAAGAAATATGTTACTCTAAATCACATAATTTTAGCTTTAAAATGCATATATGCTTCTTCTCGTGATATTTTATTGTTTTATCTGTCCTGCTAAGCTCAGCATTTTTTTTAAATCTCTCTTGTTTAGATTGCATCCATAACAATTATTCTACGATCAATGTTTTTGTACACTGCTCGTTTAAAAACCATGGAATTCAGTCAACCTATAATTAAATTTTTCTTTTAATTCTTTATATAATAACATGAATGCTGTTATATAACCAGAATAAACTATATATTTGGATGCCAGCAAAACATCCAATCATCCAATTCAATCTTTGTAACAGAATTACATTCATGGAAAGTGCATTGATTTTTACATATTTTATGCGTCGAATATGAAATTGAGTTATTAATTTATCCGTGACTAAGCACGTGTTATATCGTTTTGAACTGGTTGTATCGATTATATATACTTAAACTAGAATTCATTGACGGTATGGCTAAATGAATTTATTAATAAACTAAAACCAAGTAGGTAATAAGAAAAACCTGTACGACTTTATTTTCCCGACTAATAAATAATTACCTTATTTCACTACTTATAAATCATCTAGTTTTGTGTTTTTTTTGGTTTATAAACTATTTTATTGTTTATATGTGTCTTGACTTTGTAACTACTATTAAAAGGAAGACGGGAATGGATTACAACTCTAATGCACGATTAAAATTCGAAATCGTCTAATACTTTTAGATTCAACATGAACGGATAAATCATCGTGGTTTATTGATATTGTGATGTTTAACATATATGCACTTCTTTTGCAATGTGTATTGGGCTAAAATAAACATATAGAGCTAATTTTATTTGGTTATAATTAAATAAAAATATTTTTGGTTTCTTATTCCATTTTAAAATGAAAAAAAATGCATATTTCAGGCAAGATTTACAAAAATATTTGAGGAAAACCATGATTAGCAGGTAAAAGAAATTAAATATATTTTTTGTCTAAAATATCCAAATATATAATCTTCAAAATTTTTGAATAAGTATTTAGATATGCTCATGTGTAAATTTTTTTAATATTAACGTGTTTTATTTCAAAGTATGACCATTTATAAAATGATTTTGTGTTGAATTCAATCTTTTGAGAAACCATACCTTTAATAAAGCATTTTGTTTCTACTTTCTAGTGTGTTGCAGGATATTTATAGCAGGATAAAAATCTTTCAAATAAGAACATTTTCAGACTAAAAAATATTTAGATAATATTTGACTTTCTAAAGGTATTTAAATAAGATTTTTTGCAAGTTATTATATAAATTGGGGTTATCGAAGGTTATATAATGCTTTCATAAAAAAATATTATACTTTCGTATAATTTCTTCTTAGGTTATGTAAGAGAAGGCTTATGTATTCAATGCATTCTATAGTTTTATCCCCGTTTTTTTTTTATTATACCGTCTTCATAAGTAAATTATATGATCTTCTGATGGGTATCAATATTATATATACAAATTTTAATCGTCGCTATTTCTCTAATTACGCAGAAAAGTAATGAAACAATTGGTAAATATAATAAAATAAAAACTTTAAAATATGACAATATTTCAAAATTTCAAAATTTCTAATATAGAACAAAAACCTTGCAAATAAATTTATATTAAATGTGTCTATTCCAGGGTTATTGTGTTCTAATATGATGCTAAATTTATCTTTACCACGTAATTGAAAATGTGTTTTTAGGGGAGAGATTGTAATAGCTTAAGAAATCGAAAATATAATTTTGCCCGCGTTTATGCATTAAAAAAAAAGTGATATCTTTTATGCAGTTTATATATACATCTTAGCTTGTTTAGAAAATATTTATTGCACGATTTTTATTTTATTATATATCTCCCGTGTTTTATAAAAATAAAACCAAATTAAAAAATAAACCTTGCAAACATGTTAAAATATTCATTGATTTTCATGCTATATTGAAATAAAAATTTTAGTTTTGTAGTCAAATATAAAATCTTTAATAATACAGAGGAAATTTCTATTTTTTTATACAAACTTATAAAATCGAGGATTTTTTTGGCATTAAATTGCATCTGAGAAACTCAAAATATTTTAACAGAAAATAGTGTTACGCAGAGCTTATATATTCATTAAATGTATAATAAAAAAACAAGGCACCTATTTTCATATGATTTTTATGCATATATGTTGTTAAATTAAAAAAATGTATTATATTTAAAAAAATCGATGAAAAATAAAATTATAAAAAATTTATGTTAATCAATAATATAAAGTATAATCATCAAAATTTTTGAATCGTTTACTATCTATTTTTCAAAGTAATTTTGTATTTGAACAACTCTGATTTTTAAAAATGTAAAAATCAATGAAATTCTGCCCATTTTAAAAAAAGTGGGAATATTAAAGGCAAAAAAATCGTATTACTAGTTATTAATTCATATTTTTTTCTATTCTGTTTTTTTTGCAATTAGTTTTAAGACTAATCAATAAACTGTTTTTTTTCTAATAATTTAAATGTTTTTTATAGAAAAATCCTAAGTAAAAATTTTTATAGATTTTCTTGCAAAATATGCTATTATTTAAGTTATTTTTATTCAAGGCTATGTCGCATCTAATAAATATAATTTACCTCAAGAACTTGAATTCACAAGGAAACTGAAGCATAAGAAGACCTTATCATTTTAATACAGCCCTAAGTTAACAGTACTTGATAAGTAAAAAATTATCACGAAATATAAGAAAAGTGGACATAACCAATTGAATAAATATGATGGGCCCGTCGGACATTTATCAAGTTAAGTTTGGAGAAAATTTTTATAAAAATTTAACCGATAATAGATTTGCCAAAAAAAATATTTTGCCACTAATTATAATGTATTTAGATTTTTTCTTTCACAATAAAAACACTTTATGATCGTTAAAAAATCAAAATCGGTCAATTTTATTCTAGCTTAATTATTTTTGCATGGAGTCCTTAGAATAGTTTGGTTTTTTTTATAAGGTTTTGCTTTTATTTGATAAAAATTTTATTTACTGTGTGCAAACAGGCCGTTATAAATATTTCACATCACCTTTTTATATATTTTTGCACCCTCCCCTGATATTATTTCGTATACTGCTCTTTTTCTTACAAGCTATATGTGTTCGAGTGTCTTTTATAATGTGAGAGCTCGCAGTATGGTATTACTCATCTGTGATTCTTAACTCCTTTACATATTTTTATGTAATTACGTCCCTATAACGGGCAATTACGTATGAAATATTTATTTTTTTCAATTGATATATTATACTTATTTCATTTTCAAAGATTACAAACTTTCTGTATTCATTATTTTAATGTTAATTAGAAGTGTTAAGGCTGATAGGATCTGTTTTAATCAACGGGATAATATTTTCTTTTTTATCTTATAAAAAAATGTTAGGTCTATTTTGTGTATTTTATATTTCCTTATAAATTCTAGGATAGACTTTCATTTGCTTATTAATATTTTTGTAGAATGAAAGTGAAGTATATTCCTGTTGATTTAAATCTTGAATACGTATTTAAACCATGAAATTTTATAAAAATATATAAACATAATCATATACATTCCTGAAAGTATAATATTTATATACTTAAATAGATAATAAAATAATACGTAAATAGTCAGTGGTTTGAATTTTAAAATACATCTACTAGACACACAACGCAATCAATTTCAAATTACTTTTGAACATGTTTATGCTAGAACTTAGAGGGGAATAAATTTATATATTGTAGAAGAAAATTATTTTACTGCAGGTAAAATAAATATACATTGAAAAAAGATTTAACAATGAATTAGAACGAATAAAGATAGGGTTTTTAATAATAAAGTTTATTAATAGTTTATCCCGACATTATATGTTTTTATAAGATTAACAAAGATAAACATCGGTATAATTGCAGATCTTATTATTTACAAAAGTTTTCAAATATGAAATGGTATAAAGTAGTTGGTGTAACATCAAAAAAAATAAGTATCAACAACACAAATACCAGCAATATTAATTTATACTCAAATTTCAATGCTTAAAATCGCTCTTAAAAATCATGAGAAAGTAGAGGCTCTCTTATGATTATAATAAATATTTTAAAGATTTATCTGATTATTTTATGCTCGATATACTTATTTATCTGTAATACTGACGAATTCTGCAATTTTACCCCTATTTATTGACACATACAGATTTTTTCGTCTATATCAATACAAAATTTTAATTTTTACTTCGCATTTACAGCAGTTAAACATTTAAAAGCATTAACTTAAAATTTTTTTTCTTTTTTTTTATATTTCAAATATGGTGGGGCTAAATTACGTTTGTATTTGATTTTACTAATTTTAACCAAAATATATATTTTACTTTAACTTATGCGAGGTCATAATTCATCTTTTTTTCTTATGTTTAACTAATATGTGATTTGAATTTAAATCAACATATATTTCAACCAAGATGTAATCATAATTGATGTTTTTTCTCATGACTATTTGTTTAAGCGCATATAAATATTATTTTAATTTTCTGATATTTTCACTTAAATTTTTATTTTGTGGGTGCATAGATTTTTAAAGGTTAATTTTTATTATAAAAATACTGTAAATACATATTACTAGAAGAATGAATTTGCTAGAATATTTTTCTAGTTGTTATTTGTCTAAAGCCACTTATTTATCTTTTATTATTATCACTCTCATAGTTTTTTCGAATATGTTGCTATATGAAGTTTCTGAATTCCTCAAAAATTCGATCATGCATTTTCGCAATGCAAAAAATATTAATTAAACCAAATAAAATTTCTCACATAACTCTTGGTACATAAATCTTAATATTGTTATTTCGTGTGCAATAAGTTAAATAATATGCAGATGAATACATATTTGTATTTCGATTTTTTCAGGTTATTATTTTTCAGTAGTTTATTTTTAAATATCGAGGTATGAATGCGCTATTTTTAAAAACATATTTTTTTAACTTTGCTAATGTAATGTATATAATAAACGTTATTCATTAAAATAATCATGCTTTTCTTTTTTTCTTAGAATGGCATACATATTACATAAAATTTATTTGTTATAATATGCAGTTCTTTATAATCTAAAAATTTATATGCTGAAAATGTAGATTCATAAAAAAATATTTTCTTTTTCAAATTTAAATTCATGGAATTTATTATACAATACAGATTTTTTATTTCGTAGGTTATTTTCGGGACAGTAATTTTGGATTTTTTCTTTAAAAATAGCTGGATTTCCCCCCATTGTTACATAAATTCTATTAATCTTTTTTATATTATCTTCTCTTACATCTTATTGATATCTCTCTTCTTTTCAAGGCCTATTATTCGAGGGTTAAATTTAATTCTATAGTTGGAATATAGACCCAATTTCATTTGTGACTTCGATTTACATTAATAAAATCTTTTGCTTATAAAAGGTCTAATTTTTCTTTTGATTTTTGTGTTTGCTTGCGACAAACTTTGGATTTTTACACATTAAAGACCCGCTGTATAATCATAAACACATAATCTTACAGTCTTTCTCAATACATATTCTACGTTTAAAACTTCATAATTTTTTTTAAAGTAATTATATAATTAAAAATATATGATATAAGCTTAGAAGCATAAAAGAAATTTCTCAAGTGTTGCATTCCAATGATAATATTTTTATAGGTTTATGTTATTTAAAATGTTAAATCTTAATGAATCAAAACATATGCACGATTCTAGAACATATTCGATGAATACTTCATCCCAACTCATTATTTTAATATCTTTCCCGATAAACTTTCTTCTTTCCAGACTTTTTAGGAAAAAAGTCTTTCTAAATCCTAATGTTTGTGTGTATGCTTCAATTAAAATTCCTATATCTTCAATAAAAGACACATATTTTAATTATAAATATGGATATTAAATACAACTTTTAATATTCATGGGTTATTTTATTATGCAATTTTGCATTTATTTATTATTCTTAACTCTTAAATTATATAACTTTTTTATTCTTGAATTGAGTTAATTTTGGCAAGGCAAATTTTGATTTCTCTATAAGCATAACTCAATATCTTATATTATATTTAAAGAGGGTAATTTTGGTATTATAATTTTTTGGATTTTCACTTCAAGCATAAAACCATAATTTATATTATATTTTTATTCATGGGCTGGGCTAGTTTTGGCATTATAATTTTTTATTTATCTTTTTTAGTTTAGGCGATCGATTTACTAGGAAAGTATAATATATACTCCAGTCCATACGATATTTTCCCATCTTCTTCCATATCTATCCACTTCTCAATACCTATTAGTATAAGGTTTTCTTTAATTCTATAGTTTTTATATATGTAACAATTTGTTTTGTAAATTCGAGTTCTTCATGGCAACTTTTATGGTATTGTACCATCACTCAAACCCACGTTAAGACATACGCTATAATATCAAATAACTATATAATTTTTATTTCTAATTTAATGTTTATAAATACAATTTCAATTTATTAAATATTATCATAAGTGTTTTTTTTAATTTTTGTACATATAAATCCAATTTCAAGTTAATAATAAAAAAATATATTAATATTTTTGTAGATTATGGTTAAATACCTATAAACATAATATAATTAAAATATTTTTGCATTCACGCTAATATTTATAAATGTCCCTATTTTTAATTAAATATATAGAAGAAATTGTAAGAGAAGAGGATATAGCCAAGAGTATAGATATGATGTATGTATAGAAATTATATTTATACCCAAAGAGAGAATCTAAACTTACAATACATATATTAGCCGATAAACTCGATTTTTTTTAATTTTCATAAATTGTGCTTTAAAATAATTATTTAATTTTCCTAATAGGATAAAGAAAGTTAATTAATGGTAAATTATTAAAACATTATATAAATATTTTTGGATTTCGATTTTTATTAGACAACCAATGAATAGTCTTCTCGCGTTTCGAAAGTAATCATCTTCTGCTTTCTGATAGATGGATTTAGGCATTAGTTTTATCCATTCATGTAATCCCTTTGCTATGGCTAGAATAGCAATTATATAAGGCGGTATTAAGCCCAGTTTCAAAAGCAAGTCTGTCTTTATTTGACCAAAACTGAGACATCCTATTACATAAAATGTTATTAATAGGACAAACATTGCTTTCGTTTTTTTGGGTGTTTTTTTCTTGGCAAAGACGGCAGCAATGGCTAAAATAAGGCAACTGATGCCCGCTTTCCATTTCATATCTATTGTTAAAAGAAATACTAGCATGAATATCAGTCGTAATAGAAAATTCAAGGCTATTTTCCCCAATTCTTTTTTATATTTATATCCGCCATATCGAAACTCATCAACCAAAGAATTGATAGTTTTAGTGCCATCAAAGATAAAGTAAGGTAATAGCCAAAGTGCACGATTTTTCGCTATAATATTGTCTATAATTAGGAACACTAAAACATACTGTGATACTACCAACATTATTTTCCCAATTATAACAAGGCAATTATATATTTCTTCTGAATAATCATCTTTTGATTCCCTGAGTATTTTTAAGGTTCTTATCCACAGCATACATAATAATACTGCTGGCAAAATTAAAGGCGTGAAAATTATCGAGTACTTTACTTTCAGAATATCATTTTTTTTTAAAAAGATTACCCATGGTGTTACAAAGTATAATAAAACTATGGAAGAAATCGTCCCGAGTATAGCAATTAAGTTTGTTATACACAAGAGTCGTGTATACAAAAATATGCTCTTTTCATCTTTTAAGTGTGATAATCCGTTGGATCCAAAAAAGTCGTAGAAGTCTCTTCGTTTTTTATCACGAAGAAACATATGGGCTCTCCCTATTATATCAAACTTTTCATTGCTTCCATTTTTTGTGTCTGGGTGGAATTCTTTTGACAGAGTATAGTATTGCTTTCTGACTTCTTCTGTCGTGCATCCTTTGTGTAAGTATAGATCTTCATAGAATGATTGATTCATTGTAATTATGCATTCAATAATTGATTTTATATATCAAATCGCTAAAAATTTGAAACTTTAATTAAATTTTAATTTAAATCGCAAAAGCCTACGTTCCTAAAACAAAATTATGTCGAAAAGCTGTAAAATTGGTATCTAAGATTACAATATATTTTTGATTATGGAAATAAAAAAGTGAAAATTTATTATTTTTTAAATATTATTAGATTTATGGATAGAGAAAGATGCTAAAAATATTTGTAACTTTATATTTTAAATTAAATTTATAGAACTTGAGAATTATAAATTATATATTTCTTCATTGGTAATAAATCAACAGATAATGTTATAGGCTCTAATCATTTAATCAGTGTTTCACTAAATAAAACAATGGGGTATTTATAAACTTAAAGAATAGCTCTAAAATTAAAAATATGATTTCATATGCTTTATTTGAAGTAAAAAACTGTTTATTTATGAGTCAATCTTGGTATTTTAACTTTCAATTATCATATCAAGCATGTGTCCTTAAATTATATTATATTTTTATCTATGGGTTAATTTAGGTATTATATATTTTTAGATATCCCTATTAGAAACAACACAAAAATTTTTATATCATTTTTATATATGGGTTATTTTGGAATCATTATTACAAATTTTCATCTCAAACAAAACTCCATGACTTAAATTACATTTTTATTTATGGGTCAGTTTTGGCATTATTATCATAAATTTCCACCCAAAACATAACGTAATTGATTAATTGTAATTAATCATATCTAAACTCTTGATTATATCTTCTTCGATACCTACCTTTTTTCAAAACCTATTAGTTCAAGTACTTTCTTCATCTATAGTTTGGGTACAAGCCTGAATTTGATTGTGACTTCGATTTTCATTTTTTATAACTAAAAAAATGCATATTATGGGAGATATGATAACAGTAAATTATTTTTTTCCTAAATTTTAAAAGCATATATTACTATAAGTTAAAAATACTCAATAATTCCATTAAATTAACTTTATAATAATTATATGAACTATATGTTTTTATTTCTATTAGCAGAAAGATATTTTCTTTGAAAAAAATTAAGTATCTTATGCTTCTAAATTTGTGAAAGAAAGGAAATGATTTATGTGGATTTTAACTTGACCAAAAATAAAATTAAAATATCTCATTAGCAGCCATCTAATTGGCACAAAAAAATACAGATTATATTTTATTATTAAAAATTAACAATATTTGTGGTTTAGATTGAATATCATCACAAAAACGAAATTAAGAATTCTAAAATTATTTAAAATACAATGGCAATTTTGAAGATTTAGTAAATATAATACACATTATAAATTATATTAATTTTTTGTTTTATTTTAGTAGTAATATATAATTTTATCGGCTATAACATTTTTCAACATCATAATTCAAATAAATAAAATATTTAACACCCTGTGAAATTTGTAATTTTCAATAAAGTTATTTATGATTGTCTTTAGTCCAGAACAACACAAAAAACCAAAAGAATTTTTCTGCGACACGAAGCCAATTATCTCATTAAAACAAGGTCATGATTATACATATTCGAAATTATGATCGAGATCTTGTTAAATGAAAGTCAAATATGCAGTGAAGGATCAGTGTATTCAAACAGTAATCCGCACTCGGGATTATTTATAAACGATTCTATATGGGAAAATGAAGCTTTAAATACGATGTCTTTTGCTGAACGTCTTTGTAATACCAAACTTTTAGGTAAATTCTGGATAACCAAATCTAAAACCAATAAAGTTTCTTAAGAAAATTTTGTTTATAACTATCCTAATTTTTTCAACAACAAATATTCAGTAAAGTATGTTGATTTCCTAAAGTTAAGATCAAAAGCGAATGCATGTTATTGAGAATTTTTAAAGCACAAAGAATTTCAAATTCAATTGATATATCTAGCGAATAAATAGCAAATATAACGTAGAAATACGATTTCAATATTGAGAAATCCATCAAAAAATCAATTTAATATGAATGAAGTTACAAAATATATTTAAAAAACATTAATACATATTTTTTAAGGCAAAGATCAACAGAATACTATCAAATGTTTCAAAAATATAATTATGATGCGTCAGGGATAATTTTATACAAATCTATGCAGAAGAGTGTTATTACTAACAAATCACATGACCTGGATTTTCATTATTTGGATGTAAAGGAGTTTTTGATGTTTTTAGAAGATTGCATTTATGTTTACAGAAAGGTGATTAACAATAGGTTGAAAATTAGTATAATAACCGGTAATATCGAGTGAATTAAACCGGCTATTGAACATTTTGTTGTTAAAAGGTTCATGGTTTGATGTGAAGATTATGTTAGTTTTAACATAAATAATGATGAATAACATATATGTTCACATATAAATATCGGATACGTTTTTAAAATAAAATATAGACCACGAAACAATTTTTTTTGATGTCATTTATGATACAGATAAAAAAATGATTTTCTGTATTGAGTTTCATCTTTACATTCCGTGGAAATTTTTTTACTAATTTTATTCCGTGGATAAAAAAGGTTTATTTAAATAGTTTATGAAAATACAGCATCATACGCACTTCCTAAAAGTATTTTTATTTAATACGCATAAATGTAATAACAAGCTTTCTTTTTTTTAAATCTTTTTATTTGTAAATCCATAAAATTATATAAATTAATTCAAAAATAATTAGATATATCGAAACTATCTTTTTTTTTTATAATGCTTTATATTTTCTCTTAAGTGAAAATAATTATACGGCTTCTTACACTAAAATAGGAATTAATTCGACGATGAGTATATTTGATGAGCAGAAAAAAATATTCATGGCACTTTCTTGTATACTTTTATTGCGCAATGTGCAATGAATCAATTTTACATCACTATATTGGTATTTGATGAGTCAAAAAGTATAAACACAAGTTGGTAAACTATTCTAATACGTATTATAAATACGCAAAAACAATAATTCAGCTATGAGTAACGTTATGCGTGCAAAAATTACATAAAATATGAATTTAGTGAAAAAAAACTTGTCTGTATAATTAGTCTGCCAATATAATTTATAATAATTAATTTTATTTTAAAAACATTTCCAGCAAATGAAGCAGATTAGATATAAGATAATGACAAAATCATAAACTGTAATATTATTTTTTGTTGTATAGACAAATTATTTTATATTATAAGTATAGTAAGCGAATACAAAAAAATTCATATAAAATATATAATATTTCTTTGCAAATATATATTCTTAACCCCCCTAAAATATATAGGTTTTATATGAATTTTGTCTTTAATTTAAACAGAGGTAAAAAAACATGCATACATAATAAATTTTGATATATTAATATTAAAAAAAAAATTCATATGATAAACATATTTTTTATAATGTAAAGTCAAACAAAAGAATTGGTTTTCGGTATTCTTTTATAGTTTTGACAGGCATATATTTTTTAAAAGAACATGCAAAATATTATAAACTTTTGTTCTTTCGATTAGCAAAACTGTGCAGTACATATATTTTATTAGTATTAAAAATAAGCTAAGTAAGCGAAATATTAAATATTAGGCAAAAATTATAATTACTTGATTAACAAGAGTACTGGTAATACATGAATTTTGCATTATAATTAAGCAATTTTCACTATCGATTAAACGTAAAAAGCATACTAAATATTGGTCACAAAAATAAGTATTTACATGTAAATATATCCAATAAAAAAATTTTCATTAAATCATAGATACACAAAACTTTAATTGTTCATAAGGGAGTGCTATTATTAGCTGTGTTATTATTAATCATTTTCTACTAATTATAGCAAATAATTTCTCGAAATCAAGTATTAAGGCCAAATAAATATTATATAGTACATTTGTGAATAATTTCTATTGATCGTAGAAACATCTTTCATTAAATCGTAGTAGATGGTTTTTATCATTAATGAGCAACAATTTTTTTGATTAGAATCTGATAATATCTTCAAAGGCGTATCACAGAATATGATTAAATAGATATTATGATGCAAGACCACCTTGGGATTGGAAAAAACACTTTCAATAATAGAATTCGAAAGAAGGTGGGGTATTGAGAAGACTTTAGAGAGGAGAAGATAGCCGAAAGTATAAATACGCTGTGCGTACAGAGAATCAATCAAGCTGTGCCTGAGAACAATCCCTAAAATTACGACTATAAATATGGCTCATAAATAAAAAATAAATACCTAGTGAATTGGTCATTGTTTTAACTAGTTATTTGGTATATAATTTAAGTTATAACATAACGTTTATGATGCTTAAATACAGCTAATAAAACTACTATTTTTTTGATACCTAATATTGATTTTGATTTTTCTACATGACCAAAAGAAATATAGCTCCGTTAAATCTTCATAAAATTTTATTTAAAATAATATTTAAAATATAATAATTCTATTTTAATGGAATATAAACATGTATTACCAATGTAACCGAAAAAAAGTGAGATTATGCTGGTTTTTACAAGAATTGAATATGGAAATATATAAATAAGGTATCTTTTAAAGAGATCTTGTGAAAAAGAAAATTGTATTTTTTGATGATTGAAGCTGAGATTGTAAACAATATATATCCGGTTTTACATTTTTTAGAGGCTTGAATCGCAAAAAAAAGTGTTATTCAGTGATATTTAAGATTCTTCTGTTATTTTCTTTGATATCTTTTACGATCACTGAAACTGTGATTAGAATGTAATACTAATATACTTCGATAACAGAGCCTAAAGCATCAACTTTTGATATATTGATGCCTGTGTCGACATTTGATGTTAAAATATCCAATTTTTTTAGGAGGATTTATTCATTATATTTTCCGCATCATTTCAACACAATAGTCTTCTAGAGTAGTGCAACAAAAAGAAATAAAATCTAGAATAATATTATGGTTTCACATTTGACTATAAATTTGATTTTAAAACATTTTTTAATTTTTTAAAGGATAGTTAAATCATGTATTTCTATCTCTTTCATTATAATTGGTAATTAGTGTATCTTAACTTGAATTTTTTTTCAAACAAATTATATTGATCAGAATTATATCTTAAACTCTTTTGGTTTTATACGCACCACTATTCAAGGATATATGATTGTCAATCATATAAATTATTTGTTTATGGGTTAATTTCCTTTTTATCGATTTTATTTATTTAGACGTGGTCAGCCTGTTGGGAATATTGCACAACTCCTAGATAGATCTTTTGACACCTATCCCTGATCTATCGTCATCAACTGCTCTTCTTCTCTCGAATGGGATGAGTTCAAGTGTCTTGCGGAGTGTGAGAGCTTGCAAGTATGCTTCTAATTTGTCCAGGATTTTTAACTCCTTAACATATGTTTGTAAACATAAGTATTTATATATCCTACCCAAAATTACTGTTTTATTAAATTTTAAAAATAAAAATATAAGAGAATTAAAATGAGGAGGTTTATCTTTCAATAGAGGTACGACTATAAAAACTTTTATGTAAAATACAAATTAATGCAGGATAATTAGAATTATATTATAAAAATATTATTTATCAAATTATGATTTTATTAATTATGCTATGTATCATCATATAATAGTAAAATACTGGGTTTTTGCGTAAAAAAAATTTAGGCTTTTAAAACAATCGATTTTTTCCACATAAATTGAGCTTCGAAATATACTCTATGCTGCTTCAATGGCAATAGCAGGTGCATTTACCCCCAAAATATCTGCAATGATATTCGCAATAAAAGCATCACTTAATTCTGAAGGTTCACCAGATGGAACATTCAAAACAAGGTCTGAAGATTCAAAATTAGAAACTAAGAATCCATTATAAAGACTAAATGGGGAATTAAAAAAAAAATCTTCCGATTGATCGGTACTAAAGTCTTGAGAATCTTCTAACTCTTCTACTATTTCTTCGGTATTATATTTACCAGTCTCTTTATCAAGTGCACACAACTTTGTAACTTTTTTCATTCCATTAAAGTCACCTTTATTTTCCACATATCCTGTATTCTCTCCATCTACCATTTGAATATCTCTATTATAGAATATTTTACGTTTAAGTGAATTACGTGGAACTTCGGTAATTGCATCCCTCTGTGTATCAGTTTTGCTTATTAGTCCAGAAGTAGCAATCGTTTGTTTTGAGTGTCTTATAGAAAGCATTGCTACGATTAGTGTTTTTATCATGGTAAGGGATATGTATTTTATTTTATTTATACAGCAGATAATGCGAATATCCAATTAATTATTTATAAAAATAAAGCATAATTATTAATGCTCAACAAGATGCAAGAAAATTTCAGGGCATGATTAAACGCGAAGACACAATGAAATCATAAGATTTCTTCATTTCCTCCTATCAAGACAATACAACTTCAAGAAAACCAAAAAGATACGATTTCACACAGTACAAGAGATCTGCGAAAACGAAAATGCTGAAATAAAAGTTGATACCTGAATAAAAACATAAATTTTAATCAAACAAAATAGACCTGATATTTTTATATACGATAAAAAAGAAAATATGATTACGCTGATTGAAATAGGTATAACTAGCCTTAAAAACTTAATTGAAGTGAGAATGAAAAATATACGAAGTATATCATCTTGGCGAATTAACTTGGTTTAATTTACAAATGTAAATCAATAATAGTACCATATGCGATTACTTGCGATGGGGTGGTCACAGAATATACTAAAAAATTTTTAAAGAGTTTAAAATCCCTAACCCAAGTAGAAGCATACATGCAAGCTCTCCCCCTCCGCAAGACACTTGAACTCATCTCATTTGAGAGAAGAGGAGCAGTTGTGTCTGAAAGATCAGGCGAAGGTGTCAAAAGATGCATCTAGGAGTTGTGGAATATTCCCAACAGGCTGACCACGTCTAAATAGATAAAAAGAAAATTGACCCATAAATAAATATCTAATTATTCAAGCTCGACCTGAATTTTACTTATTCTGATTTGATAAATTTATTATCTTTATGGAAGTAAAATGCCACGTTCTACCAATTTAGGTCTGTCTATTAAATTTATATGAAGACAATAAAATTTTTTATGCTTAAAGACCAGTATCAAGAGGTTGATACTTTTAAAAATAAAAAGTGAATTTAAATAACCAAGAAAATATAAATAGGACTGCCTAATCAACTAATCAGTTATTTACCGAAACACATATATTTTGTAAGTAAGAGAAAAATTGATTTTGAAGAACAAGATATTCAATAAACTGCTAAAAAGAGTATTTGTTTTCTCGCAAGCATAATGTTATCTTTCCTCCTCTTTTAAAAACATTTACTCCTATTAATTTTTAAAGATAATTTTTTTATCCACCACTAAAATTTACACTTTCTTGATTAACTCACCCAAAGAATGTTATATTGTTATGGATTAGACAGACTAAATTTGAAATTAGATACATAATTTCAGGTTAATATTATTTTTAATTTTCGTCGATATGTTCTATTTAGAATTAAAAAAATACATTATATTACGCATTTTATAATTTAAAAAAATTGTACATAGAAAAAATCGTACAAATATGAAATTAATTTTATTTAATAGAAATAAACTTTATATTATTTTCTTTCCTTGTTGAATTTATCCGATTTTGAACAGTAAATGAATAAAATCAACTATAGACGACCATATACACAAGAAACAAGTTTTTGTTTACCCCTTTTTTTTAATATTAAACATATTAAAATTTAATATGCGAAATAAATTTTATAAGCTTACAACATTTCAATTTTATTTATAAAATTTCTTTATGAAGAAAACGAATATTTATTCTAGTGTATGTTGCCATCCATAAAATGTAATTCTTTATGATACTATAAAAATTGTATATTATCAAGAGTTATCGCACCATTATAGCTTAGAATACATGAAAAAGTGGTTTAAATAAGCAGAAATTATTTATAGATATAATATAACAAGGGTGATTTATATCACTGGTAAATTAAATTTTTAGCTATTTAAATTTTTTTAAGAAAACTTTAAAAGTCCACTTTTTTAAGACTTACATATTATTAATTCAGCTTCATAATATTTACGATATTCAGAGCATCCTATTGTTTCTGCATAATGAAGTGATATAGACGGTAATTTAAGCACGATCTATTATATATTTTTCCTATTGATATGCCTTTTGATCCATTATTTTTTTTTGTAATTCTTTGTTAAAGTAAGCCGAATTTCTATTTCAAATAAATATTTGACTATAAGAAGATAAATTTTTATTGTTTTTTGCCAAGATAATTTTCTTATTTAATCTAAAAAAACACTCTTCTATAATCTCTTGGCTCACATAGTCTTGACAGCGTTTTCTGACGAGTTTCGTTGACTATATATGGCCATGAGGTTAATATATATCAATAGATTCTTAAAGGTATCTAGAATACTATATATGATGAGTTAAGGATGAAATAGTAGATAAAATAAGAATTAAGAACAAAATAAGCATATATGTATTATATTTTTATGAATTGATTGTTTACACGAATACCACAGAATTTATCCAGCATAAATTTAATTAAAATAACCAAACAAGAAATAAATCAAACCATAGGACCAAGAAAAACATACAAATAAATTAGTCTTGAATATAGGAGGATATAAAACAGTATGAAAGAAAGACAGTCTAAAGTATCGATGATGTTTTCTCAGAATATAATATTTATGTCAAGCTTGAAGAATAACATTCAAAGCATCAAAAAATTTAACAATAAACAAACATGATAAGTTTTTGTTTCAGAAATGAGGATGATTTTGAAGATGACGCGATGGAAAATTGTATCAACTAAAAATGTCTAAAAGAGCATTCCGAAACTTTGATCGAATAATATTGTATAGTAAAACATAAAATCTACCCATGAATGAATTTTTGATTAAATGTATCCGACTCCGCTTGAATAAAATTGTAAGCATAGTATTCGAACAAAAACAGCCCAAATTGCGTCTAAATTATATTTGTATAATTCAGCAGAGATATTTTCAACGTATAAAAATTTTAAGACACATTGAGAAATCACATCTAACTATATGTAAATAAAATGTAAATTATTAGATTTGTAGGTATTTATAAATAGAATTTTGAAAGGATATTACGAGGTGCAATTATCATAAAAAAAAATCTAACATTATTTCTCATATAGCTACTTTTTTCTTCTATTTCAGTAAACCCACGAAAAAGACACAAAGACAGGTTCCAAGCGATATGCTAGGTAGAAATAACATTTTTCTTAATTTAATATATATAAATATCTGATGTACGTGTATTTTGTCTTATAAGTAAATTTTAAGGATAAATTGAACTAAGCCATAATATGCTATCGTACTATTTTGCGAATTCACATAACATTTACCAAAAGATTTATATCTGTATAATAAAATTTTTTCGAAACTAGTACTAGGTAAAATACAATGTATATCATAAATCTTATTTTCTGTTATTTATGAAGCCAAATATATAGTTTTACGTTATCAAAAATAAAAATTTATATAAAAAATATTTCGTGGTTTAAGTATGATCAAGCCAGAAGAAAACTTCGGCAGATTAGCATAAATCTTTGCATGTAAATAATTAATTTATCGTCCCATTTTTTATCTTGTAAAAATGATTTTCATATTATGCTAAAAAATTTATATATTTTAATGTTTAATATATGTATGTTAATTTCAAAAATCCATGATGCTATATATCGTATGATATGGAGAAATATCCATTTAATATTACCAAAACTTCCAATTCAACCATTTTTTTTTGATTCATCCATTATTCTTGTAAAAAAATTACAGAATAATATAATATCGACAATTTATAAGAGAATTAATTATCTATATTTGTCTTATTTTACGAATTCAAGAACTCTAAAATGTTTTTTGGCTTATGTTGATGTTCTTATGTACCTGACACTTACATATACATCTAAAAATATAAATGATCTACCAATTTGTACTTTATAGGCGTCCGAAAGAGTCGATGCAAAAAAATTAGACAGTTATTTGATACCTAGATACAGCAATAGTAATTTAAGGTATTCAATGGAATTTCTACAGATGAAGTACAATTAAAGCTCTTAAGTTCAACAAAAAATAGTCATATCGTACTCATAATGAAAGATTGAATTTGCCCTCGAATAATGAAAACGCTAGCAATGTATTACAACCAGTCAAATGATAAAAAAATAGATTAAGAAGAAAAAGAGTCAAAAACACTCCAATTTTCAACTAAAACGTTTATTGCTTAAATAAATAAGAAGTGTAAAAAATAATGATATAAAAACTATGGGAATGGCTATAGAGGGTAATATCATAAAAAAGAAATTTTTAAATCCGCGTGTATTTAAAATTGTTTATCTTGCTCTTCTATACAAAAAATATTATCAATTTTCAGCGTTTATTGTTGAAATCTGTAGAAATTTTGCGTTTTTTTTGCTTTAGAAAATTTTGTAAGTCTATAATATCTATAGATTTATTGGTGCTAAAAAAAATATTTTTTATTTATGCGCTTAAAATATTTTTTCTATAATTTCAATCTACTAGAGTAGATGCACACTAAAAATATTATATTTGGTCTAAATACAGCTTTTGGCATCTCCATAAATCTATCTGCATCGACTACCTTCTTCAGTCAAATGATAAGAGTAAGAGTTTCTTACGTTGATACTATAAAAGGGGAAAATTTACATATAGATATAATAAGCTAATGTTTAGTAAATTTTATCATTGGTGGTATACTAAAAAAATTGTATATGTTTTTAAAACTACCGATGTTTTATCTAGAATTAGAAATGCATTTTTATAGGCATAAGGATTTTTATCTAAGAAATCATCATGAAAAATATTAAATATTAACTGGCTAGAAAAAATTAGATTTAATATTACAATTATGTATTAAAATTGGTAATTTTAAATGTAGAACAATTTGTCTAAGATTTAATATATGCATATTTTAAAACAAAATATATTGCTAAATCTTATGATTAGGATATTAGAATGAACGTCTGATTTTCACAAAATTATATTACATCCTTTATATTTTATTTAGCTAAGGTTTCAGATAATCTAATCATATAGTATTTTACATGAATATTATTTTTTAATAAATATGCCTATAAACATTATATTGGTAAGACCCGCTTTAATATGTCTATTATTTCTTTCCCGCGAAAAAAAAAATATTGGTTTGAAAATTGGTTAAAAAATAAGAAACTCATGTATATTTCAAAATATAAGACTCTAAAATTTGAGTCCAAAAATTGAACTGCATGTTTGATCTTTGTGTTATAAAGTTACCATATTTTACTGATAAATTATTAATGACTGTACATTATCCTATTTAAAAAATTTTATATATGTAAAAACTACGATCGCACAATTTTATGACATTACCCATATAAAATACGGGTCTGATCATCTGCAACATACAAAAATGAAATGTTTCATTATAGAAATCTACAATCATTTATATTTCATGTTTTAAGTAAATAAAATGTTTAAGTATATTTTCATTAAGCAGAGTTTCATATTTTTTTGATGAATAGCGGTCTTTCCACTATTATTTCATATAATACAAATCATAATCAATATTACAAAATTTCAGTGTTATATATAAATGAAATTTACACGATAAAGTGCAATAAAACTTTTACTGAATTCTTCCTTGATTTGTCTTGGTATTTTATTAAAGTAAGAAAGATCAAAAAAGCAGAATTTCCAAAAATCATTACATCCACAGCAATTTTGTATATATATTTTATTTCTTCGATAAATATTACCGAATTTGTAAAACTAAATGCGCAATATATGCTTAGTAATAAAAATACCGGTGTGAAAACATCTATATGCTGTGTATACTCAATGCTGCATATATACTACATGCAAAACTTCTAAACAAAATATATGCTAATTATAAAATATCTTATATTTTTTTTCGTTATTTATATTCCTCTTTTATAATTTCACATGCGACATTTTTTTCAGATATACAGATTTCAAACGTAAAAAAATAAAAATAAAATCAATTTTTGTCCCATCATACATTAGAAAATTTTTATATTATAATAATAATCAGTAACAAGATACATAATTTTTATATTCATCCCCATAAATTTTTTTTTTCGTTGATTATTAATTTAGTATTCGATTAGTTTTACAGTATTGATAAAGAAATTTTCATATATGCAATACTGCTTGTTTGCATATAAGCACATTTTATTTGCTTAATGTTTTTTGTTGTATAAGATCTGGTTAGCTAATATTTATATCAAAATTCATAGATATCAAATTGTATAGATCTAAATTTTACTCATCTAAGAGGCGTTACATTCGTAATAAAATATACTTTTTAACTAATTTTATCGCATATATCAGTTGTTAGGAACATATAGTTTGCAATATATTCATGTTTCTCATAATTTTATTTTAAAAAAGAGAGAATTTTTTATGTGCAATTGTCAAGACTTTATTTTTTTGTATCACATCCTGCTTTTATATGTCACATAAAGTAGTCTATATACATTTTTGTATAATATTTGCTATTCTTAGTTAAATAGTGCAATGTGATAAAAATCTACTGCAATGGATATTAAAAATAACGGAATTGATAAAAAATAAACAGATTATACAAAAAAAATAACAGTTTTTAACTTTCAACGTTCTTCGGAACATAAATTCTATAAAATTTCTAATAATGGCAATAAGTGTTTAACTACTTGCCTAAAGTTTGGGAATCCAGCAAAGTTGTTTCGTCACCACATAAATGTGTATGCATAAACCGAAACACCCATTGTTATAGATCGGCCTTTGAAATTTTATGTACCTTGTAACTAGCAAATTTTCTTGCCTGTTCGATAATTCAATATTATAGTTGCATGGGAGAATTCGTTGCTTAGTTCGTTATAAAAATAATATTAAATCGAAATATATATTTAGACACAATCATATTCTTTATATATAAATTATCAAAATCAGCTGCATAAATTCTTTATATCCGAGATTTCGGCAATCGTAAATGCTAATTTCATGGTTTGATTATATTTAATGGCAAAAAGGTTAAAGCGCAAAATTAGACATAACAATTTCATATAGCATCTAAAATTATAACAGTTAATTCAATCTTTCTTGGTATGAATGGTAATTTGAGGATTAAATCCCACGAAAAGCAATATTAGGTTCTTACAATTTCAATGATCAATAATATACATGAATGTCAAATATTCAAATTTTTGTATGTTTTACTTCCTTTATTGTAGGTACTCTATTATAAAAAACAGGGTATAGACTTATCCTAAAAATTATATTTTATACTATTTTCGCATTCAAAGAGACAACAGAAGCGACACAACACCACATATGTAATTCTATTATAGAGAAGAAATTTTTTTATCTATTAAGCTTTCTTTACTAAATATTTTATCTGCGTTCGAAATTATTTCACGCTTGTGTTCATGTTTTATTTTAATATTTCATAAATAAATTCAACTAAATTATGATTCGAAACATTGAATTTTAAAAATTCTAAGATGTCTTTTACAGATTAAGACAAGAAATCTTCTCATAGAGATGATGTTAACGTAAGTTTATAGGACTTATGGAGTAGATGGTGTCTTTAGTAAAACACGAAAGAGTAAATATTATAGGGCATAGGCTGAAATTTATGGTAGTGATAAAAATGAAAAATTAGAAAAATTCCAATAAATGCGATTTAATCAGAATGATGAAATTTTTATTTTCATTTAAACTTATCAACGTGGCATTTATTGATTTTAAAAAGAGAAAATTATGAAATTGTTTTTAAATATGTGAATTGTATATGGCATGTAAATCACAAGAAAATATTTCAAATATAAAATTAAGTGTCTACACACCAACACAGCGATCGTGAGCAGTTCAAGAATATAATTAGAGTATTTATTAGAAAAACAAATAAAAAATTATATATAATATCCAAACCAGTTTAAAATTAAAATCAATAAAAAGATGTGATTTTACGAGTAAATTTCTTCAAAAATACGTCCCATGATATATTCTTTTTGAAAGCAGTCATAAATACTTTTTGCAAACAAATTTTAATACTAAAAACAGTTTTTTATTCAAAAAGTGTCCGATAAAAGTCACTAATTTGACCGCAATCGTAAAGCACATAAAAAATATGATTTATTTCTATTTTTAGTAGATAATATTCAAACGATGTTCTATAAACACCTGTAATTTTTTTTAATTCCGAAATCAACTATAGATATATTTTAAACCAAAAATTAGAAGGAATGGATAAAATGCATGATATATAAAACTACTTATTTCAACATTAAATGTATCTTTTTTTGTTTTAATATAAAATTTTGACCCTTTCAAGGCAAAGAATCACATACTGCTATTTGACTGTATAAAGTATCTAGCATAAATATAAGATCAAATTTATCTAATGTATTCGAAAAAAGTCCTGATTTTAGAAATTTTATATATTGTGCTATATCATTTATTCATAACAAACATATACATGTGATTCCTCAAGTTGCAATAATATATATTTAAATTTAAATGCAATACTTTGTAATAAGAGCCAGATTTCACATAAAATACTTTAAAAGAATTTTTTGAATTTTTTAGGTCACTAATTTATGATTTAACGAACCAATTGTATTATTATATTTTTATATCTAAATACCTCAAAAGAATTACCAAGCTATAATCTATACGGATTATCGCAATTGGTACTTTAAGTATTTTAAAGCTATATTTATAATTGTTTTCAAATAAATTTTAAGCGAAACTAATGATCGAATAATAAATTCTTATAAAATACGATTGGCATATAAAAGGTACATTTCTGCGCAATAAATTATAATAAAGATTAAAATATTTATGGTGTATTTTTTATTTAATTTTCTTATATATGCAACTAAGTCTTAAGCTCAAGGCGTATTTTATCATTATTTTATTGAACTAGCCATAACAATAACAAACAAATGTATAAAAAAGTTCTTAATTATAAAAATGATAAAAATTCTAGAATTTTATGTGCGATTTCTGTATTAAAAAAGAACCTGTAAATTTTTTGCGAATTTTTTATTATAAAAAGCATGACTAATGTACCAAACGTCTTATTTAAACTAATATGCCCATCGTAAGAATATAAGAGATAAAAGTGAAACATGTGTATATTAACTTGATCAAAGGATAACTTTATCTATTTCTGACTCGAAGTTTGAATTTGTTACGAAAAAAATAAGCGTTTTTGTCCCATTCTGTCATTAATAACCATATAAAGACCCTATATATACTTAAGTTTACAAAATCGTGAATGTACACAAAAAAATCCTAATTTCTGCGTTTTTCTGCAATTTTAGTATTTTTATTATTTAAGCTATATCTAATAATAAAATTACTAAAAGAGATTTTATTTTATATCTGATTAAACTGGTACATAGTATAAATGTACGTTTTCATCTTGTAAATTATCTATAAATCTAATATAAGAAAGATTATATATCCTGTATTTTACTAGTTTTATAGATTTGTGTTTTTGTTTTCAAGATTCTAATCTGACAATAATACCGATGTCTTACTTCATGGTAATTAAAAAAATATAAAGAAATAGTGGTATTAAAAAATTATAATAACACTGTATTAACATTCAGGATGAAATATGGCAAATAAAAAAAAATATCTTTTAATTACTAATAATGAGAGTATTATACTATTTATATGTATATATAGAACAGCACTTGCTCTAAGTGCCAAACATTTATATAAATATAGCTTTTTATATTATATATAGCATCTTTAACAAGATTTATAGGCAACATGTTATAGATCACAGCACCCTATACTCTACACTGGTCAGAAATAATATATAGAACAATCAGAAAATTTATTTTAAGTGCAACAACTTCTCTAAATAATATATAAATCTTTTAAATATTTATATTTGATCTTGCTCAGAATAAATTGAATTTAAAATATCATATAATATTTTTTTGATGAAATATGTTCATGAATAAATGTAGAACATTGTTATTCACCTAAAATATTTGAAGAAAAAACACAAGCTTATTTCATAAATAGAATGTTAATATAAAAAAGTTTTTGACAAATTTACAGGTGCAATTTTTTATATTTCATAGATAGTCTTATAATTATTTATTCAATAAAATTTTCTTTTTATTTTTTAATAAGAAAGTTACAGCTTATTAAATATAAAATTTATGCTAGCTGCGCATTTAGTTGCTAGATAATATGATATTTTAGTCAAAAATCAATCTTTAAATAGTGGTTTGGTCATTAGAGTGCTTATGGGAGTTTATTTTTGAGTGAGCAAATGTGCTAAAATTGATAAATTATATAGCTCAAGTTTTTATGGATTTTTGTGGTAACTTTAGTTGAAATTTAAAGTATTTGATCGTATTTATAAGGACAAATGTTTATTTATTTGCAATTCTTTAGCTAGAATACAAATATTATTAGTTTTATCAAGGTTCTCCTAAAGATATATTATAAAATGATTTAAAAAAAAAGTTAATGTAAGGTAAAAATCAAATTTTCTTATGAGAAAATTAATCTTCAGGCAAAGTTACTGTGAGAAATAAACATAATTTTTGTTTTATTTTTGTAAAATAGACGCCGGTTTCTACTAGAAAATCAAATAAAACTCCTTTTTTGCTGGATAACCTATTGCAACGTCGTTTTTTGTGGGACTCTATGTTATTTTTTATAGTTTCATTCTTTTTAATAATATAAATCCTTCTTTATCAATGCTATTTCGTGAAAATGATATTATTGGTATTTGAAATCTCGTAAAATAAAATGTTTTTATTTTAGTTGACCCCAAAAAAATACTCGATGGCTTTCAATTCTAAAACTAGTATATGACAGATAAGCTTACTTATATCCTCTCTACACTTTAAAATATCATAAAAAAACACATAAAATACCTATTAAAACAAAAAAATTGGCATATTAAATATTAACGACAAAATAAATCCTTAAAAATTGAATGAACATATTATGGGATGATACAGTAAAATAATATACATCTAGATAAACAGGTATTAATTTTTGCCTTATAAACGTCAGATTGTATACAAATATTAAGTCAAATATATTTGAATTCATTTTAAAATGCAAGAAAGCTTTTTGTGTTTTTTTTATTTTCTAAAATAATAGTATTTCTTTGTATGTGTAGTCAACATTGAAAAAAATATATGAAATTAATAATAGACTACTTTTAAACCATAAATATTTGATATTTATGTAAGTATATTATGCGGAATGAATTATAAAAGAATTGAGTAAGTTGTATACGTTTTCTAGAGCATCTAGATCAAATGTTTTCCAAAATTATGATTATATAAAAATATGGTAAATACTTGAAACAAAATCGTTATTAAAATAAAAATTTATTTTGTAGAGATGGAATATGTATCTCATAAGTAATGATATTATTGTAATCAGCTTTAGCCTTCTCTTTATTTTGATTCTATATCTTAAACTGTATATTCTGAAATTGTGATGTTTAGGAACAAGATACATCAGTAGTAGACAAAGAAAAAACTTGATACACATCTTAAGTGTTAAAAAATAATATTGATTTGATATCACGAGTAATTAAATGATTATACGTGTATTCATGGGATTATATTGATATTAAAAGGTCGGGTTTTATCTTCATGCATAATTTTTTATTCCTAATGGAAGATCTTGTGTAAGTATTAATATTCTCTTTTTGTTTATATTTTCCAAGATTTTCACTTTTGATTCTCTTCAGTTCAAATATTGTATTAGTCCTATGTTTAGTATGCATCATTCGGGATTTTATTTGAAAGCTTGTATTTTTTCGGATCAAATTCGTAAATTATTATAAGGTACTGTTCCATAACCAAGTTATAAAATGATTCTCTGTGTAAATAATCAAGTCTTCAAAATTAAATTTCTAAAAAACACAATTGCGAAATTAATCTCTATATATATGAATATACAGTATATAAAAATTCAAAATGGTAAATCATATTTCTTTTATTATGATTTTTTGATATGATTTACATTTTTTTATTTAAAAAAAATTTGAATTTTCATAAAGTGCGAATAAATAAAATAATTCGAATATTATTCTTGATTTACAAATTTCACATAAGTAACAGCATAATATTTGATATTAAAAACTTCTATAAAATAATTCTATAGTTATAGACGAAATCATAATCGATTGATAAAAAACCCTTTAAGGGCTAAAATTAAAATTGTAACAAATATTTACATTTTATAAATTGATAAAAAATACATTTATCATTTATAAAAACTATTCAGAATCTAAAATTTATCTATTTTAGACGACAAATGCATGATCTAAAACTAAACTTTTTCTCTAATCATTTAATTCCCCGATTTTATATGTTCCATAACCCAAAAAAAACAAAAAATCATGTTTTACTTGTAATTTAATAGAAATAAGCGGCGTATGGTACAGTATGAGACTGAAATTTTGTCAATCAAGCATATAATGTCACAAAAAATCAATTATTTACGATGTTACAAATCACTATTTTTATATTAAACACATTAAAATTTTTTTCTTGTATTTAAATAATATTTTAAATCCCGAGAATTAATGTTTTATGAATATAAAATAATTTGTTCAAGTTTAGCAAAATTCATTTTTATAAACTAAATAAATAGAATTTCTTAGTGCGCTCTGTATTTTTATCTAAGCTATTTTTTAGACTTTTAAAATTATTTTTGCCATAAGATTGCCTTTGATTGATATTTGTTGATAGTGAATTAAAAGATTAGCAGTTATAATATTTGCGATTTTAACACAATTATTTTCTTATCATATTATTGTCTTAGATTTTCTCATTATTCGTCAGATTAGGTTAAATTCTTATATGAAATCAATATTGTGAATAAAATATCTTTGTAATTTAAAAACCTTAAATATTTTAGATGAAACAAATGAATCTCATCCATTTAGAGCGACTACAATTAGATATAATAATCTTTATTACAGTAGAAAAACAAAATGCGTAAAATCTTATTTTCTTTTCTATATGATTTAGTTTTTATCCAAAAAATAGAAAGCTTTGGTGCAAAAACTTGACGGATGCGGCAATTTATTTGTTGTGAATAATGGTTTTAATAACAAAGTTATTTTACGATAAAAAGCGCATTAGAGATTTAATTTTATAAAAATAAAATGTTTAGATATTATTAAAAACTTAGATTCTATGGAATATAATAGGCATAAAAGGCCAGTATGATTACGTTTTTATTATAAGCCGATGATCAAAAATTATGAAATTTTATAGAATTTTCTAAATATTTGTTCTTGAAAAGAATCATTATTTTCTATTTTTTGTGCTAAGTACTAATAATTCTATTCATCATGAATTTTCATGTTCATTAAATGCGGTTTACATCTAGAATAAATAATGATGTTGTAAAATATAAAACTACAAGGATTTCTGGTATAAAGGCAACATTTCTATATATTTGTGGTGTTTATAGGCATAATTTTATGTCTGTAATCTTCCGGTATTAAATGTATAAGAAGTACGTGTTTTATGCAAAGACATTATATTTTGGCTCATAAAAATAGTATGCTGATTCGCTGCACATAAAAATTGGATTTATCTATGTAAAATATGAATTTCTAATTAAAAATATTAGAGAGTATGAAAATGATGGATTCAAATGAAATGGGAATATTTTCAGGATGGAAACATTGTCTTTTTAAGCACCTGCGTTAGATTTTTAAATGATTTATAGAGGAGATTAATTGTTTGCGGTAGTTATGGATATAATGATATACACAAGAATGGCTTTAAATCAATTTTTTTCGGGGGTCTTTTATAAATTTACTGCTGACCAGGACTTTTGTTATATTTCGTAATAAATGTGGTTCGAAAGAAAGCTATTCATATTATTAAATTTACTTTTCTGTTTAAAAACTGAAAAGTTTGATATAAGGAATTATTTTTTGACGTAAAATATTATGTATTTTATACCAAGAGTAAGTTTTGTCTGATATTATTATTCTTTTTGAACAGCAAAGTCATGAAAGTTTTCATAAATATTGCAAAAGGTAGATAAGAATATATTATGTGGGGTTTTTTTTGCATATTTGTAGTTTCTATTTTTGAAAAGTAAGCCTTGTAACATTTTTTTCTTTTAAATTGATGTAGAAGGAAGTAATTCTGACTTATGGATGCAATGCTTTATAAGGCTAATTTTTTTTTATTATATCAATGTGTGTATATTAGCAGTAAACTGTGTTTTTTCAATGTATTTCATTCACTAAAATTGATTTGCGTAAACACTTGTACATTTAAAAAAGCTTTAAAGTTTAAAAGGATAACACAATTTGCAGAAAGAAGAATTAAGTTAAGCATAGACTACTCTAAAAAAATTTTATTATTCTAAGGCTAATTTATTCGTTAAAATTTTTTTGATTGTTTTCAGGCATTACTTGATTGAATTCTCATGTTCCTTGCGTTAAAAGATTTGCGTTTCTTCTGAAGTCTTCATCATTGCCTATTGTTACGTTTAAGAATCTTCAATTAAAAGTTTTTTCACAATATTATTGTTTGTATTTATGCCTAAATCTGGTTACTTGCATAGAGTGTTTTATTTATAAAAATGATTTTGTTTTAGAACACCGCATTTAGTATAAAATATGAAATAATTTTTATCTTTCACTTGTAATTAATGACAGCACGGATGCTAGCAGATCGAACTCACTCGGTTTTTTTTCGACCATTTTTAGGTTTTAAATAAAGATCAAACTAATAGCTGTTACAAATAAGGTTCTTCTTTTATGCATAGATAAAAGTCCAAGTATGTCTTTTGATAATTTTATATACATCATAATTCTTGCATCTAATTTGATCTCCGTTAAATGATCATATTTTCTTATTTATAGACTAAATTTATACGTAATTTTAGTTTTTGTTCTCAAGCACTGCTTGCTTGATTCTCTGTACCCCCATCGTATTTATATTTTCAGCCATCTTCTCATCTTCAGAGTCTTCTTCGATACCCCTCCTCCATTTGAGACCTATTTATTCAAGGGTTATATTCAATCCATAGGTTTGTATATATGCCTCAACCTGGTTCGTGACATCTAGTTCCTTCAGGTAAATGATAATAAGATAAATATGTTTATAAATGAAAAATAAAAATGAAATAGGAGAATAGAATGATAAAGAAAAGCTAACAAGAATTAATTTTTAAACTACGGTTTTTAATGTTTTTAAAGAACTTATATGCAGTCACAATATTCTAAACAGTTACACTTTTAACACATATCCTAATAACCGAAATCATAACATCGAGAAAAATTAAACAGATTAGAAGTGCATATAACTAATTTTAACACAAACTTAAGAAAGATATAAAATTGGTTGGAAACACTATTCTAGCTCTATGTATCTTTTTGGGAACAAAAGCACTGTGAATGTGTATTAAGAACTTAAATTGTTTACAAAGAGAATAATAATATGTCAAAACAGCTGTAAAAGGTTGAAATATAATAATTTAGAATAAGAAATGTCAATTGAGCTTATTAAAAACATGCCACTATTTATAATTATTAATAGTTTATAATAAAAACAAATTTAAATAATATTACGTACAAAATAGTAGAAGACAAAAAGCATAAAAACATATAAATTCGCACATATAAGATCTTATAGTGATGAAAATTGGATTTTAAAAAATTAAGAAGCATTGTATACTTAGCTTAATTCCTATATCATGGAAGAAATTGCTAGTATACTATACGCAGCCAAAAGAAGATGAAAAACTACAAGAAATAATAATAAATAAATAAAAATAACAGATTCCTATGTGAGATATTATAAAAGAATATAAAAAATCACATCAACATGTATAGGTGAATTTTCCATGTATTGTTTTATTGGAAAAAAAACGTCGTATTTACAAGGTAATTATTTAATCGAACATATAAAAAAAAAATTTATTTTATAATTTACACACATATCATGCAGTTTTTATAACATGGGACAGTGTGGTTACAGGATATCATAGAAGGTACCTGAAGGAACTAGATGTCACGAACGAGGTTGAGGCATATATCCAAACATTGGGATTGAGAAAAACCCTTGAATTAATAGGTCTCGAAAGAAGGAGGGGTATTGAAGAAGACTGTGGAGAGGAGAAGACAGCCGAAAGTATAAATACACTGTGTGTACAGAGTAATAAGCAAGCTGTGCCTGAGAACAAAAACTAAAATTACGACTATAAATATAGCCCATAAATAAAAATTACCTTACACACATATCATGCAGTTAATTCTACGAAATAATTTAAAAAGGTCGATTCTTAGTACATTATTGGCAGAAGAAACTTCTGATTTATATTATTAAACGAAGCAATAAGATACGTTTCTTGTCGAATTGTGAGTATTCGAATAAAATTTAAGAAAACACGTTTTAAAATGGCTAAGATATTAATAACATAAATTACTAACATTCTTTACCCAGTTTAAAAAATAAGGCTGTTGGATATCAAGGTATATGAGCTTAATATATAAAGAAAACCCCATATTCGACTTTTAGATATGAATTTGATATAGAATAATGAAAAAATTTATTAATATATCTAAAATATAAAACTTAGTTCATATCTTTCTAGCGTATAAAAATAAACAACTTTGCTAGTAATAAATACTGTTTGTAATTTCTTCGGATTGTAAAAAGGAAAGTAATAAATTACCCAAACAGACATAAGATTACATGGAGCTAAATCAATGGTATTAAAAAACTATACTAATCAGCGAGTGCAAAAAAAATATTGAAATTACTGTAGTAACATTTCTACCATTTCTTCTTGTATGTAACACAAGTAATACATGGGTTTATATATATCCAAATATTTTTGGGTTGGATATTTCCTCTATCAAAAAAAATATAAAATATTTCAGTTTTACGTAAACTTATTATAAAAAAAACACATAGAAAAATGTAGATAGATTTTTCAAAAATATTTATATATAGCTTTCATGTATTATGTTCAATAAACCTGACTAAATGGCTTTAAAATTTATTTTAGAATTAATCAAATTTTAAGATGTGATATAAAATCGATTGTTTTCTTATCATGATAATTTAATATCTTGCGGGAAATTAAAAAAAATAAATGTATGTTAGATAAATAGCATAATGTCTTTAAAAACTCTGTATAAGAATAGGTGCTAAATAAATCAAAATTCATATAAAATCCTGTATTGTGAATTCTAAAATAGAGAAATACAATAAATTCATAATTAATAAACTATGTTAAATTCTCGCAGCCTCGATAAAAGCTTAAAAATATGATTTAAAAAGAGATGAAATGATCTATGTTAAAGCGTAATCTATTACTATAATTGCAACAATAATGCCGTTTTCAACAGATGTGAAATTCTTTCTGGGGTCAGTAGACCTTATACTAATGGATAACAAATAATTAATTAAGGAATATATTGGTAACTTTGTATAAAATAGCCACTTTTTGCAATTAAATGTGTTTAATTTCGTTCTTTGTGTAATAAATTCTCTTTTTTCCCATCCGAAAAAATTCTTTAACGAAAATTTGAATCTTTTATAATGAAAGAGAATTATTCGCGTGAAAAATCAGAAATCAATAAATTTTAATACAAATTTACAGGCAAATTGTCTTTGAATAATTTTGCATTTTGTATATTAATGAAATGAAATTGTGATATCAAAACACAGAGCATGTTCATTTATCGAGAACTAAACTCTAATTTACTAATGAGATATAATAAAGCCACCATAAATTCAACACATAAAAGCGAAGAATCGTATAAAATAAATATTGCACAATATAAAGGAAGTATGAAGGAAGTTATTTCTTAAGATTTCATAAGTTTAGAATTAAATCGTCTTGTGCATATCGAAAAGTCCACATTTAACAAATAATATAAATCAATCGTTCATATAGTCCGTAGATGGAAAAAAATAGAAAGTTTAAGATGTGCACAAAGGCATAAAATGAATATTATATGTCACTATTGAAAACTAGACGGAAGAATGAATGAATGAAAACAAAGAAAATTTAAACAAAATCAATTATGAAAATCTTCATTAAAAGATGAATGTAGAACAGATAAAAACCGCGTATTGATTAATAAAACAGATAATTTTTATATACGCCGAAAAGAAGGGTCCAAATAATAATTTTTCATCAACGTTATAAAATATGATAGAAAAATGTACCCCAGCTGAAATATGCACCATAAAATTATAAGGCAGAAGTATTCCATATATTTTCAAATTCGTGATACTTTGTATAAAATTACTAAAATTTATAAAATAACTCGAAGTTTACATTTTATTACTTCATATATTTGTATTGTTTACATTGAGAAATCCTTTAATTAAAATTTCATAAAATAAGAGTTTTAGATGTGAATACAAGGGGAAAATGAACATCATAACAATCGATATAATTATAGATTAACATTTATATATTATTTAAAATTCAGCTTGAAAACAAAATTAAAATACTTAACGCAAATATATACACATATTATAAAAAATTTATTCTATTAGATTTATATGGTAAGCAGAACTTAAATATGTAACATTAATATATTTTTTTTATATTCTAAATTTATAGTTATAATTTTAGTTTTTATTCTCTGGAAAAACTTGCTTGATATTTGCGCTCAAAGCGTGTTTATAATTTTGGTTATCATTTTCTCTAAAGTCTTCTTAAATATTTCTTTTCTTTTCAAGAGCTGTTAATTCATGGGTTTCTCTGAATTCCAAGGTTTGTAAGTATAATAATTTATAATCTTTTTTGTGACAATAATTATCAAAGAGTCACCAGAAGCAAATTTAATTAATATTAGTTCTTGCACTGAACAGCTTTTAACAAATTTAACACGGAATTTATGATATACTTTAGTGTATAAAATCCAGTTCGATTATCGTATATGATATATTTTCTTCTGTTTGAATGAAATTTGTACTTTTCCGCACAAAAAAATTATACAAAACAGTTATGGCCAATAATTTCTAGATTTATTTGTGTAAAATTAATTGTTATCGTAGATTCTATTTTTTTATCAAATCAATTGGTAACTAGAAGATTTTTTCAATTTTTATTTGTAAATTACTTTAAAAAAAAATGCATCACATTTGTAAAAATAAAAATTTTTTAAAATATCTTTTGATAAAAAAATTGCAGCATTCATGTTATAGGAATCATATAATAAAGATCGACCCATTGAAAATTTCTATTCCCATATTTTCTTTCTAATTTTCTAATTTTTTTTTAGTTCGTCTTATTTATGCATGGTTGGTTATTTTAAAATTTCTTTGAAAAACATGGGATTTAAAGATAAAATGTGGTTTTTAGCAAATAATAATTTATAAGATATGTTAAAGTTTTGGAAAGAACATCTAAATGCTATTTAAAAACACCTTTAGAATATATACATCTTTTATACAAATAAAACATTCATTAATAAAATTAATGTTTTTTATTCTAAATTAACGGGTTAAGAAAGGCTAAACTTGTTATCAAATATTATTTACAGTTTATTTAATAAAGATGTAAAAAGGGTTTGTAAAAACTTAATTATAAGTTCAGTCCTTCAAATATGTTTGTATATTTTTTCGCTTATAATAGAAGAATTTGTATTTTTAATTCGTCATTGTGCTTACATAAGCATTATTCATCAGATTGGAGTATTTTATAAAACGCAACTTAATCTTTTAGCATTAAATATTAATATTTTATAAGTTATAAGTATTTTTTTGGCTTTATTGACATAAAAATTTAATATAAGAAGGTGCTATTTTTTTATATATTTTATGAGATTTATAGTTATAAATATGTTAAGTTAAATCAAATCTTCAGTAATTATATACTATTTACATAAAAAAATGCAATAAGTAAATTACAGGTATAATGGCTTAAATAAGAGATATTTATAATAATTGTTTTATGAATTATGGTATTTGTGTGTGAAAATTAATATTTTATTATGTATCAGTTTTTAATTTACTTCATATTTCATTTAGAAAATTATGAACGCAACTTTTAATAAAATTAAGAGCATATTGAATTTTTTTTGTATATTTGACTATGTTATATGACATCAATTATATAAAAACATCATAGATTGCTATTTTAAATTTGTTATTTTAGATATTATAAGAAAATGCAAAAATGCACATTATATTTAACTATTTCTTTATAAATTTAAACTATCTTAGTTAAATATTTTTCGAAATTCTATTATGGTATTTTTAATACATTTACATCGTTTATCAAAAATAAAGAAATAATTTTCTTGTTATAGCATGTGTTCAATATCCAAAAAAAATAAACATTAGTTACATAAAAATTCATTTTTGTTCATTTAATTAAATTACGATTTTCTTTATAAAAAAAACCATGATTTAGAGTTGTTAATAAATGTGCACAACCAAACATATACATGTTTGTCAAATTATAATAACAGTAAATCTATAAATAATGTTGAATTTTGAAATAAGAATCATAAACTACTTAAAAAATTATCAATTTTGTATACAGAAAATTTTAATCAATGCAGAACATATTCTTCATAATTTAAATGTAAAATTCAATGCCAAAGAAATATCGGAAATACATATTTAATGCTCAGTCTTCTAAATTAAATTATAAATGTTGCAATATTTTATTTTTTTATTTAGAATCAGCAAGATTACAGAAGAATTCAACTTATGAACAGAGTATCAAAAGAATATAAATAAGACCTGAAATTTTTGTTATTTCTTTTACAGATATTGAATATATAACACTATATCAATATGTGTAAAATTTATATTTTTCAGTTGAAATAATTCTGAAAAAATAAAAGTTGCCTAATGAATAGACTTCATATAAACAGAAAATTTTAATAATAGATAGATAAGCAAATAATTTCTGATGTTTAAACGAGTATGTATACATATTTCGACTCATCAAAGCTCAACTTTAAAATTGGATGCTTGATAACACATCTATTATTGATTATACAACCAATTGCGATATCTAAATGATATCTATAATTTATATGGCATAATATGTATTTAATTTTATATATATTTATTTGTCACACCACATCTGAACTGTCATTAAAATACAAATTCAAACACCAATTATCCCATATGTTATAACATGGGACGGTGTGGTGACACGATATCATAGAATAGACCTGAAGGAACTAGATGTCACGAACCAGGTTGAGGCATATATTCAAACCTTGGGATTGAGAAAAACCGTTGAATAAATAGGTCTCGAAAGAAGGTGGGGTATTGAAGAAGATTTGGAGAGGAGAAGAATGCCGAAAGAATAAATACGCTGTGCGTACAGAGAATCAAGCAAGCTGTCCCTGAGAACAAAAACTAAAATTACGACTATAAATATAGCCCATAAATAGAAAATAATTATCCTTTATTCCTTCATGGGTCAATTTAAATATATTTGAAAATAAGAAACACTAAAATGACTCTTAGAGCTATAATTTAAGCATTATAATTTAAAATCTACTATACCATTTTTTTTGTAATTTATTTACATCTTTTGTTTGTTTTTAGAAATTAAGTTACTGAATTGGGCAATTTATTAAAGTTATACAGCTTCAAGATTGTATTTATAAAACCTGCAATTGGAAATTTAAACAAAAATTAAAAAAAAAGTAGTTTGTAGAAATTGAAAGTTCATTAATTGCATATATATCTATATAAAAAGATTCAGCGTTAGTCTAACATATTTAATGGTTGTTTATATAATACGTATTATTTAAATTAAGTTTAGTAGAGGTTGTATTATAGAATTAAAGTTTTTTTTAATCATGAATGCAGTCTAAAATTTATATATTTTTTTTCATAAATAGATCCGCAATTCATATAGCTTTTTTTATCATACTGCTGTGAGTATCTTCTTGCTACTTTTTTTAAATTTTATAAACTCATAATTTTAGTTTTGTGTTCAATTTTATATCTGTTTTTTGCTAATTTAGTAATCGTTTTAAATATCTAACAAACAATCCCATATATTCTAGCTAAATATTTTATAAATAAAGAATGTTTTATCGTTTTCTTTTTCATGAAAAAAATCTTTTTAATCTAATTTATTACATAAAAAATCATAGTACTGAGGGAACAAATAATTGAAATCTTTTGTTCACTTCACAAACCATTATTGATAATTATTAAAACTTATACAAATTTTCTAAATTTTATTTTACATATAAAGCATTGAAAACATCCAGTATATATGTAACTAAGATAAAACTTATATAATTCATATTTGTATAATGATATAAGAAAAACATCATTTTTTTTTGTATGGATAAATTTCGCAATAAGAACACAACATAGAATAAATTACAGCGAAAAAAAATTATATTTATAGATCTGGAATTTTTCATTTTTTAAAAATTCTATTTAATTTGTAAGATAGTTATTCTAATGATTAAGGTTAATTACCAAGTAATAGGCATAAAACATGTAACAAGAACAGGAATATTTCTTGATAAACTTCATATAGCCATTTATTATACCTTATATATTATCTATTATTGGATACATTTCGGATCTTTTTTCGATTAAAAAGCATATGAGATATTTGCATTTCTCATTCAAATATATAAAAAATCCATGATCAAATTTGATACGAGAAAATAGAAGATATTATAATAATATAATTGTAATAAAGTTAATTATGATCATATTTATTGGCAAAAAAATAAAAAAAAGACATCACTCAGTATGTAAAAAGAGAATAAAAATATTTAAGGTATATTTATTTAAATTTAGAGATTTTACAACTGAAAAACTCATATATGTTTGTAAAATAACAAGATAGGCGTAAACCAATATAATCACAATGATCTATTTACTTTATATATGTCTAATCTACGACATTTTTTAACATTACTCTCGCAAAGCTAAAGATATGGATAATTTTAGGGTCTTAAAATGATCAAATATGCGCTTAAATCTTGTATTTATAGATAATACTAGTATGTATATAGCTTCACAAAGTTTTCTATAAAATTTTCATTTTCTTAAAAAATTGCATAAACATCGTTACAATAATATCTAAAATGATGTAAAAAATAATTTACTAGATATAAGAAGGTCATCTCATATGTTATAATATTTTAGCCTCGCATAATAGTTCTAAAGATGTATGTTTTGCATGTGAACGATAAATATGGCACAAAAAAAATGTAAAAATATTTTTGCATCGTGTATTATATATATATATTCAAAGTGTGACTTTTTAAATTTTGTATAATTTTAAACACAACATCGCTATAAATTATTATGGAAATTAGATGTATAAAATATCACATGTTTTTCTGTTTAATATAAAGAGAATCATAAATAAAACACCTTACATATACATTAAACTAAATATTTTTACATTTTTTCATCATGATTTTATTTTTGTATAAATAGTTATCTCCGTTGCCTTTTATCACACTAAAAAAAATAAAGATATTTTATTTAATTGCCACTCAACAATTTTTAATTCTGAATTATATATAAGATGCATTTCTCCATTATATTTAGAGCAAGAAAAAATAGATATATATATTATTTCAAACATAAAGTCTAATATATCTAAAATTTAAAGGAACAAAAAAAATGTAAATATATATTTATAATTATTGGAGTATTATTTATTTAATATTAAGTTTCTAAGACTTTGTATGCCACATTAATAATCTAATGGATTATGATTTTCGCAATTAAGAGAAATTTTTATTTTTTTAATTTCAGAAAGCAAAGGTTTTTCATTTCTAAGCAAATCATAAAAAATTAGAGCAAAAATTATGCCGACAATAAAAAAAATCGTGATACTGGTGTTAATAAACAGCATGTTGTTCATATTATGCAAATACTTCAATACAAAACTGTTCTTGTAGCTTTTAAAGGCAGTTTTACGTATATGATTTCTTGGAATTCTAATATTATTTCTATACATCACAGACATTTTTACAACGCACAGGTTTAAGAATATTTTATAATTCAGTAAAAAATATTTGTTATTTATTTGGCGTTCTAATGCAACTGTCTTATTTTCTTATAAAAAACTAAATTCTAGAGTTTGAATATATAACGTTTATAATTCGATTATAGAACTTGGGCTAAATAATTTAATTTGAAATAAGAATATTGTAAAACTTTGTATTTATATGTGTTGGATTTATATATAAAGCATAAAAACACAATTTTTAATGCCGAAAAAACTTCAAAGGGTTTCGTGTTGTCAATGTTACGTCATACAATGTGCTAAATTTATTTTGTAAACAAATAAAATCGATTCAGGAATCTCTATTTTTAAACGAATAGATATAAATCTGTACATATATTTTTATGCTACATTCGCACATGTTTATGTCGTATTTTAAAAAAATTCTGTTAAATAATACATCATTTTAAATTTTTTGTAAAAATATAAAACTGATCACAATCTCATTGTTTATTTTAATGGATTTTGTTTGTGAAATATAACACTATATCTTTCTGTTAAAATCTAGGCTGAGAATAAAAAAAAACCTTTTTGTAGAATATTAGATATTTAATAAATGTATACCTACAGTATGTTTAAATTCTATTTTTTTGATGATACTGGAATTTTTATACTTTGACATGAATAATTAGTTTGATCAGAAGTTCGTTATTAATTGAGTTTTTAGTCTTCATTATATTAAAAATAAAACATAAATAAATTGATCTTGGTTGACGCAAACGCGTTGAAAATTCACGTTATGTTATCGATCGAATTGTAATTTATTACTAACCAATAAAAATTCTGATTTGTATAGAGCTTGTAATACATTCCCATTATTTTTTATACAAATAACGTAAGGTAATTTTTAAAATAATAAACTTAAAAAATCATGTGGCATGCATTTAAAATATGGTCTAGATGGTTTTTTATCCATTTTTTGGTTTTATTGAAAATCCAAGCTATACTCGTTACAATAAACAGGAATGGAATATAGTCTTACCGTTTTTTGCAATCAAAAATACAAAATGCTAAAATTATATATATTACATTTTATATGAATATATTACCTAAATATAAGAAAAAATATTATATTGCAGTATATGATGTGCAAATATTTACTTAACAAGAAGTTTAAAAATGAATTTCTTGTACCTCTAAAATATATAGCTTTATTAACTGATAAGTCATACGATTCACTGTCATGCTACGGATGCGGAAGAATTTACTTCTATACATATAAATGTTTAATTGTTCACTGTGTCTATAGCTATTTATCTCTTATTCAAAGTAGATTTCACTCTTCAATAGTTTTTATTTGCTTCGAAATGTATGTCCAGCAGCTGCCATGTAAGAAATTTATATGTTTATTCAAAAATTGATTTGTACATGTAAATTAAAATTTGGCATCTACTTAATAACAAAAAATCCAAGAATCTAAATTTATTCTTATATATTATGAGAAATTGATATCAAACCCTTATATTTAAAGAAAATTGCTAATAGTTTGATCATTAAATTTACTAAGCATAAGCTCTTGTACCAACTTATAAACTATACATAATAGTAAACTAGAATTCGTGTGGCTCGATGAGTAAACTTTATCTGTAAACACAAACCAATGTTTGAATCTTAAAAATTCAAGCCATCTGGCTAGATTTAATTATATTTCAAGTTTCATGTTACGAACTTTAAACCAACGCCAGTTTAGCAACGTATATATACAATACAAATAATTGCTGTTTATCTGTATATCTTTGATTTCTAATACAATTAAAAAAATTTAATTATATAACACGCGTGAACTTTAAATTCAGTCTGTAGGTTTTAATCAAAGCATTATCACCAAAAAAACATCATAATTCATGGATACTGTGACACATGATATATTTTCATATCTTTTAGAATATATTGGGCTGCAATATGTGAAAGGCCTAACTTTTATTGGTGTATACAATTCAAACATGATATATGTCTTAATCTATTTAAAAAAAAAGGAGACAAATGCAGTTACGGAATATTTGAGCAAAACTAATAAAAATATAAAGATAGCAATTTTATCCAAAAAAAAACTTTTTTCAATATATAAAGCATTTAATATTCAAAAGTACTTCTAATATCTATGAAGTGATTATTTCTTTAAAATTATATAATTCTACAAAAATTATCTCACATAAAACATGTTCATATTTTTGAATATAATTTTCTGAACAGCCTATAGAAATTTTAAAATACATTGATTTTAAATTATAAATTCATGTGTTGAAGTTTCGAAATTCATTATTATAAGAGCATACAAAATTATTATTTTTGTGTCCATTTTACTAATTGGGTTTTTTAGTGTGATATTATGCAATTTTTTTAAAATCATATTCAACACAAAATCTTTTTTCTTAAGTCTTGAGAAGAACAGATTAAACATTTGTTGTATTCCATGATGTGGATTTACCCACTTTCTTTTTCCATCATCAATATCACTTGAAATTTAAGAATCTTAATATCTTAAATTTATTTACTCTCTTGAAAAATTTATTCTTTTGTTTTTTAATTACGCCGCAAAAGTAAATTTACATCATTTAATAACACATATAGTAATATTCTAAAATTAATGTGCAAAGATTATATTAAAAAATCGGGAAAGAATCAAAAATATTTTGCTTTTAATAAAAATTTAATTTAAAAACGAAAAATGTATACGTTGTATAATTTAAATCTTAACCACACCTATGTGCAACTCCATTTCTGTAAATAATGTAAAAAAATAGAGATCGATAAAATATCTATTCTAAACATATGACAGCTCATACAATTGCAAGTCGCTTGAACTTTTTCGGGTTAATAATAGTTTATTTGCAAAAATTTATAAAAACACTATAAGCACAATTTATATTTCCAATTTATTACCGGCATTATATATTACAAATCCAATTAAAGGATTGATTTTTTCTCACCATGAACGATTATGGTTGTATGAATTTTCAATTCATATCTATCATGTTTTTTGTTAATAATTCTATATAATGTAATGGATTTTTTTTAGGCTATTTAAGTAGAAAAATTAGACTTCGAACGCAATTAATTACACACTTCATTATTTATAAAAAGAGCAAATTGAATTATTTTGCATTGGAAAAACAAATCAATAAATAAAATAATGGCCTAAGCATCATCAAAGAGAAACTTATGATTGTAAATAAAGCCAAAATCTATTAACGATATCACGATAATAGACTAGTTGTATGGATATGAATACTTTGATAATATAATCCTTTGTATGTTGTTTTAGATATATTTAAAGCATGAAAAATTAAATAAGTATAAGATTAATTTTATAAAGATACGATAAGGATGAAAATTTTATTATTTATTTATTGGTCAATTTTCTTTTTAGTGATTTTATCTATTTAGACAAGGTCAGCGTGTTGGAATATTGCTCAACTCTTTGATGCATCTTTTGACACCTTCCTCGGATCTATCTTCATCAACTGCTCTTCTTCTCTCGAATAAGATTCGTTCAAGTCCCTTGCGGAGTGTGAGAACTTGCATGTATGCTTCTACTTCGTCCGGAATTTTTAATTGCTTAACATATTTTTAATAATATTTTGTGTCCACCCTATCCCAAGTTTAAGGATGAAAATAAATAAAACTAATTTAGCAAATTTTATTTTGATACTTTGTATTTTATCAAGCTATGATTTATGAAAATAAAAAAATTCTAAAAATTGTATGTATAAAAAAATATTGATGCATAGAGCATTAGATAATATTGTGAACCTTTTTTGCATTTTTATAATTTACGTTCCTATCATGACTATTTTTAATATAATTTGAAACCAATTTATATAACCAAACATGTGTATATTAATATTTATCATTTTATGTGAATAAATTACCGGTTTAAACTATTTCAATGATTGTTTCACAAAATATTTACAATTTATATTATCTCAATTTAAAGTATATAAGCAATTGATTTAATTTAATTTAAATAAAAACAAATTATTAATATGAATACCATTAAATTTGATAAGAAATTATATCCATTATAATATTTTCCTCACGATCTATATCTATTTATATTTTTTAAATTTTGTTTTTTATGACATATATTGACCTAACGCATACTAAATAATATGTTTTATTCTTGTTGATTTAATAAAATTATCTAATTTTTTCAAAAAATAATATATCATTAATATGCGAAGGACGTTTTTTTTAAAGGTAAAAATATTAAAACTACATCTTCTAGAGGTTTTAAAGTAGATATAATTTATTTTAATTTTATGTTAGATCTTTTTATAATAATAATTGAAGGTTTTTTTATTAAATTAATTATTTTTAAATAATTTGATTAAAATGGGGGATAAAGAAAAAACAGGAGAGGAGAACTACAAAGATGAACATTCAAAAACCGATCCTGTAACGATAATCACAACAGACAACTTGCCTGAAACACACACAACCACACGCATTCATACCACGGCTCTTCTTACTCTCATAGCCACCTGCAAGAATACACCCGCCGAGAAAGAGCAATGGATTCACTGGCTTATACCTCGATCCTAAAACGATTCGGAAGAATGCCGAGATCTGGCTGGCAAGAGTTCCTAAAGAGTTACAATGATATTTTCAACAGTGATATGAGCATGACTGAAATAAAAGCTAAATCATCAAACGTTCTAAAAGATAATGATGGGAAAAGAAGACAAGTCCGAAAGTTCAAAGAAATAGAAACGAAAAGAAGAAAACAAAGCGATCAAGAGGAATACTATAAAACACTTAACCATTGCATTAACCTCGACAGATGCAAAAAAACATTTCTCAGAGTACTGACGGACTTAGAAAATACGGACATCACGAAACTCCCTAGAACATGAAAAATACCATATACTAAAGCTAAAAGCGATATAATTGAAGGTCTGAATTTAGCGGTTAATGCGCATATCACTAACCACCGCCCTCAAAACATGTGCGATATAGCAAAGATCTTGCAAGCTGTTCGCAAAAGTTACGAAGAGTTAACATCAAAATCTGTCCAGGAAGGATTAAACTACGTACTAATAAAGGAGGAAAAAATAAAAAGATATGATCAAATCAACACAACCCTCAAATCATACGTAAGTAGCTCAGGTAAACTCCCAGAAAGTGAGACAAAGTTTCTAAGAAAAATCATGAGACAACATAATAAAATACTTGACAAAAAAAATGATGTCCTTGAAGTGATTACTAAACATAACGATAAAATAAGGATAATAAATAAACAGATAGAGCAATATGGAAAAAGAAAAGAATTTACAAAAACAAACACCCAGTTCGAAGTCAACAGAAGACATTTTTATAGAGCATTGACAGATACGGTAAAATCGGAAATTAAGGCAGATAAGAAAAATATTGTGAATTTCTGGTCAAATATGTGGACAAAAAGCACGGAAATATTAAACTTCGATACTTACCTGCGCAAAAACGCATTGGAAAACACACCACAAATGGTTTTTATCTCTGAAACAGAATTTTTCCAGATCATCAACTACCTGCCTAACTGGAAAGCTGCTGGATGCGATGGTATATACAACTTCTTCATCAAAAAAATCACAAAATTACACCCAATATTATATGAAACAGTAAAATCAATATGCCTTGAAAACAAAGAGGTAAAAAGTTGGTTCTACTCTGGGATCACATACCTCATACCCAAACAAGAAGTTTAGAATGGATCGGAATTCAGACCTATAACATGTATGTCAAACTTATATAAATTGACAACTAAAGCTGTCACAATGATACTACAGAAAGACGTCGAATCATGAAACCTACTATCAGAAAAGCAACTTGGTACAGTCAGAAGAGTACAGGGAGATAAAGAACAAGCCATGATAAACGTTGCAATAAACAGTCAACATAATAAAGAATTACACGTAACATGGTTCGATATAAAAAAAGCATTTGACTCAATCGACCACGAGTACCTCCTGTCCTGCTTAAAAATCTTAACATACAAGAATGGATGATTTTCTTTATATCGGTGTTAACAAAAAACTGACAGTTATCTCTAAGATTAAACAATGAAGAAATTTTGAAGAAAAAAATTGAAAAGGGGATTATACAAGGGGATAGCTTATCTCCACTACTGTTTGTTCTTTGTATGGATCCGCTAAGCCGCCGATTAAATGAAAAGTTTCCCTCAATAGCCATTAACCTTGATAAGAAGGCATTTACAACCAATCACTTCCTTTTCAATGACGATCTAAGGAATTTGTCGCAAGAAGAAAGTAACTTAAAACTAATGTCCAATGAAGCAACAAAATTCTTCGGATGTATAGGAATGGAGTTTAATGTTACCAAATCAGCTACTAACAATATCAATTGCAAAGATATTGCCACAGTAATAGAAGGAAAAGATGGATATAAATACTTCGGGATACTGGAAGATTCCAAATCGAGAACTAAACCCGAAACGATGGATAAAATTAGAAAAGAAATGCTTGATAGAGTAAAAAGCATATGCAAAACAAAACTAAATGGTAAAAACATAATAAAGGCGATTAATGAATATGCAATATCACTGATAAACTACTATTTGGGATTATTAAAGCTAGAACCAGAAGATTTTAGAAAGCTAGATGATGAAATTAGGCGAATATTAATAGAAAATGGAATACACTTACAACCAGCGAATAAAGAAAGATTATATCTTAAACGAAATGAACTAGGACGTGGATTGGAAAATATTGAGTTTAAATCCGAAAGAATACTTTACCAACTATATAAAACTCTAAACCAAGAAAAAGGACAATCACCCAGAAAAGCCGCGATATTGAAATTTGAAAATGAAAATGCAACCCACTTATCCGTAATAAATGAATTCCTCAGAACAAAATATGGCCTTGTTGACATAGATCTTTCTACGCTTGAATTTAAACAAAAAGAGAGTTTATTGTGTAAAATAAAACAAAAAACACTACATCAAAAACTCTTCGATGTTCATAAAAATACAACGCTAGAAATATCAGGATCCTCAAAGTGGCTACAATATGGAAATATCAGACCATTAGAAGAAGCTAGATTCTGCTTTATTCAGGATAGGAACATATTCTTTGGAGATAGATCAAGGTGCCCGCACTGTAACGACTCAATAAAAACTGTCGACCACTTAGCAAGCAGATGTAAAAAAATGCTTGGTCATGACTATACAAGAAGACACAATGAGATTGTAAGATGTCTTCACTTTATGCTGGCAAGAAAATACAACTTCAAAAAAACAAAAAAAATACGCAGACACTCTGTACAAGAAAAGATGGAAAACTAATTCGCAGAGATTAAAGTAGATACAAGAATTAAAACAGACATCAAATTATCGAACGACAGACCTGATATTTTTGTATATGACAAAAAGAAGAACTGCATCACACTGATCGAAATTGGCGTGACAAGTATTGACAACATAAACATAGTTGAAAACGAAAAATTGAGAAAATATGACCTTCTAGTATCTGAACTATCACTAATATACAAATGCAAGACAAAAATTATTCCATATGTTATAACATGGGACGGTGTGGTTACACGATATCATAGAAGGTACCTGAAGGAACTAGAGGTCACGAACCAGGTTGAGGCATATATTCAAACATTGGGATTGAGAAAAACTCTTGAATTAATAGGTCTCGAAAGAAGGAGGGGTATTGAAGAAGACTTTGGAGAGGAGAAGATAGCCGAAAGTATAAATACACTGTGTGTACAGAGTATCAAGCAAGCTGTGCCTGAGAACAAAAACTAAAATTACGACTATAAATATAGCCCATAAATAAAAATTACTGTAAAAATCCTATCTATCTATTTGATGCCTTTAAAACTACTTATAAATATATGCTATGTGAGGAGAGAAGTAGATTAGAATGAAAGTGAATATGTAAAAGAATGATTTAAAGTGTTATGTAATATTTTTAAATTGATCAAATTAGTTATATAACAATTAATATCGCATAAAGCAAATCGATTCGAAATAAAACTGTAAAATTACTATAATTTGTCGAGAAATAATTGATATAAAATTCTATCATGCAAAAATAAATATTATACTCTACATAAACACTAAAAATTGATCAGCAGCAAATTATGTTAATAAAAATGTTGAGACCTGTACTATCATGGACATTAAAGAACAATAAAAAGATCGAGAAAAAGGTTTTAAACCTCATAAAATTACAAAATGTACATAATATTAAAAAAATGCTTTTTTAATTCTGTTACTCAATTCAATACCTTATTTTTTCGTTTTTAAAGACTATCGTGAATTTCTGGATTTTTATAGGATATAATTCATAGTTATATACTTTACTTTTGTTTCAGATCACAACTTTCTCGATGTCTTCTACGTTTCTCGTATTAATACTTTTGGCTTCTTCTTTACTACTCATACTCTGACGAGACCATTTCATTCAAGTGTCCGTCCTAATATTATGGTTGTTTTACTCCTCGATTCTGTTCTTTTTTCGGGTTGAACAATTATCGTTGTAATTGTATGTTATTTATACAATTAAAATATATCTAAATGTAAAGGGGTAAAAGATTATAGAAAAAATGATTATGAAACAGTAGCGTAGTGGTGATCAAGATTTAAAAATATATAATTAAAAATGTATTTTATTTTCATTTTAATTCATGTATGAAAACAGATTATCTTTGATTTACAAAAATAAAATAACAGTCCATTAGAAAACACAAAACATACAGGTAATGTATTATACTTGAAATTTTCTTACAGAATATACACTATATTTACGAAAGTTGTTTTTTAAAGTAGATTATGATCATACTAACTTAATTGAGCTTTTTATTACTGCACTGATAATTTCGTGAAAAGATTTGTGGTTAATTTTAAGTAAAATAAAATAAAGGTATTTATCAAATGAAAATTCTGTTGATATATTTTTAAAGATTAAATCTATTAACAATTTAAATTCATAATATAATACCGATCTTGTTTGTCTTTTATCTAGATCACTATTGTGTTGAAATATTGATTCATTTATGTATAATATTATTAAGTGGATTTTCATTTTGAGCCGTATTTTTTATTAGTTTTAAAAGTTAGAATCGCAGGTGAACTTAGTTTAATGTAAAATTACTAAAAATAAATTACATATTAATGGGAAAGGTTTGATCACAGAATTTCATAATAAATCTGCTAAGGAATTAAAAATTACATATATAGTCGAAGCATACATGCAAGATCAAACACTTCGTAGGGCAATTCTACTCATATTATTTACAGAAGAATAAGCGCTGAAGAAGCTAGAATGTGGAATGGTGTCAAAATATGTCTTAAAGAAATGTGTAATATTTTAAATAGGCTGTCTACATTTAAGTACAGGTTAATTAATTAATTTGAAATTTTAGCTCATAATTTGAATGAGTTTAACAGAGACTATTATACGTTTTTTTACTGTGATTAAATATATAAAAATCATTCAATATCTACTTGTTTTTCTAGATAAAAAAAGATTTCAAGATGCATCTGTACATGTAAAAATATTGGATTATTCGATTTTGTCTAGATCCATATGTGCTTGTTTTCTTTGATAGATAAGTTTATTTAACATTTTTATGTGTGAAAGCAATCAGAACTCCAAGGTAATTAAACATCAAATATCTTATTATATCTTATTATCTCTTATTATATCTTATTTTATATTTCGTATATTGCCCTGCGCTTTTATTTGATTGGCATTAATTAATTATAAATAAATCGATCTTAATAGATTGTATATATTATATCAATCAATTTAAATTTTTATGATATTATGTTTTGTATATATTTTATTGTAAAATATAAAATTCACCGTTTTCTTTGGCAATATATGGATATTTGCTGACATAATTCCTTTGAAATGTATTTTCTTAAAAAAATATTCCCTTGTTATTAATGTGTAAAGAAAATGTATGTAGTTCGCACAAATAAAAAAAATAAATCATGTCATGTTAAAACAATAGGCGAGTAAATCCCGAAACCATTTCCAACAATTTTGAAGACTACAATAACTTGACTTTGGCTCCTCTAACCAGTAGATATAAAAAAGGATAATGGATTTTAGATGAAAAATTGTGGCTGCTGGTTCGATAGAAATAAAAAAAAATTCGGTCATTGAGAAATTGGTTAAAGGCCAATCATAATTTTTTATATACGAAAAGGATATTTGTTTTGGATTGAAAATATAATATGATAATTCAATTTTTTTATTATTAATTTTGATCAATTTCATCTAAACTATTTTTTTTTCAAACTTTAATTTTTATGATTAAACACAAATAATTGCCAATAATTATTTTTTATAAATATGTATAATTTTTTATATCAATTCCATCTATTGAAACGTAGTCAGTTCACTAGGAATGTTATAAAATTTATCGGAAGATCTTTCGACACCTATACTGACCTATCTTTGCCAGCTGCTCTTCTTCTCTCAAATGTGATGAGTCGAGTGTCTTGCATCACCCCATAAATATCTATTTACGTATAAATGCGTAGGATTTATGTTAAGAAGAAATAAATAGTGTTTATAAAGCAGTTATTAAATATTTAATTGGAATGCACAAAAAAATATTGTTGATGAATATATAATTTGTATTTACAAAGGTTTTTGACGATTGGTTTTTTTTATAAATACAATGTAAAATTTAAATAAGTTCCGAATAATATTTAGCTTTAATTTATATATGTTTTCTAAAAAAATATTAAATGCTGCTTTTTTTCATTTTAAAACCTAAATATTATAGCATAAAATATTGTTTTTCGATTTGAAAAATTATTATCCTTTTTGTTTGTTACTTCATAAATTATCATCGAATATTTATCATTACTATTTTTGAAATACTGCCTATGTTATTATACATTAACCTAATAAGGATTATGCATTATACAATATAAATATTTTGACATTACATAAAACATTATTTATCAAAAGTATGCATGAGATGATCATATTATTATTCGAAATTAGGCATAAAATTTAGGATTCCTTAAACATAGCCTAAAATATTATACTCAAATAAATTTTATCATAGTATTACTTATATCTATCGTATAATAAGTCCGTCTGTGGGAAAAAATCAAATTCACAATATTTTATTTATATGCAGTTCAGAATCTAAAAATCAACACACTATCTAGAAACATACTTTCAATTATTTTTTCGTCCTCTATTGGCTTTAATATTATATATGATCAAATGTTTGCTTAATATAATAAGCTCTATTTTGCAATTTCTAATCTATAAGTATATTTCTTTTTTATATAGGTAAGTATAATAAAAATTTATCTGATAATAAAGTTAGTGAATTTCGATTTTTGTAATTGTTGAGTATATCTAAAATTTGTTAACGCTATATATTTTTTTCATGTTTCTATACACTTTTATCATTATTTGAAGCAATATTGAAGCTAATTTATGTTCTGTTTAAGCATAATTCAATCCAAATAGAATTAAACCCGTTGCAATTATTTTTTTTAATGTAAATTATTATATAAAAAAATACTTACAAAAGAATAAGATTTTTATCTTTTTTATAACTTACAATAAATTTTTAATTATTACAAATTGCTGAAGACTTTTGAAATATTATTTATCATATGAAGCTTACAAATTAATATTGAAATGTGATCTAAGGACATTTAGCACACAGAGTGATTTCTAGAAGAAAAATATATTGGCTTAAAATCGAACACATCGGTATTCATAAAATTAATGAATAACTTATCTATGTAAATACGACAAAAGAAAAGAAAAATTACATTTTTTTATAACCAGTATGTAGTGTAATTTGAAAAAACACATATTTAGGCGTCAATTTTTGAACATTATTCAGTTTCATTAATCATTAAAACTGCCATAAACACTCTATAGATAAAATTTGAAATCAAACAAAAGCTTAATATATCGAATATATGTTACAATATACAGCTTATGAGACCAAGAAAGGCTGTTAATTGTAAAATTCAGATTAAATTATATGTATTTTAACGTATACATACCCCAAGATAATAATCGATATAATTATAACAAATTTTTTAACACAATATCATAATATTTTGTATGTTAAATAGAAATCATATAAACATTCATCAAAAATAAATACAAGTTTATATTGTGTTATTTAGCTTAAAGAAATCCATATGATAATACAAATTACAAACGCATCAATAATTCAAATTAATTGATGTATCAAAGCATATTCGAAAATAATTCTTTTAAGCCCATGAATTACATAAATATTGAAATATTCATGTTAAAATTATTGTTTATATTTAGGGTAAACAATTGCTTGGTGTGTTTCAAATTTTCATGGGTGCAAGTTACGCATAATAAATAAATTATATACGTTTTATATATATAATACAAATTCTATGCTAAAAAATGCATTGAAGTGGGTTTATAGCATGAATATATAAAATAACAAAAAGTGAGAGAACAAAGACACTCAAAAAATATTAAGGGTAGGATTTTAAAATATTTAAAACATTTAAAACATAGTTAATATAATTATTAGCTCCAAAGTTAAAAATACAAACTGAATCTAAGTTATGACGAATAAAAACAGGATTCAGAAAAAAGTTAATTTTATGTATCTTGCAAGAACATATATATTGAAAAGAACTATAAATTTAGTGATTCCGAACTTTTGATGTGTAAACTATTTAAAAAGAAATATAAAGATCTCATTCGACGCTTTTGTATGACCAAAGATCAAATAAACCAATAAATAAAATTGATCCACCTTATTGAATTAATTTTTAAAAGATAGATTCATAATTGTGGCTAATAAAATATTAAATGTAATTTAACATATAGTTTAAAAAAATTTATAGCATTTTTAATTCTAAATTTAGATTATTTACTCAATTTATTTTATTTTAATTTACGTTTTCAGAGCAAAAAAACATGAAATATTTAATTATAGTTCTTGATTAATTTATAATCCGGATAAAAATACTTTGAATAAAATTTCACTGGCCAATGAAAAATAGTATATTAAGCATTTTATAATTTAATAAAGTAAATAATTACTTTTATTCATTAGTCATAAAATCCCGAATTTTCATGTAGTTTAAATATTAAACATCAACTAAATCAAAACTAAAGTGAATAATTTTTTGAAACTAACGGGAAATCCGTTTTACGAATTACTACTGTTCTTGATAAGTTTGATATTTATCGCCCTGTATATTTAATTCTTATGGTTTTCGTATAAAATAATTATCCATTACTTTAAAGGTATATTTCAGATAATTAATTTATAAAAATTAGATCGTAAGTACCGCGTTTTATTGACCTCTGCTTAGTCCTAATGGATAAAGAACCAAATGAAAAAACAGATTAAGAAAATATTCTTTAGTATTTCTATACAATTAAATATATATATAGTAACAAAAAAAACCAGAAACAAAATATTAATAAACACAAAATAAATTACGGCACGTTTTTCGTCAGAATACTTTATTTATGATGATAAGCGATACTATGGTACGAATTAATAAGTATGATTTTAATGTAAAATTATTTTAATTCATTTTAACATCTATTTTCGCCTATAGTTATATATTTTCTAAATAATATCCTAAAAATCTTGATTTTATCTCTTTTCGAAATAAACAAGAAATGTTTTATATTTCTAGATTATAGATAGTGTTCTAATTTATATGATCTTAGAGAAACATAATTCAAGGTTTCAAATGTTGATCAATTACATTAATGTGTGAGTGATACCTAAAAGCTGTTGATTTATATATTTGGTATTTTTATATTGCACAGCTCAATCTCAAAAGAAGCATAAGGAACTATAGGTTCAAAAAATATATATCTATGTTTTTTGTGCATATGCAGCACTTAAATATCAATAAAATATAGTCCATTGCATATCTTTGTTTGTGTAGTAATACATAGTCTTAATTATTTCGTATTTAGATTTTTATATGAAATGAACATCTTAGTTCAATTACCACTGTAAATTATATTTATTTATACATATTTTTATATTTACACAAATATTAAAAAAAATTTAAATTAATCGATGATGTGGTAAGATTAATATATTTTTTGTTAACAGATCATGATCTTGATGAATTTATATTAAAAAAACCCAAAAATATAAAAAGGACTTAATTATAAGTTAAATACGTTTAGATGCTCATTAAATAATATTTGTGAACAAAAATCTGATTTAAGAATGGATAAAAACATACAAACATAAATTATAAAAATAAATAGAGTCTCTATTTCACACATATAAAATCACAAAAATATCTTTCTTTTAGAGCAAAAACATGCTGTAAAGATCGTCAAATTATACGTCAACTGCTAGATTGACTTAATTACGTTTTTATGACTAGTTTAATTATTGTTATATAATTAATTGTATAGCTTAATAAGTATATATCCTTTTTTCCATAACACCCTATTAAATTACCCAAATAATTAAACCATATAATAATTCAACAATAAAAATGCTATTAATTCATAGAAAAATGCACAAAATATAATGATATTCTTTTTTTTGCGGTTTTATACGTGTAAAATATTTTTTTTTTCGCAAAATTTTACGGGTAAATCAATTACCACCTATTATGGTGGTCTAAACATCGCGTTTAACAGCTTTTGTAATCATATTAGAATTTATACTTGTAATAGCGTCTTAGAAACATTTATGTGATAAATATTACTTATTAGTTCGTATACGTAATAATTTGTTGAAACTTAAATTATAATGTTTTTTTATAATTTATATATATATCAGTGAAGTTTATAACTTGTATATTTAATGTTTTAGAAGCATTTTATATATAAAATTTATTTAATGTATTTCGATCATAAATTTCCGAACGTTTTAGCATCTCAAAAATACAATAGCTACAATGTTTCATTGCACTATATAAATACCGTTTTGAATTTATCCAAGTTTAAATTTTAAATTCAAAAAAATTAATAGAGTAAGAATATATATTTTTTCTATAGAAATCAAAATTTTACTTATTCATGCACATATTATTAAATCTAAATAGCGAATATAAAAATCTATGCTATTTCTAAAAAGATAAACTAAAATTATGATTTTTCAATATAAAACATTAACATAAATTGTTTAGTTCTTCTTTTGTAATTTTATGTCTGACAAATTTTCTAATTAGGATGTTCTTTAAAAGTTCATCTGTGTAATTTATATAATATCTTCCATGATGTATAAAAATAGATTAAATTTTGTTTGTAATACTAAAAATAAAATTTCAAATATTAAAATGTAATAAACCGGGTTTTTATGTGTATTTTCTCCTTTTATACATTTATATCATTCTTATGAACGATGAACGTAAAAATATCATTTATGATCAAAAAAATTTACTTTAAAGTAATAAATCTATCTTAATTTTACCAGTTTATCTTTATATCTTTAGCGAAATCAAACTAAGGGATTAACACAAATACGCAATCTGAAACATATAGTTGAATTCCGAATATGTTTTTAAATTCAGTTATACTATATTCTAATGCGCATTTACACATGGAAATGATAGAAATTTTTTTTATAAAAAAAATATGCGAAAATTAAAAACATAAATTTTACGATAAATAAAATCTTAGAAGTGAAGTGTGATGGATAAAATGCATGTGTAAGAAAAATCAGCTCTATTTCATGGATATAAACTGAAAAATGAAAATTATATCTGAATAATACTTAAACGTTTTTTATCTTTTTTGTGGCTTTAATTGGACTTTTTAGTGCCTGAAAAGTCTAATCATGTATATAAAAACCATGTTCTGTAAAAAAAGATATCTTTTATAAAGGTTTTTTAATTGTATGTAGTACAACTGAAAAAAAGACACAGTTTATAAAAATTGGCTTTTACAAATATATAAAATCACGAATAACATTTATATCATCGTTGGAAAGAAAATATAGGGAAATAAACCGCTGCATATAGTATGAAAATTGTAGAAGCAAAAAAATCTTTCTAATAAAAGTAGCCTTTAATGTATATTAATTACTAAAATATTATGTAAATGGATTTTCGTATGCTAATTTTAATCAATATGTGTATATTTTTTAGCGATATCACAATCATAAGATAGAAATAACAGATTAAACCAAGATTTTTGAAACTTCAATTGAATATAAGTAGCAAAAGGATTTATTTTTGTCTTTTTTACAAACAATTTGATTCAGTATAATTAGATCTAACAGCAAATGTGAAAATTTGTTTGTTTAAGATGACAAAGTTATAAAATTTAATTTTAGAAAATAAAATATATATTTATTTTCTGGCATCTTTTATAGGAACATGCACAAAATGTATTTTAAACTTAGGTATGGTGTCAAAGTAATGCATATAAAATAATTTTTTTGGCTTAAAAAAAAAAGATATAACTTAGTAAATTTAAAATATATAAAACAATCTTATAAGCAATTTTAAAGATGCTATATGTTTTTTTTTATTATATAGCTGGTACACTAGTGATTAAAAATGTTTAATTATCCAATAAAAAACGATATTTGAGATTAGAATAGCATATAAATCACATATATGCAGTAAAAATACAAGTTTTAAATTGCAGAAGGAATTTTTGTATAAAGCATAAGATTTTTTATTACGTGATAAATGTATACTCATATGCATATTCAATGCAAATTGTGTTTTGAATATTTTATAAATTATATAATATATAACATTCTATCTTAATACCATATGATTACATATAGCCTTGATCAACTTTTTGTATGGTATTGGTACAGATGGTGTTGCTTGATCACATTTTTACAATAATAAAGCTTTTCTATATTTTAAAAGTAAAAACTACGACAGATTTTTTTTAAAAAAAAGGGTATAGATTGATAAGATATCTAAGAATTTTCTTAAAAATGAAAAACTTATATTTTATTCTGTGTTTTAAACAGGCAGGATACAATATGTACTTATTTTTTTGACGCAAAGTGGTTTTTTGTGCGTCTTTTTTGATTAAATAAATAAACTAAAAAAACAAAAAATACTTTCAACCCTTATTTATACCATACGATATTTCACAATATTTAAAGTACATCTATGTGACTTGGAATATGCAGACTTTACCAGAAAAGACTAAAAACGGAGTCATCAATAATATTTTTTTATATATATTTAAAGCTCCCTTGTTTACTATAGGCAATCAAATTTATATAATCTAGATTCAAATAATATCAGAATCGTAAAAATGCATAGAATATTTGAAAAATACTTGAAATATATCAAGTGTGATTTATCTAACAAAATATTTTCAATATCACTTGTTATGTAATATATCGCTACTGTGCAATGCAACAGCAGAGTTATTTAACTGTTATTCGCTTAAATAGGAACTAAAAACTGTATTTCTTGTACTGAAAACACAAAAAACTATATTTTAGCATAAAAATACAAATCAGATTAGCATAGAAATTTTTTTCAATTTACTTTTAGAACTGGTAAGATTGATTCACAGAAAAAAATTATTATTATTTTTTTGCCACTATATTGATTTAATGTAAAGTTTGTAAAATTTAGATGATTTATATTTATGAAATTATGTATTCTGTTTGGCATTATAGAATTCTTGAGAATTAGTTCCCTAAGCAAAATCGTGTGCAGTAATATTGATAAATTCAAATTTTGGTCTTTAGATTCTATAAGATATGTCAAATTCATATTTATATTCTTAGATTATTTCTTCTGTTCTACTTTTTGCACCAAAAAGTATCTTATATAATATAATAAAAACCTTAAGAAAATTATAATCGTTTCTGATATTAATAATAAAAAATGACTATAATTTATATAATTTTTCAAGTCAAATGTAAATTTAACCATGCATCAATTCAGAAACGTCTTCTTTGTACTCTTAGCTTAACTAAACACAGCCTTTTATAATGACATGACGAAAAAAACTAACAAAAAGAATTTATATGCAATTTTACATTTTTTCGGCTTCTAGAAATGCTTTATCCAAATTGTAGGTGAATATCATGTTTAACAAGTAATTGCACATTTTCGAATATATTAATTTGTAATTAGTTTTTCTGTTCATCTATGTAAAACATTTTTTGAGACTAAAAAAATCTTAGTTTTTTTTAAATAAATTATATTAAAACACCAAAAAAACAGAAATCAATTTTTATAGCGATATATATATTTTTTCTGCATACTTTTTTGATCATATTGGCTTGTTTGAAATTCTGAAAAAATTCAAAGAGTGTAGTTTTGATTAATCTATTACTATGGATTATATACTTTTCTATGATCTAATTGAAATTCTTATAAACAATGACAATAAGTCCACTTTTTACGCTAGAAAATAATGATTGCATGTATCATCTGTATGTAAACTTTAAAGCCAGTGATTTTTTTTACTATCAATAAAAATTAATTAAATTATCTATAAACTGATATAATATTATTATTATAAAAAAAACAAAAGAAAATTTTTTTTCTTGTTGTAATTCTAAGCCTCTATAAATGTAAAAAGTATTACCATTTAGCCTTGAAAAAAATAACACATTATAATCATAAAGATATGCTCATTATAACGTTTTTTATAAGAAAATGTGTTATAATATAGGAAGAATTATATTTTTTTAATGAATATCTTCAAAACCATATATTATGCAATATCTGGACACTAATTTTAGATTTTTATAATTTCCAAGCCATTAAGAGGTATGTTATTGCTTTCACTGTATATATTTTCTTAGAACTACAATAAATATTACTGTTCTTATGAAACTTGATATACAAATATTTTTGATAATTTTACGTTTTTTTTAATGGTTACATATGTCACTGTATTTTTTTATATAAATTCATGATATTATGTACCAGATTATAATAATCTATAAAATTTTAATGATATAAAATGCTCACTATAATTTTTAGACATCTGCTCATAATTCAAGTCGTATTTTTATAAGATTTCATTTATACTTATTCTTATATAATTGATTTAGAATATCAAAAATAATTAATGGATTCATTATGATAAAATGTACCCTTAATTATTTTCTATTTCTGATTGGTTTTTAGCATAATTTTTATTGTTAAGCGACACAGTAATCGGAAGTAAAATATAAAATGCAATTTCTAGTATCATTTGTATCAATTAATAGTTTTTGCAACATAAAGAGTGCTAATATTGCATATGGTATTATGAATGCAGTGATTTGCTGGTATGAAAACATATCACAAATCAAATTACAGAAAATAGTAAGTTTTATTATGTTTAAGTCTGATCTGTTTTCTTAAGTGTAGGCATGTCATTTTTCAATTTTATATTTTATCCCAATTATAGTAAATGTAGCGACTATTATGGGCAAAACTCTTGATTTTTTCAGTTTTACACACTTTAATCTATAAAAGCATAACATAGGCATAAATTCGGCTACAAAATTTAGTACATTGTAAGAGATATTTCTCTGCTTTAATTTTGCAAAATCATAATAATATATATTGTCTGAAATATGTTAAATTTTGCAAGATAACTGAAAAAACAGAAACTTATATTAGATAAAAAAAGGATAATAACGGTTTTGAATAGATCACGTATATATAATATACAGAATATCTCAGCATTTTAAATTGAGCAGTGCACAGGTATTACTGATAATAATTTGTAGAGTAGTGATCTAAATAAACAAAAGCGAGTAAGAATATCTAAGGCTCATCTTTTTTACAAAACTTAACACATATTTTGATATGTTAAAATCAAATTAGTAATTATATTAAAATAAAAATGCGTAAAATTATATCAATCGATATAAACAGCATTTATTTTTTACATATTAATTTTACAAAACGTTTATGTTCTTTTATATTTAAACATATGATTTTAAAATATTGTGTATTATGAATGCACTAATCCTATGTAATTATAAGCTTGAAAACCCATAGTACAAACTTAAAGTATAAAATTTGTTATTTAAAAACAATTAAAGTGATTTATGCAGTTTTATATAAAAAAATTCGCCAAAAAACTAATATTATGATTTTTTATAGATTTCTTATTCTATATTGCATGTTTACTAACACAAATTTAAAAGGTTATGTTTATATCTATAAACACACTAGGTTTTGCATACTAGTTATACGTTTATTGCGATTTATAAACATTCTAATGCTTATTATAATTTAGTTTGGGATTTTTATATATTTTAATCCATTTGAAATTTTTTATCGTTATCAATATGAACTACGCAAATTCACATTATATGAAAATAGAAATTGCGATAAAAAAGCACAGAAACTGTAATATGTAAAAAACACAACCTTAAATTATAAATAAATCAAAATAGTAAACTTGGGTATGTAGTTTAATATTAAGAAATTGAATTTCTTTTCAAAAAATAATAATTAGAAGCCGTCATTTAGTGTTTCAATCTTTTAATTATAATAAAAATAGTATTTTTTTTATATTTCTATCTGTTTATTGTGGTGACGGGATTAAAAAAACTTGTTTAAGAGTGAATCGCTTAGCTTTGCCTTAATTAAAAATTGATGATGAAGAATTGGTAGTAATAAGCGAAAAATAAAGAAATTATTTGATCTATTAGAACGTTCTTTTTTTTTAATTTATATATTCTTCTGATAAAATTGTAAATTTTTTATTAGACTATAAAGGATTTTGAGTAGTAGAAATATCAAAATATTTTATGTATTAGTTATAGATACAAAATTACAATCAATGTGGGAGATTAAGACTTTTATACCCGTAATACTTTCGAAATCCATGAAATCATTAATATATCAGAAAATTTCAATCGAGCTTGTTATTTTTTTATCATATAAGTGGAAATCTAAGATTATGATTCATTTGCAAAAAATATTGCGTTCCAGCAATACATATTGTTTTAAAAAAAATTAGAAAATGAAAAAAACCCAATAAAAAGTAATATGTTTATTTATGAGCCATACAAAACGCCTATGATAAAAAGTGTCGAGTATTGCCTATTTAAATTTTATTTTTGTTCATGAATCGAATCTTGGAATCATCAAAAATATAAGTATTAGATCGTATATTTAGGAAAAATCGTAATTCAATTTAAAGTAAGATTTTTTATTTTCTAAAAATTTTAATAGCCTTCAATTACGCAAAATATTTCTGATCAAATTCATAAATAAAAAATGAACTCAATTACAATAAAATTTGAAAAAGTCTAATTTAGCATGAATATATCTAAATGCTTGGTGAATAATAGAACACTTGAAACTATTAAGATTTTATTTTGTTAAATAAAAATTTATAAATCTCTAACATTCTAAACATCATTGATGCTCTATTAATAGATTCTTGTGCACCCCATCTAAAAACAAATGAAAAATATCACAAACAATACACCAAACAGAGCAAAATATTTAAAAGAAAAAACATCAACTATGGTAAATAAATACCACACGAGATACCATGTCGATATAACTATATCAATCAGCAGCTGTAACAGTCATGCATCATAAAACAACTCTCTATGTACCAAATTTATAATTACAAAGAAGTCACTATATACAATAGTCATTGCCTTTTATTACTAAAGTGTAATAATCTGATGATATTTTTGTGTTGATGAAAAACAGATGATTATATGAAAATGACTGGTTTACAATCAATAAAGCCCTAGAGTCATTGATAGTTATCATAAGAATTTCGATGTTATCGAGCGAATTTAATTTTTAAGGGAATCTAAAAGTCCTATTGATTTTTTCAGGGATAAGTATACTTTAAAGATTCGCATGTTGTTTTTGCAAAACCTTTGATTTCCCTATAGAAGAAATTTGATTTTAAACTGCTTTCCACCATTCTATCTTTTAAAATTTTCCTAGATTCATGACTTTGCTGAAAAATCAATGTACAGTGTATTCCTTGATTCCTATGTTTGAGCTTGATATTCCGCTTCTGTTTTGATTTCCAATTCCATATCATACAACGTATGATATTTTGGTCCACCATACCTGAGTTTTGTCAATGAATATATAAAAGCCCAATAATAATAGATATGAAAATTTTGATTCTGGAAGTACTTTATAAAATTAAATAAATCGTGATATAACAAAGATGATTATAAATATGTTTTAGAGATTATATTAATTATAAAAACCATAATCGTTCTATATAGTAGAAACAAATATAGCTATCATTAAATTGAATTAATCCATTTTGAAATATGTTAGTAAACATTTCATATTCTCTTTACTAAAAGTTTTTGAATATGTTTAATTTAATATATTCATATTTACCTTAATTAAAATAATATGCAAAAAAAATCATGTATATCTTAGCTCCTGTCCCAGATCGATATGTTTGATGCACAAAAATTGTATGCTTTGCTTAAATAATATTATATTTATACGTCGTGGTTTTATAATATATAAAAACCCGAGCGATTGATATTTTTTTAGTGTGATATTGATAAGAATTCAATATTTATTTAACCCTTCAATCTCTCTATTTGTGATGTAGAATAATTAAATATTCAGCTCTGCATCGAGGCTGTGTCTTCTTTTTACATAAAAAACATAACAAATGTCGTATTTACAAAAATAATATATATAAACAATATGGTAATATTCTAGTATTTTTTTACACAATATTAATTTATACTATGTATTGCCTTATAAGAACAAATTTCAAATTTTTATAAAAAATTTATCCTGCTAATAAAATTGCTACCCCGAAAAACATATTTCTCTGATTAAATATAACGGATACACGATAATTATTATTTCTGTCATCTAAAAAAAGTAAAGTTACCATTAACTATCAACTGATTTTTAATATTAATATGTATACTGAAGCTATTTGAAATACGTAAGATGAATTTCATTGGGTAAAATATCAACATTTATAATTAATATATATCACTAAGAAAAAATATAAAAAACTCGATTAGTTATAAGAAACATTCAAGGTTTCCTTTTTTTATACTTAACTAATGGCTGTATAGATGTAAATATTATATTTTTATGATGATAGAAATCATATGCTAATTTTTTTAATCACACCAATCAAAACTAAAAAATGTTGGATTATTTTATGGTGAGTCCCAAAATAAAATAAAAAATCTTTATCTGTTTGCTATACATCTACGCTATTAGATGTTTTATATATAGTTTTAATAAAATCTTATATTAACTATAAATATTACATACTCTGGAATAAACATAATATTTCTAATTATATTGAATTACAGTCATATCTGTAAAATTATTTTTGTGCATCTTGGTATTATCGTATCTATATGTTATAGGAAACGAATGGGATTTTAAATCTGCAATTATATTTATATCTTATTTACATATATAAAAATACCATCACATTTCATAATAGATTTCCATAGAGGATTATTTTAATATGTTTTGGTGTTTAAAACATCATATATTATATTTATAATAAATCAATGATATATGTTTATCATATTTAATTTACATATACAATTATTTATGCTTAACGAAACAGCTCGACATTATTATTTGAACGCTTCAATGAAAATTCAATCAAAATGTGCTTTTAAACTATGTTTTATGCTATAATTACGGATATTAATATGGTCATTTGCACAGAGAAAATAATATTACATCACATTAAATGTTTTTTTGATTGTATTTTTGCCAAGTCTTTCTATAAATTAATCTAGATAAAAGTAACAGCACTTTTTTTAACTATATCTAAAATATGGACTACAAAGAATATTTTTTATGTGTTTTCTTTGGGGTATTTATCCTTGCAATATTTTTTTTTATATTTATGCGAACTAAATTTATGGTGTCTTAATAATTAAAATTTTTGTTCGATGTTTTATTTTTATAACTTGGAAATATAAATACTTATAATCTTATGCAAAGTTATAAGAACATTCAATTTGATTTATAAAAAATGCATTCTTAAATTGATTATGCATAAACTTCAGAATGAGTATTTGCTTGCTTGAGAAGTATCTTCATTACATGTGATATATACTCTTTTGAATTTCGAATATATATTTTGCTCATTATATAACAATACACTCTGGATTCGGTATAAATTTATGATTTAATTTATCTATTTTTTTTATTTATGCTCAAACCGAAATACCTAAATCATATTATATTATAATCATTATGTATAAAAAAAATTGTCCCACATTGGAAGGCAAATATTTTTGATCATCATAAGCATAAACTCCTTTTCACGTAAAATATTCTTGAAATATGCATATATTATATATAATATAGCAATAAAATGCATGATCTAAAACATTATCAAGCGTTAATGATCGTTTTTGGTTAGTATAGTTAGATTTTAATAACCTTGATATTATTTAATTGAATAAAAACGAGCCTCAAATAAATATAATAACTAGACGAACCTATATAGCTCAAATAGAAAAGGCAATTACACTTATCGGAATAGATCGTATACACTTTGAAAATTTATATAATATGTAATACAAAAAACATCAAGCGTATTCTTTCTTTTGAGTGCAATAAACCAAGCTAAAAATGCTAATTATGAAAAACTTCTTACACTAGGAAGATTGTCGATATAAAGAATAAATTATTTATTCTGAATATATTATGAATCTTGAAAAAAAAGGTCTAGAAAGCATATATATATAGGTTAAGTATTTATTTTTTGTATATATGATTAAGAGTGGCATCTATATTTTTTTATGATTAGTTTTTGGCAATATATAATACAACATAGTTGAATATTTACAATAGAAATGCCTTATAATGCATATCATCTAAATACATAGAGTATAAATATAAACCATCACATATTTATATTTTTGTCATTTTAGATTATATATGCCATGTCGTATTTACTATTTTTGTGGAAGATAAAATGTGGTTCAGATAAAAGAAAAAGAGTATTTAACAAATATCGATTGATAAATGTATATTATGACTGATTATGAGTAAAGAAACATTTTTAAAAGAAAAAAGTATAAATTTAAATATATTTAAGTTTTCCTTCTTAACTTTCAACATTATCATTACAATAATTATTTGGATTTTTTATTGTAAAAGATAATCTTAAATAAAATTGTATGTACTCCATAGATATTTATGTATCTTTGTTTGTATTTTATCGACTTCAAGTTATTATTGCACATGTCAGCACTCAAGAAAACTATAATTTTTATATTGAGATCAATATAATAATATATTATTGTTTTCTTTTATTTTCGGGTCAAATTTTTTCTTAAATTATGACTTTTATGTGTGGTCAGCCCATTGGGAATATTGTACATTTATTTCTCTCATATTTTGCCACCTTCCCCTGATCAATCTTCATAAACTGCTCTTCTTCGCACAAATAAAATGTATTTAATTGTTATGCGAAGTGTGAAGTCTCGAATGTATTCATATACTATAACCAAGATTTTATAGTCCATAGAATATCTTTTTTATAATTTTGGAACATATCTTCCTAAGTCATTACATATGGTAATATTATTCTTGTTTTACATTGAAGTTTTAAATTTATGATTTTTTTGCAAAAAACTAGTTGATAACGCAAATATACTACTTTAGAAATTATGAAAATAAATTATTGAATAAAATAGAAAATATTATTGATTTCTTATTATGTTGAAAACACCAAACCAAGAAATTGCGTTCTGATAGAATATGATAAACTACCTTTATTTGATACTATACCTAAAAGATGTTTTATGTAGCTGACATGAAGTTCTTATTTTTTTAACATATTTCAATAATTAGTGATCTGTGGCCGCAAGTGAGGCAGTTGCTATATTTTTAGCAAAATAAAGACAAACACACGTTTTATACTACTGAAAAGATTTATTTTAGAAAGGCATATTTTTTTAGTGCTGTTAAAGGATGTATGCAGAAAAAACTCTGATCATAGAGCATCTTAATGTTTTCCATGAACAAATGAATCTGCATAAAATTACATTAACACGTATATAAGTAAATAGAACCTTTATTTTACAACTAAAAATATGGAAAGCAGTCTATAAAAAGGTATAAAATAGACATTAATAGATAGTGGAATTACTGGAATAGCATGTTCAATTAGGGAGTTGGTGTTTTAATAAAAATGGGCATATACGAAAGAAAACCTCGGGCTTGTATTTAACTCCATTATATTTAATCAGCCGTGACATAATTTAGAATTCCTTGCAGAAAATTTTCATGTGAGTAATAGGAAATAGAAACCTAAATTTTATGTTTACGTGTATTGATAAGTACTTTTATAATAAGAATTGTACTTTCTTTTTTATATAAATATCTAAAACAACATATGAAATATAAAAAAGGATATTTTTTTGCTGATTGCATGTATATAAAAAGAATAGGCGTTTTTAAATATGTTACTCACGAAGAGATAATAGAAAACCTGGGAAAAAAAAATAAAGATAAAATAGAGTAGAATATTTTTTCTTTATTTTTAAATTTAAACTTCATATCTTTGCTATTTCTAAAGAGTATTCGATGAAATATGACTTAATGTTGATAAGACTACAAGTGTTTATATATTACTTATTATAATTAAAAACCGTTTTTTTTTGTCGCGCTATTATTCTATGTCGTAGTATGGGCACGGGAACATTATGAATTTATATATTTATCAGATATCAATACCTCTTATCATGTCAATAAACTTATTTTAGCCTCTCATGAGATATGTTGTTTGTGTTCAGACAAAAGAATATATTATGTAGTCATGTTGACTTATATATGTTTAAGGCGTATTCTACATTTCAAAATGGTAAATTTGTCTATTAACTGCTAAAAAAAATTTCTAATGTTAAAATATTAATTTTTTTGATAGTTAAAAATGTAAAAATATCATAATTCTTTAATGTTATACTAAAATTAAGAAATCTGTGCCCTTCCCACATTAACGCCCTTGCTTAGAATCAGATGGAAATTATATATTGCGACACAAAAGTTAACTATCTTTTTCTTAGAAAGCACTTAAGATTTCATGGGAGGGGAAATAAAATTAAGATCTTCTAAGTGAAAAAGAAATTATAAGTCATAATATATATGTCAAGTCTAGAATTGCAGTAAAAAGAGTGACGTATATACGGAACAAAGTATTAGAAATCTTAAACTGTTCTGTAAAAATACATTTAGATAAGATTTTAGAGATAATTAAAAACATCTAATATATTATTTTTAGAAAATTAGACCAAAATGGTAAAATTAATTATTTAAAAAATCACGGGTAAATTTGATGATCAAACTACCCAAAATTCGTGCAAAACATTTATTTTAAAAGTTTAAATGATTGTTTTTTTTTGGTTAAATTTTTTATTTTATTGTGCTTAAATCTACTAAAATGTAGACAGCATGTGTAGAAAATTGCAAATTCCATATTTCATCTTATGACACTCTACCTTGATAAATATTTCAAAAGCTTTCATATTTACTTTAGATGATATATCGATTATTTATTGTGTTAATCTATAAATAATAGAAAATAAACAAAATTGATCAATCACAAATCTGCATAAATAGATCAATTATAACAATTGAATACTATATCGGCATGTTTATTATACAAGAATTATATTTACCATTAATTTTTCTTAAAATACAAAATTAAAAAACTTATTGTGCCTATCATTTTATAATTTTTATAAGAATTTACAAATCAACAAGAGTATTGAAGGTTTTTTTAAGACCTTTTTAATCCAAGTGATATGGTATAACAAAGCGCCAGGTAAAATATAACCTTTTTTTCCATTGAATACAAATGACATAAATGCTATCATTTTTTATCGCTCGAATTTTATAAGTGGATCATCTAAAGAGAATCTAAAATTACATTTTTCTTATGCTGAAAATTATTTATTGTGCATTTATCATGGCTTTAGAACTAAATAATCTAAATTACATTTCTTTTAATCTAATTTTCTATGACTATTGTGTTTTTTGGCTGTCTTTTTCCAATATTTCTTTAAAGTAAATAATATTGATTTGTTTCTTTTTTTATTAAATGATCGTTTTCTTAATTTTCTCTGTCTAACTACCTGTTTTATTTCAAAAGAGATAATATAATCAAAGTTTACCGATTTATTTTTTGTATTATAAAGTTTTTATTCCAAAATATTTCAACAACTGGCATTAAATTTACCGCAATTGTTATAATTTATCTATATTTAGGCTTTGAAAAAAATTTTAATGAACGTTCGATTTACAAGATATATAAAAATATAAACATGGTTTTAATATATATTATGCGTAATATATACCTATAAAGATTTAAATTATTATGTTAGTACTTGCCATCCTTATGAACCAGTGTCTTTATTTTAATTGTATTTTTAATTTTAAAAGATGTTTGCTGGTAAAAAAATTTGTCAGAATCTGTTTTTTACTCTTATAATTACCTATTTGACCAAGATACTATAATTTATTTTTATTTTAGTCTAAAATATACTTATTATTTGTGCTCGTAAATGTTACCTCTAATAAAATTTTGCATTCAAAAATGTATATAAGCCTAGAAAACATATACAAAATACCAAAGTTAAATGAAAATAATAGATAAATCGTGTTCATACGATTTTTTATAATTTTAAATCCTTTTCCAGTTCGATTTATATAGTACATTAAATTATAAATAAATTTCCGCTATATATATTAATTTTGGTACTGTTGGATCGCATATAAATAAGATCTGGACTTTATCAAGCACACAAAATTTTATTCTTTATTCAGCAAAAAAATATATATAGTATTATATGATAAAATTTCTGTTTAAAAATTAATAATACACTAACTCTAAGTCTCTTAAATTTATTGGATTTTTTTTTTGTCATAATTCGTCCATCTCTTTGAGCATAGTTTATGTCCTATTTAACACACAAAAACGAGTTAATGTCTTAAATACACACTTATAAATTTTATAAAATTTTTACATTATAATATTCGATTAGTCTTACGCAAATTAAACAGTTTGAAAAACGAAAATCTTATTTCTATAATTGTAGTATGTTGTAATTATTTTATCGAATGAAAAAGTCATCAGTTATTTATTTGGTTTTAAATTATATTGATAGTGCTTCTGTAAATATTATTAACAAAAAAAATCCAATTCATATAAGAATTTGTATGTAATTACTCAATAATAAAATGCAAAAATTTATTAAAAGCAATGAATTTATAAATAAAACATTAAAAAATCCAAATGTAATTCATATAAATAACGGAATATACATGCAAAATAATAGATCATTTAAATCAGGTAAATTGGTTTGAAAAATGCCTTAATCGGAAAGCAATCGCGTTTAACAATAATAAAATTTGACAGCATCTGTAATATATGGCAAAAGGTTTTCTTATAACCAATTTTTTGTGTCTGTAAAATTATAATTGAATATCTTTGTGGCCTTTTCCCGATCTTTTGACATAAAAATAAAGTTTCAAACTTTTTTATATGTATCAATAAGTGATATTTATAGTTTAAGTAAAATTCTTCATGATTATCGTGGAATCCAGGTTTTTACTTGTATTTTTTACATAAATTGTAATGCAGAAATAATAGCATACATGCGATAAATAAAATATGATGCATAGTATAAAAGATTTTTTGCCTTTTTATACATAAGATTATGTTCATGCAAGCAGGTTTATGTTTTTGTAATCTTTTAGCAAGATTGCGTCATTTATATATGTGTTGATTTTTATACTATGAGAAAACATAGTTATTCTAATGATTATTCTTTATGTATATACTTTTCTATTTTAGTTAAATCTGAAGTTTTTTATAGGATACTTAGGTTGTATCAATGTTGTTTCTATTTCCCCAGTTACTTTACATATCTGAAAGAAAAATTTAATGCTTAATTATATGCCTAAAACACGGGAGAACTAAAAAAAACTGTTTATAATTGGTAAAAATGTTTTTTTTCTGTAACTCTGCTATACCTCAAAAAACATATATCATTATAATTCAATTAGTAAAGTATAGCATGATTATTTTACCGCCATTGAAAAAATTAAACCAGTCTTTTATAACAATTTTATCAAAGGGATATGATTGTGTAGAATAGCTACAGCAAAATCGCCTCTTTCATATAAAATATTTTAAATACTTACAATAATATAGAAGTTTTATTAATCTATTACTATCTGCTAATTTAGCTTTTACTTTATATAGTTCGCACAAGAAGTATTTATCGCGTACATTACATTAGAAAATATTTTTAGATTTTGCGTAAAAATTACGCTATTTGCTAACTGGGATTTATAAGTGTTGAAATCTTAGAAACTAACCAATTAAGACGTTTCTGCAAATAAATATTATGTGAATAGAATTACTATAAATTTAGAATTCCAATATTTTTTTATAAATGAGTTATTAGTGAATCGATTAAAGAACTTCATGCAATGAATAACATATTTTTTAAAAAATAATATATCGGATCCTATTTATATATATAAAAAATCTACTATTAGGGGTTTTTTTTTATTCTGTCCAATAAATATGTAGCTTTATCTCTAAGAAAACTCGTGTTATAATTTAAAATAATATCTTAATTTTTTAAAATTGTTTATAGACTTAGACGTTCAAGATATTATTTTCAGAAATATGTTTCTTGGGAAATTCTTGCCAAATTTTGCTTTTTTATGATATATAAATAATATTAAACGTCTTAAAACATTTTTTTATGATCAAATTCCAGTGCTTTCCAGTGTAAAATCAGTATAGAATCACATTTAAAAAACAAAATTATAAGCCAGAATGTTTCATTTTATAAATGTAAAGAAATGGATGCAATAAATTACTATATCCATAATATCAAAATACTGGATATAGTTAATGATTTTAATTTTATATAATATATCGTACGAATCAAAAAAAAAATTATTTTATACTTTGGGATGTAGGTGGTTAAATTACTAATAAATTTGTGATTTTAACTTTCAAATATCAAGCAAAAAAATTAAAAACGAATAAAACCATAATTTAAACAAATTCCGTCACGCACAGGTTATTTGTGGACCGTATTTATTGCCTATTAAAGTAACAAAAAACAAATTTTAATTTTATTTACACATATATTTTTAAAAATAGATATTATTTATTTCTCTTTTTTTTTAAGGATAGATACTTTGGTGAAAATATGAATTTTATTGTTCAAGATACAAATAGTTATTTTTTATTTGTTTTATTTGCGAAAAAGCACTTTCTATTACATGATATTTAGCCAGTTGATGAATATAATTATCAAATTATGCATCATTATTTTTTTGAGGATAATAATCGAAGGTTGGTTGATAAAAATACTAAAAAACCGAAATATAAATATTAACAATAAAAAATAAATGCCATTGATACTAAAGGCAATTAGTTATTATTAATATAAGTTTTACCACCCTGCTAAGCATGTGTTTATAATATACTGCGAACTGGGATTTCTAAATTAGACATTAAACTTCAAAATATGTAGGTATAGAATATTAAATTTTTATTTTTCTGATCTGTAAAAAAACGTGATTAATAATCTATAAATATAAAATAAAATAAAAGTCACTAGAAAAAAAACTAATGAGTAAATTTTAGGCACACATAAATTGATATGAAATGGATTAATGATTTGAAAATTAGTGATATCAGAAATAAACCAAATTATTATTTATAAGACAATTACATAAAATAACTACAAATTTTTCATGAAATATATTTGAATTTTTTATTTAATATTTGATTATTGTTCTTAATGCAAGTATATAAATTTTGTTTATGTTATTAACTAATTTCTAAGCTTCAATATTTTATATAATTTTTAGTTAGAAAAATAATTTTCAACATCCAAAGTTGTGTTGATAATTCCTAATATATTTCTCAAAATCAGCAAAAAAGATTTTTCAAAACTTTAAGCAGATAAGACTGTGTAATTTTTTTTATTTATAAATACAATCGTTACATTTTTTTGAATTATTTTGTTATGTCAAAGACAAACACTCATGCTAAATAAACATGATCTTTTAAATGAATATTTTTTTTAAGTCAATAAATAAAATATATATGTTCAAATATGTCAATATAGAATGCCACATTTAATGCAAATCAGAGTATTTTATATAGAAACAAATTTATTGTGTGAATTAATCTTTTAAAACACTAAACGTAACGTATAAGCATATCTTTTATAAATAATAGTAAATTTTCACATCAAATTTGTAAAAAAAAAAACGAAATGAACGATTTTTATCTAGGTATTTATAGACCTAAACAAATACAATCAATCTTTTATTGCTAGATGTGATGTTTATATAATGATAAAGGCCATTTTAAGTTGTATTCAATTTATATCATGTTTTATGTTATCAAATTTTATTTCTATATATGTAGAAAACCAAATAAAAAGAGATTCAGTTATGTTTTGATATTTTTTTTTGTTTATATTTAAAATGGTGCGATAAATAGCCAAAAAAACATTTAGATGGCATTTTACAAAAAAAAAATTATGTAGAACAGAATATATCTAGAACTGATAAATATATATGACGGTGTATGTAAAAAACATTAAATATATATTTTTTATTTTTGATATTATATTGAGAATTTTTATATCTAAATGTAAATGTTGTATCTATTAATTAATATAAATATGTGTTGTTTGCACGCGCGCTACAATCTAGATTGCATTTATAAAACAATTAAATTTATTTATACTATAAATTCTATGAATCACATTAAAAATCCAAAACTTTCAAAAATTCATTTATGTGTTTTTTATATTTAAATTATCAGGGTATATTTTAGTATATTAGAGTCTTTATAAAAATACAACCTTTTTATTATATTGGAGGTTTAAATTATAATTCAGATCTTTTATGTATGTTTCCATGCGATTTCGAAAAACCATGCGCTTTGAATTATTTTAAAAATATAGGTAAATTATGATTAATGATAAAAATCGTTTTTGTTTGTAGTATGAACTAGAAATCATATAATAATTGATACTTATATTTATGATGTATATATAATAAATTTTTTAGAGCGGAAGATGTCAAACTGAAAAAAGACATATATTCGAATTCTTAGTTTGAGAAAGACAACTTAACTGATAAGCCTTAAGCGAGGAAAGGGTAACTATATGGATATAGCTGATAAAGAAATAGTGAAAGATATTTGTAAAGTTTGGTTCAAGGATTGTAACACATAATCTGCTTGAGAGTAAATTTCTATTGAAAATTAAACCATAAATAAATTTAGACATACTACGTAATTGAAACAATTCCTAATTTGGAACATATTGAAATATATATTTGTTTATCAAAATTATAAGCAGCTTTTATTTTTCAAAAATACATGACTATAAATCAAATACATATAGCACATCATTTATTTTAGAATTTACTACCGAGACTATCTCGAAAGTTTTTTTAGATATATAATATAAATAAATTAGAACCCTCTAAGAATAGCAATTAACGATAGACAATATTTATAGATACTTAAAGTGATATTTAATGCATATAGTTGACAATTTTGTCGTAAACTTTTAAAAATATATAAAAATTTTCATTGTTTTTAGTTTTTACTTTTGGAGATACAGGCAATGATAATAAAATAACTTAAAAGCTCAATATTTGATTTACATGAATCTATATAAAAAAAATACGATTGAGTGTAAGTCTAAGTTCATTATTAAAAACCGAACTTTGCCACTCTATAAATAAAATAAGTGTAAATTTTCGGCAGAATAAAATAAATTTTTTTGCTTTTTCATTTCTTTTGTGTCTTTTATTTTATTTTATTTATAGAGTTTTGATTCTGTATTCATTATATAATAAACGAAATTTTTGCCTTTCATTTATATTCAATTATTTTTATTGGATCATACAAAATGAACTTCAATCCTTATTTTGTTTATCTTGTAAATAGATGATATAAATTCTATTTCTAATCAAAAACTATTTTTATATGTAATAGAAAGTTAAGCTATTTAATTGAATTCAATTTTATTATAAAATGATTCATATTTTCGTTCAGTTCTCTCATATAGTTTTAGGGATGTTTCTTATTTTTATACAGCCTGATATATGTTTGTATTTTTTTCAATATTACAAATCTATTTTCGCTTCACGATTGTAATTTATGCCGTCAGAATATTTACTTTTTAATTAAGTAATTATTTTAAAATCCAGTTCTGTAAAGGATTAATCATTTTTTACTTTTATTTTAGCAATATTTCTAAAAATTTATATCTTTTTACTTTGGCAAAATGAAAATCTTTGAATTATAGTTTTTGCTAATCGTCTAGGTTTGTCGATACTCTTAATAGAATCTTTCTTTCATATGTCAAATTTTGCAATGTATGTTTTTAAAATATATTCATCCCCAAAATATATCTATATGAAACAGGAATACTAATCGAAGCGAGAATATAGCCCTAAAAAACGATAGGGCTGTCGAAAAAACTTGAATTAATAAGTTCTAAAGGATATCGTGTATGCTAGTATGCTGTGAAATGAATGTGGATGAGTTACGTATATATTTAGTATTTTATAGCGATTCGCTTCGCAAATTATGGTAAAAAGTAGAAAGATAATTAAAATAGCAAACGAATTTAGGTAAACTCATAGCGTTTTGATTTCGTAATAAATCTGAATAGTTTTTTTATGTTTCCCACATAAAAATACTTTAAAAAATGAATAAATTATTAGAAATTTATCAAAGATCATACAAAAAAATTCAAGTGTAAATAACTTGCATATCGTTTATTGTTATTCTTTTATAGTAAATTGGAAAAAATTATACAAGTTAATATCAGCAGAAAGCTTGTGATACATATATTCTATTGTTTTGGTAATCGAAGATCTTTTTTTAAAAAATTCATAATGATCAAAAAATAAATAATCCTAGAGAATTAACTAAATTTTTATCTACTTTATGTTCATTGCATAACTTATTTTAAAACCCAAAATATCTTGATTTATAAATTTTAGATGAATATTTTAAATATAATTTTTTATAATTACATAGTTATTCTAAATATTAAGTATACTTGATTTTAACATTTTTTCTGATTCATTGGATTAACTTTGATTGTGACAAAGATATTGGAAATAATTTTCAGTTAAACTATTGCCATTTTTTAAACATTCAAATGCTGTACCTATTATTTATGCATCCATATACTTTGCTCGAATAGATTTGGTTAAAATACTAAACAATTGGAACACATATTAATTATTGCGAAATATTTTATCCTTCTTCTATTAGATAAATATATAATGTTCTAAATAAATGGATTCAAGTGATTGAAAAATTACAATATTAAATTGATTTTCAGAAGAAGGCAAAAATAAATACGATTTGGTGGAAACTTTTTCATAGGATTCGAGAAAAATACCTACATGTGAATAGGAAAATACAAAGTATAAATGAAATGATTTGTAATAATAAGTAGGTTGTATTCTAAGATTTTTTTGTTTATAATTTATTTTATGGTCATATAAAATTATAGTTACAACCATTCTAAAATATCATTACCAAATTATAATAGAAAAGTAACGTAATTATGTTGCAAGCCATGTTTTCGGTTAGTATTATTACAAATAACATTTAACATAATTCGTATTAGCACTTTACCAACGAATTTTCTATACAGGAATATAGTTTATATCAATATATAGATGGAAATACATATTTTATTTGACTGTAACAATAAAAATAAAAGTTTCTATTTTTATATTGTAATTCAAAAAAGAAAGTAAAAGTAAGTTTTTATTTTTATCTTATGTTGCCTATAATTATGATTTTTACAATAACTTTTTATAACAAATATTATTATACCATATGAATGACTTGTCATGGGTGTGGTTACAAATATAGTAAAAATATAGAAAGGTGTTTTAAACACAAGCTGAAGTAGAAGCATACATGCAAGCCCTAACAATTCGCAATACATCTGAACTCATATCATTTGACTGACTAAGATAAATCAAGGGGATGTATAAAAATATGCATAAAGGAGCTGTGTAATATTCCTAATGGGCTGTCTACAGCTCAGTAGTTAAGAATCAATAAGGAAGAAACTATACCCATAAATATAGAATAGGTTTATATACAATAAAATCTGATGATTACATCGAATAATTTAAAACAGAGATAAATATTTTTCACACTTTATCTGGAAAATCCAATTCTTAATTTGAAGCTTCTTATAGACGCGTGGCAAGAAATTCCCGATATTTATTTACATTTATTTATAAAACCTCGGGTGACATCTATTGAAAGAAAAGGTGTGACATGCTAAACTAAAAATAGATATATATTATCCCGAGTATATGTGAAATAGACTCCAAAAATTAGATATTTAAAGCAATGAATCATTTAATCTTCGAATCTATATGTATAGACGCAAATAAATAATTGAAATCTGTTTTTTTAACATTTTTTAAAATATGTTATATATACTACATCATAGCTGTGGATATGGTTTTGTTATGTAAATATTCGAATAAGAATTTATATTACAAATGTTAAAAGTTCGAATATTCTTGAATCAAGGGCATTGAAAAATTATGAAACAGGTAATAAATGCTACCTAACAGCAAGATGAACGGTAAACAGTGTTAGATCGAATTAAAGTAAAGGTGATCTTACACGAAAAAAAACGTGATCGCTTCGCTGGGGCAGATCGAATTTATTCCCAAACGTAAGCTATCAAATTAAATTTATTATAATAGGGATGTTTCCCGTAGCGTTGACGCGATTGACATGGTCAATATTGTTAATATAATGCTATATAGGATTCAAACATAAGCTTAAAGATACAGTTTTAAAGATTTTTCAATCGTTTATAGCATAAAATTGTTATGATTAAAAGAAGATATGATTTCTCAAGATTATCCGATATTTTATTCATTATGATTCAAAATATGAAATACAGATCGTAATATACGTTCTGATCTATATATAGCCATCGTAAACATATCGTCCACAGCAAATTATCAATTATTGTTAAATGAATTGTTTTTATACGTCGAAGTTATTTGTAATATAATGTTCATTTGAATTAAAAAATTAAAAATATATAAAAAAAAACTTAAAAACACTGTTTGTCATAGACTTACAGTAGTCCGAGAAAGTGAAAGGTATCATGGGTAGTATATAGTGCAATAAATATTTTATTATTGTATTATTTATAAACAGAAAAATCCTTTTTTCTAAACTCTAAGAAGCATAAACTAAATGTATTGATGTAATAACAATGATTACGTACGCAAATCAATAATATCGAATATATAATGATAAAATGTAAAATAAAGATAAGAAAAAATTGTGATGCATTTACAATGTCAAGAGCACATGTGTATTTTATCCTGACAGATCTCGGTATTTAAAAATATAAGTAAATGCAAAAGAAATACTTGATAAAACAAGTATATATAAGAATAATATAATTGATTCAATATGTTTAAGTCTTTGAGGCAAAGATTACCAGTATAAATTTCTCTAAATTCAAACTATAAACTACTTGAAAACCGATTCAAATCACAAAATTATATAAAACACTATAATGACCATAAATACTTAATATAGTTTTTTCATAAAATGATGAATATCTTAATAAAATATTTTAATGTCCGCGTATAATGTCGTCATATAAGAATAGAGACAGCTATATGATTCATATATTATTTAGCGAATCAAGGATATTTAATAGTGTTTGGATTTTACCCCATCTTATTTTCTAAAAATAAATTATTCTATTTAAGTGAATCGTTGAATATATTTTTTGAGAAATAATAGTAGAAGATTAAAAAAATTTAAGATTTTATCCAGCAAAAAAAACAGTTCTTATTCATGTTTACTTAATAAATGATAAAAAATCACGATACATAATAATATTTATAAATTAATTTTTTTAAAAACTAAATTATTATATGTACAAATTTAAGACGAAAATGCAATTTTTTTGATGTTTCGATTTATAAAATTCTAAATATTATAGATATTGCGACTACCGGTTAAAAAAATATAATATTCATTCTATATAAAATATAGATTTTGTATCATAAAATAGTTTTCAGCAATAAATTTAGATACAGATATGTTATTATATGCCATAAATATTTATTCAAGGCTTCTTTTTGTACTTTCAGTCGAAATAATAAATTTCTATAATTTTTTATAGATATAAATATATTTTTACTTCGTATTCAATCCACATCTTCATTTCACATAGAATGTCCATAAGAGCTATCCCATTAATCCAAAAATCATGTCGATAAAAAATATATAGTTTATAAATCAGATGTTTATATATTATTTCTACGCAATAAAGTGCGTTTTCAGAATTATTTATGCATTAAACATTATTTTTTTCTTTTAATCACATATTCTAGAAAGTAATAAGCTTTAATTATAATAACTTTCCGCTTCAAACTATAAATTAAAAAAAAGCTATGTTGCAAAAAAATAGTTTATTTAAAAATGTGAATTTGTATTTATAGTTAATCGGAAATAACGATAATATAATCTCTCATAAAAAAACGGCCTTTATTTAAAGTAGAGCTAATATTCTAAAACTCATATGGATAATATAAAATGACATGAACTAAAGATTATATTATCATATAAAATTACAAATTTTCAAAATCGCGTATGCTAGAATCCAATTTATGTTTTATTAAAACCATCATCGTAGTTTATACACTCTAATGTTATGAAAATTGAATTATTTATATCCTATGATACGCAGATTGGAATAAAATAATCAATATTATGATTCTATGAAAGTCAAATACCAATCATATTTATTTTCATAATTTCTGTTTTATGTTGAAAATTATTTATAAAAAAATATTGTATCTATAATTAAAATTAAAAATCTCGGACGAGTAGAAGCATACATGCAAGCTCCCACACACCATAAGACACTTGAACGTATCAAATTTGAGAGAAGAAGAGCAGTTGATACAGATAATTTAGGTGAAGATGCCAAAAGATATATCAAGGAGTTGTGCAATATTCCCAATGGGCTGACCACGTCTAAATTGATAAAAAGAAAATAAACACATAAATAAATAAAAATATTTATAAAGACATATTTTTATGGTAAAACAACTAAAAAATGACACGAAACACATGAAAATTTGATTTATAAACTGTAAATTAGATTTAAATCGACTTATTTTGTTTTTGTAATACATCGTCAAAAAATTAACTGCTTTTAAAAAAGATATAAAATTTATAAAGTGAAATAATTACAGATCTTCCTATTTTAAAATTAAATTCAATTTGTTTCAAGGATCTTATAATATGGTCAAAAAATTTTTTTTACAAAATTAATTACCTTTCAAATTGTGTAATATATGATAGTCAAGAGAATTACATATAATGGACATCTATATCAAAGATATTCTTTTAAATTTAATACAAGGCAAATAAAATAATTATAAGTAAAATCATGTGTTCATGCTTACGAATGCATTTTTCTATTATAAACATTTCTTAATATCTACATATATTTTAGAAGACTGGAATAAAAATAGATTCAAAACAATCAAATTTTTGAATAATTTATAAGTATTTTTATAATAAAAAATGTTCTAACTGTTAATATTTAAAAATAAAAGTAATCATATATAATTATCAGATTTTTGCTACAATATTTTTTTGGGCAGTTAATTATTTTAACAATATTCTTAGTATGGTTGGGTATATAATTGTCATATTATTCTAGTATAATTATATTCGCGCTATATTACAGATTATTATTGAAGGAATTATGACCAGAATTCGCTAAAAATCAGTCACATATGATTAGATATAAACTAAAATCATATCAAAAAAAACTATCTTATGAATTAAAACTTCTATAATCACAGTCTTATTCCCATTCTGTGTATACAGCATAGAAGCTTAAGTTCTTAATTATTTTATTGTCTTCTGGTGAAAAAAATATATTCAATGATGTGACGTAATTTATAAGTAATGTGCGCAATTTTTAAAGTGCGATATATCAGTTCATTTTTTTATAAATTTACGTGCATATTAAAATTTCATCTGATATTAAAATTAAGGGTATTTAATTTAATCATCGTTAAATAATATTTAGATTTTATTTTGGCTTCTTAATTTACAGGTACTACATATATTCAGAATCAAAGTAAGTAAATTGGGCGAATTTGTATTCGGATTTTTGCATATAATATATAGATTATTAAAAAAACATCAATGTTAATGATTTTATTTCATGCCAATTATTTTATTAAATATAAAACAAAAGAACAAGATTTTACCATTTTTATTGATAGATTATATTTACTTAATTGAAAGAATTTTATGAAGCATCGTGAATTATAATTTTTAGCATGAATTTAGAAATAAATATTTTATGTTTATAAATATTTATGTGACATAGAGTGATTTCTATCCAAAATATATATTAGATTAAAATTAAACTTATCGAATATTCTAAAATTGATATAAGATATATATGCAAATAGGCCGAAATAAAAGAGAAAATTTAATATTTTTATAACCTGTAATGTGCTGTCTGCCTAAAATATTAAGATTTTGCCGTGAATTATTGTATATTAATTTTATCTAAATCACTGAAAATTCCTTAAAAATAATCTATAAAAGATGTAGAAACAAGCCTAGAAACCATAAGTAGCTTAAGATATCCAATATGTGTTACCATGTATAACTCATGGGACCAAAAGTGATGTAAAAAGTATAACATATCTATAATGATGGGAATTTCAATGCATACACATCCAAGATAGCAATCGATTAGATAAAAAGTCAATATATTTAAAAAATTCATCATGCTTATGGTATTTTAATTGGTATATTTTTTAAAGTATACATTAATCAGTTTAAGTATAAGTTTCTTTTTATCAGCTATAGCTTAAATATATTATTATAAAATTTCAAATTGCAATGTATCAGCAAGTCGAATGTATTTTATTTGGCGAAAGTATATCTTTTAATAATTCTATACGGTTATAATAGAAAAAATTAAAAATATGAGTAAAAAAATTATTGTTTGATAATGATTAACAATAATGCTTTTTCTGTACTTAAATTTACATGGTGCAATTTACGCATAATAAATAAAATTACAATATTTTAGATATATTATACAATTTTATGCTGAAAAGCTTATGAACTCGTAATTTAAGCATGTATTAATAAGAAGTACAAAAAACATAAACAATTAACAATATTAATCGTGATATTTAAGATAATCAATAATTAAACGATACAAATTCATAGTATCAACATAAATAATTAAAGCTGTAGCCGACGTACAAACAATAGCATCTAGAATAAGATTGGGTTACTGTATCTTGAAATAACAGGTAGATTAAAAAATATTATTCTACATAGTAATGAAATTTGTTGATAGAAAGCCCATAAAAAGCAATCTAATCTTTTCACTATATGCTTTTTTGTGGCTAAAGAAAATACAAGCCCCTAAATCGATTTAATAGATCTTATTATTATATTTTCAAAATAAAACGTATTCATAGTGCACAAATTATAACATTATATTTACTTAAACACGAAATTCCGATTTTTTACAAAGAATCTACATAACTTCAAAATTTTATTTATTTTGATTTACGTTTTACAGAGCAAATTTAGATGAAAATATTATATGAATTTACGGCTCTAGTTTAACTACAAATTAATATAAAAATTTTGAATATAATCTTATAAGCAGCTAAAAAATATCTTTTTGGGCATTTTATCATTTAGAAAAGTATATAATCGCTTTTTTATATTAGTTATAAAATCCGAATTTAAAAATAGGTATAATCTCTCAAATCATGAAAGTTAAATTATAAGTTAAAAAAATTTTGGGAGTAACTGGGGATATATTAAAACGAATTACAGCTGTTCTTGTGCAAATTGAAATCTTTTGACCTGTAAATTATATATCTATGGTTTTTGTAAAAAACAATTCTTGATTAATTTAATAGCCTGTATTTGATAATCTGTTTATAAATACTGTATCGTAAGTCAAGAGTTTTTATAAGCCCTGCTAAAGCCAGATGAAAAATTTTTCATTTAAAAAACAAATCTTGGAAATTTTTTCTAGTTTTTTTATGCTCACCTATTATAGTAGATATGAAAAAATCCATACATTGAATATTTTCTATTTATGGGGATATTTCACCATACAAACCAATAATCAAAAACATTTATATAACCAGGAATATAGTCTTTTTTTTATAATTAAAAAAATTATTTCTTAAGATAATTTTCATTTCGTCACATTATCATTTATATATCTATACATAACAAAAAATACATACATTCAATGCCTCAAATTTTTTTCGCTTTTTCTAAATTAGAAAAACGTGAGCTGAATTATGCCACGGTTTCTATATGAATTCGTAATTTTCTATGTTATGCGATTTCATGGACTAAATTAGTGATGATGATTACTTTATTGTAAAAAAAATTGTAAATCATTTTAACCATGTTTTTACATTCTTTAGTCTAAAAAATTATCATTTCATCTAGTTTGTCTCTATTACAAAGAAACAAGAAAGTTTTTGTATTTCAAGATTAAAAATCGTATTCTTTTCGAACATTTTCTGCGATAAACAAAATTCGAGGCTCGAATGTAGTTTTTTCTTTAATTGCACGTATAATCTAATAGCTTTTGACTATATATATTTTTTAACCGAACAGCATAATAAAAATATATTTATAGAGTTGTTTAAAATATCTAAAATACTTCTTTAATTTTTTCGTGATATAAATCGCTTTTTTTTTAAGATTAAGACCCGCATATTTTGTCGGTGTCGCTTTCTGCTTGTTTTAATTAGTTTAAGTCTATTTTTATAATCTGGATATTGTTTTTTTAACTTTATATGGTCCTACTAAGTTCATTTACCCCGTGAATTTTGATTACATCTCCTCTTTACATTTTATCAAACATTTAAGTTTTTTTTGAATTTATTGACACTGTAGATTCGCTTCAATCAAAAATTCTAATTGTGAAAAAGAAAGAATCTTGATACAATTTAAAATAATTAGCTATGATAAAATTTTCAGGTTATATGGTCAAACCTTGAGGTACTCTTCAAAATACATCAAACTTTTATTATAATATAGAAATCTATATAAAAGTATTTATATAAAGCATTTTTTAATAACTTTCATAAATAATAGAACTACTGAGCAGTATTTATATAAGAGAAGCGTTCTTTTATGGAATATTGGATATTTTCAATAGCATAAATAATCATATAATTCGAAAAACTATTTCTTCGGTTGAAATTTTCTATTTTGCGCTAGAGATATTTTATAAAGCAAAAGGTGATTATTGAATATTATTATTTCGGTTCACACAGGTGAATAACTGCTTATAAATATAGTATTAACTTTAAACAGAAAATTTTTGATTATCACGAGTTAACTTATTTTGTTCTAATGTTTCATAGATAATCTACACAATAAAAGGTTTTTTTTTTGATTTAAGATACCTCAGTGTCAAATATTTAGCTAATTATCGATGGTTTGGATAAATTTATATATTTTATTTGTTTTTATATATCCAGTTTCCCTATTTAGTTTCATTTACTGAACTAATTTTATTTGAAAAACTTCTTAGAAACATATATGGAGATCAGTATTATATATTTGCTTATATACTTAATAGATTTACTAATAAAAATATATATCTTTTTTTTATATAAAATGAAAAAAATTCAGGATAAAAATCCTACTTTTACTCTTTAGTTTACTTTAAGCATGTTTTGAATGCAAACAAATTTAATATATTTATTCAATTGTAAATTTGAGAACGTTATGTCATGTGCAATAAATCTAAATAACTATTCATTATATGAGCATTTTACTCTTAGAGAATTTTTCCGAGATCCGGTTAAACATATAAAAATTTAATTATAATTATAAACACAATATGCATTTTTTTTTTATTTAAATACAAATTATACTAATGTTCATTTCAATTTAAACTAAAAAAGAAAAATAATCCAATTTATGGAAAAAGTAAAGAATTGGTAAATAATTTACCATATAAAAATAAATTAAAACATTAGTTATCTCTTCTTTTTTTATTTTGTCTATTGAAGTTCTCATCGGAAATCGTTTATAAATGTATGTCAGTGTATATTTTCTGAATACAATCTGACGTCAAAATAGTAATTTTCTATATTTTTTATTACAGTCTATACAATTAAAACAATAGATGTAATTTATTTGCAAAAAAAAATGTGTTTTATTTAAAATAATTTTTTACACCTTAATAAATTCTTTTTTTCTTTGTATAATTACATCCATGAATGTATAATACAAATATTTCGTTTTCTAATTATATGAGAACTAATTTTAGCTCGTTTATTATTGATAGTTTTTTAAAACTAATGTAAATGTGTAACTATAAAAAATAGTTTATTTCTGACTATTGATTGTATTCAGTTATACCGACTTAATATGCCCAAAAGTACAAAGAAGAATATGAAATGATACTCAAATTTTTTAATGAAGCCTTATAATTTTAATGAAATCTTTAATAATAACTTTATAAAGCAAAAATATGATACATAGAATAAAAAGGTATGCCTAAAACAGACATAATCACATTTAAAAAGTAAGCTTGAACATATTCAATGACGCTAAAAGGTAAATTTTTTGTTTTTTTTGTGGCTTCAATGGGACTATGTAATAAGCAAAATCATGACCGCATCTATAAAAAAGACAAAGTTAATAAATCTTTACACATACATTATATTCATATTTTTCAGATATACGGTGGACACTTTCACTCATCTCATTTGAAAGAAGAAGCGTAGTTGATGTAAATAGATGAGGGAAATGTTCGGAAAGATATATCAAGAAAACCGAAATATTCCCATTAGACTATATCATTTCATTATATATAATTAATAAAAATAAATTTAACCCATAAATAAAAAAACTTAAGTTTATCGATAAATTAAGTTAAAGAAAAAAGCTTTGTTTTTGCAAACCAGAGTTTATAACATTGATAAAATATAGCCCTAATCTGTCATAAGAGACAAAAAATGGCAATTAACCACTGAATAATAGTATTAAAATTAGAAAACCAGTTAAAAAAACAACTTTCTTACACAGAAAACCACTTTATTATTTTAGAAACTTATTTGCATTTATTTATTACTTAATTTTCTTATAAAAAATTTTTTGAAATTAAAAATAGATGATAATGCAATGATAAAAATACTTATATTAAAATAAAACAAAATGTAAAATTTTATTCGATAGAGAGAACTCGAAAAATTCTATTTCAAGATGTTTATATATATAATTTTATTGAATTCGTGATAATTTTATTTTGTTGCAAATGCTAGAAAAAGAAGATTTAGATGGCATGGATATAAAATTTAATTTTTTGTTCACAAATATATATTTCCAAATCTAATATAAGATTTATTTTTGCTTTTTATTTGTAACATACGCATATAAAATCTTTTAACTATTATTTGTGTCGATTTGCACAGAAATAAAATTTTATATAAGCATAATATACATAAATCGCATTCCACTATTATTAAAAAATCATAGTATTCTAAAAATCAATGCTTTTATAGATTATATTCATAATATTTTAGATGTATGATATTTTATATTTTAAAAATGGTTATATGTTCGCGGATCCTAAAAAAAATATTAGCAGTGGAAAAAAATAGTTTTCCAAAAAAATATTCTACAAGTATAATGTTTTTTTATAAATTTTTTTACTGCATGCATAAATTTATATGCCATAAATATTGTGTTGAAACTTAAAGGCTTCTATTCCACTTATTTCATCGCGTCTTCGATAAGCATATCGCTAGATACAATTACTAATTTTTGTTTCTTTGTTATAAGGAGTCGATAAACAGAGGTCATAATATTTTAAATATATAAGTTTAGAATTGAATTCTTCAAAAATAATGATTCTGTAATATATAATTGGTAACTATTAGCAGGTTATTTTTAACACATTTTTTCAAAATTAAATATGCTGTAATCCGTCCTAATTTTTTGGTTTTTTTACATCATATTTATTAAATTTTCTTATTAATAAAGTTTTTTATTTTGTAATAATTGAATTCATTGATCTAGGATATCTTGCAAAAGTATATTTTTCTACCATTTGATATTAAATCAAGATAAGAGATTAAGGATAAGTATATTTACTCAAAAAAAAATAGAGATATGATTATACACTTTTTTTATGAAATTTTTCATTTCCTATTTTACTTTATGCAATCAAACCCTCAAATATAGATACGTATGATAATAGCAATATAAAACTGTTTTTAAACTAAATACAAAAAAATCCATAAGTTCTAGACATCTAGATTATATAGTTAAATTTATTTTTATACAAATATGTTCTAATACGGTGATATGCTATAATAAAATCATCTAATTTATATTCGCTTAAATATGCAAAAAAAATACATTATATAGATTAAAAAAAATTACGTTGCTGTTTTCGTCTGTAGCAATATATAATAGGGAGTGAAAAGGCTATTTATTTTTAAGGCAATATAAATTGGTTCTATTTTTCCACGATCATTATTGTATAACAAATATTGATAAAAATAGAACATCTTAATTAAAGAATTCAATATTTTCTTGTCTTCCTTATTAAATTCTATATATTTTTTTGAAGCGTACTAGTGTATCGTAATAAGATAAAAGTCACTTAATTATGATTTTTACTTGACACATGGAAATAGAGCATTCACAACGGTGTGTACTTTTTTATTATTATTACATAAAATAAATATAATTCCTACATTAAAAAAAATATCAATTATTACCGTTTGTATCTTATAAAATATTTCATGTGTCTATGATATTGTAAATATATATACCTATAAGAAACTTTCTACCAATAACAGATTTGAAATATCTTATTTCAACTTATCAAAAATGCTAAAATTCTCTATTTGTAAAATTTCGCAAAAAAATGCCTTGTATGGATTTTGTTAGGATGCAGTATTTAATATGAGGTTAGTTACTGTTTTCAGAATTATCGGATTTTACCAAAAAAAAATTATTATAACATATTTAAAATACATGCATTTTATATTTGGTTTTTAAAAGCATATTACAAATCTTAATATTTTACACAAGTAGGCGTGTTTTTTTGTTATTTTTTACGTATTGGCAATCATAATTAAACACTATAAAACAAAGTAAGAGGTATTATTTTGATTTTTTTACGCATATATTTTGATCTTTATCGGCTTTTTCGAGAACTTAAATTCACAAAGTATGAGCTCGGAGTAACAATTAGATAAAGGTCTAATGTGTTTATATACGATTTTAATCCATAGTTAGATTTAATATTATGTTTTATCGTTGTTCAATAAAAAGTTTGGACTTTTTTATTGAATATATTGGCTAATTTATTTGCTAACATCAGCATCTTTAATATATTCACTGATACATAATTACTCTGGCATATTGTTTTAAGTGTCTCTAACGATCCCATTGTTTGTGCGGGTGCTTCCGCTATGGTGACCTTCCAAACTTCTTCATATACAACTTATGATACTCTGTCACCATGTTTTCCCAAGGCAAAACATTTTAATATTCGTGTTATACATTTGTAAAATTGGATGACTACGTTGTCTTTATATTGAATTATTATAGATTCACATTTATAACATTCATATATTTATCAAAAAAGCTTTTCCTTTTTCTATTAACGTGCAAAGGTATGTTTCTTATCATCAACAAAAATTTCTCTTAAATTTTGTGATTATTAATATCCATATTTTTATTTCTATCGATCTTGATGGGTGCTGGTTCATATTTATTACTTCTTAAATCGAAATATATATAATTTTCTTCTGATTTTTACTGGTTTTTTGTGAGTATACAGTTTATGCATGTTAAAACGTCTTTATACCTTCGACGTAATCTTGGTCAAGTATTCTTTTACATTAGGCTGCTAATTAATCACAAACTTATATATGTTTCCTTACAGCCATGTCATTTTGACTAATCTCTGTTTAATAGTTAATATCTTGAATAAAACATAATCTTGCTTCCTTTTTGGACTTTTCCAATCGATGACCAGCTACCTAATAGATCTGGCTATTGTAATCATTGAGTTTTTGTAGATACTGAAAGATTTTTAGATACCAGTTTTTATTTTTTATTTTTTATTTTATACATTAAACATTTTTTTGCTACAAATTTAATTATTATATGTATAGATTGTCTAATGTTATTTATAAATCAAATATTATTTTAACAATGATCGTTGTTTTTTTCTAATCTTCCATAATGTACATGAGTGCTATGATTGGGTATAATCTTTAATTGTTAGAAAGTGTCTTTTCAAGATTAAAGGTAATTTTATGCATAAAAAATTATAAACAATATAGTCTTATTTTTATCTTACTTTTTTTTAATACTATCGTTATCTTTTGCTATCTGTAAGCTAATCGATTCATTCTCTTATAAAATTTTTTTTTGAACAACTCTTGTAGCAAAGTCTTTTGTTTCATATCTAAAAACGCCAATATGATGGTATTATTAGTATATTTTGTCCTGATTGATTATTTATAAAGTTTTTCTATTAACGTTTGTTTTAACTATATATGAAATCTTTGTTATAATTTCTCTTAAAATGGCAAATGTTATATCTTTTCCCACTGATATACTATCTTAATGTATCTAGAGGTACATAGATCCGACTAATCTAATATCTAATCCGCATATTGAACGTAACTTTAATTGTTTGTTGCAGTATGCATTTTATTTTTTTATAGTTCATGCAATCGAAGAAATACAATTTTTTTATGGTCATTTATTTATTAACTATGAATTTGGTCACAAGCTTCATATCAATAATAATAAGAAATGATTTTTCTGAAAGATTCATCTTTTATTTATTTTTCTAAGTCAATTAAACGTTAAGTACATCAAAAAATAGATCTATTTACAAAGCAAATAAGGTTGTAACGTTCTCATACTGTCATTGCATCGCTTTTCTACTTTGTTTCTGTTTTGTTCTTTCTTGCATAATAAAATTTCCATATACTCGTTATCACCCTTATAAGGCTGTATTCCTACCCATTATGATCAAGTTTTGACAAAAATAAAATTAAATAGAAATGAATAAAGACAACATTTTGGCCTGCATTAGTACATTTAGATTTCAGTTTTTTGCAATATTGCGTTTTTATTGCCGTTTTGCGTAGCTTTTTCTACAAATTCTTTGTAATTCGTGCGGTACTAGTTGATTTTCAGACAAAGGATTACGCTTGCCACATCTAACTACTAAAATATCTTCATAATTTTAGTTTCTAATTTATAAATAAGTTTCATATAGGTTTTTGGCATAAATTCCCATACAATTGTAATAGGTTCCTGTGGAATTATATTTATTTTTTATTAAAAAAACCATTCATATCAGTATTTACTTCAAAATTGTCAGCAATATTGTCGTAGATTTAAAGTTAAAAGATGTAATTGCTTTATATAAAATTTATAGATTCCCTCAGGCGATGCATTTTTCATATTAGGCCAAAGGTTAATAAAATTTTTTTAATTTTTTTGAAAGTCAACGTAAAAAAACATAATTTCTTTATAAAATAAAAAAAAATAGATAATTGGTAAACATCTTTTTTATATTATTTTATTAATACTTATTAGGCCATAGCCCTGCATCAAATTTCCCATCAGATTTTATTGTTTTTTTCTCATATAATAATTTGCGATGCAATATCTTTCATTTTTTTATATTGATTGTTTGGTTGCTAAAATTCATATTTTTATTGTTCGGTCTTTGTGTTTTATTTTTATAAGTATTTTTATTACAGTTTTTTATTATTATTAACTTATAGTGCTCTAATTTTTGGTCCACGATTTTGAGATAAAGTCGCTTAATGTAACGCTGTTTATAACGTTTTTATTGTGCTGTTGATTCTTGTGCTATAATTAAGCTCATATTACGTTGGATTAATGACAGTATTTTTTTAATTTTGATTCTTACATAGGAAAGATTTTTTTTAGATGCTGATTCTCTTTTTTGGTGAGGTTATCATAAGTAAACTGGATTCTCTATAATATCTTAAAATTTACTTACATATTTAGGGTGTTTGCTACTGGTAATTCTCTATACGACAATATTCAGATATTCTTTGACTATCTTATTTATTTGTGTGATATTATTTTCTTTGTTCTTGTAAACATACAAATCTTATCATATCTAACTACAGAGTACATTATATATTTTATTATATTGCAAATTAAAAAAATTTATTTGTTATAAATCTTTGTTGTGGTTCAAAATACTCACACTTTATATTTTTTTTGAGGTTTTGCAATCGAATTTTCGTTCGGGCCTGACGTCATTTCTGTCTACTATAATATCATGTCTTGCTTCTATACTTTTTTATATAATAAGAGCGTAGCAAAATATTTGTTATAGTAAGACATTATTTTCTGTCAACTAAGGCGTATATATTCTCAAAGCGTAATCGGATTGATTTGTAATTATCTTGAATAAAAGTTTTGTTTGGAAAGAGCATTTATAGAGTTGATCATTTACTAGAAGAGCAAGTTCATATTTTGAAATTTATTTTCTAAAGTGTTTTCTTCATTTATTGCTCTCTTCGTTCTTTATAAAATCAATTTATTGAATTGCTACTATAGTTCTTCTGTCCTGGTTCTTCTGTTTCAACTATTGATTAAACTATCATAACCATGATAATATACGTATGTACAAGTTTTAATACGAAGATGAAGCTTTTAAAAACAAAACTAAAGAATATATGACGAGAAAAATATGAATTTTTAAAGTAAACGGTAATTAGTTCAGATACAAAATTTTTATATGATCCAAAACATACAGTTTTACATTAGAAAATTGCCTAAACAAGTCATTAAATTTTACATATACTATTAGTATAAGAATAATTTATTATAGACGGAAAAGGATTCAATATATAGGATAAAGATACTTAGTGAATTTAATTCTATATGAAAATGGAAGATAGCGTATCACAAATATGTATACCATTCTATAATCCCTTTCTATGAAATTATATATTCAATTTTTAAATATGGTGTAAAGGCTTGTGAAAATACTAGTTAATAAAAGTTTAAAAGAGAAGAATGAGACTCAATATCATAAAAATCATATAAGATATTTTTCGTAGGTGAATTGTATATTTTTTTACAATGTATTTTTATGTTTTATTAGGCTTATTACTGACATCTCAATGCTTATTTATTGCTAAAAAAAGACGTTCAAATCATGTTTTCTAAATAAGTGATGCGGTGAATCAAGGTTATAATCACCCATTTGGATACTAAGTAAAATATTTTTTAAATATCCGCAATCGTCAGATATAATGATACTATTATGTATAAATTATTTAAAAAAATTGCGGATCCATATTTTCTTCCTTTTGTATTATACTATATTAAATTGTTATAATTATTTAAATTATCCAATATCTTTTTTCCGTGAGTTTTGTTACACTTAAAGACTTAGATCATTAAAAACATATTAATATTTGATGATTCTAATGGTTAAATTTTTTTTAATAAGTATCATTCTTAGATTAAAAAAATCTAGAATATTCTTCCAATTTTTATTTTCTCTTAAAAAATAGGTAAACTGTTCTTATAAAACATTAAATGAATTTAAATTCTTGTGATATACGTAGCATCAATGATGACATATATTATGCAGGAATAAAAAAATTCGGCGACAAATTTATTTTTTAGTTTTTATAATATAGTTATGTTGGGATATCTACATTTTTTATATATATTTACTTCGAGTAACCGGGTAGGTTTGTTCCAATCAATCGATTATCAGATTATTGGGATGTTTAAATATATTCTGTCATTCCTCAATGTTTAAATCTGAAAACGGATTGATATTAGATGTTTTTCTATAGCTTTAATTACATATGCGCATAATTTGGTCTGAAAGTGAACATTTTATTTGTTGAATATTAATACTCAAATGAAATTGCGTTCGTATCGCCAAGAAAGTTTAGTAGAGTCCAAATTCTTAGAAATAATTTAAAAATAAAGATTATCATTAAAATTATAATAAACTATGCTTATGTGGCCAACTAAATATCATTTAGGTTCTTTCGGAGCATAGATATATGGGTAATGTTTTTTTAGTTTAATCATATAAAATTGCTAAAGAATGTCTGTCATATATTTTATAGGATTGTTTTAATGAATAATCAAGTGATTGTAATAAAAAGAATTACTTTATTTAGGGCTTGGAATACATTTATAAGGCATGAAAGTTACTATTAGTCCGATTGAAATATTTAAAGTAACGAATATTTGTCTCTTATCATCTTTCTAGCTTAGTACCTCTTGATTTTACCATATTTAAGGCTGCAGAATTTGAGTTTTGTTTTATTTGTGGATTGTACAATAATATATCACATCCGAACTTTTTTGATAGTTAAATTTATTTTATATATTTTTTTTGTTCTTTTATCCTCTGGATATATTTAAGATCTTTGGATTTATACTATCGCCTTCAAATTTTTTATTATAATCAAAGACAGTTCAATTTTCGTTTTCGATGATTTTTATAACATTTTATATAAACATTTTCAAAGTCAGTTTCATTATATAAATTTAATTCTAGACCACCCTTTTCAATTAGATTTTTTTTGTGTAATTGGATGTGTTTATAAGCTTACTACGATCAGAAAATTACATGTATTTCATCAAATATTTTAACCTTCTGTTTTAAATATATTACTCAAAATGATGATCTATTTTCATTAGTATGTAATAACAATTAAGGGCTCTTTGCTTTTTAGAAATCTTTATCACAAATATTTGTATTCTTTAAAATCCAATCCTTCAAGAATGAACGACAAGAGTGTAAAAATATTTCGTAAAGAATAATAAAAAACTATAAACCTGTCGAGGTTAATAAATAGGATATCCCCATGAAATACTTCCCTGCTGCTGTAAGATGGCATTGGCCAGAGATTAAAGACCTCTCACCAGGTGAATTGATAAAATGGATGAGAAGCTTTGATGGAGAAAATGGGGTGTTAATTATGCTGATACAAATGTAATTTAAGTTTTTTTATACAACTAAGGCGGTGCAAAAAAATTTGTCAGAACGCGTTCATCATTTGCTCGAATCTTTAAATAAATATTTTATAAATTTAATCTTCAATTTTTAAAAATTATATATCTAATAATCTTTTTTACTCTACGCTTCTTTCAAACTTACTTTTTATCATTAATCTGATTATAATTATCCAATGAATTTCTAATTATTACATTTCAAAATAAAAGTCACATCTTAAAAATAAATGAATATATGTTGTTGGGATATATTATATAATATTCTGTTTGAAAAATACACAGAAAAAATTTATTGAATAAAAATATGGTCTTTTCAAGCTGGTTTTAACGAATACTTTTTTTAATATTAATCAAAGTTTAAATTATACAGAAAATAATTAAGGTTGCAACTGAGATCATTTTCACAAAAGTATGGATTCTATTTTATAAAAAGATTTTTTTTAATTATGTTGCCAAATGTAACAAAATAATTTATTCTGACAATTTATATGGCTATACTTAATATAATTATATCCCACGATTTATTAGATTAAACCACTCCATTATGATTTATAAAAAAATATTATTCATCTGTCATGGCACAAATAAATGCTTTCAAATACAATTTATTATTTTAAGGGTTTATTTAAATCTGAAGTATAAATAAATAACATCCTTGATCAAATATATAAGAATTCCCTTAAAAATAATAACTTTTTTATAAATTATTCAAAAAAAAATTACTTCAAAGCACTAAAAATATACCCTTTAATTAATAAAAACCTGCCAAAATATATGTAAAATTAATAATTTATCTTTCCTTTGGGTAATTCCAAATAAATCCACTAAAAAAAACCGATTTAATATTTAAATAAAATTAATTTTCCTTATAATATTTTTGTTTTAATTATCACAGCAAAGAAAATATACCGATTTTCGGCTCTATGAATTTATAGTTCTAAAAATGTAAATAATTCTGGCTTAATATTTTAAAATAAAACAAGATTAAAAGATGCAAATATAATGTAGTTTTTATTACTAAATCATATAATTTTTTTTAATCTCTGTTATATTATAGTACAGCATTTACTTTTATTAGTATTGTTTTTTCTTCTTATTTTTTTTTATGGTTAAAAAACGATGAAGGTCACAATTAAAGTATATCTACTAATTATATTTTTTAACAGATTGCATTTTTATTTTATCTTTTTAGAGTAAAGATTAAGACTTGCAGCTTTATGCAAAGTTTTTCCGTCAATTAATAAATGTTAAATATAACATTGTGCAAAATTATCATTCGAAAAAATTACATGAGATTTAAAACCAAAAATCAACCGTTGATTAGATTTCATAGAAAATAAATTGTATGTAAATTGCTGGAACTCGCTTTATTTCAGATAAATTAATTAAAATTTTTTGATTAAAAAATATAAAGTGGATCAAAAAAAAATTACACACAGTTAATTAATAGATATTATTAATGTAGTTTGTATCTTTAATTTTTATTTTACCAGAAAAAAACGTATATAATTTATACGAAAAATCTTTGATTTTAGTTATTTTTAACTTATGTTGATAGTTTCTCTATTTTATTGCTTTTTTATATAAAAAACAATAAATTTAAGAAAAATTATAAAATAAACTCTAGTTATCATACTGCATTTTTATATATATAAAAAACTAAATTTATAATTTCAACTGACAATATTTTAGAAATTTAAATTGGTTAGGAAGATAAAATATATCTGTAAATATTTTTATAAAAATAGGTGCCTTAAAGGTTTTATAATAATATAAAAGCCAATAAAGAATCATACCTGTTATTAAAGACCTTTAAAAACATTTTTTGTGAAAAAATACAAATTTATGATTTTTATTAAATTCTAATCGAATTTACTTTATTTAATTATGTTTTACTTCTATTACTTTTTAGGAAGTTCGCTATATATACATAGGAACTATTGCTTAACTGCTGCGTCTCTCTGTGGGACTCCTCCAGCACTTCTTGTCACCCGTAATCACCGTGGATTGGGCCCTTTCTCATAGGCGGCAGTCATTATGTGGAGGGAATGAGATTCTGTCTACTGTTCATCGTTACAAGTTACAAGCTACAACCACACTCTACACTTACCTATATCCTTGCTGAACGGTGGGGGATCTTTTTCAATACTGAAGGCACAGTTCAACGGCTTACACAGCAACCTCCTTTTTCTCATGGCTTGTCAGTGCTTTATGGTTTATCTTTTAAGGTCCACTGGCCGCCCCCTTGGGTATTTTTCTTTAGAGTAAAATTTGTTTCGGAAATTAGTAAGGTGGGTGGAAATGGAACCCGCGAACCCTGAGCTAGGGGTCAGACTTGTAAACCACTCAACCACACACCCCAAGATTTTTATAACAATTATTTATATTAAAATAGATGATGTGATCAATATAATAAAAATTATTATAATCTATATTTCTAGTTTTACAAAACAGAATTCGCACATGCAAAAGTATACCATAATAGTGCTTAATAAAAAATAGTGTTATTTTGAAATCCGCCACATTATACTACGACGGATACCTGTTTTTATATATGCTGATATTACTTTTGGTTTTTAATTATTTAAATTTGATTAAAACGATCTTTATGTCGCATTATAGATCAAAAGAGGTTAAATTAGATAAAAATAATATTCAAATTTTATGATGTTTTTTATATATAACAACAAAATATTATTTTAAATTTACTATTAGAAATTAACAACATAAAAAATATTATTGGATTGTATTATAGCTATAATCAATAATCTGCACTGTCTAATTTGTTAATTTGTACTTTTTTATATTCAGAAACAATTATAACTATGAATTTATTTCATTTTCGAAATAATAAACACTTTTTATGTAGTTTGATGTGCTCATTGGCAAGCAGTCATGGAACGATTGAATTCCATATATCTTTGGAAACAAATTTACAATATCCTTGCCTCTGGAATAATTTTAAGATAGCTAATTTTTCATTACTGTCATATGAATAACTTTTCACGTCGATCTACTGTTTAAAAGTACATTCTTTAAAATAATTGAAACACATAAATTATCAGTGTACATAAAAAATAAATTCTTTAGTATTTCGGAAGATAAAAACACCAATTTGCGCATTAAAAGCATACAATTATGTAAATTTGTTAAAGTTTATACTGTTATTCTATGATACAACAGTTATTTTTGTTTCTGTATTTCAAAGTTTGTGGATCTACATCAATTATGCATTTATTATTGATATTTAGCTGCGATTCATAATATAGTTTCAAATACTTGTGAGTATCTTTGGTTTTAAGATCTTAATTTTTATGTATTTTCTACTAATTTATATTCATCTTAAATAATAAGAATTTAATTAAAATCTTCATGTTTCTGTTCTTAATCATGTTCAAATTCTATGTAAGCGTTGAATATTGCTACAAATTTCATAGCAATATTCTTTTTGGTTTTATGTATGTCATAAAGATTTAAGAGATGGCAATTTGTGTTTTCTATGGTCTTAAAATTAGAAGTGGCTTCATCATAGATATTATATGAAACATTTGCGAATTAAATTCTTCATAAATGTGTTTCATTTTATCTCGATTGATGGTCTTTGAAATATGTCTTTTAGATTCATCATAGTATTCTAAGTATCCAAAAAACCGATATTTCTTTATTCTGAAAAAAATAATATTTCTTATTTATCGAGTTAATTTTGTCTCATTTTTTTTTGTTGCTTCTATCGATACAATTTACGTTTAAAGTACTACGGCATCCAATCTTAATTTTTTTACATCTTGATATCTACTTCGCATTTATTTTCTTTATTTGTGGAATAATATTTTCTATCTTGTTGTGTCTTTATATTGGCTTGCAATTATACATCTTGATTCATAATTACTTGGGGTTTCCTTAATAAACATACATATTATTAAAATAAGATCACTAATTTCTTTTATCGAAATTATGGAAATAGTTTAATTATATTGTATACTTATATGCTAATTATCTTCTTCAAAGCTGTAGTTTAATCGATTCCAATATATACTCATTATTTACATTGAGCTTCTATCATAATTTAAAAAAAAAATTATGTTCACAGGTATTTTAATGATTCACATATATAATTGTTGGTAAGTTTCTATTATAGTAAGATTTAATCACATTTAATTTTTTAAGACTGAATCGTTGAATAGTTTTTTTTTATTCCAATGTCTAAAATATAATTTTATTGCATAATGCAGGTTTTAAGCTTTTATTTCGAGCAAAAAACCCTTTTTTATACGCAATTATATAGAATTTTACAATTTCTATTACTAGGATCAGTCGTTTAATACTCTGGTTATATAGAACATATTTACCATAGATAGTAAACCTAAACAAGAAAGATCTAAATTTCCTTTATAGTGTAAAATATTTTGTATTCTACTCTAAAAAAATATTCATTGAGCTTTAAAATGATAATTCTGAATTATGAACTATAATATATAACTTGAAGGTTCATCTATTTTTCATGGTTATAACTGAATGTATATATATTTAAATTAAAACTTTAGATTAAATCTAGAAGCATTTGTGCATGTTAATACGTTATATATGATCTAATTTTTTTCATTAAAAAAGGTCACTTAGATTCCAATTTATAGACTTTAAGGGTAAATAATAGTTTCGAATGTTAAAAAAACAGTCTGTAGATATGATCAGATTAAAATGGCATTAGGTTATACATTAATAGTTCTTATTGATATAAATTTTTTAATGATGCACAGAATATCTATAAAATAAAAACTGCGCTGAAAATATCATATTTTTTTTTACTTAAGTACAAAAACCGATTTTTAATATTTAACCTGCCTTCCAATAATCCTATATACGCTATTTTTAAATTTTAGAAAAATTTGATAATATTTATATATAATGTTAACTGTGGCTAGTATTGAATATGAAATCGTCAACAAGTAGGAAAAAATAAATTGTAACTCTTTACAACATCTTTAACATGCAAAAAATCAACTAGTTATATATACATCAATGTCTAAAGATTTTTTGTTTTTGATTAAGAAATTTATCCTTGCACAATTTTATGGTTTTATATTACATTCTTTGACTAAAGACTTGTATTACGTATAACATCTACATATAATATATTTTTGGACATGAAATATAAAGTTTTTACAAAAATTAAGCATAAAAGATAATTTAAAAAAATTGACCTAGACATATAGATTAATATATAACTTTTATAATCTTTTTAATATAAAATAGAGATTTATTCATATATAAAAAAATTCATTTGCTTGACGTGATCTTATTTAGCTAGATTTTCGCGTAATATTTTTAGTTATATTTAGCACAAATTTTTAGAATAAGAATCTTAATCATATATTAAAATTAAATATCTTTTAAAAATTTAAATCATACGAAACAAGTAGTTTTCTTATTTTATACTAAATCATGGTTTCATAAAACACAAATATAAGGCTCATTCATTGAAGATTTGTTGTGAGATCTAGATGTTGTGAAAATATTTTTTTTTATATTATATTTGCCTATATAAAATAGAAAATTCCACAATAAAATGAAAATATCAATATTTTTTTTGCAATATGTAATTTTTATAAGTGTATGATGTTCACATTAAGCAATATCTAAATTTAGTAATGTAAAATATATATTTTCGGGTATACACATAAAAATCCAATATAATATACACATTATAAAAATATTATATGATTATATATTAAATAAATAGAAAATCATTTTTTTAATGGCTAGCATTTAATTTCTACACTGCTTATAATTTTTTCTTGTAAAAAAATATACCATATCTGACAATTATATTTTAGTTAATAATTTATTGTTTCTTACAAAATATCTTGTAGATGAAAAAAAAATAGTTTTTTCTACATAACTGAAATGGTTTCTACTTTTATTTCTTTTTTTTAAGTTAAAACTATACGTAATGTATAAAACCTCCTCGGCTATTATCCAATTATTCTAAAACAGCTAAAAAATCACTATATATACTAAATTTATTTTTTTTCTTCATGCTTATTATATAAATCTGAACTATAGATAAATTCTAAATATATGTAACTATAAATATTTTATAGTATTTTATTATTGCCGTATCGCGCAAAAAATCGATATAAAAAGTTTGCATTTTTTTTCATTTTATAGAATAATTATATCTTAAAAATTTCGTAAATACTTTAGGCCCATCTTAAGAAATTGATTTTATTACATATTAATTATATTTTAGTTTCCTATTGATATTATCGTCTTTACAAAAACCATCACAAAATAATAAAAAAAGAATCGCAAAAATGCATAAACTGTTTTTGTATGCGTATATAAAATTAAGATATGATATTTCGTGGTGTATAATTTTACTATGTCTTTTTAGGATTTGAGAAAATATAACACAGGCATAACATCCAACTCTAGTACGTAAAATCTATTTATATAGTTCGTAACTAATTTAAAATATTTCATGTACCATCATACAAAATGAATTATATTTTTAGACAAAATATTTGCTTGGCAGGATACAATTTTTTTTAATCCATAAATCAGGCATTAAAAAGATTAAATTTTGCTATTTTACAACAAAAAAAAAGAAAAATACCATTTTGTGTTACATGTAACTTTTTATACTGCATTTTTATGATAATTGTTACCCATCGGACAAAGTTACAAATTAAAAAATGAATAATCACTGATAAAAAATTAGTATCTGTCATAAAATAAATGCTGTACGCTCTATCCGATGCATATAAATCAAAGATCTATTTGATAGGAATATAAAACAGAACAGTACAGAAAAAGCAATAATTAGATATGTTAAAAAATTTGAATCCAAGAAAATATGCATATAATCTAATGGTCTTAAATTGTTCTTGCATATTTATATCATAGTTGTTAATTTAATATTTTTCTGAAGAACTTTCATATTTTCTTCGATTTATATCACCTCTAGAAGTGAACTAGGTTTTAAAACAATGACATATGCATTTTTGCACTTATGAAATTGCTTTAGTATATGTTTTTTTACGCAAATTGTATTATTATTTAAAAGCATTCAGGTGATGATTATATATTTTAGAATAATAAATAAATTTATATTTACATAAGACAATATATTTATGCTCGATTTCATTTAAATAAAACCTTTCAAAAAAGATTCATAAAGACTAGAATCAATCTTCTAATAACTTTTTCTTATTAATAGATAGAGATGATATTTTTGTAATAAATCATTTCACATAAATATGCAAACTGTAATATATTTAAGAATGAAACTTATAAAGACTAAAAATCCAAACGAAGAATGATAAATAATTTATATTATTAGAATAAAATATGTGACTATAAATAAGATAATTCATATTATATGCAAAGCCGAATTGTGTATAAATTGAATACATTTATTGAAATCTTACACGTTTTGTAATATTTAGATTCCGGCAATTCCAATACAAATGTGAGGGCTTATATGTTTTAAGTAGATAATAATTAAACGTTTTTGTTGGTGAATATTAGTCATCAAAAATGATTACGAAATTAAAATTGTAGCCCCCGATACATCAAATCTGCAATTACATATTTGAAGATCATACAAAAAGACTTTAAGCAATTAAAAACATTGGGTTCGTTTTTATGCAGTCTCAACACATGAGATCGATTTGATAATATGAGGCGCAGTCAATATGTTACAAAGCTGATATTCTGGGATTAAAAACATTTGAAACAATTACAAGACTTATTTACACTGTTATAATTATAGTCAAACCTTCACGTGTGATATTTTTGCTGTAATACATCATTATAATATAAAATTTACATTTAGAAATATTATCTGCCTATAAATCACTGAAGAAGCTATATTCTTTCATTGTCAAAATATAATAAGTTTTTGTAATGAATTATGGGTTGGATTTATTTTTATTAGACAATAACAATAATAAGGTTGTATGAATCGATTCGAATTATTATTTTTTGTTTAAACAAATAAATTGATATCTAATCTAATTAAAGGTTTTTTTATGTAATCACAACAATTGAAAAAAATCAGAACATTATTTATGTAAATAGCATTGAGATAGCTTATCCGACAAAATATTAGGCTTGAATCATGGTCTATAATTTTTGTATTACGGGTGATAATTTAAAGTATAGATTAAAATAATTATTAAATTTAACGTAATAATCAATAGTGAATAGGAAATTCATTTTATTATTTTACATTTTCTAAACATTATCATATACAAAAATGCTATATAAATCGAGTAACCTGAAGTATTAACTTTGCAAATATATATATTATATTTTGACAAGTTCATAGGCTATTTGATCTTTCGATATCTTTTAATATCGTATATTTGCATGCAAAGATTTTGTAACATAAATACCCCTTTCAATCATTAGCCAGATATTGAGACGGTTCAAATGCCCAAACCTAGAAAATTCACGTAATCCACTTATTTACCACGATTTTGAGGACAAATCAATTGATAGTACAGTTAAAAAATACACATAGCTGTTGATAATTTTAGAGGCTGTGTAAACATATGACAAAGGAGAATTAAAAGTTAACTTAGATGGTGGATATAATACAAATATACTTATATATTGCACAAAATTTTTTTGAGCATGCTTTTACTTTTAACATTGCTTTTAAACGCATAAAATCAGATAGGTAATAGAATGAATGTATATAAATCAACTTTTTTCTTTTTGTTTCATCAGAAAACAGAGTCAATTTTGTATATTTTCAAATAATACTGAAAAACATATTTTCTATTTTTTAATATACATACAAATTTAGAAAATTACAAGAATAATATAAAGGCTACATAAATGATCTTAAAAATAAATTATAATCCTCCGTGCTAGATAAGTAATATTTTTTTGATTATTAAACGAAATGTGTCAATAATAAAATAAATTTATCTAAGAAGGCACCTAAAGTCTAATTTTGTTTTATTAAAAATCAAATGTAGTTTGTAATTCTATTTGACGTGTAAATAATTTAAAAGGATTTTATCACATTTTATTGCTTAATTTTGCGGTCCAATATATTAGTTCATATATCGAAGCCATAATATCATCATTAAATAGCATTGAAATGAAATTTCTTGCCTATCTATCATTAAAAAATTAAAAATTGCATATTTACTAGGTATCTTAGCACGAAATTCATGGTCAATGCGTTATTTTACATACTATCTGTACAAAATTCGAATCTGCTTAAGAATGAATCACCGATAAAATTCATGGAACATTAAAGCGTCAAATATTTAGTTAGAAAAATGAATTTTCTTTTATGTTGTTTTACTTTATGAATAATAATACTTGGATAAATTTATTAAAATACAATATTTTTATGCTAATTTAAAACTCTAGTACATAGTATGTATTTCGTTTTATGATTATCATAACAATCATGGTTATAAAATCATTATATGACTTTTTAAACAACGAGAATCTAATAAAATATTTTTTATAAAGAAGGCTCCCAGCAAAAAAAAAATCTTATGCTAATATTCTTTATTTTCTTTATTTGTTTTACATGATGAAACATAATAGCCTTGGCTTTCATTATTTAGAAACTTCTATTCGAATAAATATAAAAAAAAGTCAGCTAATTCTATTTTGGACCATCAGATAATTACAGTAGAAATCCTAGTAATATCATCAGTTTTTTTTATACAATTTAATAAAGAAAATTTGCTCTGTATGTAACAACAAAAATATTTTTTACTGCTGGAAAAGTGCCGTCTTCTGGATTATAAAATATTATATTAAAAAAAATCATCCTGAAAAAAATTTATAAATTATTTCTAATTTTTACATTTTATACTGCTAAATAAAGAAACCTGATATTTTTATAGTTTACTTGAACTTAGATTATTTGTTACTTTAAATTTAAAATTAAGAAATAATTGTTAGAAAGAATTTTTATGTTCTAATGCTATAAAATGGCGGGCTCATCACAATTTTTTCTGGAAATTCCTATAATTTCTTGTTGAAATCAGATGCAAAATTATATGCTTTTATAATAAATTTAGCATCTTTTACAACCTGATTTGAATTTTTCTGCCTCGTATATACATTATACTTTCTTTTCATATATTTCTTTATTTTCTTTTATAGATAGATTGGTAATAAATAAACAAAAATGGACGTAATTTAATCTTAATTAATAACTTATACTAGAGGGAAAAAATTCATGTAATATCATCAAAATATCAAAAGTCCATAATAAATTTTGGAGAAATGATTTCTTAGTGTTAGTATCTTGCTATACAGTAGTCTTATATGTCAATACATAATAAATCGAAAAAAATAGAATGGAAAACAGTTCTAGCAGAAAACTTTGCGCAGTAAAACATAAAGCTTAATACATACTCTATATTATTAATTTCAAAAATTAATGAAAAATATTACTATTTATATATACACTACATAAGGATTGTATAGAAGGATTCAAGGTAATCCTACACAAAGATATATAAATTCCATTTTTTAAAGTCTAGAAATTTATTGTATAAAAGAATATGTTGTAGAAAATTGTTTCTAAATCTTCTCGTTATTTTAAAAAACTAAGTTTTGGCATAAAAAATATAGAAACCATTAGAAAATTAACAAATATTATTCAATGTCAAGCTGTCCATTATTTGATAGATATTTGAAAGATATATTATTTTTGAAGGTCAATATAGCTAAAAGAAATTTTATAAATATTCGCAATGATAATTTTAAGTACGAAAATTCATTTTGAGCTTGAATTTGTATTAAAATTTGGTCTAATATTTTTGTTGTATATAATAAATAGTATAGTGACTTTTTTTTAAACATATTAGTAAAACTGTTATCTGAACGACTATTTTAATTAGCTATTTACATTGAAAAAAAGAATTTATAGATGGTTAAAATATAGACATAATATAAAAATATAATCGGAATCTATATAAAATTCAAATATCATTATACTTTACTATATATTAGATTGAAGTAAATATTTTTTATTTATACGAAATGTGTTCAGCCTATATATATCTTATCTATTTGAATGCTCTGATAATCAAAGATAACGAAACTGAGATATTGGGTCATGGGATAAAGCTAGATTCTACGTTATGTGCAATGGATTTTTTTGGAAATCGTGGTAATACCTCTCATTACAGGCATAAATAGCTTTTATCGCCTATTAATAATATGATGAACATACTTGGCTTAATAAAACAAGAGAAATATAGAAATTTAAAATCCGAATGACTTTTTTTACATAATATTTCAACTTAAAGATAAATGAAATAAAAAATACGCTTCAAAGAATATATATAAAACGAACCTGGGTAAAGAAAAATATATGCTGAAATTCTAAAATATATTGTGTTGATTTTTGACAGAAATATGTTTTAGTCAACTATGATAATCCAAACTTCATAAATGCATAGAAAATGCAGTAAAAATATGCATGATATAAAAGTAAGAAAAAAAATCACATATTATTAATAGAAACACGAGAATGCCACACATCAATATATAATGAAGGTTTGCCTACTAAATACAACTAGTCATATATAAAAAAATCTGAATCGTTAGCTCTAAAAGAATTTACAAAAATTTAATATAAGAAATAAACTAGAACAGCATTCGTTAAAAGAAGAAATTCATTTGTAAATATCGCATAGATCATTAGGTGCAATAAAGTATTATATTAATTATCTAAAGTGCAATCTAAAGATTTTTACAACTTTTATATCACATAATAAATAAAATATATTTTCATATCAAAGACATATATTTATAAAGAGTTTGCATAAATTTTCATCGAATGTTTATGAAAACCGAATGGATTTTAAAAATGGTTTTTTACAATTCTTATCATATATTACATAACCTATAAGAAATTTTAGACATATTCAGCCACAAAATTGTCAAATTAATACAATATCTATGTAAAAACATTTTTTTATGTGTTCTAAATTGTCAACTTTGCGCGAAATACGCGTAATTTAATAAATTCATTTAAATTGAAGGGTTCACATATATCTTCAACTACTATTTAGAAGAGACATATATAAGTATGTAGATTTAATATTTTTATCATATCGTTTTAAGTATATGTATTTGAGCCTTAGATTTATAAAAACAGTATTAATACAATAAAAATAACATTTATTGTGATTTTTTTGATTATGTATTTATGTTAATTAATTGCAATATCTTAGCATAGATACTTCATAAAAATAAATTCCTGTGTTCAAAATTTATTTTTTTTGGATGATAAAATATTTTCAGAAAAAATATGAGTTTTTTGCTAAATATCTACAAAACCGAGTTTCTCATTTATATCGTTTAGAAAATCCGATGGCGTAAAATATTTTCTATATTACTTTTCGAAAAATTGGTATTTTAGTAATTAAAAAATACATGTGTAACATTTCCAATCTTAAATGATGTGTATGCCCTTAAAAATACAAATCCGATGCGATTACACCATTAAAACTGAATGAAAACAGTGAAAATATAAATCTAAAACTCGGCTATTTTTTCAACGTAATAAAGATAAACTATGGGCTAAGAAGACTATAATATGTAATTGATGTTTAGTATTCAATAAAACATGCTCCATATGTTTGAATATATTTATACCAAAAAAGTCAGCATATTAAAAAACGATTACCTTCTATTTTGCATATTGATCATATTTACACTAAAGCAAGCCGATCGAACCACATGTTAACTATGGGTTACATTATTAGTTATTCTTACTCTCCTTTTTTTTGAAAATGATCATTTTATTTGTTGTATCTAGTTTTCATTAAATTACATATATTTATTTTTGTAGCTTATGAGATAAAAAATTTAGAAATACGTTTTTTAAACTTACAAATGACAGATTGGATTTTTAAATTTTTATATTTAATTTGAAAGCATAATTTTAAGATTGTTTAAATTTCTAGCGTTTGATAATGTCAGTTAACTAGGTATATATTGTCGATAAATATAATATGCATGAATATAAAAATACGAAATCATTTATTATAAAGCAAGAATAAAGCGGGAACGTCCTCTTGTTATTTATAGAGTTTTATTTGTACAATATACACATTCTTTAGCACATGATTGATATCTAATAATTACGTAAGTGATAAATTTAAACATGCGTATTATTGGGTTTATAAAACTATAAAGAAAACAAATATATCTGCTATAAATAAAATAACAAATAATAAATAGTTTATCAAGTTGAATTGTTGCGCATTTAAGGGTCTATTCTGACACAAAAGACGCTATTTTTTTTTAAAAATAAAATTTAAAATTTATGTACAACCACAACGTATTTTTAGAACCAATTAAAGCTGTGCATTTGCTGGAAAAAACTAAAAAATAGAGAAAAATGAATTTTGCCTATTAAAAAATGAATAAAGAGATATATATAGTAAGCAAATATGTTTTAAAAGTATTATTTTGTAGAGCTTGCGCATCTGTGAATATGTTTGAGAACAAGAGGTTATTCTTTTTATATTATCATTTCTTATATATTAAACAATGACACCTTCAGAGTTGAAAATAAAATTTTTATTTAGGTAAATTATCTAACATATATATGCAGCAAGTAGCGTGTGATTAGTGATACACGTAACTAAATAGACACGTTTTCATGTGAAATGTTATAATTTTCGACTTATTAAAGCGGCTAATAAGCTTATGCTTCATAGTAAGTTTATGTCTGTATCATGTGGGTATAGTTTAGCATATAATTACAAAAAACTTACAGTGTCACCTAGTCTTTTCTAGTTTAAAATACAGAAACTTTTCTGAGTTGCTAAAATGGCCATATGAAATATTGTGTTAATATGAAAACTTTGATTAAATCGTATTTTATTTAGAACCTTTGAGTTTGATGTAGTTGTAAACTTGTCAAAATACAAGCTTGAATCTGCCCAGTGGGCTTATAAATTTTTTGAAAAATAACTTTTTACAACGTTTTTGGATGTTTAACATACCATAGTAATTTTTTAACAATTTAGATTATAAAATTTTTCGTCTGAACTCTTTAATGGACTATTGCCAAAAAATCTATTCGTGATTCAGTGTTATTTGTGATAATTTTAGGTTGTAATGAAAGACAAAAATCCTATCAAGATAACACAAAATAAACGCACATCAATGAATAATTTATTTTTGAATATTGGGTGTTCGTTCATGGAGAAAGAAAAAAACATATATAACAAATAATTTACTATAATTAAAATTCTTTGAATAATTTAAAGATTGCTCTCTATTCGACAAAAAGTTTCTTTGGTGTGCCTTTAAAAAATTTCAGAAAGCCAAAAAATACCTTTTAAAATATATTGGATTTATTTTTTTATTCAACGTTACGTTACTTTCTAGCTTTAAATTATTATTTCTTCAAAATCCAGTTTTAAAATACTCATATTCATGTGTTGTAAAGTTGTATTGATTCTACATTGTAATAAAATGTGCTTCTGTCAAGCACAATATATTCTCGGGAAAATATATGACAAAATTCAATTTGATTAATGAGATATGTAAATTTTGATTTAAGGATTACTGATGGTTTAATATATCGTAGTAAAATATCATTGTTATTTCTACCAATTCTTCTTTTGAAATGTCAAAATAATCACATTCATGCTGTATTCTTTATTTTTTTAAATTAATATAGATATATTTTCTTTTTCATGCAATATATTTGCAAATTCTGTTTCTTTCTTCGTCATTTCTACCTAAGCGTGCATGGAAGCATCGATTTTTATAATATGATCTAGAAAAATTCTTAAACACTAGATGTATACCAAGATGATGTTTTTTTTATATCTTCATGTAATAATATATTAGATATTGCCTGAAAACAGATAAAAACGTTCCCTTTTAAGGTAATTATAGAATTATCTATAGTGTAACCGATCGTTTTTTTCTTCTATGTTCTTCAAAAAATTTAGGCGCCGAAAATTCAATTATGAGAGTGACTATTACGTAAATTATGCCAACATATCGTGGTCCTATTTTTAAAAATACAGTAATACATTTAATTTTTGATTCTACACTATAATTTATGTTTCAGTTCGTTCGTCATCAGTTTTTTGTTCATTTCTGCCATGTGTGTGTTTTTTATTGATACTTGTATCTAACAGATATTTTTCTTTGGTTGAATTCGTTCGTTTTCGGCCTATATTTGTTGCTGTTACATGTAAATAATTCAAGTAAGTGTTCATCTTATCGTATTTTTTCCTTCTTTTGCAATATATAAAATTTCTTTATTGTTTTTTTTTTGATTTTTTTATTTTGAATATTATATTTGATCGAAGGATTAAGTTTATATGCCAAAAATTGCAAAATGCTTTCGAATCCGATAAGGATCTGTGTCTATGTCATTTTCCTCCGCAAATAACAGTTTTATCGGATTTTTACTTCTTTAAGCTCTAGTTTGTCTATAATATCATTGTCTAACTCGATGATTTTCTAGTAGTAAATGTAAGAAAAATGCTAACATCACCGATACCGTTTAAATAATCATACAGAAAATGTAATTTACTTCGGACACCTTAGCGTGTCTTAAAAGATATAACAGATTATCTGAAGGGGTATTTTCACATAACAAGTCATTTAAAATAAAGAAATTTTTAAATTAATTTCATCATCATCTCATGTTGGGCCGAGAAATATAGTTCTTTCGCGGATCTTGTTATTTTTGTATCTTAATGACAATCATTAGAAACCATATATTCGAAGCCTTTATATTGGTGTTTTACGGCAATATAATTCCTTTCATCTTTCAGATTTGCTGCTATATACATATGTTCCAACATTTTCTTTTCTTTAAAATATCGATCGTTGACATAAAGATTTGAAAATCGAATTCATATATGATATATTTATAGCAAAGAAATATTTTCAACTGGATAAATTTGCATTAAAAGAGAAGCATTGCATGCGTCTTCAAATGTATTTTCAGTTTTGCCTTTTTCAATTTTGTTATTGTTATAATCTTTAAAGTATTTAATGTCTGCAGTGACTCTTTTTTTCTGTCTTCATCATCAACCCTTAGGATGAATAGTAATTATTTTTCTATAATGCTCAATGTAATTTCTTTGAGTTTGCAACCTCGGGGTGTACACTCTATTGACATCCCAAAAAGTGAAATGGGTATCGTTTCATATATAAATGTCTCTAAGCTTAGATTAGATTATTCATCTTTAAAATCCAAATCAAAGAATTTATTCCTTCGTTAGACAATAAAAATTGATAAAATATGGTATTTCTTTTATGCTTATACGGTGAAGCATTGGGATCTCGTATGATACAATTATTTTACTTATTTTATAGATGGATTAATTATAATCCATTTATTGAGGAGATTATATTAAAATATCCATATAAAAATTATTGCCGATATTTAATTTGTGTCTCTGATAAATATTATCATCGCATTTAGAAGATTTAAGATTGGAATATGAAGACTGATTTTTAACGTTATCTTCATGAGAAATGCAACCTTTACACACCGGAATGACAGAAAAACATTCTTCTATTGTATATATCACATTTTTATTTTGAAATTAAACATCAAGTTTCATTTTTCTTGAACAATAATTAGTTATCCAAAACAGAATAATCAATTCTTTTAAATTAATAACAGATAGTGTATATTTTTTACTACACGTAAAAACCTTTAATCATCTTTTAAAAAAGAATAAATAATAGCTCAGTGGCAGTGTGACAATATTTCATGTGGCGAAAATGTAATTCTAAATCTATTATTTCAATTTATTTCTCAATAAAATCCTTTCAAAGCCAAAATTCTTAAAAAAGTTTGAAAAAATTACAAGAGATTCAATAAACGCATTATTATGAATAAAATACTGTAATTAGTGATATCAAAAGAAGTTGCTGCATTTTTAAAACCACCGTTTAATGATAGAAGTTTCTTTAATTGTTCATGTAAGGTCTACTTGCACCATTTATCATAAGATGTACAAACAAATGTACAGTCTCTTTTATTTCGCCCTGATATTATCCGACTGCAATAGATAATGAGCAGGCACTATAAGTGCATTAATCATAATATGCAATTAAAACACAATCCAGTTTTGAAGTTGTAAATTTTCATAAGTAAATTTATCGTCTTCATTTCAACATTTTGCTTGCTTCGGCGAGTAAAATTATAGGAATTGTTTTTTGTAAATATTTTGATCTTGATAACATTCTTGTCAACCACTTATTATTTTATAAATTATGGGGTCTTTAAAATTAAAATTGGATACAAAATCGATGAGTTGCAGATCTTTATTTTACGCAATAACTTATCATGATCGTCAAATATTTCTGCTAACGTTGGGTAAAACTATATAAATTTTCAAATAAAAATAAATATTAGTATTTTCATTAGAAAATATAAAACGTCCTATAATTAACTAAGAAATAAAAGTGATTATTTTTATATCACAAAAAATTGAAAATCATTGTATATAGAACATAAGACATGCAGATATTTAATAATTTAGTGTATTATTATTTAAATTAAATACTTTGCTTAGATACAAAATATTTCTTTGATGAATACAATCTAATAGATTTATTTGAATATAAATAAAATTTTAAAACAGATTTATATCATTAACTTTATATCACGCAAAATTCACATGTTTCAATTGCATTTACCGCTTATAAACAGAATACAAAGTAAGCTATTGGAAATAAATGGATATAGTTCAGATAATTTGTCTAGGCGGCTTCCAAGCGTTATTTAATATCTTTTATGAAAAAAATGAGCTTAAATTTATTTTGTTCTCATTCATAGCATTCTTTCTACGATAAAAAAAACGAGATTCGCATACATTTATTTGTTGAAATCAATTTTTGATCCGTGCAGATATGGTCTATTTAAAAAAAAATTTGGAAACTTAATGATGTACATTTGCAAAATTCTAGTGTACAATATATCAATTACTAAAGACATATTTAAAGCTGATTTTTCAACGGTGTATTTATTTAAAAACTGGTTGTCTTGAAAGAAACAACGCAAAAATACAGTTCATTAGTGACTAAGTTATAAAGAGACAAAGTGCATCGAAAATTTTCCTAAATATTATTTAATTTTTTTTCTAAAACTGTTTAAAAAGTATATTTAATATATATACATAATTATTTCTTATAAAGTTTAGACGTAAAATTATGCATTAAAACCAATTTTTTATTTTTAACTGTCTAATAATTAGAAAATACAAAAAAAAGATAAAATTAGGCAATAGCAAACTCAATATCCCATACATGAATTACATGCTATTAAATACAATTTATTATCAGCAAAAATTGATTTAAACAAGTTAAAGTGTCAAATTTCAAGCTTACGTTATTTTTTGATTTGTATACTTTTAATTGCTATTGGTAAATTTTCTACTTATTTATATGCTTAAGTTATTATAAAAATAGCATAACACGATAAAATATAGAAAATTGTTTTTTTATATGCATACCGAAATTTATTTCGAAAAACGTTCTATTATATGTATAGATAAACATAAATTCTTTGTTTTGTATTATAAATACAGCGTTCCTGTGTTGTTTGAAATCAACTTAATAATCAGCTGTATTTGTTTTTTAGATAAAATAAACCTGTAATATTACATATATTTAGAATATTAACCTTTAAAAATATATTTTCTAAGAAATATATGATCACAGGTATCAAGTAGTTACATATGATTTTAATATAATAAAGGTTTTTGTTAAAAATTCTTTAATTATTTATTTTCCATTTAAAAATCACTAAGAATAACCTGATTATAAAAAAGTATATTTTCTATAAAAACAATTTTTTCATTTTAATGATCATTATAATTGGTCTTAGGGTGGATATTTCTTGCAAAATTGTAGTTTAAGACTTTTTTTATTGCCTGCTGATTTTACATAATTTATATATTCCACCCATATATGATTAAATCTTGATTAAACAAGGATTAAGGCATTTAAGAGACTCGTATATCTTAATTGAGTAATTAAAGACCAATATTGGCAAATAACTTATATTTTTATTGTCGGATTGTACGATCTACTGCATATTATAAGCAAGATTATATGTCATGGTAAATAAGAACTTGTAATTCAAAAAGATTACAAATTTTGTGCAATTAAAAAAAATAACTTATGCCTATTCTAGTAAATCTGAACACTCGATATTAAATCTAGCCTTTACTTACATTATTAAACAACGATTTTATTAATAAAATGAATCTTATAATTATATTTATCTATAATAAAAATTATGATGATTAAATTTAGATACTAAATATGACTTGAATTTCGATTTCTAATTATTTAAAGTACTAATATATAAGCAAGATTTATATTTTCAGGTGTTATTTAGTTATAAAGGATCTTGTGTGTAATTATAATTTTACATAATAATAAAATATATATTTTAACTCTATTTTCTTGTATTAAACCCAATAAATTCATAACAAAAATATTTTTCGGAAATTAATCGATTGAAAAAAAATTAGATGTTCCTCCCTTTAAATTAAGCCAGTGTTTTTGATAATCTGGGCTAACGAATATTTTATCTAAATAAAAATAAGATATATAATTAGATTAATTTTGTAGATTTTAGATAAATTGTAAAAGACAAATAGATCACTTGATAATGTATTTAATAATTTCTGAAGGTTGTATATGCCATATGATTTACATTATATATAGATTTCACCAGGTATTCGATTCATATAGTCACTTATTACAAGGGGCGAAAAGATCGTTTCTTGAATAATAGAAAAGGATTTATTTATCAAAAAAAATGATTTGCATTTTGATTTAATCTGACAGTAAATCGATATTTTAATAAATCTAAAGAAGTAAAAATCAGCCTTGATATATTAGTTTGGATCAACTAAGTTTTATAATAAAAATGTGGTTACAGTGTTATGGAAATCCACAGTCGCATTTTCTAATGCTTTAATTGGATATTTTGATTAAAATATATTGAAATGATTGCTAACTTCTAAGGCTGATGATTCCTCTGTATTTTTTAAAATTTCATAGGGTATATTCACGAAAAAACTATTCTAGATCGAAATTTTATATCCCAACACAAATCTATTGATTTTAGATGGTTATCAAAGAAATATTATTCGATACTTGTATGATTCTTGTTTTTGCAAATTGCAGTTAAATCTAATAAGTTTAATATGTGTTTTGATTAATTCTTAGATATTTGAATTACGAAATCAAAAATTAGGTAATCTCATAATGAAAACATTTTTTAATATATCTTGAATATCTTAATATATACATAAATGTATAGTTTGTCTACTTTCAAGTGGTTTCGTTGCGTCAATCTTTATGTTTTAGATTTAAAAAAACGCTACCAATATAACATCATCTAAAAAACAATTGATTGATCAATTTAATCTATAAATGCATATTTTTGACATATATATAGACTTATGTACTTGTTTTAATTTTTGATATTTAAAGCGATCTAATGTATAATGTTTTTTAAATTTTGCAGCCATTAAATAACTTTTTTTTTATTAAAATTACATAATAACGGTTATGCTGTATACATAAAATTAGGAAACAACTAAAAAGAATTTGAATTGTAGAATTATACCTTAATTTATTGTTTCTTCTGTATATCACTATATTTACATATACAAAAATAAGTTAAAATTTAAAAATATATCCAAATTATAGATTTGTGAAAATGTGTTTGATATCTAAAACTTTAAGTTGAAAAATTTAAAGGTATTTAGTATAATTCCTCATTAAAAAGTTTGCATTGGATATTATGTAATTAAATTTTATTATCAAAACATCAATAATATATAAGGCTAATAATAACCAAAGAACATGAAAAATTAAGACTATAAAAATTTAAAATCTTTATATCGCTATAAAAACAAAATAGAATCTCAGGTTATATTTGTATTGAGAAAATAAACATGCTAATGAAGGTTTTTTTAAACCAGTCGAAATACTCATATATTTTTGTATGTATTTTATATTCCCTCCAACGACATCTAAATTACATTTTTAAAAATAGACAAACAAATGAAATTCGAAAATATGAAATAAACCAGAGATAAATATATATAAGACAATGATTTTTATGTTCAAGTAATGCAAAAAATTACCCACTGGATGCCAACTATCACTTGATTTTCGAAGCGGGATTTAAATTGTGCTATTCATAAATCTTCCTTTCAATTCTTGTGTCATCTATATTTATTGTTTTTATCCGTTCATATTTTGCCTTTTCAAGCGCCTTATTGTCGAACATAAAGAAAAAGTGAACATTCGTTTTTTTTATTAATAAAATGGTTTGATAGCCTTCTACTAAGCGGTTGTTTTTATTACATTCAAAATGACTTAATTTAATTCTATAGTCTATAATTTGCCATGAAACTAAAAATTAAATATAAATTTAATATTTTGGTAGTGTTTATGTTTATATTTCACCTAAAAAACTGTAAATTATATTGCACTTGGTATTTCAACTACTAAATATTATGCAAAACTTGATATTTCGTACATATTTGTGGAATTCAGAAAAAAAGATTGTTGTATTAGTAAATAAAATTCAGAGAAGATATATCTAGACTAATATAATGCTAGAAAAATATTTTTTTAAATCTTTCGAAAATGAATAACAGCCAATTTTGTTTTAATGACTATAGACAATTCATTCAAAACTGTGTTTATTATTCTGAACGCCGCAGATAGCCGATAAAATAATTTTAATACATAAAAAACTTGTTTATTGTATACTTAATATCAATATTTTGTTCCCAGTGTTTTATTAAAAGAAAGAAAATATAGATTATTTTTTTATTATGCATATAATCCTCTTCATCCCACTTTTAAAATAAAAAAACAACAATACTTGATTTAAATATTAATAAATATAATTCCTTTGTGTTTTTATAATAAAGCCTGGTAAAAAAAATACTACATTATACCTTTATTAAGCTGTTTCTAAAAAGAACAGAAAAAAAATAAGATATAAGTACTGCTTTATGAAAAATTCGATTTTTTTATGTTTGATATATTATAAAATTATTTAAAATCCCTTTTTAATTTGTTTTATTATTTAAATAAACAAAACTAAAATAAAAGAGTATAAAAATAGAATTAACATGTAAAGACAGTAGTTTTTACATTTTAAAATTTATTCAAAAAATTAATAACATTATTCGAAAAATATTGAGTTTTCTGATACTCTGTGTACGTTATTTAAAATAAAATGTATAAAAACAAAGAATAGGAATAGTATTAACTTTTAAAAGTATATAAGCCTTTTTTGGAATGCAAAAATTAAGCAACGATGTAATAAATATCTTTTTCTAGCTAGTTAGTAATACAGTATATCATTTATAACAGATAACATGCCATTGATACCATAAGAAAATATTTTTAGATATTTGAATGTAAACTTATAGTATTAAAAATTTTATTTTTATTTATCATTTATCTTTTTATGTAAAAATTTTCAGTTTTGATGGTTTTTAAAGCAATTATTTGCAAATTTAATCATATAATTTATTCTGACCAGTATTCTATCTTTACCTAATGTAAAATGCATAATAGACAAAAGCGAATAAAATTAAAAAAAAAGATTTCTCGAAATTTCTGAATTTTATATTGATAAAATGATTATTCTAAAGAGAAGCTTCAAAATAAGTGGCAAAAAAGCAAGATTTTGTTACACAATACATAAGTTTGCATCTGCATTTGTAAATTTTTCCTATTCTAATAAGTTGTGCTTTTCTATATATATTATTTTCAAAGGTTTACTGTATGCACTTTTGCATGTAAAAATGGAAATCAATGCATAAAATAGATCTAAAGGCAAATAATATTAAAATCCTCCGTAGAATGAATCGATATTTTATAAATTCATAGTATTTTATGACGATACAAAAATTGTGTAATTTCGTCACTTACCATAATAATTAACTATCTTATAAAAAAAGCCATCAATTATCTTATATCTAATTTATCAAAATTGTTCAAAGTTATAGTTTTTAGGGTTCATCTTATGTATACATATAAATATATATTATGGTGGATTTATTATGAACATGTTTAAAATAATAATAATAAACCATATCTTTTTGTAATTTAATGCAATTTAAACCCCTTATGATGTATATGTTTATACGCCTATTATATTTACAGATCTTATCCATTGGTTCTTTTTTAAATATAAAATGTTATATTAAATGTCATTTTTTAAATTTCGTGACAATAGCTGTTGATTTTTATTATAACGTATCGATTACATATATTAGGTTAATAAAGGAAATTTTTATATCAAAGAACATCGGATGTGTAATAGTGACAGCAGCAGGAGTTCTTTGCGAGTTTTACAGGACAGAAAACACAGATTAAATACTTTAAATACTAGATTTTGAATTATTGGGATAGACCACTGGTCTAAATATACAAAAATAGCATAAATTTCCTTGTCAAACTAAGAAGATTTGCACAAACCTAGATAGAAATATTCAGAAACTTGCCCTATACTGCTCCTTGCCACCTTAGATATATACAGTCAGCAATTGACATCAAAAAATGATCTTTCGTATTATTGATTAATTTACGATAAAAGAAAGGATAAAAAAAGAAGAATTAGCACAATGTTTATATAATCCAATCGATTTCTAGCAAAAACAAAATTTTATGTAAATTATAGATTAATTGATAATAAAAAGGATCCCATCTGAGCTATTCGAAATTTTTGTTGAAACTAGCTTATTTAATATTAACTAGCAGAATATTGGGAACCTCACTGAAATTTTTGAACAATACTAGGTTTCGAAAAAATTTTACAGATACTGATGCAACGGGTGTTTTTTATCAAAAGACCGAAACTAAACAATAATATTTTAAATATAACATACAAAATAACACACTTTAAATTATGCATACTACCCGGATGTATAAAATCATGCCACTTAAGAGTTCATCATTTAACTCATCTTTAAGGAAAGAGTAAAAAAGCATACAAAACCATTAAAAGCCACCCACTAAGAGCACAGTAGAATCATAACATTGGTCATGATTTTTTTTGCAAATCAAAAGATTCGTATCTGGTCTGTTTATAGAAAATCACACATTAATTTTTTTTTAAACAGATTCAATTTCAACAACAAACAAATTTTTTTCTGATATTTACCGGTTCAGACGTCAGAAAATCACAGATAAAAATGCAATTAAATTCAAAAGAAAGAATATTTTATATAAACATAAAAAGGGTATTTTATAGAGGTTATCGTACGAGTAAATAAACTCGAAATATTCACAGAAAACTTAAAATTCCTCATTAATTTATACCTAACCTCCAATAAGCCGCAATCAATAATATTGAGTATGTGCTAAATTTTTAACCAAATTGAGATCACTGTTACAAATTTTCAATCTAATATAAAAGCATATAATACACATGCATAAAGAATTACAAAAATAAACAAATTAGATAGAGAGAAAACTATGTACACAAAATATTTTATATATTCTAAATAGAATAAGATGTGTTATCTAAATGAAGTATAGCCAGTCATAACATAAATAAAGTAAGAAATACCCTTTAAGAAAAATAGCAAGAATTTCAATAAATTATATGCATGAAATAAAAAATACATGCAAGAATATAAATTAAAACATCGTACATGAGGATCGTGAATCGAGCTTATTCTGCTACCAGATGCAAGCTTGAGACTTTAAATCGACTAAAGAGAGCTAAAAAAAACAAGACAAAAATATCGGTTCTATACTAGAACATACGAAAAAACATGTGAATTATCATATAAGTGTTTATTATGCGTTTTTATGCTTTTTAGTTTTTAATAATTGCAATCAAGTAGAATTTCATCTCAAAAACTGTTTTAATTTCGAAAAATTGTCTATTTGTTCTTATAAGGTTAGATGAGGTTTGAAAAAGAATGCTTATACCTATAAAAAGCAATTCATTAACAAAAATAAAATTGGAAGATTTATAAATATATGCAGAGATATTATAATTTTTTTTTGAATCTATCGAACAAAATAAAGAAGACCACGCTATTGTTCCCATAAAACTCAATTACATAAGAATTAACTATATAAATCAAATTTCTTTAACTTCAATAGTATTGTATATACTCACAAGAAAATATCTCAAGTGGTTTAGTGAAGAAAAAACCATCTAAAATCACAGCAATATAAATCAACATCACCTATGACGAAAAAGTCTAGCAAGATTTAATTTTGAGTTATTTTTTATAAATTCAGAATATTTCTTTGAAAGCACGGCTTTTTTTACACTATCCAAGGAGAAAAATGAATAAATGAATAATAATATCTAAAAAGTAGAACTAGAGGCCTCAAAAATAAAGTAAATTCAATTTAAATAAAAAACATGCAGATAACAACGAAATACTAACAATTCATACATTTCATCGATGAAGCCATAACTTTGCAACAATTTCAGTTCAATTGTAGATAAAAAAATTTTAATGTGAAAAATTTCAACGAATCTTCTAGTACTCTAATAAAGCATAAATACACAAAGTTTTTTTATATAAGTAACTTTGAGTAATATAAAAAGTAAGTAGCGATTTTTCGAATTAATCGAACAGAAATATGTATGTCTCTTCAACGACCAAAGGTTTTTGAATATATAGTATAAAAATTCTTTTTCTATAAAATTTTTATTCAAGTTTTATGATCAAGATTTGTGTTTACACCAACATATAACGCGATTAGGTAAATTAAGCATAAGTATGTCCGGCTAAAATCTGTAAATTCAATACAAGCTGCAAAGATAATATTGCATGCCGAAAATAATAATTTCATGTAAATTTTATTTTATAATAAGTTTGATTAGTTAAAAACAATTATTTGCTTTACAATTTAAAAAAAAATACTAGATTAATATTATACATGAAATAAAAGATACTTGAACAGCTGTGTTTCTTCATTTTTTATAATAGAAGAATCAATAATTAACAAATTAATCTACGAGTCAACAAGAAATAAAGAGCTTAGAAATATAATAATTACAAAGATTGAATGGCAGGGATACTACTTTAAAAGAAATTATAGACACTACGACATTATAAAAATTTTAATTAGAGAAAGGCTATAAAATCAAGATACGGACCACAATCAGAATGACAAAAAAACTCTTTTTAGATATGTATTGTGACCTTTAGTAGCATATTACTGATAAAAATCTTTATATACATTTAAAATTAGATGCACATACTAAAAAATCATCACTTGCTATATAAAAATGATTCTCCTTTCCAAATTATTCAATAGATAGCTGAAACTGTTTATCACTCATTACTAATAAAAAAAAATAAAAAACATATTCATACTTTGAAACATCACAGAAAGGAAACTATAAGCAGCATAAGAAACCACTATTTGTACAATGCATTAGAAACTGTCCATATTTTGCGTAATTTGAGGTATAAAGCAATCAATAATTTAGGTTATTCGATAAGTGAATTGCTGGAAAATTCATATAAGTGTTAGAGAAGAGACATTATTCGTTATTTAAGCAATAAAAAAAATAAAAGAACATTTCGTACGATCACAAATTTTAGATTGATAATGAAAAAATTATTTACAAAGTTTTTTGACAAAGAAATATGTATAAAGTAAGTCATTGGATAAAAACTCAAAAGAAAAATATAAGAGTGGCATTTTTTTATCAATAAACCGAAATAAAAAGCTTTTTATAACAAATGTGAACTATAAAGTACATGGAAAAAGTTACAAAGAATTAAGTGGCGTATTTATACATATCTAATATTATTTTACATCCTGCGACGATAAAAAATATCAGAAAACAAAGCCAATCATATCTTAACAAATAAAATCAAATGCGGCGAAAATCTAATATAAAAATGGGATTAAAATCACTTGATTGAAAACATTTTTACAATAGGCTTGTGAATCCCGATTATCGATCCGATAACGAATAAAAAAAGAATGGCTAAAAAATTATGAATTATATATGTTTTTTACGTATATGAATAACATACCATAATAAACTTAAATATAGTTATAAAGGATTTGTATGATACTGGAATTCAATTTGTAGAAATAAGACAGCAGATATAAAAAATAATAAGAATAAATTTTTCGGAAATGAAAGATAAAAATTAATAAATAGAATGTTAAAAAAATTTAAAAATTATAAAACCATTAGAGCTCTCTTAATGATTGTTACATATTCTTTAGACATACATGGTAATACCTGAAAATAAAAACGATAAAATATTTATATTTAATTTATATTTTTTAAATTTGATTTTCAAAAATAACCTGCATGATCACATATCGTGTACTAATTTGAGTAAATCGGTTGCAGAATATTATGATATAAAATATTTAGCATCAAATATACCTTTTTTCTGCACATAAAGTGTTTTCTTTTTACACCACATTTTGCTTGAAATTTTTCGCACTACTTAATAAAAAAGTTTTCCATTATTGCATGTATTTCTATATATATAGATAACCAGTAAAGTTTTGTTAAGTATTTTTATCAATATACACAGTGTAAAATATTGATTCAAGAATATATACGAGATATATATTTAGATACGTTGTATGGTATGTTAAAAACATTTTAATGCAAATTTATATGCTAATTCATATACAATTTTATTAAATCTTACATATAGATTGCGAAAATTTGTTTCTTTAAGTAAAAAAATATATTATGTAAAAGATATATTGAAAACAAAAATTGATGAAAAATTTTAAGTTTAAATAAGATTTCTGTAAAATTGAAATTTATCGCTTGTCTTGCTATTAAGAAAGTTATATTTTATTTAAAAAAAAGCACGAATTATACGATATTATAATGTGTGCCATTAGATCACACAAATTCTGCAACGAGGATATTGATTATAATCTGAACACGTTAGTGGGGCGTTTCTCATGAAAAACATTCATATCATACCAATGATGTTTTTTGAATGATTGCTCTTGAGTTTTAAAAACAGGATATTACATCATTGTCACATTTACTGTATGATTGATCCGAAAGCTTTTTTTCACTGTGTTTCATACACCATGTTTGCTGTATCGCTTGTAGATGGGCGGAAGTAATGACCTGTTTGGTAATAAAGAAATGCAAATACAGTGGAGAGTATATAAAATAAAACCATAAATTATAATTTGAATATCATATCCTAGTCGAACGCTGTTAATTTTATGTTTTTTTCATTGTTATCTGATATTGTGTGATAACTGGGCTGAAATCTCTTGCCAAAAGTAAAAAAAGTAATTCTTTGCTTTAAATTCATTTTATATCAATCATGGCGATTTGTGAGTTTTAATTCTAACAATCGATATATTGGTCTTTCATGTACTTATATTTTCAATTATGGATGGGGTTGAAAAATCATATAAATGTGTGTATGATCAGTACAGCAATAAGAAATTTTAGGCACAAGCATTCGACTATATAGCGGATCAAAATTTGCAACTAATTATCTTCTAGAAAACTAATTGACCAGAAGAAAAATTGAACTTTAAACAACCGAAGAGATTATATGTTAAGTGTTTAAACAAAGAAAATCCAATAGATTATTCATAAGTGTAACAAACATTCATGGGTTCAACTTGTTCATGCTTAAATGTAATTTAAATGGTAAATGATTCAAACAGAACAAGAGAAAGACATAAGTTTTTTTATAAAATATAAATGATGCTCGAATTTAATATTATATGTCGGTTATACCAATTATATATTACGTTCAAAATAATTCGGAATTATTTTTTCAAAGAATCTTGTAACTATTTATGTGTAAACATATTTTCCTATTAAAAATATTGTCTGTAAATGATCAAACACTATTCTTGCTGCATCATATTTTTGTGGGTATTAATTACGCATAATAAATGAATCGTTAATGTTTTAAATATATATTGTAGCTGTAGCTGTAATCATTGCAACTCTAAATGAACGTAAAGATATGACTAAAATTACAGAAACCTATGCAATCATTTAGATTTCCTATTATATAATGCTTTCTGCTTTTAACGAATATCAAAATGAGCTAATAAAGATCAAATTATCTAATTTGATGTTTTATTTTGCGTTACAGCTTTAAACAACGAATGAAGAAGATAACAGAATACAATAAAAATAACGATTATAATATATTAGAATCTGATTGCTATAATTAAATTGAGACATATGTGTTATCCTTATTTTCATTCAATTACTGGCATAGACACATTTAGAATCTAAAATAAAAGACTAATAAGACTAAAATAATAATTGAAAAAAAACCTATGAAAAATACAAAATTCATCTTTATTAAAAAAGAAATACTCTTAAGATCCTCTTCGGTAAAAAGTTATACATGTATATATAAAAAAATATATAATTATAATATAATATTTTTAAAGCTATAGCTATAACTGTTTATATATCGAGTTTTATATTGTACGCTTAGTAGAATTTCCTAGTATTAAAAAGCAAAATATTAGTATTTTCTATTTATTGGTTAAGTTTCATTTCGAATTAAATATACTCAAATGATAAATTTAATAAGAATATTTCACAACTACTGTCTACATCTTTTGAAACCTTATACTGATCCTGTTTCATCAACTGCTCTTTTTTATTCGTTTGTTATCTGTATAAGTCTCTTGTGGATTTGGGAGCTTGCATGTATACTATAGTTTCATCTAAGAAAGTTTTACATCTTAGTATGGTTTTATGTAATTTTTAATCCACGAAATCTCAAGTTATGGTTTATTGTTTTATTTTTGTTTTGTATTTGTATTTGTAAATAAAACTAATTTAATTTCCAAAGACGTCATATTTCTTTTATTTCACATTCTCGATTCTGTTAATTGTTTAACACTAGTCCTAATTTTCAATCAACGAAATAGTTTTTGTTTCTTATGATTAATTATCGGGGTTATTGTGTTTAATAAAATATCTGTTATTATTTTGGCATTTGATTTTTTTTCCATCTTCATATAAGCAAAACTATTGTACTGTGTTGATTTTCAAATTTTTGGCGCTCTTAGAACTATTACGGCTTGTTAAGTGAAAATAGATATCCTACAATTCCATTGTGTATGAACCTGTGTTCGGGTATAAAATTCACCTAAATTTCGTTACCAGATAGTTGATTTTTGCAATATTTCTGTCTTTTAACGTGAAATCTTATCCTGATACCGAAGAACTATTATTCTTTACAAAACTGAGTATACCACCTTTGTTCTAGTTAGATGTTTCTAATTTACGGCATTTTGAAATTCCAAAATGATCAAACATTACGTTTTCTATCTTCAAAAGGATTTTATTTAATTTTGAAAAATAATTAAACATTACTTGATTATCTCCAATAGATTTTGTATATGTTTTAACTACTCTTTTTTCAACAGAATCTTCTTAAATTAGTAGAGATGTCTCTATAAACCTTTTCTAATTACAATACAACGGCTTTTCTATGTAGACAGTTTACTAATTCCATGCCGTTTTTTTTAACTTGTAGATAATCTCTCTGCTTTAAATGAAATATTGCAAAGATCAGTTCGAAAAAATATATTTTTACATATTCTATACGTTTAAAACCAGTTTAATGTTTAATATAAAAATTATCTAAAGCATAACAATTATTAAAATTGAACTAACTTACCCTTCCGGTTTTTATTTAATTGCGCTTATATAATAATTTATGTGCTTTATTGCATGTTTAATACGAGCTTTCAATTTATTTCTTGCATTTAATCTAGTCTATGATAAATTACTTGCTGTTTGCGAATATTTTTAAATAGTAATCGTAAGTTTTTGTTTTTACCTTCGAGCATTATGATAAATTACTGAAAGATAGTATATACAGCCGAGTTGAGCATATATGATGCAAATCTGCGCATATTTGATAGTAATAGGTTGAATAATTTTTTTGCGTATTTTGAGGCCTATTTTATTAAAAAATGTTTTCATATAATATGGCAGATGAACATGCGTTTATAACGTCTATTTTTTTAAAGTTTTTGATTGTCAGAAAACAAAAGATGATTTATTGCATACAAGTTTCTACTATAAACTGCGCTGATACCGGTACAAGTTTATATAATTAATGAATAGCGTTTTTTCATAAACAAAAAAAATCAGGGTATCTCTTTGTAGTATTTCTATTTATTTTTTATTATTTATTTTCTATTTACTTCGATTTAGATATTACCGAGATACTCTATTTATAGTTTATTTGATAATATAAGATGATGTTCATTAGAAAAGTTTAGTTTCTAGTAAAAATATATTTTTTTATTTTTTTGACGATAGAATGGTTTTTTTTTATTAATCCTCTTTAATATAAGATATTTTTACGTTTTCTTAGATCGAAATATTTAAGAAAGCCACTTCTTTTGAATTGGATTCGTCTTATTGTCGCATTGTTTTCCACAATAAATCCCTACATCCCCACCATTTATGCAATGTTTTTTAATAATATTTTGTACTAAAATTCTATAAATTGGACATAGAAGTGGTTGTACTTAATTTACTATTTTGACAATTTCTTGCGGTATAAGAAATTTTACCATCGTAGAACTCTCATCTGGGTTTTAATAAACCAAATATATTCACATATGATTGTATCAAAAATTTATGTAGGTTGGCTATTTTTATAAGAAACAAACTATAGTTTTCATCTGGCTCATTGGTATTTTAATATTACAATGATCTTATAATTTCAATATATACGAATTCTGTTAACAAGCATGCATTTTCATTTACGGATCGGTGAAAATAGACATAGATAATCATTAAAATATCCTTTATCATTATTTTACAGATCCCTTTAATACATTATTATCTTAATTTCATTTATTTGTTCATTTGATGCGTCGATTTCATATTTATTGTAGGCAGTCAATTCATTATAGAAAATTCTTTTGCATAACTCAAAGTAATTGTTTTAGTTTTAAAAGTCTATCTTTTTGTAATAATCTACTTTTTAATCATTTATTCGCATCCTCTCCGTTCACCTGTTGGAAATTGATTTAAATGATTTTTCATATATATTTTTTTATGATAAACAAGATGATTTCTAGAAGGTTTAAATTTTATATGAGCAAGCATCATCAGAAATACAATTATCTAAAAATAGATGGTGTTGTTGTTTCATTTGCTTTCTTAATTTAATTTAATTTACTTTGTTGTATTATCATTTTAAAAGAAGAAACACATTTATAAAGCCGAAATTGTTATTTAAATATAATTTAATTTTTATTTGCCAAAATTTTATATGAAACAAATTGTGAACTGAAATACCAGGATAAAACCGTATCATTAGCTTTTATTATCTCTATATGGATAAATCCACATCAATATACTAATTCTATCAAGACTTATAAATTCAAGTGTGTTTCATAATCATGGAGTTTGAAATGTTACCTCGAAACAGCAGAAATATTTTTTTATTATATAAAAGTAATCTTTTTATATGTACTTAAATATGAGATTGTATTTAATATAAAAAAAAGAATAACTGAGCTATTATTCTTATAATAGATAAAAAAAATTTCGCTATTAATAAGTATATTTACTTTTTGAAAAAAAATATTTGATATGTTTTCTTTCTTATATTTATTTTCGTGCTAATAAAAAAATTATACTTGTTTCTTTTAGTAGCTAATAAATTTAAATATATTTTTATTTTGCTTGAAACATAAAATTAATGGAATGCACATTAAAATATAAAAAATACCATTAATTCACTAGATATTACACTCACTGATTAAATCTTACATAATTTTATTTAAATTTCAGTGGATACATCATCTATGTCATTTTATGTGACAAAACAGACTATTTTTTTAATCGTGAAATATTTACGAATTTTTTAACAAGAAGCGCCTGTAAATTAAATATGCATACTAGGAAATTAAAAATAGGAAATAAGAACCTAAAAAAAACTATTAAATTATCATTCATAATATTATATTGTAAATAACATTTAGCAAAATTGTATTTTTCTATAATAAAACCAGCATTTTTTTTAAGATTACATATATAATATTATAATTTTCTTATATTTGAAATATGTTGCAATATTTTAGTAGCAAAAGTTTTCGATTTTTTCTTTAGATTCAAATAAAATATTCAGTACAGTATTCAGTATAATTTTTGTTTTTTATACAATTTAGGAAATCTTCAAACTTGAATATGAAATATTTTGCGACATAATTATTCGGGAACAACGAATAATCTAGATAATAGAGAATTCATTGGAAAACAAAATTTTTATAAATAAAAAACATGCTGTTTATCTATAACGGTCAATGTGGATTGAATTTATAGGATTTTATTTCTTAAATTTAATATGTATAGTGTATTAAGGGGACGATTGTATTGACATATAAATATCAAGATACAATAACACAAGTGAACCTTAAGACTAAAAAATATGCATATAAAATCAACTCGCCAAATAAGCACCCAAAAGAATATACTCTTATCTAAAAGATTATATATATTTGTATTTATGTCTTTAAATTCAGTGTTCTATATAAGGTAAATAATTGACTTGATCAATAAAAATGGCACAATATTATTACTAAAAAAAACTTATAAAATAGAATTAAGAGAAATCAAAGTAACCATGCCTTCATGCACAAATGACGTTAAGTTTTTAAAAAATCCATTTTTTATTTATTAGATCAATATAAAATAGATAAAGAAGAATGTACATTCATATGCTTAATACATGTCACATTGTTACAAAATATTCACACCATGATTTTAAAAGATTTGCGCATGTATGAAGAACTAGTCAGTTTGTGACGAATTAATACGCATTAAACGATCGAGAAACATCATATCTAATAACATTAAACGTCTGCACTCAGTAAAAAATACGTTTAAATGTTCATTGATCGCATTTATATTTACAGACACTATAAAATTGTTTTTAGATTCAGAATTGTATTTATATAATTGTAAAGCCAAATATAAAGCTGATAGTCATGCAAACAAAGCTTTTATGATTATTGTCTATCACATTTTTTAAGGTTTAATGTTTTTTTTTCATGCAATAATAACCTGTAATAATATATAGAGTCAGTTTCATTTATGTTGAAAAACTTCATACAGTATTAATACAATTTATGCGCCTATTAAATCCGCTCTTGCAGTTTATTTTCTAGTTGTTATTCACCTGTATTATATTTGTTGTTTATTTTTATGAAACGCCACAAAAACTAGATGCTTTATGTTTATATCATTTTTGCTGGTTCTTTGTGAATAATATTCATTTTTGTGTAAATATTCTCCGTATTAAACATGCCTTTTTAACCAACAATGTTTCTTTTATATTATCAGAGATATTATATAAGATTAGTGACTTCTAAAATTTAACGTATTTTATTTTTACTTATTTTCTATCACTTTTTTCCTAGTATAAATGATTAGTATTTGATATTTAAAAATTTATTGGTATACAGGAATAGCAAATATAATTAATAATAATATTCAACAATAAATTTTATCTTTAAAATAGAAATATGATAATGAATCTAAAATTTAATCGGAATTTATAGTATTGTTTATTACATTCTGCATTAAATATTTTCATATTTTGAGCGTTTTATTAATTGATAAAAATAATTTTCTTCTATGGTGATTTGATTGTATTAAAATAATTTTAACGGCCGTAAATATTATCTAATAAAATTTAATCAACATCTGCTATTTTATAATTTGTTTATATACTATAAAATCTATTTAAAAGTTGTAAGAACAGAATTAGAATAAAATTGTAGCATCATTAGGATCTTTAGACAGATATTTTCATCTTTTTATTGGTTTCTTAATTAAAATTACACGCATATAAATTTTGAAATATATACGTAATTTAATCTTCAACGTTTTTAAATAGTTTAAAAATTTATCTTGTGATTTTTTATAACATTATTTTTTCATTTATGTATTTATATTTTTTAAATTAATGATCTGCCTGATATATATTTATTTTTAAAGAATTCTTGTAGTATATAAATTCCTAAAAAAACTTTCATTTATTTATTAAGTAGATATATTTACATTATTTCTAATTCTTTAATCGAGACATATAGCTAGTTTAATTGATAAAACCAGGTCTACAGAAAACATTCATCCACCTATTTTTTTACTCACTCTATGATATCATGTATAAATTTCGCATGTGTTTATCCTCAGATCATTAAAAACTAGATTTTTTTAGACTAGGGTATTTTTAGATATTTTTAAAAATACTGTATTTCCTTGACTCAAAAGATCTACATCATCAAATAAATTTTTAGCGGCATACATTCTAAAATTCCAATTCAAACCAAATTACACACGACAAGTCAATAATTTACAAAAACATTTATCTATATAATTTTTTTTATATCTGTGGGTGGTTAATATCTCTTCTGTTTGGAAATAATTGAAAAGTATGATATAGCTTGCAAAGTCTTATATTCAAAAGATAATTTAACTGTGCCTAATTTATATAAAGCAATCTTTTGGTTAAAATGTTTTTATGCAATGTACACCATTGACAGAAATGTGCTGCCGTAAATTCTTATCTGAAAATAATTGGTTGGATTAAAGAAAGTTTTAATAAAAGATGGGCTGATTCTTGTTTATATCATATGTTTAATGTTTCCCCTATCCTGTAACAGAACCGATGATATAGAACATACAATTTACTTTATTCATTAATGGTTTTCAATCTACAAGCTTGTTTTAAAATATGATCAATTTATCTAATAGTATCATAATCAAAATATGTTCAAGTTTTAACAGGATATAATCAAATATATAGGTATACGATGTCCTTCTAAACGATATGAAATATAATTTTCAGAAGACATAATTTTGGCATAATCTCTTTCAAATTTTATCAAATGGATCTTTGAGGGTTTTAAAACATATGGATTTTATGATTATTTAAATATCACATTCATTAAAAGAAAACTAACGATTATATTTTGTTATACGTTAAAATATTATAAATAGAGGTAGATAGAATAATAAAGATTCATATACCTACTAAAAATTGTATAAAAAATTTACAATATAAATAAATCAGTAGTGGGCCTTAATTAAATTAGACAGCGTTTCCCATTAGGATAAATTTTAAAAAATAAATATTATTACATATTGTTTTTATACCCTACTGTGTATAAAAATTCAGTTTCTATCTATATTTAAGGTGTTGGTTATGTCATAATAATGACTTAAATCAGCGAAATTCACATCGACCCACAATAAATCCATATAAGTATTATATTATATAATATAAAAATCTAAACAGATAATATTTTAAACCTCCGAGAGTTGTATCTTTAATTTTATATGCTCATTATAAAATGATGATATCATATGATTATTGGTGGACGGATATGGATGAAATTTATGGTACTTTTCTATACATAAACAGCCAACGAGCATGCATGTGAATTTTCGTAATATTTTGTCTTGATTTTGTCGTTCGCATATAAATTTAAGGTGATGTAGAACTAAACACAAATAAAGATTACATTTCTTTGTCATTCGTAAACTAAAAATGCAAAAAAAAATTATTATATGCAATTGGTCGTTTTTCCAATATTCGAGCTATATCATATACAAATAGTATATTAAAAGATGAAAAACAATAACGATGATTAAAACCCTTTTTCGAAAATATGGTATATAAATTGATTATAAAATTAATTTACACATAACTTTTTTTTTGGGCATAAAAATTTTGATAGATTTTGCGCTGTTTCTATTTAAGATGACTTAAATAATTTAATTTGACCCCTACTTAAACTATTGATCTTATTGTTTTTTTATAATAGGATAACGTATGTGTATTGAATTTAAATTACACAATTAAATATTGCAGTAACTGATATACACTTTATAATGCAGTATTTTTGCATATTTTAATTGTAAGATCATATATTCCTTATCTTAATTTTTTAACATTTGTTATTTTATTTAGATGAATATTTTACATTTATTATAAATCTAAAATAATTTATATATTATGCTCCTTAATTTATGTAGATATTTATAATTATAAACTTTAATACTATCTGATTGTTATTTTATCCATAAAAACGTATTTTATGAAGAAACCGGTTGCAAAATAGTAGCGATAATTATTAATGAATCATAATATGTTCATATTTTAACGCCGCAAAATAACGACTATTATTTATTATAAATAATGAATTTCGCTATTTCTACAAAAAAATAATAGTTGAACAAATTCAATGTAAATCTATACCTTTACAACTTTCAAATATTACTTTGGATATAATAAATTATAAGAAAATTCTGAAGGGATAAGCAAAAATTCCAAACCTAAAATGTTTACTTGTAATTATATTTATTTCTAATTTTTAGTTTAATAAAGTTTTAATCCGCAAAGATAGAGTCATAATTTGCCGTTAATACCTTAAAATTATGACTAAATTGCGTTTAAAAAAAAGGATTAATGAATGAACGAAAAATTTTTGTATTCGTTTAAAATTTATTTTATTTAAAATATGTTAATGTTTGCTTTTTCGTTTTTTACTTGATCTTTAAAAAATGTTTTTGAAAGTATTTCATAAATTAATAACATGTTCAACCAATAAAAGAATAGTGTTTATTCGTGATAGGAATAATTTGTTTTTTTTTCAGCAAAGAAATGCACCTTTATCCCATGTGTACGTAAATACTATGTTTAAAAATCTCATATGTTATTTTTGTCGTCTAATTGAAAAAATTTATATGCTTAATACGTAACTAGATGTTAAATTAAAAAAGATGTTCATTAGTTTCCCTTTATCGTCTAAATTTAGTATTCTAGTAATGAAAGTTTATTCTAAGAAGATTATAATAAAAATAGGAGCTTATAATTTATAATTTTGCTATTAGTAACATTAAAAAAATATAAAAAAAAATAGATACCAGCCCTAATGTTATAAAATATCAGCGATTTAATTTTTTTATAAAATTAAAATTGAGCAAATATAAAACTTATCTGCGTCAAGCTCATCAAATCAAGTCAATAGAAGAAGGCATTAAATCACTCGAAAATCACTTATTAGGAAGTTTTAATATTGAACAGACTAGTTCCTCTATTCTGTAATATGATAAACATAAAATATATGCTTTGAATTGAGAATTAATATTGCTATTATATTATTATATGTAAAATTTAAAATAAAATCTTTTCTTTACTTGATTTATAAAAATGCTATCGAGTAGATTTTACAAGCTTTTTTATGATTCAGACCCAAAATACATGTTAAGATGAAATCTTCTAATAAAAAATACTTATAACGAAAAATAAGTTTGGGCATATTAAATGCTCAATCTGTTATAAATTTAAGAATTCCACTAATACCTCTAAGATTTAGAAATTCTTTTGTGTATAAATACTGTTCTTATTCAATAATAATGTGGGATATATTCGATTTGAATTAACATCTAAAAATAATATAGTAATTTTCATATCTATTGAGACAGCTTAATTGGAACAGGTGTTGCTTTCTAAAAAATTTTTACATTCACATTACACTGATATCAAAAAAACCAAAATAATTTTTATTTTGATAATATATTAGCTTCAAATCTTTGTAAATAAACATATACTCTTGGTCTTTTATTTTGGGTGTAATTTTAAATAAAGCTTTCTATTTTTTAAAAAATATCAAACTTCAAAAAACAACAACTATGCATGATTAGGCTATCATAAATTAAAAGAATGGGCATTTTATATACAAGTTATTGATCGCAAAATATAAGACGTTTATAATATCATCAATATGTTATTGCGTTAAATTTATTATTCACTCATCTATATTTAAGCGTCAAACGGTGAATTTTTTTGTCAGTTGATGTATAATAAAATAAGATATTAAATTATTTTTTATTACAAGTTTAATCTCTTACTATTTATTCCATCTTTTAGACAAAGCTAGTTATCAAGAGAATATAATAACTCCTTGATACATCTTATGACACATTCTCCTGATATATCTAAATCAACTTCACTTATTCTCTCGAATGAGATAAGTTCAAGTGTCTTGCTAAAAATAAAATTCAAAATATTTTTTGATTTAACCTTAGATAATTTTGCTGGTTTTTTTACTTTTTTATTCAAAAAGTTGTCAAATTTATTTTTTAAAATTGTGAGTTCTTGTCTTTCATAATCGTTCTATTTCCCAAAAATCATATAGTATGATTACTTAAGATCACAATTTTGTTTTGAAACAAAATTAATAAAATAGAACCTATTTGATTTCTTTTATTGTGGGTTTAAAGTTTCCTATTGCGTCTAAAACTATATATTACTATATTCAATATTTCTGATTTTGGAATACATTTTATTTTTATCTTTTTTATTCTGTAGTATTTTTTTCGATTTTCATTACCAATATGAAAAAAATTGATGATCATTCAGTTTATAAATTTTTTGTTTTTTTTCTGTAAAAGGAAATAATATCTACCATATAGTGATGTAGCTTTATTTAAAGCCTGATCATATATAACGCAAACTGTTATACGATATTGTTATAAATATAGTAAAGCAATATTATATTACAATATTGTCAAATTTAGGGAATAGAAACAAAATATTGTAATTGATTAAACAAGGAGATTCGGTGCTAAATATATGCCTGTCTTATACAAAAGCTTATATTTAAAAAGACCAAGCACTACATTTTTTTGTATTTATACTTATATTTGTTTTTTTTATTCCACACGAAAATTCTAAATCTAAATTCAATATATCAATAGGATGGGATTTATAATAAAATTGATATCTGTCCTTTGTTAAAGAAAAATAGTATTACGTCGTTTAAATTCTTGGATTTACTATTTCAAATTGCTAATCTTATTTTTACATCCATCCGTATGCTTCTTCCTTGTGTTCATAGTTATAATTGTTTCAATGTGCACCTTTTTGTGCATATGCAGACCTTGGTATTAAAAACTTGTTTGGTCAACTTTATGCCTTTGAGTAAAGAAATCTTTTTATAAACAAACTTTAAACAGATGGATACATTCATTTTTTTAGATTCTTGTTAAGAATTTTACACATTTAATGTCCAAAATTATACATGTATCTAAAAAATTATGATAGAAATTATGGTTCACATTTATGAAAACAAATCCATCTGAAAGGATTTCGGGTTATAAATTTATATATTTCTCGTATTTAGATAAAGGAAAAATCAGTTAAAATATTGCAAATTTAGTGCCTTGATAGTTTTTTTATGGGTCTAAATATATTATCTAGAACGTGTAAATTGTAGAATATATAGCTTTTTTAAATTTTTCAAACCTTTGTTGATTTCGAGTTTGTTTATAATATTCAAAGTTAGTTTATCGTTTGTAGGATTACGAATATTATGAGCATAAAGTTACAGTTAGAATTTAGGGAATTTGTATAAAATTAGACTTCCCGTAAAAAATTGCTATACAATAGAAACTATATAGTTTATTTTTATTTTGGGGGCAGAACTAGGAGATGTCTAAGAAATTTTCTTATAATATTGCATTTATTCAGATTGAGGTTTCATAAACTAATCACAGTCAAAATATTTACCACACCTTGTATATAGAAGATTGTGCCAAAAAATTTTGGTATTGACATTATAAGCTATGCTTGTATAGTGTTTATAACCTCGTGAAACTAGAAGTAGCCGTAAAAGACATCGAATTGTGCAAATATTATGTATAGGAATTATTAAAGTGTATTAAGAATTGTGAAAATCATTATAAGATTCTAGATTTCATTGGTGGTGTAAAATTCGATCTGTAATCTTATTTATTTCATATTTATTTTTCCGTTTCTAAAATGATTAAACGCTCTGTGAGTACTTTTCACTTAATTTTTTTTTAAAATGTGATTTAAAGATACAAAAAAATAATGATTACGTAGAAACGTAGACAAAGATATTTAAAAATTCATAAAAATAATGGCGCAATGTTATATTTTACGATAATATCATTCTTAATTATTTAAATAAAAAAATATAGAAATTAAATAAAAACCGAATTTATAATATAAAGAGGCAGCAAAAAACAGTAAACTATGTAAATAATTTTTACCTTTTTTTAGTTTCTAAACGTATTAATGCGAAGATTAATATAGTATAGAAAAACATGATAAAAGGTTAGTAAAATAAGCGTTAATCATTGGATATAACTAATATAATGGATAAGTAAGCACCTATCAATCAAAATGAATATAACAGGTGATTAAATATGTATCCCTACAATTAATATTTTGTACGTGTGTAATCTTACCATTTTGAACCAATTTAATTTTATGGATACACTATTTCGCAAAAAATGAAGGTTATTGCATTACTATTGAAAATTTATATGCGATGGTTTTATTAATAAATATAATTAGATACTTAAATTTGCTATGTTTTTTATTTTTTATTTGTACAAGGAAAAAACATTAAAGTACAAACTATTGTTTTCTTTATACCATTTTTGACTGTGTAATATATTATAGTTTATGCTTTATACAAAAATGTTATACATAATTAATTTTTTCAGGTCAAATATATATGTTGAGCATAAAAAACGAGCTTTTTACACAGCGAAAATATTAAAATATTTTTTTACTATTATATACAATTGTTTATTAAAAAAATATATAGAGAGTATTACTTATGCTATGGTAAATTAATATTTAATAAAAATTAAGCTCAGTATAATTAAATAAAGGTTAAAGGGCTGGTTTGATTTTATGGAATTCATCGCAAAAATTTATTATTGTGTTCTTTACTTGTGAAATTATCCTATAATTTTTTCATAAACACATTTCCTTTATCTTTTTTATTTGCATTATCTTTCTTTAATTTAATCAAATTAAAATATATTGAACATAATTTAAACACAACATCTTAACAATTTAATTCTAAATCAGTGTTTTTTTTTAATATTTGATTATGAATTAGAGTTGTTCTTAATACCTATTTTTCCCTTCTCATATTAATGATTTACTGAATACATCCAATAAATCCAATAGTAAATGATTCTGTTGCTATTTAATATATGTTTTGGCTTTAATTGATTTTTCTTGTTAAGGCTTGGCTATTCTTATTGCTCATGAACCATAAATAAATTTTAATTTTATATCCGGCCTATTTCACTGAGGGTGTTCCTGTATCTATCATCCCCCCTTTTATGTAATATTTTGATTAAATGCATAATTTAATAATTAATTAGACTTAATACAAAATGCTGATTTCAATCAGCGCGTCACTATATATCTCTATAATCAAATGTTTTTTATAATATTGCTATATATTTTTCTTTCATATATATCATATTGATAGTTTATTTATACTGTAAATTTACCAAACACATAGCGGAAATCTTATTTGACGTGTATCTGCATTTTATTGACATCAGAATATTATTTTAGCTCATTATAATATATAAGGTCAAAAAAAGTTATATAAAATATTATTTGTGTATTTCGTTGAATATTTGATCTAACCTAGTTAAATATCTTTGACGTTAGATAAATGGACTGAAGAAAACTGTTATTTTTTAAAATTCAATGTACACCTGGATTTAATTATAATTCAAGATTTGTTTTTTCTCGCATATTCTAGGTTGAAATATAATACTTTCTATTTATAAAAATATTGAAGAAACAATTCTTGTAAAATCAATCTGTAAAATATATTTATTTTATTCAACCAACTTCCATTATGGTAGAATTTAAAAATTATATAATTATTATATGCGCTGTAAATAGAATTTCATTAACAAAAATTATAAATTGTAATTTTTTTGTGCTTCCCAATTAAGATTATAACGGATTTTTGCTCTGTTTGAAAGATATATCTGTTTCGTATTTTTATCCATTAAAATAGTAGATATGTACAAAACAAAATTTAATTCGTAATATATAAAATTTGATCTTTTTTGTTGATGTTTAACAAATTGAAAAACATTAAACTACTTTTAATCAAAAAATCTGTTAAAAAAGCACATAAAATTTAAGGAAGAATTATCTTTTTTGCACACGTTAATTTAAAACAGAAATCGGACCGGTTGTTTAGTAGCTAGACTTTGAATATTATACATCTATATCTGAAACGAAGTTTATTGCCTTAATATGTATAATGAAACAAATAGTTCATTTTATAATTATATACTTCTTGTTTATAAAAACTTATCATATTTTGTTAGTAAAATTATTTGAAATTGATCAAATTTATGTTTTAAACAAAGTTTTATGTAGTTATGCTGTTTTTTGCTGAATTAAAGTGTTTAGAAGTTTTGAATATAATGTTTTGGAGTATTTATAACAATGTCTCATTGTATTTGCAATATTTATAAATTCATTTGCGATAATAAAATAAAAATCATATGTTTCTTTACAATGTTTCAACAAGACGACATTTTAAACTATACGTATTCGTAGAGATTGAACAGATTTAATTGTTGTAATTAAATGACATTTGTAGTAGGTTGTAAATGAATTCTATTTCTCCACAATACTTTGTTATATATTCAATCACAACAGCGAATAATGCGTGTGAATAAAAATTTAATCAATAATGTAATTACCCTCTTTTATTGGTCGTAAATCGACAAAATCTATCAAAGAAAATGTATTAACGACTTTTAAACGGTTACTTTAATAAGTTTGCGTAGTTTTTTAGAAATTTATTTTTATGATAATAAAAATCAAGTTTATTATAGATTTTGTGTGTGCTTTATGGAATTATTAATTTTAAAGAATTTCGCCTTCAAAAGATGCGAAAAAATTTCATTGCGCTTTTTTAACACATAAGTAATGAACAATTACTTTCGATCGTGATCCTAAAATTGCTTGGTAATTTGCATAAACGGAAATATGTTAACGACAGCGAAACTCCTGAAACAGATGGTATTTGTTACGAATCTGAATCATTAAACTTGTATAAATTATCTTAGGTACATAAATGTTATTATACATATATTCTATATTAAAAGGATGGTTTTTGACGTAAAAAACTATACATACATAGTAATAAACCCATGAATAACAGGATATAAAATATACGAGAGCTTTTGTGACTATAAAGTCCCAAAAATAATATTTTAAATATTACATAGTTATTATGGGATAAAAAAGAAATGTGGATGAACGATTTGTATAATGCTTTATCAAATTACGGTTTTTATATATAAATATTTTATAAATATTGTCTGTAACTAGAGAACTAATATATGGTATATTTAGTAATGTTACCATATTTTAAAGTTAGATTTAGACATATAATACTTATAAAGTAGCAATTGTATTAGAACTTTCATCATTGTTTTTTATTTAATGATTACGAACCCTCGCAAAGATAATTGATTTGTCAAAAATAAAATTTTAATAATTATTATTAAATATAATATTATGGTTTTAAGAACAGACCTAAACGTGTAATTATCCCAAAAACGTTAATTTAGAACTTTAATTATATTAACTTATTCTTTAGCGAAGATTGTATCATTTTTAAATTAAAATTTACATTACATAGCTAGATAATCGAATATTTGTGGTTTTTTGCTAATTATATATATAATCGGTTACAATTAGAGTTGAAACAAATTATGTTCAGATTTAGTGGAACGATGAGAACGATAGAGCTTCTATAATACAATATATATTATATATCATTATATGCAATATGTTTTGAATTTTACAAAATTGTCAATGTATTATTCAAGTTTTCACCATTATTTAATCCTTTTAAAGTATACGATCCTGATAATGCTGTCTATTTTTTAAGACATGGATAGACTATTTTAACCCCGCAAAATAAATTTCAGAAATTTTTTTATTTCTCCTGGTTTTGCATTTTTTTGATGATTTATTTATTTAATTAGTTCAATGTCTTCATAATAAATTATAGAGTTTAATATTAAATGAGTCAATTCATATCGAAAAGATAATTCTGTTTCTATTTTCGACCCCTCCGTCAAACTCAGCGCCGCTTCAGGAATTTATACTGTTTTAAACGATTTGAATGAATTTATTACGAATTTAATCATACTAGTACAATTCTATTTATTTTTACTGGGGTTTTAATTTTCTTTTTATCGATTTTATCTATTTAGACGTGGTCAGCCCATTGGAAATATTGCACAATCCCTTGATACATCTTTTGACACCTTACGCCGATCTATCTTAATCAGATGCTCTTCTTCTCATAAATGAGATGAGTTCAAGTGCCTTGTGTTGTATGAGAGTTTGCCTGTATGCGTCTACTTCGTACGGAATTTTTAACTCATAATAGTACAAATCACAATAATAAATATTTTAATACCACCTTTTCTATTTTCATGCAGATTAATACACATGAATATTTTTAACACATAAAAAATGAGATTTCGAACATTGACACTTTTTTACTTTTGTTAATGGTAAAAAATGCATGCTATTGTGATATTCATCTTTGAAAATCAAATAAAATTTCCAATTTATACGATAATAAAAAATACTATTATAGAATTTTATTCGACATATTTCAAAATTTAGTTTCATATTTATGCTGGTTTTTAAATTGTTATCCAAGAGATAAAACATTTATATATTCTAAACGTACGAATAGATGTATTTTCGACAAAAGAGAGAAATTACAGAGTCAATTGTTAAAAAATAAATTTACAGTGCTTATTTTGACCTATGAATTGTTTTTATTATAAAAATACAATATAGACTGTATTATCGTGTTAATTATAATAAATTCAATGGTCATATGTTTAAAAATTTTTAAGTAAGAACAAACTGAAGCCTAAACTAGAAATCGAAGATAATTAATAGAATGAATTACCATACATTTAAATGCACAATATGACTATAAATAGATCCGTATTTTCATTTTAATTTATTGGGAAAGGTAGTGGTTAAATGTGTCTTTTTAACGATATATTTTTTAAGCAAAATTTACAATTTATTACAAAACAAAACCATTAAAAATTTAAGTTTATAAAATTTTACTAAAGCTAGATTCTTCTAGATCAACATTTTATAATAATATTGGAATTTAAAATAATTAAAATGTGGATAGCATATTGAAAATCAAGATAAAAAGTGGATATAGAGCTTATTTTATAACAAAGAAAACGGGAAAAATATATGTTTTAAATATATCTAAATAATTTTAAACTCAGAAATCATACATATTATCCATTAATGTGTTCTTTTTTTCGGGTATAATTATCTAGTTAGAATATTGCTATTGCAAAAATAAAAAAAGCAGTCAGAAATATTAAAAGGTATGATTTTCTGCATCATAAATCTAAAAACTGTATAGATATTTGTTTTAAGCGTGAGCTGGTGTGTAAAAATACACCTTGAATAACATATATTGTAATAGTTGTGCAATCTTATCCGCGTATTTAAAAAATTATACTATACTATATATAAATCGTATCTTAGCGGTGTAAACTGTGCATCAAATTGTTAGAATAGCAAACAATAAGATTTTCTCTCGTATTGGTAGTCATTTTCACAATTAGTATCAACAAGATGCAAAAAAATCTTCGCATTAAATAGCATAGTATATTAAAAATTGTAAAAACAATAGAATTCTTACCTATAATAGACCATTGGCATTTTGTTACGCGCGAAATATTGTATAAGATAGCTTATGAATAATAGTATATTATATCTCAAAGATATATTGCAAATTCATCTATATTAAGCATAAGTAAAATTATTTATCGAATTTAGCGGTATTTCACTGCTCATAATGCACAAAAAACTAGCATATTACGAAAACTTATGTATTTTGCCTTTATAATAGGCTACCTTATGTTTATTATATAATTTTATTGCTAGATTTGATGAAATATGAATACATCAAAAAACTTATGTACCAATAATAAATCCCATAGAGCCAATGATTCTGACTTCAATAGCTACTAAAATACGAGAGACAAAATTTTTATCTTATGTGTGTAAAAGATAAAAATAAAATTTTGATACCAAATTCGCACTTTTTATATTTGGTTTAAGATCGCTATTACATATAGTTTATTATATATTAATGAAAAGAGTAGTAAAATATAACTTAATATACATTATATTATAGAATGTAATCTTGTTTAAAATATTGATTTGTGTAATAATATTATTTTGAAGTACATCAATAAAATCAAACATTGCCTTCAGAGATTAGTAAAATCAAATTAAAAATAGATGTGTACAAAAATATGCGATATTATTTATTGCAAAATCGTGATAAAATTTGAAACAAAACACACCATTATAAATATAATTACTATACAGTTTTTTTATAAAATTTTCGAGTTATATTATATAGATACCAAACAAATAAAAAGGATACAAGATGTTATAATATTTAAACTTTTATTCGACGATGGCTCTGATATTTATAGTAAAAGCCAACTAGGGTATGTATATAGTGCTTATCTTGCAAATTAAAATTCATTGTTAACAAATCTTTTAATTAACTATATTACATTTATGTTTTCTTTTTTAATTTTAAAATCTGCATTACAAACCGCCTTTATATATTTTATTTTATATATAAAAATTTTATATAGCTATTTACAACCATTTCAAGTAAAAAAATTGGCCAAATGGCAAAAAAAATAAAATTTTGTTTTTAATTTTTTTTTAACTATAGAAATATCTACATCAAAATATAAAAAAACTCGTTCGATTGATCTATGATATAATATTATTTTCATATAAGAAACACATAACAAGTTTGTTGTCAATATAAACTTATTCTATGAATTATCTAATTTAATATTTTTAAGCTATAACATATTTGAAATAGTTCAAAATTTAATAGACGAAAATCTCAGCACAATGCTACTATAGGCATTTTATATGATTTTATAAGGATATTACATATGATCTAAAGATACTTTTAATGTAGATTTCAGCAAAAAAATACATAATTTGGTTATATTAATGATAACTGGATTGATATTCTTGCCAAAGCACTAAGAATGTTTTGTATATGTAAAAATAATAGTTGTTGTGTATTATTTTTATATATGATTGATAAAATTTAATATAATATATATCTTATTTTATATATTAGCTGTTTAATTATTTATTATCGCCTTTTTAAAATATTTTATACTTACATATTTTGTCAAATTATTATATCGTTTATCTAAAATATTTTTTTGATATGTAGGTCATAAGCTTTTATATATAATTTGAAATCCGTTTTCTTTGTTTTTATATCAGTTTATAATTCAAAATATGTGAATAATATTTTAGCAGAAATATTAAAGGGTCTAAAAATCATCGCACGCAAAACATTATTAAATTTCGAACTCGTATTATTGTCGTGACTACAAATATACAGAAAACAATATATAGTATATAATTAGTAATAAGATTTTGGCATTATGTATTTTATTTATAATGACTCTTAAACAACTTTACACATTTTCAGTAAGCAAGGGAAGGTATGCAGCCAACATTAAAATAATAACGATGTTTACTTGTAGCAAAAAACCAATAATATACTCACTATCATCAGACTTGTTTATAACTGAACAAAAAGAAAGAATTTTGTCAGACATTAAATATCCAAAAGATTTTTCTAATCCGATAGCATTATGTTGTAAAAGAAAATTTACTTTGTATAATTGACACATAATAAATATTTATATACCTTTCCACGGCACATTTTCAGTAATTATAAACCAGAAAAAGTTATCCAATAAATTAAGAAGATAAGAAGCATTTCAGTCTTCACACTAGATTTGTTTATTTTATGGGTACAATTTACTTGGAATGCGAGAAAATACGACTTTGAATATTTTAGATGAATTTTGCGCATTTTTATATGCCTTTTACAGTTTTATTTCGATTGAAAATAGAAGCCTAGATTTATACGAAAATTTTGCTTTCCTTCAAAACACAGTTTTTGTAGCGCCGTCAACCAAATATACATAAGCAACTGTCTACAAATATTTACAGAAACGTATTTTATTTTTAACTAATAAAAAGTTTTTGTTAAAAATAATGAATCGAAGATTTTACTAGATTTTGTATTTAATTTAAGAATTGATATAAAATATTTGCCATTCAAAATAGAAACTATATCACGTATTGTTTTTATACTAAAAAAATAAGCGAAATAATCATTTAATACTTGTCTAAAACAAAATCTTTGACTTGAAATTTTTCAGCAAGAAAAATAAAAAAAATTGAATTAATGATGATAAAATTTACAAATGATCAATTTGGATTTCCTATGATTTAAAATTGTAATCTACAATATTAAAGAATTAAATGCCTTTTTATTGTAAAGTAATTCTTTAAATTATAATGTTGTTGAATTTTTACGTTTTTCTGGACCTTTTATCATAAAATATTCCTGAACGCATATTACTTTCAACGTTATAATATATAAATAATTATCTGCTATACTGATATTATGCCAGAGTGATATATTTACATCAATGTTTAAAAAATATTCATATATACAAATATACTCGCTGTATATTTTTTAATTTTCTTTTTATAATAATATTTGAATATTTTCTTAATATTATATCATGCTTTTTAAAAACTGAAATTATAAAAAAATACAGGTATCTAGGAGACAAACATCGACCAATTTTTATATTTTGAAGTTATTAAGTAAAAATAGAAGAAAATAAAGGAAAATGCAATTAAAATAACATAATTGCATAAAACATTTGATTTGAATATTTATTGATGCACAAGTTTCAATAAAAGTATCATGTATGTCAAGCAAAAAATCACGCCTCAAAAACTTTCAATATACGTCTAAAACACACAAGAAATCATTTTCAAGTATTTTTCTAGATAAAAAGTTTATATGCGCTACTACTTATGTTGCCACCTTAAATTCCATTATATATAACATATGTTATTTAGTAGCAGCAAAAAATATTATATGTTATATGATATTTTATTACCGATTAAAAATAAATTATCTTAGATGCATTAAATTAAAATTGATATATTATATCTATAAATTCTTAAACACAATATAAAAAAGTTTCCTAGTAGATTTTAGGTTAATGTAAAATATTTTTCTATTTATAATATTGAAAGATTCATAAAGTAATAAATTGAACACATTGAGCATGCAAATAATACATCTATTACTAAAAAAAATAATTAAAGGCTTGCTAAATTGCAAAAATATAAAATATTGTTTTTTACGTTAAGATAATTATATAATTTGTTTATTCTCTTTCGAAATCAGTATATTTGAGATTTTTTAATGAGAATAGGCTGTGTTTTGAGATTAGAATTTAAAAGACATAAATTATATTTTTTGATAAAATCTTGTCATATTATTATATAAAACAAGCCTAAGTGACTTTTTTTTTATAATTTACATGTATTGTATATCATATGCGTATAAAAATTATACTTAAATAGGTTGTATTTAAATGATAAAAAGGAGAAAAGTTGCGAATTATTTGACATTTGAGTCATTTAAATTTGTTTTGAAAAAGATATTTTTTTGAATTAAAATTCTTATTTTTGTAGCATATAGAGAAAAAATCAAATTATAAATAATATATACATCTAATTTATTAATTTTTAGCGGCTAGTCGCATTTATAATAGTGTATGTTGTCTATATTATCACAAATTTATGTTTGATGATGGTAAAAAATGTAATATATCAGATTTTATATATAATATACCCAAAAAAGTATATTTTATAGGATTAGATGTGGTCTTTTCCTGATATATTTAATGTTAAATTGTTTTTCATTATATATATTATATACAATTTACGTTTTTTGATGCAAATATAAAATAATCATGCAATATATTGTTAGTTTGATCATAAAAATGCATTTTTTTCCTAGTGTTTTGCACTCTGTATATGAAAAAACACCAAAAAACAATACCTAAAGTTACTGGAGTGATTAATCTATATTACGGATGTTGTAATAATCTAGATATGAATATATCATTTTTAAAAATTATGGTAATTCAAATCACCCAAAAAATATATCTCATATAAAGATAACTTTTTAGTATTTGGCCGATAATGTGTAAATTTACGTTTGTTAAATTGTATATATATCCTAGGTATATGAGAAAAAATAATAAAAAGCTATAAGAGGCAAATATGTAAAATATTCATACAAAATGTCAAAAAATTAAATTTAATCTTTTCTTATCTTAAAATATGATTTTATATAAATATATTTTTTTGCATTAGCAGTTAACTATATGAATTATACATAATAACCCAATACGTAAAAGCCTCTTCTTGCAGAGACTTTCTTACAGTCATATTTTTATTAAAAAAATCGCAATCAAAAAGAGCGTAATAATTATCTTAAATTTAAAACTTTTAAATTGATTTTAATCCAATAAAATTCTGTTTTTTAGGTCATAAAACTCGTTTTTTTTGACAGTGATGATTAATAGAGGTTTTATATTTTAAAAGGTATTTAAAAGACACTTCAAACATAAATAACTCGTTTGTATATAAAATTACTGTCTTTGATTTTTTTAACAGCAATATGTTCTAATACTGCACTAAACATGCACAAATCTTAAGAAATAAAACAATTGAGAAAACATATTTATAATGCATATTTACACTTGAATATAAGTTTTTTTTAAAACCTTTTTTTTTCTAATGAATTTTTCGAGCTTTAATTTTGATGCAGAATATGTAATGTTTTGATGGATATAAGATTCTAATAGATCCGTAATACTGGTTTACAATAGTAAAGCTAATAAAAAATGTACAAAAAAAATTTTACGTTTTGCATACTATACTTTTATCAAAAAGAAATTTTTTTTGTCATATATTTTATTGCTAAAAACCATATGTTTGTCTTTAGAAACCTTTTTTTTTGTTTCTCTGTTTCTCCATCACTTGTAAATCTTTTACGAAAAATTTTCTAATCTATAGATTTGTTGTTATGCATTGTACTAATCCATATTTTTCAATTCTTGCTCCTTCTTAAGCGGGTTTTTATACTTTATAATAGTTGATTTTTATTATTTCGATAACGACAACCTTTTCAATTTAGAATTATATGCTATTTATATCCAATATGAATTTATAGCCTGAATTTAAGACTATTATTATATTTCGTAATAATATTATCACAAAGATTGCAACCTTACATTAATCGGACATAAAAATACATCAAAATTTGTTTACTATATTTTAATCTACATTTTCATACATCATTGTTGTGTGACTACAAATATATATATAGTGTGACAATATAATCTTATATGAAAATCTATAATTATTCTATTCAATTTATTCTTAATGAAAAAGAGCGTATTAGATGCACCTGAAATGCACATGTCGATTATTATGTGCTTTTTTATATTACTGAAACAAAATAATATTAATAGAATAAGCTTTATTTTGCGCTGACAAGCTTTTTAATATAAAAATTATAATTTTTAATGCATTATTCAATTCATATATTTGTATTCCGTTTTCAGCTAAGTTACTAACAAATATTCAGGGTATTTTTTATTGTGATGCTGTCACTATTGGTACCGCCATTAGTTCTGAATTACTTGTTATTATAGTTGATTATATGGTAAAATAAAATTTGTGCATATTTTATAATATGAAGCCATTGCCTTATTAATACAAAAAAATAGAATGTTTAGATTCTCTGCAAAGTTTTGTGCCATTTTTCTGCCAAAAAAGTTATATAAATCTATTTCTAAACATAGAATCTATACTTATAAATGAATATAACGGGTATTTAAAATTTTAAAACACAAACTAAAAAGGTTTCGGATAAAACAAGAATTCTCATATTTCCTCGATTATACGTATTGTCTTAAGAGTATATAAAAATGTTCATTTTGCTATTCTTTATAATAATTGATAATTTTATTGTTTTAATACACGGTTTATGTGCTGATATTGGAATAAATTAGACAAAAATTCAGACTTATAAAACAAAAAAATGTTCTGCTCTGAAAATTGTATAAATTGGTTTCATATGTAAAGTATTTTACAAATATTTTACCCTTAAATGATGATTTCTTGCAATAAATATATATATATGATATCAAAAAATAACATTTAACTTGCAATAGGCACATAAAACTATAGAGAAGTTGAAGTTTAATTACGCACACACATGAATAGCCGATCTATGGATATTAAAACTATTTGTAAAATTTTAAACTGAATATAATTTGTATTTTTTTATGCTGATAATCGCAATTTTTAATTTTTTTTTAAATTACAAATTTTTCCTTCTAAATCTAAGCAAAATCTAATATATTCTGTGTCTACACGCACAAAAACATATTTTACATGTTTTTCTTTATATTTTATTCCTAGCAAGTAGAAAATTACTAGAATGTAATATTTTGTATAACTAAACATGTATCATTATATTTCACTATAATTGAAATTATTGAAAATTCGCAATATCAAACAAAAACATTTTGCTGATAATCTATACACCTGCATTACAATATTCTTTGAAAAAATAAACTTTTATTTTTTTTATAAAATTATTTAGAAGACTATGCTATATATGTGTTTTTTAATCCTGACAATAAAAAAATCAAAAAAATTTATTTTTAGTTATAATTTACAATATCTAAAATTTTCTTTTTAACAAGATAAAGTTTATTTTAAAGTATTTTTTTCTTTGATATTACGACAAATCTTGCATGATTTGTACATCTTTAATTTTATTTTGCAATTTTAGGCTTTTTATGTTAATATGTACGATATTTAAATCAGGAAAAATGAACTACTACTGTATAACCATTAGGATTCTTTAAAAAAGACATAAAACGTAAAACCCAATTATACCTATAAAAAATATTAAATTGTACATTTGACTGCCCATCATACACGCAAATCTATATTTTTGAATGCATCAAATAAGTTTTTTGATATTTTTTTTGCTGGTGGTCATTAATATTGCCACAAACAAATAATCTCTGTACCATACAATAAAATTTCATACCTTTTATCTTTTAAGTTATATAGCCCTTTTTATATAAGATTACAAGAAATATATATAGAAAGGTTTTTTATATGTTTTAATCTTATAATAATGAAATTTTTTTAATGATAATTACCATTACCTTTATATATATCTCAATCATCTTCGTAAAATCTCTCATATTCTACAAAACAAAAACTAGTATTTATCTTGTAGTTTAGAAAACAACAATGATACACCGGATGCTTTTAGATGGCACCATAATAACCAATATAAAAGTTAGTTTATTTATATGCTGAATTTTCCTGTAATCATAATATTTCTTGACTTACTTGTTTACGTGATTTACTATACAATCTAAATATATTTTTTTTTTATCATTAGAACTTTTTATATGATATCTAATTTTATAAAGTGCTTTTTGATTCTCATTTGCTGTGATTTAAAAACAAATTAATGTCAAAACTAATGTATTTGGCACTTTATAACTTGTTTTATAGCTTTATCATATTAAAAATATTATTTATGTAGCTAAAACACACAAAATATGATTTATATCTCTGCTATTTGAATATATTGTTTGAAAATAATTTTTGCATATCTTACATATAAAAAACCGTCTATATATACGTTAATTCGGCTAATTTATGTTTCATATGATTCACATTATATTTTGAAATTACAATAATAATAAAACTAAAGTCTTCATGCTTTTACCATTAAATCGTGTTTTATAATCAAGAATTCAAAATTTACTATCTATTATGATAGCTTAAGTCTTAAAGGCCAATATGATGTAATAAACTTCTTAATACAATAACACCTAACTCAAATTTTCAATATTTCTTATTCCTATTCCATTTTTACAGTCATAGAATTTGGAATAAAAATTTCGCACCTAAGGCATAGTTTTTCATACTTTAAAATTAAAAAAGTATGTTTTATATGAAACCCCCAAATATTTTTACAAAAGTAAACTACAGAATATAATACCCTTGAACTCATTTTAATCTATCGATCTATAAATATTTAGCAAAAAAGTGGCAATTATATTATTATAATATAGTTTATACACATAAAATCAAGATTTTTATCATGATTTCTGTAATATTGATATAATGCAATTTCTTTATAAGTTAACCTGAGATATTTGTTTAGTTTCAAAATTTTCACAACAAAGAATGGTACTTTACGCTATTTTTATGTAATTAAGCTTTATAATATATTTCTTTTTATTTTTCGTATAATGCATCACATTTTTTTGCCTAAATTGACATATAGAAAGCCACTTGCATATAATAAGATATTTTCAATTATATTATAGCTTTTTAGAATCATCAAACTGAAATTATGGCAAAAAAATATTAGTTATAAAATTTAAATATAATAAAACAATTCGATTGAAATACGGTTGAATTATAATTCTAATAGCACAGGATTCGATGTATGTTATATTTTTACCGTTATTTTACACTTTATATATATAAACAGTTAATGGAACGTTTATTTTTAGCCGTTTATCGTTATATAATTTACATGTTTAATATACAGCAATAAATTCTAACTTATAACCGATGGTTTATGTAAGTGATTATATGAATATTTTTTTTTGCAAAAAATAATCAAATAAATATATACAAAATGTAAAAAAAAATTGAGTTTATATGATAACTTTGACAAATAATGTTTTAAATACATATTTAAAACTATAAGTATGCATATTATCAAAACTTATAACTACAATAATATCTTCTGAATGTCGATTGTTATTCAATAACTCAATAGAATTTTTTATTGAAAATCTTCTGTGCTTAGTATAGTTTTCTATTTATTATTTTCTATTGCAATTTGTTTATATTTAATGAAACTTTTAGGTCCAAATTTATTAAAATCATTCAAAGATTAGAAATCTTAAAAAGATTGTTTTTAATAAAAACGTATCATTTTTTAAACATATAATAATTTTAATTTTGTATTCTATTTAAAATATTTTATTTTTGCATTTATTTATCTACAAGTATAAAAAGGCAATTTTTTATATAGTTATCAAAGAAAAAAGTTTTGAAACATTTGAATTCTTGCAAGTATGCTACATCTAGCATTTATAATGTTGTTCTAGAATTTCGAATATAGGAATTATACAAGAAAAAACAATTGAAAGTAGAATTATCTTGCATCAAGAATAAATCTCTTATGTTGATATAGTTAGAAGATATATTTAATATTTTTTTTAGCATTCAACCTCAAAATTTTATATTATTTATGTTTTTCCTGAAAATTAACATATCATTTTGCCTATAATTTGTTGAAAGAATTCCAATTTCTCGGATTTCACGCAAATAAAAAATATAAAATCAAAGAAGAGTATAAAATTTGTGTATTATAGGGGAACATTTGATCAAAAAAATTGATTATATATTATATGTCCCTGCATGACATCTACACTTTGGAAATCTATATAATTATCATTATGATATTAATAACCGGCAGATGCGAAAAAGGCCTTAAAGCAAAGTATTTTGAAAAGATAAGAGTTGCCATAAAAGATGCATTTTATCAGAATATAGTCTATAGTAAGATTTCCTTAGGAACGAAGAAATATTTTTCAAAAATTTCCGAAAAGAAATAAACTACAATTCCGAAATTAATTATAGCATTATCATACTTTTCAAATCATAAAATATGGCGTTAGTATGCTCATAATATTGTCATAATATACATTTTATAAATTTTAGATTTATATCATGGAGCATGTGGTAAATTACGTGTTTTCTATACGGTTAAATTAAGGTCAATGCAAGATATTTTCGGAGGATATAACATTAAATAAATCTACAGATGTTTTATTTATATAATAAAACATATAATAGACGTTAATATTATATATAAGCCGCAAATCTGGCAGCCTTGTTGAATTTTAAAGAAGTATATTATTAAGACATTTATTATCTGTAAAATACATGTGTACCTGTTCCAAGCCGGTAAATAAATTTCAGATTTTAGTAAAAATCGAGCATATGATCCACGATCTATGCATCTATTTTGCCCAATATCATATAACCAATCTTCAAAAAATTTTGAAGCTATAAGATTGTAGGTAGGTGTAAAAAGTCTTTTTCTTTAAATCTTGTTTCTATATTTGATTTATTAATAAAAAGAATTCTTAGCTTATAAAATTATGCATATTCTTATAAAAAAAGGTTTTAGTATACATTTAGCATATAAATTAACACATAAAATCTTATGTGAAAAAAGAAAAAAAAACTAAAATGTTATATGAAAAAAAAATTTATTCCATGGCACTGAATATAAGAAACCACAGATTAATTTACAAATTTAATACTGGATGTGTAATATTTTAACATTTGTTGCATCATTATAACAGTGTTAAAATTTCAATATAAGAAATATCAAATTGATTCTTATAAAAAAACAATAAAATAGAATAGCTAAAAATAAAGTAACAAATTCGAAAACATCAAAATATGTATATATCAATGGAAAGTATTTTGGTGATTATAAGTCTGTTCAAGATTCTTATATAGCACATATTAAATAGCAATAACGCTGTCAAAGCCCTTCGATTGCATGTGGTAAATCATCTTTAACTTTTTTAGACTCATTTGTTATATAGACATGATATATATTATTCAAAAAAACAAATTCTTTTATAAATATTAAATAAATTTAGTTCATATCGAATATCTAAAATCTATTAAAATATCATAAATTCTTAAATTTGGCAAAAACTTTTTTTTTCTTCTATTTTAAACAAGTTTTATCTTGACAACAATTTTAAGATGTAAAATAAATATTTTATAAAATCGGTTTTTATAATTATCTAATCTGAACGTAAATAATGCACCATTTCTATGTTTATTTCTGGTTTAATTTTGTGTTATGGAAAATAAAGCATTATTTTGGCTCCCTCATTTTATTTTTCAGAACAATTCGAACCTTCTATTATAATTTAATGATCCCACAAATGAGACTTATTACTATCTTATATGTAACAGATCTCGATTAACAACCGAAAGCATTATATTTTTTATAATTGCATTTCTGACTACACTTTATATAACAAAAAATATAATTACTGCCAAATAATTATCTATATGATTCGGCAGTAATTGCCAATATCATACAAAACATGTGAATATATTATATAATTAACGGTTTCAAAAAAATATTGCTTATGATTCTTCAGAAATGATATATGAAGCCAAGCTAGTTCATACCTAGCACCTTTTGTTAAAATTAAAAGTATAAATATATCCCACAAAACAGATTAAAGAGTACATCACGAAAAAAAGCCTAAAAAATCGAAAAATTACAAGTTTCAGATCTAATAATATGATCAGATCAAAAAAATTTGGCATTGTATTATTGTGCAGCAAAAAGTACTTTTTTAATTTCTATATGCTTTTCAAATGTATTTTGTGCCAAAATAGCTTATCTAAATTGGTATTATTCGGTAATAGTATATATTTATCCCTATTTCAATGGCATTTTTTATGTATGTTAAATGCAAAAAAAAATGCAGATTTGGTTTTTCAAAATTTTATGTGGATCAAAGTCGAAATTTCTAACGATTATTATATTTTTAGGTGTGTAACATTTATACATCCGATTTATTGGGTTTAAACAATTTATTATAACATCGATTACCAGTTTTATGTATAGTTTTTATCATAATATGCGCTCTGATTCGCCTATAAACTAACGGAATCGACTATGGTATGCATTATATATGTTTCTTCCCTTATGATAAAAAAAAAAGAAAAAAACGAATGATAATTAAGCCCTTCAAAAAAATAAAAATAACATTTTTACTAATATAAGCATTCTTATTCAATGATTTATAAACAAAAAGATCTATTCGATATAATCTGTTTATCATAGTGGAATATATATACTATAAATATGTTGGAATATTTAGTATAGAACATAAAAATATAATGCTCACTGATACTATTTGAAATGTACCAAAAGACCAATTGAAATACCATGCCGTATTTTTTTAACATAACAGGACAAATACATGTTTTTTTTGCGCACAAATTATTCTATTTTTAGTGCATTAGTTCGATCGAATATTTAATCAAATTTTTAATTTAGGAACATACTATAGAAACATTCAAATTCATCAAATATGAAGTATAAATGTATATCAAAGATAATACGTATCCCATTTAAATATATACACTGTGTTCTACATGGTATAATATTCTTTAAAGAAGGGCACAATCATAATACGCAATAAAAACTGGAAAACATTGCTAATATTTATATTTTTAAAAACTTACTTAAATAAAAATAAGGTTTTTTAACGTATATTAAACATTAGTATCTCAATTTTTTACGATGTATCGGAGAATTAGTTGGAATGAAAATAAAAACTATCAATATTTAGTTTATTTTCCTAATTTCATATTTTAAAAATATGTTTTCCATTATTTCTTTTTTACGAGATGTGTAAGTCAATTAAAACAATACATTTTTATATCAAGACAATTTATGCAGCAAAACAAAATATAAATAATTGAATAATAGTAATAAATTTTTACTTTAGACATAGCTTTACAAAACTTTTTTATTTTTAAAATGCATTTTTGTGGTTTGCATTGTATAACTTAGATATAAAAATAAATTTGTTTCATAAATTTCTATATGAAATCAGATCTTGATATTTTTTTCAAGGCTCCATCCTTTATACAAAAATTACTGTTTTACACTGACTCAATAATCGAAAACAATATCTTGAATATTTTTAAATATTTATAAAATAAAATCTGGTATTGTTTCAACGCATATGATTCGAAGTAAAAGTCTAATTGGAAATACTAATATTAATCTTTGACATGATTAATAAATATCATGGTATTACGATTTTAAGCTTTTTTATATAGTACTCTTTCGTGATATTTTAGTATTAAGTATAGCTATAAACAATAAAAAAAACATTAACATTACTTGCTATATAATTTTACTGCAACATCAAATCGGTGCAGTTTCAAATTTCCGTATTTTATTTTTTCTATTTTTACGCTTAAAACAATATTTAAACGTACAATGAGCTTGAAGTTGTATTTTTTTCTCAGAAGCTTTCTTATACATGAAATTTATATCGGTAATACTAGAATAAGCAAAATAAAACATATAAAAATTGTATCAATCCTAAAAACTATACAAATTTAATTATTGTTTGTATTTTAGATATTATAATACAGAAATGATGCAAAACAAGATTTTTATGATTAAAAAGCATACACAATACGCAAAAATGAACTTTTATAATTGTATACTTTATTAATGTAAGATTTGTTGGACAAAAGTAAAGTAATTATGATCCTGATTCCCAATATAAATTGTAAATAAAAATTGTTCATATGTTTTGTACAAAATAGACTGCATATTTTAGATCAAAATAATAATATAATATAAATTTAATTTTTCCAACTTTTTTAAATTAGTATAACCTATACTCACATGAAATAGGAAGATATTCTATTGAAAATAATAAACATTCATTCCTAAATTTTCTAATCCATGTTTTTTTTCTTGTTATAAAATTATGAAGAAATTAAAATTAAAGATATTAAAAAAACAAAATAATGAAATCTAGGTTTTTTGCTTCTATAGATATTGTTTTCATAGAATGTTATTTAGTGAATTAGGTCGAAAATTATCGTAAGAAGGGGGCTTGCAAAAACATAAAAAATTTATTTATTAGTTGAAATATTATCAGTTCAGAATAAAAAGATACCCCTATATTGGCAAATCTTTACAATAAATTTAATATATATTTATTAAATACTTTTAAACAATGCTGGTGTCCATAAATAAATAATTTTAAAATTTTCTGCTTATTAGAACATCTTTCAAAAGGTTTAAATGTATTGAATGTGCAAATTTAGATTTTTGTATGAAAGGCATAAAGTGTATCTATATTTATACAGATATTTAAACCTAGTTTCATTTTATTTCTCAGTTTCTTAATATAGAAGACATAAAAGTTCCAAAAAAAATTATCGTAGCATTAGATTAACTTTTTTAGTTTACGGGATAAATTTAGTCTAATAACATAAACACACATATAATCTATGATATTAAGCTATTCTTACATCAAAAATGCAATTTAGAGGAAATATATTTAAAGTCTTGCAAATATCGATCTAAAAATATAGATTAGGAATATATTGAAATTATCGTAGCTTATTGAATATTACCAAATAACGCATCATCTTGTTTTCTATTTTACAGACGACTTTATTTCATCTGATTACAACCGGGTTTTCTTATTTTCTATGAAATGTATGTAATACTACATTATGACTGTTCTTTGTAGTATCGATGGCAAGATAAATAAATTGAAGTATCAAATCCAGATAACTACTACCTTGATGTATTTATTTTAATATCAATAAAATATAACCGTAGAATAAAACATATGTTGTTTTAATACAATAATATCATTTCGACCGAGATTAGCAATCTATCATAATGTAGAAAGCATTTTGGGCATGAAAAGTATAGAAAGCCAAAGAAGGCCCAGATTATATATTTTATGATTTAAAGAAAGAATCTTTCCGCAAAAATTTAAAGGCTAAATTTATACAAATATCTATACTTACTCAACTGAAAATGTTGGAATCATGTGCATAGTTATCAGCTCAAAGCAATATGGTTACTTCGAACCATAGTACAAATGTTTTCACGTACAAATATCAAAATATAATACTATGGTTATTTGGATTCAATTACAAGCTTCAAAAACAAATTCGGCTCATATTTTCAAAGTGTATTATGGAACTAGTAAAAAATTTTAATGATCATCTTAAAAACTAACTCTTTTGAATCAAATCAAAGAGTACGGATTAAGGTATTTAACTTACATTGAATTGATTTACGCATTATAAGTAGAAAATTTGTTTTTTAAAAATATATTAATGACCATCACAAAAACTCAAATATAAAAATATTTTGGCATAAGTTAAGGATGTTTTGAAATTTTTAAAAATCACTAATTATAGAAGATATTACGATGATAAAATGTTCTATGAAATAAAACATAATTAAAAAATCGTAAAACATTAAGGTACTATATTTAAATGGAACATAGCTCAATCAAATCTCTAATATGTAAAAAAAATATAACAGGTGAACATAGTATACCAAGCTAATAAAATCCATTTGTTTCGAAGAGGCCTAAAAATACATCTTTAACTTATAATGTTGCAGAATGCTTACTTTAAAACACCATAAATTAATATCAAACTTTAATTATCGTCTTAATTCTATATATAAATACGAGATGACCTCAAAGCACGATTACAATTTCCAACAAATGTTAATGATCACATTTTAATTTTTGTAAATATGAAAAAGATAATAATATATAAAATTAGCAAATTACTTAATTTATCTAGATATGAAGTTGTTAATTATATTCACTTAATTCTAGGAACAGCATCTGTTGTATCATATAAATTTAATTATTCAAGCTATCTACAAGCATCAATGAATGATAAAAATGGCAATAAAAATTTTATAAAGGTTTTAACGAACTTTATTGTATAGGATTGCTGAAAATACTGTTTTTAGGTGTGTTTAGAAAGATATAAACGACAAATCTATGAGTTCGTGCTCAAAATTTCAATTTTAACGTAATTTTTTACAGAAAAATTAAAGAAAATTTGTAAATTTTATTTAATAAAATTTTATATTAAATACTTATGAAAAAATGACTTAATAGACTGAAATTATGTTTAGAACAACCTTAGGAAATAAAATTATATATTTATTTTTTTGTTTATCATCAGTCTGTATTTTTTGGAGAAAATTTTATTATTTTATAAGTAAATGTATTTTTTTACACTAAGTTCTTAGTTTTTTATAGACTTTTTCGGTTATAAATTCATAAATACCCAACATAATTGTAAATCTTTTCTTATACTAGAATCTATATAGTTAAAATACCGTAAATGTTATTGAAAATCTGCTTGGAAGTTAACTAATAACCTAGGAAAATACTTTACATACATAGAATATATTAGACTGTCTTCTCTTATTTGAAAATAACTATTGATCATGAAATATCAAAAACAATACGGTTTTTTGCTAAATTTATATTTTTTATATATCATTTTCAATAAAAAGATCTATTGGTTTTTTATAAGATTTATACTTATTTTATGAATGAATGTGTTCATAGCTTTTGAATTGCAACTTAAAGCGAGATTCTAATAATTCCTGTTAAAAATCACCTATGTGAATACTGTTTCCAATTAAATAAATAATAGATCTTGAACTATCAGCGCGTACTTATACGCAATTATTGATCGTTAAAAAAAATTTGCAAGACTAGCATTTTTTTATTTTTTTTAAGCGCAACTTTAAAATATATACTGCGAAAATTTGTAAATAAGGAAACTAAACGCATGCAATTTCACATTTCCAATATACTTTTTATGCATAAAGACATCATTTGGAATATTTTTATACTAATGTATCCTATTTTATCTATAAATTCAACTTTTTGTTGCACGCTAACAGTTATGTTATCTCAAACAGTCAAATTTAAAAGAAAAGAGTATGATGAAAATCTAAAGGATGTAATTTTAGCTTCCATATATGCATTATCTAATTTTACGTTTATTCATAAAGGTGGAATATGAAATTTTAAAGAATTTTACTACTTCTGAAGTGCACTGAACTTTCATATTCAATTTCTCTTTTTATATTTTTTGTAATTATTTACAATATAAAAATATTATCGTCATTGTGAATAATAAACTTGCTTTGTAGCGATGCAAAAAAGCTATAAATATTTATTTCCCATGATAAGAGCGTATACATATATTCGTATAAAAATTTGCGTATTTAGTTGAGACAAGTATACACTAGTATAGTTAAATGGTTTGAATTTTTTACTGCGTATATCATAGATTATGAATGTATTTATAGGTTATACACACAATAAAATCACAAAAAATCTTTGCATCGATTTAGTATATGCATATAATGAAAACAATTTTTTAATGATTGTCCATAAATATTAAATATAGCTATATAATTCCTTTAATTATATATTTTTTTCTGTAATACATAGAAAAATATAACATTTTAATTCTATTAATTCAATTTGATTGATTTAGGCGGCATTTATATGAATTCTAATATGCTCAAATTGTAGCTGCGTTAAAAAAGCAATTTTTCATATCTATTCTAACAAAGAGAATAATAATTTGAATGATTTTTTATTTGCTTTGAGATGCGATTATATAAAAATACAACACTTTGAATCATATCATATCATGATCTTAAAAAATAAATATACAATCTTTGCGCATTTCTTGTGTTTATTGCCTAAAAAGATAAAAATAAAACACTAGCATACAAATATTTTCGGAAACAATTTTCCAAAGTTTTTTATCGGTAAATTTATATATTTATTAAGCTTGAGAACTTAATAATCGAAATATATATAACGATTTTTAGGGGTTCGATTTAAGAAAAAACAACAGTCAACAGAACATCTATTTGTAGAATATTTTGTGTGTGCAGTATTTTTAACAAATTTTTAACAATGATACAATAATCATATTGCAAATGAACAAAAAAATTTTAATTTATATTTTTTTGATACACTCTTCATGATATTGCTTGAGTTTTTTTCTGCAAGCTGATGATCTTAATTCATTTGAACCCTTTTTTGTATATTCTAGGACTCTCTTAAGACGCTACTTCTTTTTGTGTCATTATCAAAACAAAGATATTATACATTCATGTGCTAGATTTATATATAAAGAAAATTGTAATATATTATAAAGATAATAAATTTTATTCAGCAAAAAATAAAATATTAAAAACTAAAAATATAAGTGTTATTTTTTTTATGATATAAAAAAATCATTTTATTTTTACATATTGAAGATATATTTGTTTATAATCTTTTAACTCGAATGATATCAATAAACTATATCTAAAAAAAAATCCAAGATGTGTTATGTATTTATGATAATATAAAAATAAAAAATGTTTATGATCAAATAAAATAATGATTTATAATAGATATAAACCTACAAGAATCTCTTTCGATGGCTATAATTACAATAATATTGCAGAATAATAATGAAGTCGACATTATCTTAGAGATAAAATACTTTAAGATTATTCCATTCAGATTTGTTTTCATGACCTAAGATCTTCTAGGATAATTTATCAGAATATATATCATACAGAATAAAAGCATGTAAGGATACAAACTATGTATATTAAATGGTTTTTAAATAATATTTTTGCTAAAAACTACATTGGTAAAGCATAATAACTAACAAAAAAACTCTAAATACAATTTAAAATAGTATACTAGGTATTTTAATATGAAATCAAAAGCACTTAAAACATTTAATACTTATAATTTGCAAATAATAGTATAATTTTGTCGTCAACAAAAAGTTTGTATAAGTACTAAAAAAAATTTACAATTCATATAAACACCACTAATACCAAAAAAATTAAATCTTAATAAAATAGTATTATACACAAAAATAAATTTTAGCTTGAATAAGTTCTTTTTGAAGTGAATCTAGAATGCATAGAAATATAAATTTAGATCTAGCAATTTATGCATTTTTAAAGTAATTAAATATATTAGTTTAATTATATAAAAAAATACTTATTTTGTGCATCAGTGTATGGAATATCCTTCGAAATAAATATCTCGATGTTACTCTTTTATTGAAAAAGTTAGTCGAAAGTTTATTTTACATTAAATAAATAAACAATAAAAATTTTTTGCGATTTTTAAAGACAAATGCCTTTTATGAAAATCATTTATGTAATTTTTTTACTAAATATATTGTTTTTTATATATCGGTGTTTAAAGTATTTAACAACTATAGTAGTCATGCAAAATTATAGGTTCGTATACCAATTTTTATTGTAATTTGTATTTTATTACAAGAAAATATGAAATAGTAAGATTTCGCTTTAATTTTCACCTATAAATAAAGATCTAATAATTTATTCCATTATGTCTAATTTTCTTTTATTACCTACTTTTTGGTCCTTATAATTTTATATAATTTTTGTGTTTTCTTGTTAATTTAAGCTTTGATAATCAATAATAAATTTTGTTAATAATTCACATATGATTATAAGTAGTTGGGCTTTTAGTATACCCTTAGATATAAATTTAAATATTGATGATGGAATATACAAAAATGGGGTACTTTCAATATATTCATTGTTAAATAATTAAGTATATCGAAGGAAAACTGTTATTATATAGAGTGGCAATATTAAATGCTTTTTTAACAATTAGTTTAGCGTAAAATCGATTGTATGCAACCAACAATAATTTATATATTTTCTTTATGCAATTTCTATCTTTTTGATGTTTTTATATTGTAGATCTAATAGTAAAGAAGCCTAAAAGTTCTTAAAAATTTTCTGTGAAATTATAGCTTCATGCATATATTGAAAAAAAAATTTTAAATTTATGATGAATCTGACAATCTAAGTTTATTATAAACAGAAAAATTATGAACAATTTACTTAAAAAATAAAGCATATAGGGTATTTCGTAGGTATGATATATTTTTACATTCGAATAATAAATAATGAGAAATAGTTTTGTTCGATAATCTTAATCGAAGAAATATTTAAAAGAAATTTTGGTGATGTAAACAACATTATATGTATTTTAAAGTGTATCAGAAGCATTTTGCAATATATATCTAGCCTTTCAATTAATTATTATTAGAAATACAAAAGAAGGTAAAAAACTTGATTAGGTTTAGGTTTATTCCTTAAAATAAAAATCCCAATAATTATCACAATAATAAAAAAACCATATATAATTTGGGTATATATATGATAATATAAAAGGTTTATTATTTAAAAATACTTAAATTTTACACGTTACGAGGTATCAAATTATAAATTAAAATCAAACCTATACAATATACATATTAAGGTCTGTAGGCCAAAAGATTTCATTAAAACGATTAAATTGTTTTTATTTCTGTTTAACCAATATTTTTAGCATCCTTGATTATATGATTATGCGAAAGAAATCTTGTTTTAACATGATGTATAATGAAAGCATTTAAGGCTACAAGTATTTCTACAATTGGTAGATGTTATGGATAAAAAACATTCATACCAAGAAAAAAAACAAAAAATATATATGAATGCCATGATTTTCTACACATAGATACAATATTATAAAAATGCAATCGAATACTTCAAAGATAGATAATAGATAGCTGAAGCTACAAAATACGAAATTTAAAAGATATAAAAGAAAATTTAAATCTTTTAATTTTGTTTTCTGTAAAAAAGAAATAATATCATTCTAATATACTGACAATATAAAAAATACAATTAAATTATTCTAAAATACTTTTTTTATACTCAACAAGTTTGTCTTTTGAATATACAGATTTTATAGTCTTATAGATAATATTATTACAAATGTTAATAAAAAATACAGCAACTGATGATCGAATTTATTCATGCGTGAATTAAAAGCTCTATTATATAAAAACGTGTCTAGTCGTATATTACTTTATAAACCAGCCTAAAAAAGATGTTATCCCATTTAATATAATTTTAAACTAGCATACTACATATATCGTATGTTGTCTTTGTTGTTAAAAATAACTCTTTATGCGTTTACAGAATAAATCTGGAGTTATGGCATTCAATTATCAGATTTCATGTTTTCATTTTAGATAAAAGATATTATACCTCTTTTGTATGCATTTTTAAGCTCATATAAGATTCACAAATATGACATTTTTTATATCTATCAGTTTAAATTAGTCCGTTAATATATTTGGCATCAATTCTTTTGCGGACAGAATCAATCATATTAAAAAAAAATTGGCTTATCATATAGAATATATTTCATATATGTTAATTCTATGTAAACATATGTAGAATAACATATTACAAGCTAGTAAAAACACATGTAAAAACATAAACAATACGAAAAACACTTAGACAACTTTGAATTAAATAATTAGATGATTTTCAAATATATTAAAGATGTTAATAAGAAATATAATTTTTTTGGTAAACCTAAATTTTGTGCCAAAATATATAAGCTAAGAAATTATAATATGCTTTTAAATTTAGTTGACCAAGTAATATTTATTTATGGGTTAATTTTCTTTTTATTATTTAAACTATTTAGACGTGGTGAACGTGTGGGAAATTTTGCACAACCTCTTGATTCATCTTTTGCCACATTCACCTGTTCTATATATCAACTGCACTTTTTCTCTCAAATGAGATGAGTTCAAGTGTCTTGCGGAGTGTGTGAGATTACATGTATGCTTCTACATCGTCCGGGATTTTTAACTCAATAACAGTTGACGTAGTAAAATAATGATTCTGTCAAAATATTTTCTTGCTTATATTTAGCTTAGAAAATCTAAAATTTCATTTTTTTTATGCTCAAAATAGTTTTCATCAAAGTATATAAGCCACTTTGACAACTTAAAATGTATTGTATATCAATGTAAATACCATGAATCTATTAAAATGTGTAAATACATAACAAATAAATCATCTTTCTGTTTACAACGATATGAAAATAGCAATTGTGCATTAAAAAGCCCTTGAATTTTAGTTACAAAAGTATGAAAATCTTTTGTTATTAAATTTACACTATTCAAATATCTTTTGAATTTTTGCGAAAAAAATTATATAATTTTTGAAAACAAAGCTACCTATTTATTTTTTGGTGCTACTTTTCTGCTTGTCAACCCGAGATATTTGAGTTTACATATAACATCTAAGCATCGCATAACATAATAAATGTTTTTAAATAAATAATAAGAAATAAAAGTCTAATTTTGCAAAAAAAAACATATAGTTAAATACAAACAAGAAGTAAAAAAAGAGTGCCGGTCGTATATAAAATGAAGTCTTTTTTTAAACTCTCAATTACTACATTTTATAGTGCAGAATAATTCTCGTTTTGTAAAAAAAAACGCCCGCTGAACTTCCAAAACTTAGTTATAATTGTTTTTTTGTGTATTTATTTCAATGTAATTAACATGTATTGTAATATCTTCACTATATTTATCCAACTATTTCTTTCTTTGTTCTCTAATATGCTCTAAAATTGTTTCGCCTGGTGTTATTTCTTACAATATTACGTATATAGAGATATTTTACTAACAAATCTAGGAATTCACAGTTGTATATTTATATTAACATCTTTATTAAATGATCTTTTTCCAATAAAATATATGAAATTCTAGATATCTTTGGGTAAAACTTTTACGGATAAAAATTGCATGTAGTACATTATTCATTTTTTTTGATTCATAAATGTATACTATTAGAAAATTATTAATAATTAAGTATAACAAATCCCGTTTTTTGTGATATTAATCAAAAAATTTGCTTGTGGAACAAGTATAGATATAAAAAAATATAGCTAAACTAGATTTGTATAAAACCGTCATGGAATTATATTTCAGCTTGCCATTTCATCTACAAAGAAAACTGAATCAAGCAATTGTTTTTTTTTCACTATTAAGTAAAGGAAAAAATGCACTTAAACTCTAAAAATAGTTAACCTTTATAATATAAAAAACATAATTATATCAAGAAAAGAATAGAATATCTAAATTAATTACCATCAAAATATTAAATAATCTATTTTTTGCAGCTTTCGGGCTTTTATGCTGTACAAACACTATAAAATATCTTTCCCATAGAGAAATCTTTATATATTTTAGTAAAACATGAGAGACTCAAATATCCATAATATTAGATTAACTATGTTGTTTTTGTTTCACACATTTTTCATAAAAATAAAAATATATCTAAAAGATCAACTATTAGTACAAATTCTTTTTCTTTGGCATTCTCAAGAAGACGTTTTTTATGACTAAATACTAAAATTTTACCCTAAGTGTTCATTTACGATCAAACATTAATTTTTGTAGAACAATTTATATTAGACACTAGAAAACGATACATTTTTAAAGCTCTTAAAAGGTTTTTTTTGATATATTTTAAAATGAACTATCAGCTAAATTCTATATATTTTTCTTATTAAAAATTTTTTTCAGAGAAGCTTAGTTCACAAATATATGACATATAAGCACAAAAAAAATTAAAATTGATATCGCTCCTCCTGAAGCGATTTTAGCACTGTAAATTGGAAAAACTATGGAAGAGTAAGCATTTATCTTAAATGGAAAGACGATTATAAAATTTTAGTATATCACCTCTGCCGTAATAATCGTAATATTGGAAATTCGCATTGGTAATATTTTATAAATATAATAAAAACATAATTATCAAAAAATTCATAGAGGAACAAAATTTTTGTTTTTATTAGATAAATTTTTGTTTTGATATATATTTATTATCATATATAGATAAGCTAAACTTATTTCTTTATATGATGTGTTTTGTAGCGTGTTAATCAATGAATATTTGTATATCACATGGCCCAATGTTAATTATATGAAATCATAATGGTTAAAAACAATTCTAGTAACATTATTACTATAATAAAATCACGACAAACATGTGTGTAATATGCTCTATTTATTATACAAGCTTCAGATAAAAATCTAAATGTCCATATATAAGAAAGTAATACTGTATAAATACCACGATCTTCTTAAATTGAAAATTCTATATATTAATTTAAATAAAAAGGATTTTATACATAGATATTACAAAGAGTGTTAAATACTAGAAAAATAGAGTTGATGGAAATAAAACTTTAGAACTAAATTGTGTTATGAAAAGTAACAAATATGTAAAAAAATTAAGGATATAATGCATAAAATAAGGTTGAAATTGGATATAATTTTTATATGATGTTTATGATTTTTTTCTTATTTTCAAACTAGAATGTTTTGTTCTTTAAGAGTTTTATGCGCATATATTTAATAATGCGACTGTGGTTAAAATAGATCAACCATGTAATAATACTAAATACTACTTTATTATATGTTAAAATTTTATTTTGCAGCTAAATGGCTACTTAGCAAACGAATGAATATTTTTATGTTATTTTATGGCGTATTTTGCTTCTTATATTGGGGATCACCCGAACTTATATATGAAATTATCATATAACGATTAAACAATGCTAATTCCTATCGAGTCGTGTTCTATGTTATAATAGATATTGTCATAAATTTTTTTGGCGATCATTTATGTTTATATTTTATCTAACGAGCAAGTAGATTATGAATGTATAATTAGGGTAAATAATATGCTATAGTTTTGCATGTTTATCTTAAAAAAATAGAGTAACGATTAATTATTAAATATATTATTATTCTTTTTGCAATTTTGGTTATATTTGGGAAAAAAATACAAATTTTGCATTTTGTGCTCTTAATGAAAACCTAACATACAATGAGACATGTATTGCACAAAAAACATGATATAATGTAATACTATATCTTATATTTCTAATGTGAAGCCAATGAATAATTTTTTCTAGTAGCGAAAAGCGCCTTAATTTCTATATTTGCAATTTTTAATGCAAAGAAGTACGTCTATATAATTAAAATATGGAATTTACAATGTACCTCAAAATCGAAAATGACTGAATAAATGTTCAATGTATTATTATAGCATGTGTAAATATTTTGACTTATAAAATTACGCAAGAATGATTTAATGTAGAAACTGATGTCGCTTTCTAATGTGTTGATTTATTTATCCCATATTCTTTGTGAGATAATACTTTATTACAATGTTTGCAGCATGAGTTATGCACTGTAAAGATCAAACGCATCTAGTTCTTATAATCTTTTTATATAAAAAATTTGTATTAAATGAGTAAAAAAATCATAAACATTCATTCTAAAGTATCAAACAAGATTTGATCTCTATAATTTTTAAAGCGAAAAAATAAGATCTTAAATTATTTTTTATTGATAAAGACTTTGCACATATAACACCTGTAATTTATTATCTTTGGTGCTACTATATGTACTAGTCTAATTATACATAAATTATTTTTCGAATTTGCCTATAGAAACCAATCTTCTTTATCATTCTCTAAAGATATTTTTTTCATGTAGATATTTTTTTTCTTTATAAATAATTATGATTCAGTTTGTTTACCATCAAACTATCTTAAAAATTCATTCGTTCATGCATTAATTAAAGATAGGATCATATCATAGCATTTAAGTATATATATTTAGCACATGCTCTAAACACGTGTATAATTATAAAAATAATAATAGCAAATTTTTTAATCACAGGAATACCTAAATTCTGCTGCATCTGTCTACTTTTGTTCGTATGTAGATGCAAAATTATTTATTGATCATTTATTCGAGCACTAAAATTGACTTTAAACAACATGAAGATTCTAAATTAAATGAATAATAAATTTTGTGCTGTTATGCAATTATTTGCGGAATTTTGCATATTCTGCATTTTTAAAATACAACATAAAACGAAATCTAGTGCAATTTTCGATTAATTGAAGAACTGGAAATACTTAACAAAGAATTCAAAATTATAATTCTCTATTGAATTTCGTAAAATGTGCATTATTATTACCCTCATAGTCTTTGAATAATTGATTTTAAGCAAGAAATTCCATAAGTTTGAACTATGAATCGTAGAATTTTTCTTTTTATATATATTTGAAACTTGATATTTCAATTTTTTTGAATTTGTATATTAACAAGAGCAGAATCATCAAGCCAACAAAATGGATAAAGAAGGCGTTTTCTTTTTTTAGTCTGGAAAGAAAAGCAGGGAATTTAATGTATTTCTAGAATAAAATTGTCAAAAAAATATATGTTATCTGTTCTATGGAAGAATTCAAAACTTCCTAAGACTAAATATAGGAAAAATGAAAATTTAATGAACCCATCAATTAGAAAATTCATTACGTTCTTAAACCATGCAGTTTTATTTATTAAATCTAAAAGATTTAAATTTTATTATATATAATCGTATTTTCCTCAAGCTCAACTTGCTTGGTCGGTGTGAACTGCATATTTATACTAAAGGCTATTTTTTGTTTCTTCGAAGTGTTCACCAATATATCTCTTACTAGCGCTACCTTTAAATCTTGGTTACACACTCAATTCCTACGTTTGCATGTAAGCTACGACCATACAAACCATCAGTGTTAATTTTTGGGGAAAAGCAAATTGTGATATATATTTTTTATTTCTTAATTTAACCGCAATACACCGACGAACGCCTTATATCTTTTGATACGTAATTTTAATGGTAAATATACACAAATTTGATGTATATAAATCAAAAATAAACCATAATGAAAGCATCTGTCTAATTAATTAATATTGAATATTTCACACAAATAGTTTTGCTGCTGAGTTTGCAGTGTATTTGTCTCTATTTATATTTGAGATCTTAGTTGAAACTAACATAATTGGTATTTCTTTGCTATTGTGTATGATTTTGAAAAAATTTAATTTAATAAAATATAAGTTATCGGCTATAAAATGCATCCAAATCCATATGTTAGCAGTTAATAATAGATTAATACATAAAAATTATTTTCTGGGGAAAAACACTAATAGCTCCATTATAGTAATTATAGCATAACACTAAAGCAGAATTCTAATTAAAAGCATTTGTCAAGAAATCGTTTATGTTTATATTGCGGATAAATTAAAAAAGAAATAAAATGTAAATAGAAAGTATTTGATATGAAAATTCTTTATTAATTGTTCTATGTAATGAACTCAAGCCGCCTATGACACAATATAGAGTTATAAAAACTTTATAAACACATTAATGTCAATAAGATTTTTAAATTCGCATAAGATCATTGACTATAGCCTTTTCTAATGCATATTTAAATAATTAAAAAAAATTTTAACATCAATTTAGCATATAAAAAATTAAATGAATAACTTTTTTTGTTAAATTTTTTTTTTCTGCTATAAAAAGGTATCCGGCTATATAAGAAATGATCTAGTAAGATATAAATATTGAAGATAATTTATATCGCATAGTAAATTTCAGTTAAAAAAAGTATTTTTTTTTTAAATTTAGAAATAATATTATATGACTAAAATTCCGATTTGTAAAAAGGTGAATGTTAAGAATTTCAAGCAACAAATATAAGATTTAAAAAATCAAATATTAATGCAATTAGCATAACTTACTATACTAATCCAATTGCACAGACCACAGCTATTCACTTTTTATGCAAATTACTGCAAAAATAAGCTAATCAATTGACAAAATACCTTTTGATATATGTATAAAATATTAAGTAAATTTATCAGTTGATTTTTTAATTTTTAAAAACGTAAAAATTCTATCAAACATATAACTATATATTTTTTTTAGAAAACACATATAATTTACTTACTCATACAATATTCTCGATTTATTTAAATGTGCAAACATGAAATTTTAAAAAAGTCAAAACAATTTTAATAGGATTTATATCTTTTCTACAGCATTTGTAGGAAAAATATCTTTATTTTATGATTTTAATATGAAAACGACAAAAATATGTGAAAATTCCAATATTTTTATTTTATCATAAATTCTATAAATCGGGTAGATTGTTTGTTTCTGGGAATTACCGTTATTTATATTTAAACTATTAAATATATATAAAATATCTATTCTCATTAACATAAAGTAGATTTAACATAATATTAATATAAGAAGAAGCTATATTAATAGGAATCTTTATATCTTTATAAACTAATATTTTCCCGGTTTTTTCTAAAATATATATTTATCTATAAATTTATGACAAACAGCTTTTTGCGGCACTATTAAACTTTATTCTGATTTTAATGATATTTTAATGCTTTTCACCGATTGCATTTTCATAGCTCTATTTGAGATGAACATAATTTTCACCATATACACTAAAACATCTTTTGGTGATAACCACTCATGTTTTTATTATATAATTTTAATAATGCATATATAATAAACCTCTTCAATAAAAATATTGATAATATAAACTTCATTAAATATAGACTTATAAAAATGCCTATATACGAATTCTATTAAGAATAATCAACGAATGTTCATCTTATTGGATTTTACCATACTTTATTTTTATTCATATCAGTTAATAAAAAAGTATTGTTACTTAAATTCATTTTTTTCGTTCTTAAAAAATCTTTTATACCCTAAAAGTCATTTTTAAAATTGTTTCCATCAACTTCATCCGATATTCGATTGCATTCAGTTCTAAAATTATTAATTTAATTTCCATTGTTTTTCTATTTATTCATAGATTATAATACCTATACTTGAAACTTGTATTTTTAATCTGAGATATTTTGTGCCGAAGCGTAATCCCTAAAAAAATAGATTTAATGTATATGATTGATTCGATCAAATTAAGCAAGCGTTAAGGTGCTTTTATTTGCGTAAATCATAGTTATTATTTATAATAGCAGCATTTCCTTGGATTTTTAAGTTTTATTTATGCGCGGTATATTATTTTCATAATAAAAAATTAAAAAATAGTTTTATTGGGAATCCCTTTTTTGAAACGAACCTCTAATTTTGGAAAGAAGTGCGAAGCTGTTGTTAAAACAAAGTGGGGAGAACGATGATGTAAGCATCAGCTATAGGCTTTTTAACTCTATCATATGCATTACAAATATTCTTCTCTGTGCATCTGTAAGATATCTGTCCCAGTAATTGCATTAAAACATAACAAAGTGTACAATAAAAAGAATAAAATTAAGCCTGTGCTGCTTGGATTGCTTGAACTTTACATAGAAAGAAATATAAAATTTGATGTTTATGACATGATCAAAATAAATTTTTGTGATTGTCATATATTATATGTGTATAAAATGAGCAACTGTTATTAATTTTGTTTGGCAAAAAGTACTTACATGTTTCTTTAATTGATAGCAAGGAAACGAATGATAAAATAAAAATACCAAAGACAAATAAATACAACAGTATCACCTGTGATCTATATGTTTTTCTCGTGTGTCGATTTCGGGGAATTTTTTATATCGAAAAGGTCAGTTTATGGTTTTAAATGTTATTATATCAATATAAGTGATCTTTAATTTGGGATAAAAAAAAGCAAAGTTGAATTATTTAAATTCCATCCCATGATCAATAGTAAATGATATAAAAGATTTATAAGTAAAATATCAGATCTCTGTCTCTTTCCGAAAAAAAAATGTTATTTTTTATATCCTATCGACGTCAACGAAGTTCGTTATATGTTTAAGGCCTTTATAATTAGCTAGTAACGCATTTTGCTCTCCATGAATTGTTTCAAAGCTTAATAATTATTTACATTGTTTACTTGTATAGAGATAGCAATTCAAGAGATAGATATTTCAATATTTTAAAACCCGTAAAAGTTATTTTAACGTATAATTTGTGCATCAGTCTTCGGTAGTTTAATATTTTCAAACAATATTAAGCGACATTTTATACATCCCTTCACCCATTAGCTGCATATAAAAATTTACTTTTAGAAAAATTAAATGTATTAAATATCTAGTTCTTATTTCGTATGTTTGATTCATCTGGTTTTTGTACTTAGATGATGATAAAAAAAATTGGTTTATTTTGTATTTTATTTATAATAGCTGTTATTTAATAAATATACATTGATTTTAATTCGAGCCCTATATACATCTTAATCAGAATATCGAATTCGAGAAATATTAAAAAAATATATTTCTTGTACTAATATTATTTTACACTTGAAATGCACTGAAAATTATGTTCCATATACAGATGCATATTATATAAAATATTATTTTGTAGTCCAGCCTTCGTTGATCTTCTTAAACTTCGTTCTCTTTATAAAATTATTGAATTCAAATATGAAATAATATACCCCGAAAAAACGTAAAAAAATTAGTTCTAGAAATATCGTGTGCTCAGTTCTTATCTAATCCTATTATCAATTACCTCAACCCCATTTTATATCTTTGGTGATGACGACGAACGTGTAAACACACACAAGAAATATGCATAACTAAAACAGTCTCAAATATGCGGTCTACCTAAAGAAAAGTAGAGCAAATGAGATTAAAATTTCGAAAACATTTAAAACACATCTAAGTCTATAATTTATATGACGTGAAACAGAGAAATCACAACCAAATCAATATAAGAGAAATATTAAGAACCATTTTATTTTACGTTTAAGATAAATGCTTACATATATAAGTGTAAAGAAAAATATTTGTATGTCACCGTATCGGGATTCGTAATAAGGGCAATTTTATCAAAACTAAGGAATATAAGGAGATATAAAAAAAGATATGTTGAGTCGAATTCGATTTAATAGATTAAGTAACTTGTATCTTCAGAATAAAATGATATATAGTAAATAAATGCAATTTACTAAATTATTCATCACATGCTAAAGAATGTCGTATTAAACGTTTCTTAATTTATTTTGAATTTATGAAAATTATATGAAAGTGCAATTATAGACTTTTTACTTATAATTAGGCATGTCTGCATTTTTATGCACATTTTCCCCCGATAAACATGTTTTATTTATATAAATCACCTCTATGAATTCTCTCTATATTTCTGATACATATTTTTTTCTCTGTTTCTAAAGTATAAACAAAAAAAACCCACTTGCATATATTTATTTATGAGTTGATTTTCTTTTTATCAATTTTATCTATTTAGACGTAGTCAGCCCATTGGGAATATTTCACAACACCTTACGGTATCTTTTGGCACCTTCGCTGATCTATCTTCGCCAACTGCTCTTCTTCTCTCAAATGAGATGAGTTCAGGTGTCATAAATTAATGTATTAAACATAAACAAATATAAAAATCCATCATATTCAAATATTCTTATATAAAAAATGCAATTTGAAGAAATAAAATTTTTCTCGTGTTTAAAACTGCAATATAAATATAGATTGAATATGGTTTAGAGATGTCATGACATTTGGGAAATTTCATAAAATTACAGATCAATCTTGTTGTCCATTTTAAAGAAAATTTCAGCCATCGCATTATAACCAGGTATGCTATCAATTCATAATAAAAGATACAAAGTACTATACCTATAACTGCTCTTTGAAGTATCTATGACAATAAGTATAACATGAAGGATTAAATTGAGTAAACTGCAATAGTGATACTTTTATTTTAATATCGATAAGATGACACCGTAAAATTAAATATATCGTGTCTTAATACAATAAATATCTAAATATTCTATTTATATTAAATGTTGACACAAGATTTCAAAATATATTGCCACTCAAGATTATCAAATTAATATAATAGAAAGAGTGATAAGCACAAAAAGATTAGAAAGCCAAAGGGGGCCTAGATTATATATTTATAGTTTAAAGAAAGAATCTTTCACCAAAATATCAAGACTAGATATATTCATTATCTATACTATTCGACTGAAAAATATCGAAATCATGTGCATAGTTATCAGCACAAATAAATATAGTTACTATACTCCATAGCACAAATATTTACACATAGAAATATCTAAATAAATACTATGGTTATTCGGATTTGATTTGAAGCATCAACAACTCATATGGCTCATATTCCAAACTTGTACTGTAGAACTATAAATGTATCAAAATAATCATTTAAAAATATACTCTGTGATTCAATTCAGAGAGAATATTATATCCTGTAAAATTTATATGGGATTGATTTAAGCATTTTTACTGAATAGTGTTGTTTTATATTTATATTAATAACTATAACGAAAACTCAAAAGAAAAAAATATTTTGGTATTAATTAAGGTAAATAAGAAATAATTAAGAATCACTTGTAATAGAAGATACTTTGATGCTTAAATGTTATAAAAATTTATAAAATAACGACTATAATAGGTAATACATAATTATGGAGCATAGCATAAAATAAATGATCAAATATATAGAAAAAAAACATATAGGTTGATAATAATATAATAGAACAATATAATCAACTATGTTTTCAAAAGGTCCGTAAATACATCTTCATCGTATAATGTGACTGAAATATTGCTATAAAACACCTAGAAATCAAGATCGAACCATAATAATCGTTTAAACTCATAGATAAATACGATAAAATCTCAATGTATTTATATGCTTTTTAAAAAGGTTCAAGATCTGATTATATAGATGTGCTGGCATAAACATATGGTTATACTAAGAATAGAGCTAATTTTCTAGTTAATATAGTCTTGCATTGTTTCTTTGTGTTCACATGTTCCTAGTTATCGCATCTGTTGAAATCCTTGGAATCTTAATCGTTCAAGCTATATAAAGTATCAATGAATATAATAAATGTAAATTATATCGTTAATATTAGTAAAATACTTAATTATATATAATGCAAAGAAACAAGGACGGTTCGTACGAGTGTTTAGAAGCTATATAAACTACAAAACTTTGAATTTGTAAATATTACTACATTAAAGCAGATTATTTTAATACCAAACAATGTTTTTATTCAAAATTTTTGGAGCAAATGTATGATTTCAGAATATTTAATTTTATAATAAATTCTTCTGGAATTATGGATAAAAATAAAATGATGTAAAGAACGAATTCTGCAAGAAAATTTCGGATTTTATAATTTCTGTTTATGAGAATCATCTATATTTTAATGTGATAATTTTGGTGTTTTCTTGGTAAAAGTATTTTTTTACAACGTGGTTTTAGTTTCTTATGTGACTTTTTAAGGGTTTATTAATATATTCCCAAAAATTGTATGAATGTTTTTCTATACTTTAATCTGTATTGTTTACAAATTTCGTATATAGTGAAAAATATTTCTATAAATTTACTTATAACCTAGCCAAATATTTTCATACACATAATATATATCACAACCACCTGAACTTCTATTTATATCATAACAATTTGGATTTTATTCTGAATTTATATTTTATGATATATATCAAGTTATTAAAAGATCTCTTGGTAGGATATAAGATTCTTAGTTAACAATTCATATCTGTAACTTATCATGTCTTTGTAGATACGTAACTGGATATGAGATTGTATCTGGTTGTTCTATACAACATTTATGTCGAAAAGGTAGACTTCGAAATGATAAACAGTTCTAAAATTACAGTGCATATGATTCTGCATTTAAATATTTTAAAAAAAAATTATATTAGATATATAATTATTTTTATTACAAAAAAATTCTTAAATATAAGAAAGACATATTTATAGTCTAAACAAACTTTAAAATATCGCAACTTAAAAATATATGTAAAACGACTGAATTAAAATTTCATATTTTTATATACTAAGGCATGATGTACAATTTATAATATCTTACAATTGTGGCAAACTAACAGTTTAATTGTCCTTAAACTGTGAAATTCAATAAAACAGTTGTGAAATGACCATAAATTTTTAATTTAAGGCAAGGTAAATTTTATATTTCAAATTTTTAGTTTTGATATTAGTTCATAAACGTAAAATACGTTAAATTCATTGTTTTATTTTACTCTGAAGTAAACTGTGATTTCATATTTTGTTATTATTTAGGTGGAATTTAGATAATTTATATTAATACAAATTTTCCAGAGGATGTAAATCATAAACATACTATTGAAGCCTAGTAAAATAAGCTATAAAAAATGTGTTTCAATGAAAATATTTATATACTTATATTTGCGTAAATACTCCAAATAAGTATACTAAAATATAATTTATAGGCTTGTTCTTCTTACTTCGTATAACATATATAAGAATGCATTCTAAATTCTTTAATAGGCTTTACACACAAATCAACAATCAATTTATATTTTCTATTTTAATAATTTTTGCATACAATCAAAAAAAAGTACAATATTTTTTATATGAATATCTATAGATCCTAAATTCGGCTTTTTTAATCCTTAAATTTTACTTTCAGAACATATAAACATATCAAATTACGATTATATTTTTTTATGCATATAGCGACACATATCATTTATTTTATTATTCTCAGTATCTAGCTGTTTCAACAAAAGCCATTTTTCTATATTTATTCTAACAGCGGAATATATATGCGACTGCATATCAATGCCTTTTGGTTGCGATAATATGATGATTGTAGTACTTTGTGATCATAATATGACATGATATTATAAAAATAATAATAATTCGACGTATATCTATTGTGAATTATGAACTCAATAAAAAAAACTAGAACATACAGAGATTTTAGAATAAATTTATAGTCAAAAATTATATATATATAAATGTTAATATTTGACTAGTTTACCAATAAGTTAATTTAGTCATATATTTAGATCTTTTGGGCTTTTAATCAGAAAAACTATTTTTAGAATATTTGTGTGTGCGATTTTTTAATGAAAAGACTTCCAATATTATATCTAATTTATTGCGATCAGACAAATAGATGGATATAAATTTTCTTTTTGATAGACTCTTTGAATATTTTCTGGATTCTTTTCCTGCAAGCCGATAAGTTCGATATTTTGCAAATTCTTTATTTTTTGTGCTTAAGACTCTCTTAAATACCTGAATCTCTGTGTGTAGTTCACAAAACTTAAATTTTATTTATTTATGGGCAAATTTTAATAAATTATTGTGTATTTGTGGATTAATTTTATTTTTATCATTTAAAAATAATAAGACGTAGTCAGTCCATTATGTTCTTTGCAAAACTCCTTGATACATCTTTTGACACCTTCCCCTGATCTATCTTCATAAACTGCTCTTCTAACTCGAATGAGATGAGTTCAAGTGCCTGCAATGATAATTTCATGTTTAAAGTAATGCAATCACAAATTTTTTTAAATTATAAGGTAGTGAGGGTTTTATTTTCATATAATTTCAATGTAATTTTCTTTTTCTAATTTATAAAATAACAGTTTTTGCAATAAAACTGAATATTAATAAGATAACAATATTTTTGTATTCATTTATATGTTTTATGCTAATTTAATTCTGTTCTTGTTTTATTATGTCAAACTAATTATAGGTAAAGACGTTTATCTATATTATATTCTTTCCATAAATAAAAAAAATACACGAATAGGTTATATTTAGATTTTTTTTCATATTTACAAATTTGAAATTATAAAAAATTTAATCTATTTAATATAAACGGTTTAGTGTGAGTAAAAAAAAATCGTATTTACGCTTCAATCAGGACCGGATTTATGCAAAAATAATTTACAAATTTCGAAATAAAAACAAAAAAATGTATAAACATATTATGAATAAAACATACGAATAGATATACTAAGGGTATATTAGTTATTTCAACTACCAGAAATTCAAAGATTTTGCTTTTTTGTTCGTAAAAATTGGCAATTCAACTTATATAAATTATAAATGCGCTATTATTATAAATGCATATTATATTTTTTACCTTGAAAAATAATATTTACGTTAGCGTGATTATGTCTGCAGTATTTTTTTTTCAATAAAATATTACTTTCGCATGTACAGTCTGTTTTCGTTTGATAGATAATGTTTCATAATATTATACAGTGTGTGATTAAGATCTATTAGAGTTAAATAGCAATAATATAATATAGATAAGATAATTGGCATATATAATCTTGATTATACAATAAATCGTAAATTATTATGTGTTATCGTTAAAATAAATACAAAATCAAATGTTCATGTAGGTAAATTATATATATCAGAAATTTAGTCATCACATAAAAAAATCCACAAAATACACTTTATAAAATCATTTTGACTTTAGATGTTTTAGTATGTTATATTTCGATTTTCAATTCCATTTTAAATGGTTAAGCATATATTTGATATGCTTTTATGTAATGAATATCATATGATTATATCCATCCATATGTCAATTTTTGTTTATTTTACCATGTGAATTTATTTTAATTTTTTGCGCTTCTGATGGTAATAATATAACGTGAATGAAGCTATCTAGGTACTAAAAAAATAACTAATTGTATATCTATAATAATTGCAAAATATACATCCAAAATGACAATTATATCATAATAAAGAACATACTCTAATTTTTGATTTGACAATATAAAAGTCTTATGATAAATGTGATACATCTAAAGCCATATTTATTTTTGGAAAGCAAAGTTTTTTTCCTTCTCTCAGACAGACTAGACTTATAATTCGGTTTTTTCTGGTATTTATAAAATTGGTCAGTAATAGGGCATTAATCATATAATATTTAAATTCAATGTAGAATTTAGGTCGTATTTTTATATTTTTCTAACATGAAATTACACATTTGATCTAAAAACTTGCACGGTTTTTCTAAACATATCTTTTGATACCAGAACTTATCTTTAATAGTACACTTAGACTTTAAATGCTATACTTCTCATATTAATTCATGTAGTTCATGTTGCCTATTATCTTATTAACATATTATAGATGCTAGTCAAAAAATTTAGTTTTTAAACGTCAAATTTACATCAAATTTTATTGTATCGAACTCATAACATTGTGTTGTCTATGATTTTAAAACATATTTAAAAAAGGGCATATAATTTTTTTACTTTTTTTTACACCAATTGTTCATATAAATCAATTATGCTTTATGAAATAGTTTCCTTATAATGGAGATGCAAGCGTATTTAAAATAATCACAATATTTTGGAAAAATTCTTGATGACATTTTTATTGTAAATGAATTAAAATAATGTCGGTTTATCTTTTTTTATTTGATTTAAGGCCTTAAAATCACGTTGATTATATGATAAATACATTTTAAATGATACTGAGCTCTATAACACATAAAATATATATTTTTTGGTCTTTTGATATCTTAATACCTAAGTAATTCCATCAAGTAGTTTTTATAAACAAAATTTTGCAATGCGTTTATAGGCTTCATGAATATCGAGGATAGATCCATATATATTTAATTACGTTTTACATGTTCAATTCTTACTGTTAAATATACTTTATCGTATATAAATAGACAACACTATCTTTCATCTAAGTGGATTTATTATTTGCAAAATATATACATTACTTTACACGATAAGACTGTCAAGAGGCTGTATCTACATCAAGCGGGCATGATTGACATAAAAGATTGTATTTCTATTTATTTATACTTTTAAAATAAAGTTGTATTTTTTTATTAATGTGAAATTTCCGATCGACTCATTTATGTATAATGTGGTATCTTGGATACCTATTAAACTCATTAAGAAATATTTTATAACCCAGATTAGAATATGCATAAATAAAGTAAACAATATGGCATATAAAGATTAAATCCTTTATTTATTTGTAGTATATTTTATATGTCAATAAAGGCTTTTTAAAGTAGACTAAACATAATCATTTGCAAAAAAATATACTCATACATGTTCTTTTGCTATATTTATGATTTTATTCAATTCCTTTCTTATTATTATTTTTTATGCACGTATATAGAAAAAGCAGCACTAAATCTTCGCATCTATTTATCTTTCATAAATTTTGATTAGCTAACTAATTCTTTACTTTAAATTTGCCACGCGTTTATGTCAATTTGTCTATTATAATGGGTCACTTGGTATTTAGTTATCTTTTTTGAGGATTCATATCATATGTAATTTAATATAAATTTAAAAGTTCTTCACGACAAAATTTATGATAAAAATGGATTGTATTATGGTTTTAACATTGATAACATATCATTTCTATTCAGTCTTAAAGCTATATGCAAAAAAATAGTCGTCAAGATGATACGTCACATAGACATATTGGATCCACAGAAAATCAGACCGGTCGATTTAATTAATTTAAATCAAATTAAATTAAATTTATGCAAGCTTAGAATAAAAAAACATATGTTTATGGTATTTAAATTGATATGATATTAAATTTAATATAAATTATATTTAAATAAGTTCAAGTGGACATAAATAGAGCCTAACTTGTACTATAATTTTTATTATACGATCTTTTGATTTTAATAGTTTTGTTTTTCAATCGTCTTGTAGATTAAAAGGCTTACCTAAACTTGTTTTGTGTGACTGAATATTCTGTTATATATTTAAAAATCTAGATATATGGATATGATTTATCCGTGTTTTTATGATGTTGGAGTCTTTATATGATTCTATTTCTTTGTATTCTCATTCGTCTGTATATTAAGAATCCTTTTCTGATACTTTTTAAATTTGATTTTTATATGTAGTTTTAGTCCTTGATAATAAAAACCGATGCTAATCCTCAGACACACTTTTAACTGACTCTACAAATGTTGCGAATTAAGAATTATCGCTAAACTCTATTTCTTGATATTGGGTAATTTTGCTTTAATAATATTCTAATCGTGCCAAAAAATCCAGCCAGGTTTATATATTGTTCTGTTAATGTTGCGGCGATTTCTGCTTATTCGTTCCTTAATCTAACCTATTATTGCTGTGGATGTTGAGTGTGAAACGAATCTATGCATTGAAATCATTTAGGGAAGGCTTATAAAATAGAAAGTATTAAATTAAAGCGATTTCGGGTACTGATATCTAATTTATAAAACTATTTTTTTGCTGATATATTAGTTTAGTTTTCATAGTTGATATTCGTACAACCATATTATAGGCATTCCTGCTATTCCACGAAACGTTCGGAACCAATAATCGATTTGCTCCCATTTGAAACCGTACAACTTACGTCCATGCAATAAAATACCATTTTTATGGCAGTAATTTACAGAATTTTATTTCTGCCTTTAAAGATATATGATTAAACAATTTAGTTGGCTTTTTATTAATCTAAGATTTTCAGTATATTTGTTTTACTGTCATAGTCACAAAAAAATTCATATTATTTGATAATAAATATGTTCAATATTTTATATAATATATATGAATTTCTGGACATGTGTGCTTAAATATGAAAATAAATAACATTATATTTACGTAGTTTTATTCTTCTTCTGTAACATCTAAATGTGCGGTTTTAGTGTGTATTCTTCCACATTTTTTATACACGATGTATAAATAAATTGATATAAACATAAAATATTTCGGGTCTTTATTTTAAACTATAATAAAAACGGGTTCATATGGACAGCACAATTTAATAAGAATATATTATGCGTATGCCATAGAAAATTTTAGCCAAAAAAATACTTGATGCTAGATTACACTTGTAAAATACAAAATGTAACAAATGTTGACAAATCATAAAATTGATGTCTTATTATGAACAACTTTTTTTAAACATACTCTCTGACAATAATTATAATTTAACACTCTATATAGTGTTAAATTATAAAGTTGCCTTTATGTGAATGAACATTTGTAGGCAGTAATCTTTAGCGAAATTTTTAGATTAATTATAAGTATTTTTTCGAATACTATAGTACATAGGCAGGTGCAATTGAATACTTTCAAAATAGTATAACACGGATTTTATAAATTTGGGAAACAATATAAGATATTTAGTGTATTTTTCATATATGCATAATTAAAAGAGTCTCATTTGTAAAATTATCGCTGTATTAAATTTGTAAAAAAAAGATAATTTTTTATTATTGAATATTTTATACAGATATATTTTTTGTACTGTTTAATAATATAGAAAATATATATCTATTGTTAAAAAAAATTAACAAAGAGTGTTTTATATAATTAAATCCAATATAAGGCAGATGCACAAACCATCTCGATAAAAAAATAAATTTATCTATAGAAAAATAGCAAAATTTACATTATCTCATATAGCTATTCTAGGTAGAACTATGCTCAGTATGTAAGTCATGCCGGTAAGTTATGAAATAAGTGTGATATGAGGATTACGCAAAAGAAATATATATTTAAATTCTGTAATCATTTAGTTTTATGACAAAATAAAATGTTAGGATATGATTCTTTGACCGCATTTGTGTCGATAGCCAAATTGCAGATTTTTTCTGGTTGCATATCACAGTATAAACATTAATTATTAAGTTTCAAATATATAATAGAACTTTATCATTTGTAAGTAATCTTACATATGATAAATATAACTTACACGTCACAAAACTTATTTACATTATCCTCAACATTTATAGAAGGATTGGATTATTGAAAAATTTTCGCAAATTTTGTTAAAAAAATATACGTGGAAGTCAATTTTTATGTACAAAAGCACTTTTTTGCAAAAAAAGATATCTTAGTATAATATATTTTAAAATAAAACAAACAAATCAGTAGTGTTATATTAGCAAATTTTTATCGACATTGGATTGTCATGCAATTGTTACATATTGAAAATATAAAATACTTACTTGTGCATAAACATATATTCAGTAGAATTCTTTTTATGATCGAAATAATATTTATTTTTTGCACTAAAAATGTTAAAAATTGCAAAAAAAAATTTATGATGTAAATTTTATAATCTTAATTTTTAGATTCTTTGTAATGTTCTATTTTGAGATTTTTAGTTGAAGAATTGTATCTAAAAAGATTTTAAATTGTTTTATATGTTTAATTTGATTTTATGTAATCTTTGAGGTATCTTCATATTATATTTTTCACTTTTAAAACCTTAACTTTTCCTGGCATTATTTATCTTGCAATAATTGAAATTATACAAATATATGCAATTTTACATAAATTATCCCCTTTCTGTATAGTATTTAATCATATTCAAAGATTATATAATTCCACATGTACATATACAATAAAAAAATATACAAATACATACGTGATATTTTAAGTTATATATCTAAATGGTATAAATTTTACTACAGGCCATTATTTATCTAAAAATTATCTAATGAGCCATACAATGACATATTTATCTAAATTTAATATGTTATATCACGCTCTAAAAATTCAAAGCAAATCTAATTAATATTAAGGAGAAATAAAAATAATATATATTTGGTCGCCTTGTTAAAATAAAAGATTATGAAGATTTAAAATATATTATATAACATGATTTTTCTAGAATACATTTACAACCACGATTACGTTGTTTTATTTCAGAAACAGTTAAACAAGTACGTTAAAAAAAATTATGCAAGAAAAATGTGTTTTTGTGTTTTTCAATGTAAAGATAATGGCAAGAGTATTAGGATAAGAAACAAATTATTTTATTTTCTGTGCTTATTTGAACTAATTATATTCATGTTTTATTTTTCATCATATTAGCTATATGGTCATTTATTAGTCTTACTTCACTTATATATCATAGAGTATGTGATTTTAAATTACAGAAATTTAAAATATATTACACATATATATATAAAAAAATTTTTTATTTTTTAAGCATAAGCAATACAAATTAAATCGTAAAATTAAGATTTTTAAAAAAGATTATTTGCTTTGGTTCTTATTTACTGTTTTTTTAGATAATATGTGTACTTTATTAAATTTTAATATGTTATGGTGAAAATTTTAAAAGTAAATTTTGTTTAAGTACTAAAAAGAATTCTAAAATTTATTCATAAATCATATTATACAATTTTCACGCCTATATCAAACTCTTCGTATGTTTCTTTGTAATTATAACAAATTATGTATTATGAAAAATTATTAAGTAAATAAATTTTTCGAATGATCAATTCTTCAAATTTATCTGTATGATTGTGATTATATTGGATTTTTTGTTATTTAAAACCAGAACCTAACTTTTGTATTACAAAGTTTAACTTCTAGGTTAAACTATACGGAACAAAAACTTATTTTTCTTATGTGTAAACTATAAGAATTGCATGCGAAAGAAAATTCTAGATTTTTTACATTCACTTTTTATATTCTTGTTATCTAAATCAATGTGAGATAATTTTCTAAAGATAAAAAGAATTTTTTTCTGCAGAATAGTTTTTAAAAACTCTTTTTATCATAAATTACCTATTCGAGGTTATTTTTCGTGCGTTTTAAGAAATTTTTTTTTGAGCGGCTAACATTATTTGTAGGCTATTAACATCGGAAAATCATTGTAAAAAAAATTACTAGGGGATCATTAAGATGAAAGAAAATGTTCTTATCCAACATAAAAAAATTCCATAATTCGATATATAAAACTAAAATCAAAGTTGATAGTTAATTTTATGTTATATTTTTTTATTACCATTTTCTGTTGATATCTCTTTATTAAAATTTATATTTATAGAATTAAAAATTTATGAAATTCGTTATTAGTAATATTTTTGTCATATAATTAGTAAAAATACCATTAAATAAATCATCTATATAAAAAATAAAGGTTCTGTGCAGCATATCAAGCTGAAAATATATTTTAAATAAAAGTCTTGTTTTAAACCGATATATGTTTTATATGTATTATTAATAAATTGTGCCTTTAAAAAGTTTATTTGTATTATCAAATAGTCGTAGATAATAAGAAATGTTTTTACAAATATAATAAATTTAAAAATGATTAAATTCTATTAATATCTTAGGGTTAATTGTCATGTCTAAAACCTTTTAAATTTTATTAATTCACATGCTAGAATTGTACATCTTTTGAACTACATGATATCGAGAAAAAAAACTTAATTTTTATGTTATTGGGCCGCGCAAAACTACTAAGCATATGAGTATAGATTAAGTTTTAACACTTAAATACAATGTAAATGTAGATATTATTCAGTATAAAAAATTTAATTTACTCATGTAAATATATTTCCCGCTGGCATTGCATTTTTTTTAACATGTTTTGAATATATTTGGCAATTTATAAGCGTCATAAAATAGATAAATGTATATATGATGAATTTTGGTTTTTTCTGTATATTATTTGATGTAATAATAGCATAAAAATTCTTTTTTGATGCTATTTGACAAATAGATAGCAAATATTAAGATCAACCATATATAAATAAATTTGGGCTAAATAGATTTTATTTTCTTACACATTTAAAGGTAATAGTGATCAGTACGAGGGCATTCTATTATCAAAAAACATATTTTAAATGCTACCAATGTGTAATGAACTAAGAAAAAACAGAATATGAGACCTATATTATTAGAAATATTTTCAAGTAGGCTTTGCATATTATTGAGCTGCATGTAATTTGTGTACTTTCTGAACATAGAGACGGTGTTATGAGCTGTAAAATAAATTTTTGAAAATTCCCTATACATGTGAACTATCTAAAATTGTGATGCAAACTGTCGATTTTTTAATTTAACATAAAGATCAATTATAAAATATATGAGAATTAATAACATTAGAAATGTAGAGTACATGTCAATCAAATATCCATTTATAGAAAGAATGCTTTTTTGACATGTAATATATGCACTGTTCACGTTTTGTATAAACCATGATAAGCTCAACTGATTTCTACGAAAATATTAAATGATATTAGAATATAAAAAAAGAATACATAAAACAGCGCTTGAATATATAAATAGCAAATTTTTTGCTGAAGACAGATCATTAAAATTATAAATAGAGATAAATTTTTATAAAATTGCACAAAAGAAAATATTGATCATATTTCATAAATTCCTCTAGACATACATCGCAAAAATTATTAAAAAAATATAACTTTATTCTAAAACTCTTGTGAATATATTTAATACAAGCCAAAATACCTTTTTACGTGTACTTTTCATTATAAATGTGTTTCCAAATTTTTAAATAAACTTATTCGATAAATCAGTCACATACTCAGATGAAGACAAAAAATATATTGTAAAACAAATCTGTAAATAATCAAATATGATTGTGAACATCGTTTTACACATACTTTGTCGCATTTTTATATTACTCGCATGATAAATAAGCATACTTTCGCTTTCATCATATTCTATAGCTAGAAAATTTTATTTCGATATTACAACAAAACGATTCTATATGTAATCAATGGATATAAAACAGAAATTAGGGTTTAATTCTCGTTCTTTATTTTGATATCAAATCTAAAATTTATAATTCGATCGGTTGAGTATATTCTAATTTTCACAAAGAAAGTTGATTTTTATTTTTTAAAGGTTGATTGATAACTTTAATCTTTCTTTTGATTTTTTAATGTATTTTGAACATATGGACAGCAGAATTATTTCCTTTATATGAAAAGATTGAAAATACAGTTTAATGATTTAAAAACCGATAAAATACAAATAGATACGCAATATAAAGCAAAAAATTTTATGAAAATACGGCTAGTGTAATTATAAGATTAATTTCCTTATAAAAGGATTTTTAAAAGCTTCGTGGATTTACATCTTTAAGCCATATAGTTTCAGACCAATTTCCGCAAATTGATCTATGATTTTATATCTGTCACATTCATGGTATTTTACATATGAATATCCATATAAACGTAAAAATTATTTTAGATCACGTGCTTTTGACATGATAAAAGAGTCAAATTTGTTCGGCGTCATAAACACTGTATGTCACAGGTAAATGCTATTTAGTGTGAGGCAGTTTACAGGTGTATGCTCTGATTCTTGCAGATTGTCTGGATTGGATAGCTGTTTGATGATTTAAAAATGCCTATACAGAAGATTTTTTCAAACTTCTATCTCTAATCTTAAAAAAGGGGTTCGATATATACATTTAAATCCACGAAACCAGAAATTATATTATTTTACATAAATTCTGGCATATCGAGTAATAACCGGAAGAAAATATCTATTCGAACAGAAAGAAATTGCTTTAATAAAAATTTGTATACAAGCAATGATGATAATAGGGTAAAAAATATTTAAATTGATAAATAATGGTAAATTCATGCACTTTAATTTATAGTTTATATAATGGCATCGTAATCAAAAATATGTATTTTTAGATCTGTACAAATAAATAAATGTTAAATCTATTGATATTGATAATTTATAAACGACATTTTAGCTAAATAGCAATTAAGGTATTAAAAATTTCTATAATATTTGAAGCAAAGTGTGTAGAAGAAAATTTGAAGCCTAAAAAGAAGAGTGAATGCTATTTGAGGAACCGAATATAGAATTAATCGCTGTAAAAAAAATGTTATAAAATATAAGAAGCGTTCCATTAATTAAAATTGATTAAATGTAATAATTTCTATACCGAAGGAAATAGATGACACAAATCATATAGAGGCTTATACAAACCTTGTGATTGAGAATAAACCCTTGAATTAATGTGTCTCAAAAGGATAAAAGGTATTGAAGAAGACTCTAGAGAGGGGAAGATAAACAAGAGTATTAATGCAGTCGCGCGCAGGTAATCAAGCAAGTTGTGCTCGAAAACTTAAACTAAAATCAAAACTATAAATTTAGCCTATAAATAAAATATCCTTTAGAGGACTATAAATTTGTATATTTTTTCATTATATTAATATTTAAAACAGAAACACATTTGTAAATTGAAAAAGTCTTTAAAACGGCAAAATAAGAATTTTGGTATGTCGTTTATAAAAAATTTTTAAATGAGTAGGAAATCTGATAACAATTTTCAAATATATTATTAACTTTGAACATAGTTTTACATTTACATAAAAAAAAATATTTTCTATGATAGAATCAACATTACCATTTACCCCTTTATCTACCTGCGTCTTATTTACGCATATAAAAAAATATAAGAATTTTTCTATTTATTATATAAACTTTTGTATCAGAAGGTGTAATCAAAGGCATAAAATGAAAGAATAGAATTATGTATCCATAATAAAGAATTATAAAACTGGGTATAGTTAATAAAAATATAATTGCTGATACATCTTTCTGAATCGCAGTGTGAACACACAAATATAAAAAAAATAGCATTCCGAAAATAGTATTCAAAAAAATATGGATAAGAATACATATAAGATATCCAGATACACTCTGTCTTACCATAAATAACTGTTAATTTACGGCTTATGCGTATATTGCAACTAAAATACAAAATAAAAATCAATCAATAAATTTCTTGCAGATAATGACTTATAAAAATAATTATATACATGATTTTAATGCGATTTTGATGTAAGTAAGTTATATACAATAGAAGAATTTAGGTCATTTTTCGATTCCTAAAGCTTTATTTTATTTTCTATATCCTCTAAATCAGATTTATTCCAAGAAAATATGATCTGATTCGCCATTTAAAGTACCAATGAATATTTTGGTCTGTTAAAAAAGGTTATTTATAGATGAAATTTTCTGCTCATATAAAAAAATTATGCTTTTTATATTATAAAATCACAAATTAAAACTTTGTAAACTGGATCATTTAAATACTTAGAATCATTCAATACATTTAAAAGATTAGAACAGTATTAAAAATGTGATCTTAAAAAAATATTCATCACAATATATTATTATATATATCATCATATTTGACTATAATTTCTTTTCTTAAACCAAGACCAAATCTTCCTTTATTTTTATTTATCATATCTAAAAGTCAATTTTTAAACATCTATCAAATCTAAATAATATCCAGCGAATCTCGAATTATTATGTATGTTTATTGTTTTTTTATATTATGTAACACATCCGAAAAATAACGCGAATTATATAAAAAATAATATTTATAGAAATAAAATTGATGCAATATGAAAAATTTTATTTTCAGGCTTAAATTTTTTTTAAATATGCAGATAAGATATTCACGACCTTTAAATATTTAATTTGCTTTGCCATAAAAAGTGTTTGTGTGCTGTTAGCTTGTAAACCAATGTTAATTTAATTTATTATTATAATATATCTAGAACATAACTGCCATAATCCATGATAAATAATAAATTTTTGTAATCGAATTTAACAAATTTTTATTTTTTGTGATTTTAAAAAATTATTTATATTAGAAATTTTTTGATATATTTCCTAATAAAAGGCTAATTACGGTATATTATATAGTCTTTTATATGTTCAAAACTTTTATTTCACCGATCTAGAGCACAATTAACATCTTTTGGACTTATGATGTATAAACCCTAGACCATAATAGTTATGTATATCAAAACTATGGATGAAAAATATAATAAATTTTTGTTTCCGAATAAATTATAAATTTAAATACTATTTTTAACAAACACTTTAAACCTAATGTCATCGATAAACACAAGAAAAACGATTTTAACTAAATTTTTTATTCTTTTATTATATATTACAATTTTTTTTAAATCGTTCTTACGTATTCTAGTTAACTAGTGTATAGAAAGAGTAACGAATACAAATTTTTATTTTTTTATATTATAGATAGCACATCTACATAATTAAAATTCGATAGAATAAATTATTTTAATTTATTTTTATTTGTAAGAGTTATGAAATTATGTTTTTATGTGATATATTGGATTAATATGTTTGATAATATAAAAATATAGATAAATTATATCACGAAAGTCAGTTTAAAAATATTATTTCATAATTTTTACTATAAATAGAATAGATTATAATTCTAATTATAAGTAAATTACACATGTCATCAATAAAGAGACAATTAGTATTTTACTAAATCATATATTTTGTATAAATATATATCAAAAATGGAGATATTACTTTTAAACAATCATGAAAATGTAACTAATGTTTTTTTATGATTTTTTATAGAATATTGTTATTTTAAATATAATAAAATGACATAAATTGTAGACTCTCTGCCTTTTCATATTTAAAAATTGAACTTTTGGAGGATTATATATTTTTAAAAAACAGTAAAAAAATCAAAATAAAAATAAATTATGATTTTAATATTTGATTTACGCTTAAATTTTAGTCAAAAAAAAATAAATAATTATAGATGAATAATAAGATCATTAGTGAACTTATTCAACTATTTTGAACCACATAGGCTTATGAAATCATAAATAATTGCAGGTTATAAATCAATTTTCTATAAGATCGATAACTTTTTAAAGATAAATTTGATAAAATCTAGTTTAAATATTTTTTACAATTATAGTTCAAAATAATTTATAACAAAATTCAAGACACGCGAATTCATCATATTACAAAGAAGAAAAGCGTTTTTTTGCGATAGATATGTGAAAGAAGTCAAAATAGGTATCACAGAGTCACGCAATGTTCCCATTAGACTGACCAGATCTAAATAGATAAAATTTATAAAACGAAACTTAACCAAAATAAAAAAAATTATATTTAGAATTTTTAGTATATTATACAGAATTATAACATATGATTTTATTCCTATTATAATAACAGCAAATATATATGGTATTTATAATAAATAAAACGTAAAATAAAATAAAAAATTATAAATAGTTTATACAGAAATTTATTCTTAGTAATAAACATATTTACCAAGATTTTATTCTAAAAGACTCTAATTTTTAAATCAGAAAATATATTTATCATCTATTTTTGTATTTTAAATTATTAATTTCGTAATGTTTTATTTATTTTTGATTTGTAACTAGCAAGATTATAGAAGAATTCGACTTTACAAAATAGCTAAAATGATAGTAAAAGTAACTAATGAGATTCTTACGTTACTTATATTAGACATAATGTATATATCGGTATAAGAATATGTGTTACTGTATAATTAAATTTTTTGAATAAAAGAAAAAACCTGTGATGATCAATGAATTATTTCATGATTTTGATGGTATTATCTTTAAAAAATGTTGTGTGATTGTTTTCGAATCCTATCTATTAGTTAGTTAGTCTACCTATTCCGATGCATGAAATCTAAACATTATAAATTAGAAAATTGGCTTTACATATTATTATTTATGGAAAATTCTAAAATCTAAATGATTTATATCTTTTCAATAGCATATTTTACAACCATTTCGTATATATTTTTTGACCTACTGTACTACTTTTAAATATTGAATATTGTGACACGGTATTGATTTTGATAATAGTGAAACCACCCATAAAGATAATAAGACATTATTATTAACAGGTTTAAAGATATTTCGAATCAAAAAAATTTTACAATTTAATTTTTTTTCTAGTATACACTATCATAAAATCTTTAGTCAAATAAAGCTTTGCAATATACGAACGTTTATTAAAAGGTATTTTTCGTTATGTGAGCATGCATCATTTGTATTTAAGCGCAATGCACTTTCCTTTTTTGATAATTATATTTTTTGGTTAAATAAGGAAACCAAGAAAAAGCTCATTTTTATCGAATCTTTATGCTTTCAAGATTATAAAAATTATTTATATATGTGCCTATACATCTATATGGGTCACTTTACTCATTATTATGAATAAGAAACTACATAATGGCAAATATAGCTAAAATCCAAACCTGATAATTATGAAATCTGGTAAACTCTACACATGTAATTTATTTAAATCATATTTTTTTGATCTGAGATCAATAGAATAAAAATTGACATGATTATAAGTTTATTAAACCTAATATTTCATTATAATGCGGTCTGAAGAAAAATAAAACAAAAAGAAATAAAATTTAAAAGCTATTTATAAACCTAAATTGAACATATTTACTAATTATTCTGCTGGTAACTAAAATCAAGGCGAATATCATGAAAAAATATTTTTTTCATATGATAAGTTAGTGCAAGGTGTGTTATAGAATAATATTTTTGAATTATTGAATATTGACAAATTTTTTATGTATTTTTTTATTCTAAATTCTATCAGAATTTCATATTACCACTTTCACCTTTCTGTTCTATTTGGAATTTTTGCAAATTAGCATGATTTAATCTTATAAGTCTATTTTATTCTTGTGTTCAATCGTATATATTTTTGAAATTTGATTCTGATATATTCCTAAATTTGTAATCCTTTGAGTAATGCAATATAGAATTCCGAAAATTCTAGCTAAATATTCATATAAGCAAAAGAATTTTCACCGATTTCTTTTTCATGAAGATATGTTTTCGAATATTTTATTACAAAAAAAAACATAACGCTAGAGAGAGCAACTAATTAGAATCTATTGTTCACCGAACAATCATTATCGATAATTTTTAAAATTACTACCAATTTTATTTTGACTTGAATTCTGTGAAATATTCTATATAAATGTGATTAAAATAAGCCTTCTAACTCTTATTAGTACGAGTGTTGTATTAAAATATAAATTTGTTTTTTCTACATAGATAAATTTTCTAGATAAGAACATTACTGGAAAATTTTTTTGCAAAATAAAAATTATTTTTTAAGATGTATAACTTAGACTAAATAAAAATTCATTTTTTTTTTAATATACTGATTTAAATGTAATATGACTATCTCTAATTAACAGTTTAAAGTATGCATTAACTCAATTATAAATTCATATAATTCAATGGCTTGTGGTTCTTTTTTGATCAGAAAGATATTTAATATTTATATTTCAGTTATTAACTAAATAAAATCAATTATCGGCTTTGATATGAGAAAATCATAGATTTTTTATGAAAATATAATCAAAAAAGTTAAAAGAGGAACATAATTTGATATAAAAAATTATAAAATGCATTTAGTTTAAAATGCAACGTAAAGACCGAAAATCATGTAGGGTTATTTATTACTAAATTTGCATATTAATCAAGAAAAATTCGCAAATATGATAAATAAAAAACAAGACGAACGTGAAAAATATGTTATAACCATGGTTTGTGAACTTATATATGTCTAAGCTGCGTCATTTTGATAACTGTACTTGCACAATGCTTAATAAATCAGGAATTTTTTGTGTTTAAAAATGATCGGTATACGCGCAAATCGTCTATTTATAGTACATAATAGTGTTTATATGTCAACAAAAAGTTTTCCGCATAATTTATAGTTCTTTTTTTTTAGCATTCTTACAATATCACAATAGAATTGATAGAATGATATCTATAATGATGTTATATAAAAATTTACTACATTAGTGTTGAGATCTCATGTTAATAAATATCTAGCAGCATATAAAAATCATAAAGATATTTGTTTTACGTGTAAAAAACGAATGCGAATAAAAAAATACCGTAAAAAGTTAATTTAGAATAAGAATTTTTACAATGTGCATGAGAAAAATATTAAGAATGTGACTAAGTTAATTCGAAAAATAATTATACAATACATCTTCATTGTAAAATGTGGTTAAGTAAAAATTTTATTCTATATCTCGTATTTTGAATAATAAATAATTGATAGAATTCCCAAATAAAATACTTTACTTATGCATTAAACCGAATGATAGATTTATACTAAAATTCCGTTGTTTTTTCATCTTGGAAAATTTTTATGATAATTATCTACTTCAAAATCTTAAATCCCATCATAAAAAGTGTAGCGTTTTATTTAGATACCTTAAAAATATTTTTTACCTTTTTTTATTATAGTATACTATTGATAACATCTAAAGAGTAGGAAATAAATGTATACATTTATACTATAATAGAAACCAAAATCCGATATCTGAAAAATTTAAAGGCACTAGAAAAAATAATAATGCCAAGTTACATTAATAAAGTGTTAATTATTAGAAATATATGTATTTTTAAGATGTTGTTGCTAATATATAATTTAATTTAAATTTTTCTTTGTTTTCAGAAAGCAATATTCCCTATTGTTGCAAATAAAGAAATGAATACAGAAATCAAATTCAGACAATAATTAAAAAAATTTATGGAGTTTCAACAGTTTAAAACGGCACAATATTTATTTTACATATATATACACAGGCAAAAAACCATCTTCGTGGTGTAAAAATACAATAAATTATAAAAATTGTTTGTCTTTGGCGTGATTTTTACATTTTCTAGACTTTTTTACACAGTACGGTTGTAAGAACATTTTATTTCATGTTAAATATCATCTCTCCTGTGTTTGTGCCTCATATAACTGTTGTATTAAAATCCCATTTCTAGTACTTGGATATGTCACACCTGCATCTTGATTTTATAACTTGACCAAATAATTATATCTTAAATGTGATTTTTGTGTGATCTTTGTATTTGTGTATGTTTGTTAAGTAATCTAAAGCATGTAATCGCATCTATGATGCTTAAACTTAAAACAAGATATTTGTATCGTAACATTGATACATATGACATGTTAAGTTATATAAAAAATATTTTTTATTTAGGCTTTACTATTGTTTCTAAAATATTTATAAATATACTGTAAAACGTCCCAAATACATAACTCATATATATATTTTTTTCTAAGTACTTTCATAATATGGCTAAATTTCGAAATTTTTATGTACATTATACATTTTTGATCAAATTGTTTCATCTAAATAGAAAAAAATTAGGTTAAATATCACATTAAATCTTCACACTGTCATCTAGGGCAGGAAAGTATAATAAAAAATTCTTATCATCGATAATTAATTTGGAAATATATTTTCTAGATATAAAATTATTTTTTTATTAAATATGTAAAAAGCTTTAAATTTATAAAAAAAATTTATGTCTATATTATATTGAATTTATTTTTTGATTAAAGCGGAATTCTTTTAACACTGGCATGTATAATTAGAATGATGAGAATTTTTATTATTAATTGGGTTATTCCCTTTCAAATATTGTAAAAAAGAAATATATTTTGAGTTGATCTGGGTTCATGTAAACGCTCTATGATGCTTGTTTTGTTTTTTGATGAATTGTTATTTCTTCCTAACCGATAAATATTTTTTTCTTTGTTTAGAGCATGTAATATATTCCTGTTTTTCTTTTCAAATAACAAAAAGACAAATTGTAAATAAATGATAGTAAAAAACTATTTTACATGCATTCGAATATTTTTTTAGCGGATATTTTTACGTTTATTGGTTTTATTTGTGCATCCAAGCTATACTGGTGACGCAAAGAAAGAATCATATTATTGCACTATCGATTATTATAATTATAAAACAACAGCAAAAATTTATATGTTGAATTTATAATTATATCCTTCGTTTTAAAAATGCATATATGACTTCAATAAAGCAAAAAATGTTTTAAACTGAATTATGAACAAATATTCTATTAAAAAAAGTTTTAATATGTATTATTTGCACCTTTAAAAACACATACAGTCTTATCATAAGATTCCTGGTCATGCTACGGGTCTTTAATATTACATTATCTTATATACATACGGACGTTTAATTATGTGCAGCATCTGTAGCTATTAATCACAGATTCGCAGTATATTTCATACTGGATGGTTTTAATTTGCTTTGAAATATTTGTCAACCAGCTGCCATGTGAAAAAATTAATATTTGTAAAAAAACCTTTATAAATGATTTTTTTTAGCTAAAGTAAAACTTTAAATTGAATTTTTAACATAAAATTAATAATTTTATTTGATTCTTCATATAATGTACATGAATATAAAACAATAATAGGTAAAAAAATAAGTCTTATGTTTAATCGTTAAGTTCACTCACTACTAGCCTTTATACCTACTCAAAAAATAAAACAAAACTGTAAATTTGAAAATTTTTGATGTTTCGTTTTTTTTGTATACAGAAAATCAGTATTTGATGTTTAAATATAAGACAGCTGGCTATATTCAACTATATGTAGTCTTAAGTGCTTCGAAATATTAACCACGCAAAGTTTAGTTAAATATATAATATTTCGTATTTATCTATATGTCTTTGCTTTTCAATACAATTAAAAATATTATGATTATACAGTACCATTAAACTTTGAAAGTGTCTCAAAATAGAACTCGCACATCAACACAAAAAAATCATAATTCATTCATACTGTGACTTAAAGTATATTTTCACATCTTTGGCAAGTTTATTGGGCTGAAATATAGTGTAAAGGGGTAACTTTTATTGAATGGATTCAATTCAAATATAATTCATTTCTTAATTTATTAAAACTAAAGTAAATGACAACTGGTTTTACGCAAAATTTAATCTAGTAATGTAGATATAACAGATAGAAATTTTATTTGAAAAAACTTTGTTGGATCAATACAGCATTTTATGTGCAAAAATATCTTTTAAATTAACAAAGTGTTAATTGAAATGTTTATATTTTTTGAAAGTATATACTTGTCTATAAATTATCCCACCCCAGCAATATCTTCATATTTATATTTGGATCCTCTGCTGCCTATATAATTATCTTGTGATTTTGTTTAAATTCACAGTTTATCACGTAAATCAATAAATCCAAAAGAAGACTTTTTATATGATAACTTAAGAAAAAACATTTATTTACTATAATTTCGTGATTTTTAAATCCAAATTGAGCATGTAAATTTGCTATCTTTGTATCCATTTCAATAATTGGGTTTTGTAATATGTGCCAAAAATGCCGATTTTTTAAAAATCATATTCAACACAGAAGATTCTTAAGTCTTGAGAAGAATGCATTCAAAGTTTGTTGCACTTATATAGCGAATTCCCCTCTTTCCGTTTCCAAAAAAACATTCATTTAAATTTATTGATTTATCATGTATTCAACGGATTCGAAAAGCAATATACAAATGCTTTAATTACGCCACAAAAGTAAATGTATTTTAATTCACATATTATTATGTAAAAATAATTTACACAGATTAGATTATAAAATCGGAAAAGAATCAAAAGAATCTTGCTAGAATAGAAAATAAAATTTAACAACGTAAATGTAAACTTTTTGTGATGTATATCATATCCACACTTATGAGCAATTATAATCCAGCCAACAATTAAATAATAGAAATCGCCACAATGTCTTTTAAAAACATATAGCAGCTGTTGCTTTTGCAAGCCCATTGAACTTTTTCAGATTACTAGAATTTATTTGAAAAATCTTTTAAAAATGATATATAAGCACAATTTTTATTTGTATTTATCATCAGCATTATATGTTATTAAACTAATCAAAGGATTAATTTTTTGTAACCATGAACGATCATAAAGATATAACTTTTAAATTTATATCTTTCATGTGTGTTGTTAATAATTGTATATAATGTAATGTATTTCTTTATGCTATCTAAAAATAAAAATTTAGATTTGAATGCAAATACGCAGTTCATTATTTTAAAGAAAGAAAACCAACTTATTTTGCATAAGAAAAATAAGAGACCATAAAATTATAGTGGCTTTAGAAGCATCAAAGAGAAACATGTGATTGTGTATAGAGATTATTTAAGTATTTCTATCGCGCTAATAAAGTATTTATGTAAAAATGAATACTTAATTAAGATGATTTTTTTTAATATCGTTTTGGATATATTTAAATGATGAAAAAAAATTAAATTAAGATGTATTTTATGAAGAGACGATTGGGAAAAAATCTGATAGAATATTGTCTAAAAAAAATTATTTTGATATTTTGTATTTGAACAAGCTATGATGAAGGTAAAGGAAAAAATTACCGTCTTTATATGATTAAAATAATAGATAGCTAAATGCATGCTAATTTGCGTATAAATTTATTCTGGATATAATATAATCTCATCTAAATCCCAACGATTTTTTCATGATGTAAAACCAATGCAATAACCGTAGAAGCATATTTATATCTCATATTATTTTATGTAAATAAACTACAGGTTTTAAGGATTTTTTTGCACAAAATATATAGAATAAAAATTTATTTTAATTTATAATATATATAGCAATATATTAATTACAATAAAAACATATTATTCAATAAAATACAACTAAATTAGGATGAAAAATTCTAACAAAATAGAATATTTTCCTAAAATTTTCATCTCATTTTCTATAGCTGTTTTTATGGTATATATGACTTAACACAAGCAATTTAACTATAATGTTTTAATAAAATATTAAATATTTAAAATAATGAACGCTCATCTAATATTTAATATGCTCTGTTTTTTAAAGCTAAAACCATTTCAAAATCATCTGTCTGGTGGTTTCTAACTAAGATAAGGTTATTTTTGTTTTTATATTAGACTTTTATTAGAATAATAAACAAATTTTTTTAGATCATGTATTTAAAAAAATAAGTCTGAACTAATTCGAAGTGATTTTTTAGAATATAAAATTTTTAATATATATAAATTCTCTATAAACGTATGTGTACAAATTTAAAATCAAATTTTACTTTGCTAGTTTGCTCAAATTACAATCATCTAAATTTTTTTTTGTTCTATTAAATTATCTTATAATATTTTTTAAAAAAAGCTTTATTTCGTTAATTTCATTATTTTTTTTTATGTATTTGAATCTTGAATTAGGTTTTTTTTAAAAGCCTCGGATATCTTATGTACATCAATAAAATGCATCGAACAAAGGTAAAACTTAAAAAAATATTACGTTTACGAACATTTGTTTAAAGATTTTACTGTTTAAGATATGAATACCAACGTGATTTACAATGCTTATTCTGCTATAATAATTTCACAGCTTTCCACCAGAATATTTATACATAGACCTCAAGTTTATTAAAGTAAAACAATTTTAAAATATGATGAATTTTTTAGTACCTAAGAGCTAAAATAGTTGTAGAAAGTAATTCAAGTTAAACTCACTTTGGCACGACAAGGACATCCAGACGATACTTTAATTTAATTTTAGCTGTTCTTTACGCTTTTAATATAAAATGAAACCAGTAACATATAAATAAACTTCATTAATTATTAAAAATGACAAAACCAATTGTTTACTGAGTTTATTCTATGATAGCATAAAATATGATCCAAGCGTCCAGCAAAAATAATTATTTTGGGCTGTAGATGAGAATATTTATGCGACTGCCAGATAAAATAGATCTTCTAAGATTATCTTTTACATGTAAAATGAGGTATAGTATTTATGTTTTAGAATCAATTAATGTGTCATTACTTACAAATAGCAAATAAATAAACTAGTTTTTACGATATTACAATAGACCAGTTTTCGAATTGTGATTTGTTCAATAAACTATGCATAAATACAAAGAAATATTGTTTTTTATATGATCATTTCAATAAATTAAAGGAAATCTAATGTAGAAAATATAATTATAGCTATGCCATTGTAAATATTCAAAAAATCATTTTTGCAAATATGGGTAAACTAAAATCCACGTGAATCTAAAAAGGCACAAACTAGTGGTTGAAAATATAAAAATCGATGCAATTTTTTGTAATTCAACATATCACGTATAGAAAAATCATTTTTATTCCAATATATAATCATGAACTTTGCCTTTACCATAAATTTGACGTTATTAAATTAAATCTGACCATTATGTTTATTCCAGAATTATGTTAAAGTAATATATCAACATGCAACATAGTAAAAATATTTGCATTTGAATACATACTTAGATTCTGGTTGCGAAAAACCTTTAAATAGAAGTAGATTAATCTGATTAAATATCATAAAATAGCAATCCACCATATAACTTACCTATTTATGAAAATTTGTGATGTAATTATGAGAAAAAGCTTGTTAATAAGGGCTTTATGTACGTTATTGCGAATGCATGTCTTACCCTTAAAATAACACATATTCAATTTAAGATATAATATATATTGGGATAAATAAAATAAATATATAACATGATTGTATACTATTCGTTTAGAAAGAATTGAAGATAATAAAGATCTAAATATCACATCCTGATCCCAGAAACCATAGTTGAAAGAATATACCCACAAATCTTTCGCAAAAAAAATTATTTTTAGTGGCTTTATACTTTATACAATGGCATTTTGACTCTTTTATCAAATATATATTTAAAATTATCAATATAAACTATAATTTTATTTTGTATTCTATTAAATTAGATCATTTAGTCTGGACAAGTGGATATATACATATCAAAATGTTTGCAAACTAGTTCCATTTTTTTGTGTGAGATACATATATGGTAACATCGCGATTGTTCACGATGCGAAAACAAACCTTAGAAAATGAAACATGAATTTTGATTTTTATATGATCTAATTTTAGAACAAATGGCGTTTTATTAAGGATAAAAAGAAGACTGTGCAAATAAATGAGATAGCGAAATATATAAAGAGGCCGTTAATCGAATTGTTTTAAGGAAAATACAAACACAATTACGTATAAAAAACACAAATTCTTTTAATCTTTGCGTCAAAAAATGGTAGGCTTTACATAATTACAGTTATATATACTATTTTTTTTTAATTAAAGCACAGATATCATATGCTATACAAAACAATCTCATATTTACATTTTTGATTACTGTACTATTCTACGTGCTTCTAATTTGTTATTTAAAGATTAAAAAGCGAATAGCTTAACATGTTCGAATATTGGATTAATGTTGAACATATAAAAATATGTATCATTACCTCTATTTTCCTGAAGCTTCGAATTTATCAGAAGCAATAAAACACAATAATAAATTCGTCAAATCACATGTTTACATACGTTTGGTATACGTTAGAGCAGTAGCTTCCACCAGAAAATACATATAAGATAATAAGCAATTAGATTGTTAGCGTCTAATGAACACATATTACACATAAATCCTTTCAATTCCAGCACATTTAAGCTATGGATAGATTTAAATGCATTAATTCATATTCTATGCGAAACTTTTACATAAAACAGGCGTTTACAATCCCTTTTGAGTTTGGATTTGTATATTTATATTTAATGCTTTTTTCAAATTATTTTTGAAAAGGGGGCATATCAAACAATATAATTAAACTAAAATACAATAATTAAAAACTATACCAAATAATTTTTCAAAAGAAAAACCTGATAATTGATACAAAAAAAGCTTCCACATATTTCACGTTGGCAAATCAATATAACTGCTAGAGAGACGACAGGTGCAAATAAAAATGAAAAGTTTTTTTGATGTTTTGCACAGTGATTGATATCAAAAAATAAATAAGATTCCTACCGAATAAGTTGCAATATTCTGATTAAAACACAGAGGCAATTAAATTTAAATCTGTAAAATAGAAATTAAAGCATAATGTATTCGTTCCATTTACGATAAAAATATCATATCCATAGAAATGGGAAATGTCACAATATGAGGATATAAAACATCGCTAATATAAGAATATCAATTTAAAAAATTACGATTCTATTCATATTGAATCTAAACATATAACAAGGGACAACATACGAATGACTTGAAACAGAAAGGAATATTTCTAATCTTAAAAAGTTTGTTTTTTATCATAATTATTTTTATATGGATAGTCAAACACTTTAATATCTTAGATATAAAAGATGTGATATAATTCAAAAAAAAATATACTTTAATTGTAAAAAATAATTAAAATGCTTTTAGAGAATTATTAAAGATGATTTTATTTATTGCATGTCATAAAAAAAACTATTAAGCACATTTATATTTTGTTTTGATTCTAATTTCTTTTCGAAAAATAACTTTGTACTTTGTAGAATCACATGTCTTTTATAATTAAATGTGTGTGTCAAATATAATTACAAAATTTTGCATAAGCGAGATTTATAGATAATACTAATGTTTTTCTGACTTTAAACTTGATTTCTATACATCCATATACCCAAGAAAAATTGTTTTGTTCTTGTTTGCTCAACATAAACTATTTTATTGCATATAATGTAATCATTTTGTTCTTTTTAAGTTCGATATGAAATCCTACATTGATTCAAATTATTTTTTGTAGATAGGCTTTATAAAATTTATACTGTGTATAAATTTCGATATACATGCGATTCAAATACAATTTTATGTTATGACTAAAAGTAAACAAAAAGTTATTCTTATTTTTGGATGATAATCCTATAAAATTGAATATTATTTCTGCCTGTTTTATAGTTGGAGAAACAAATTGTTTAAGTGGACGCATACTTCATCCGTTTTGCATTAATTATCGCCATTTATATATAAATTTTTAATATCTATTGCAATGCATTATTTTACATTGCCTTTTTATCTTTTTTTTCTATAATGTGAATAACACCAAAATATATCTTTATTCACATGAAATCGGCAATTAAATACTTTATAGTACATCAACACTAAGATCGCGCTAATATGTCTATCGAGTGAATGTTTTTTCGGATTGATTATAATAAAAAAATACGGTTTTATAATTTTAAATATAATTCTTGCAATTTAGTAAGCACAGTAAAAATTAAGTATACCAAAAAAATAGATAAATTGATGTGAACAAATAATATTTACATCTATATTGATATTTTTTGTGTTCTAGACTATTAGATATTTACTAATCTATAATTTTATCAGAGAATAAACCGAATGTGAGCAATATTGACTTAAGAGCAAAAATAGCTAGAGAGGAACGTTTGTGGACACATGAGCTAATTCATTTTTTATTGTGACACATAAATTCATGACACGATAAATTTAAATGAAATTTTACTGCGCCAATACCATGAATTGCAAAAAAAAAAAATTTTAACCTTGATTGTGAACTTATTTTTCGTGCAACAAAATATACGATCTTCTCGTCGATTTTAGTAGCTTTTAATTACGTTAAAGTATTAAAATGCAAATGTATATTTTCCTTTTCATAGAGAGCATAAACACTATGCGTTAATAGAAGAAGCACGTTTCAAAAGCTGTTTAAATTAAAAAAAAAGACAAAAAAGAGCAAGTTAAGCTACATTTTTTAGTTATATACGAATCAAATGGCACAGAGACGATTTTCCAACTAGCTTGTCTATAAGGAGACTGGGTATACTATATGGCGATATCGAGCTAATCAGGGAATGCATGATAAAAACGGTGATACGCATTTTTCTGATTGAGTTACGAAAGCTAGTTTCACATCATTATCAAGAGGGAATATCATCAAAAGATAACAAGAAACGTCAGTTAATCTTAGAAAGCAATTTTTAATTTTTTACAAAATTTGGATACCAAATAGATCATTTTTGTCGATTGAATGACAAATAAAATATTTTCTGCCAAGTTTCTCGATTTTGTTTGGATGATTACTACGACTTTTACTGTTATGTAATGTTTTAGTCATAGGAATATTAATTTGTAGAACACCAAAGATTAGGTTATTCACGAAAAGAAGAAATATGTGAAAATTAAAAGTAAATCTTAGCAAATTGATAGGTATTTATACTATTTGTGCACCTTTAAATAGATCAAACTGGAAGAATTCATCGCATGGCTTTATAAAGCGAAGATAATACTAAAAAATCTGTTTTAAAAGCAATGAATATGCCTCAAAAAAATATTTGTGCTGTGACTACAAACTTTTTTAAGTTCAGTTCTATACGATAAATAAATCGTAAATTTGGACAGAAAAAGCGCAACAAAAAATTTTAGATATAAACTTTCTGATTTCAAATGAAGAAAATAGCAGTCTTTATCTTGCCTATTATTCGCAATTTCGTATGAAATCTAAAGAGCCTATTTTAATAAAATTATATGAGCTTAAAGAACAAATTTTATCGATTTTTTAGTAAAAAGGATCGGCATGTCGATTGAAAGATTAATCATTTTGTCGCATTCTTGCCTTTTATTGTAATATTACACATAAACGGAAGGAGCTAAATTTGTCCCACAAGGAAAGAATTAAAATGTGTTTTTCATGGGGGAAAATATATAGTCTTTCATAAAAATTGTGATTTTTAAGGGATCTTATTTCTGTGAGAAAGATTTAAGAAATAAATTCCAAACGATTACGCAATATTGTAATTCTTCATAATATTAAGCTAGTAGCGAGGTGGTAAATATATTCAGAAGTATTTGGGTCCAGAACATTGAATTAATATAAGCTTAAAGGGCTTTCCAGAACATGAAACAAGCATGCAGCTTGTGTTATAAACCGTTTTTGTAGACATAATGCGGGCAACTGGTGGGCTTTAATTGGAGCTATATGAATTAGCAGAAGATGATTTTACATAAATTCATTTTAACAATAAGACAGATCCAAAATTAAAATGTGAAAATGCAATTTAGTATCCTAAATTTCAACAAAAATCCAGTCGTATATTTTAATGATTTCTAAGCATGTATTAGTGTGTCTATCTTATCTCATTTTGCTTAAATTAAAAATCAACAGAGAAAATAATTAGCAGAAATTCATACGAAAATATATTAAAATTAAAAATCAGTAAATTTGAGCCATAAAAGAAACTTTCAGTAAAAAAAACACTTTAAATTAAACACATCTAAAAATGTCATTTTTTGTTTATATTTTAAAGTAATTATATATTTTTTAACATAAATGAATCTTTAAATGTGGCTTCATGACCATCTCAAAAACAAGAATGTGGCCTCACAAACCGAAAATTCCACCCGTACACGCTCCTATATCCAAACACTAGTTTAATAATTTTATTTTACCACTTCCCTATTTTTTTATCACTTAGAATCCCATGACCAATAATATTCAGAAGTTACAAAATAATGTTAAATACTTCATTCCTTAGTTATATAAAATATCTTTTCTCTTAAATTCATCCTTTTATCACTAAAACGCACTTTTTAGCTTATAAATATCCAAAAGAATTCTAAATTCAAGCATATTCCGCATGCAATTTTTTTTATTATAATTTACTCAATAAAATTTATGCTTGGATAAATAAATAAAAAATTATGTTTTGCTTGTATATACAGAACATTAAGCATCCTCTTTTTTGGCTTTTTTAAAAATTAATTCACTTGCGAAATCGTTCATATTTTTGCATTTTAATTATATACACGTATTGTATTATGAAGTATAATTCACCATAAAATATTCAAATTTTTCTATGTACTTTAAGATAGGACGTTTTTATCTTATTTTGAAAATTCTTCATTTGTTTCCAACCATAAAATCTTCTCCTTTGGATATGAATTAGCGATTTTCTATAATATGTTAGCTTTGGATACGTCTATATTTTCTCAAGCATGTTTTAATAGTTACAAGAGATTTTATGTGATTTATTATGACACCATTAAATTAAATACGAAAGATATAATTCTTGTACTGCACTTGTAAATTAGAAACTGAATATGTTGAGCATATAGTCTCGGTGATTAATCTTTTGTCATTCGTCGCATTTAATCGATGTTATTTGATTAAAAATTATAGCAGCGTTTTAATTTTATTATTTTTAATAATATCAACTGAGTTATATTAAAGTCGTGTATTATCATTTACTACATAAATCATCCACCTTCAGATTACTAACCTATTATTCTATGGGCAAAGCTTTCTAATTATCTCTTAATTTATTCATTATATTTACCAGAGCTTGTATGTAAAAATAACAGAACCCTTAAAATACTTCAGATCGTGTTTAAATATACCAGATTTACTGTATATAGCAGCCACAATTTTTATTTGATAAGACTTTGCAACAAATGCAATCTTATCACCAAAAAAACAAATAATGCATATTTAATGCATTTTTTTTATTCTAAGAATTTGATGTGCGGTATTCAGTTATAACTCAACGTGATCATGTCTCTTTACGCAGCGATTTTACACCTTTTTAATAATTAAAATAAGAAAAGAATAAAAAGACACACTAGATCGTCGATAAATTGTAGGATAAACGTAAGCTAATTGAATTTTTTTTATAGGTTATTGCACATGAATTAGACTGGGTTTTAAATTTTTTTAAAACAAAATAAGTTATACCAGAACTCTACCATCAAAATTACACATAGTTTTTATAAATGCATATAGCTTATTTGAAATCATCAACCAAACTATAGTCATTGTCTTTAAAATGCTCCAATCGTGCCGTTTAACTGGTGTCTTAAGTCTGTAAATTTTAGAGCATATTTAAGAACTTTATTTTTTGATGTGCTATTTGTAAAGACATTAATTATAGAATGATTAGTTCTGATATTTCTGCTTGCCTATTCGTTTTGTTTTAACAGAAACAAATTCGGGCAGAATTTCGATAATCTGTTCTTTTGGTTTTATTCTAATTGAGTTTTATTTGCGGTGTTGTAGAATGCAAATATGTTTACCCTAGAACCATAAAATTTTACGTATATTTGATGGTAAAATAAACCTTTATTAGTTTTTCAACAGCCTGAACTCTGCTTATTCAGCCAGCATGACACTTTTTTTTATCTTGGATCTTACAGTCAGCGTTATAAAAATTATTTGATATCATTCATCATGTATCTTCTTCATGCTGTTTTTTTTAAAATGCAATTTTTGGAGTTTTTAATATGTATCGGCTTTTGCTACCCAACATAAATAATTTTCTAAAGAACTTGTGATACTCTAGCAATAACGCACAAGTATATATAAATGAAATTTAATCCATAAACTTTATGACAGCCAATCCATTTTGTGTGATATTTTAACAGATAGGATGATTTTATAGGGTAATATAACTATATATTTTAATCGTTAAATATTTTAATATAATGTTTTTTTATGGATTTCCCAGGATTACCAAATAAGTTTTTTTTTATTTCTATACTCGGAATTCTTGCTTATATTTCTATTAAAATATATGAGTCTTCTCTATATACCAATCATTATCTTCAAAAATTTGATGCATATGATTTAAATTGCTAATGCTTGCTTTGTAAATCAAAACAAGATTTTTATAACAAAGAAATTTCTTGAGTAAATTTACGGTATTTTTAGGAATATTTAGAAGATACAGATGTATATCACATAAATCTATTTGTAATTCCTATCTTCTGATAAACATGACGCGATACATTTCTCGTGAGATAGTATGAGCAAACGAGGCATTGAGTCTTTGATTTACAATTATAATGAACGTTATGTGAAATTTGGTTAATTATTACGTGGATAGTTTTCTCTTCTATTATCTTTATTCCTCCTAATTTTGAGATCATTGGTAAAATATCTATGGTCAATTTATATTTAATATAAAATAAGCATATGATTCATATTCTGGTAGATTTGTAGCAAATCAAATATAAATATCGAATCTAATAATTAAAAATAATAAAAGTGAAAAGTATTTAAAATAAACGGAGCAAAATTATAATATATACACATCTTAAAAACAGATATAAACATAAAAATAAATCACATAAAAAATATAATAACCCATCAATATTTTCATTATTTATAAGCCAATGTATATTCAAACAGTTATGTTTTCTTTTAACAAACCTTTGTTATGCGAAAATATTGATAACAAGTCGGGCGTAACATGAAAACGTATTTATATCTAAAAATAATTAACATTGTTAGAGCACACAAATTTAATACAAAACATATATTAATTGCAGTAATAATATATAGCTTCATTTTAAATTAAAATCATTGAAGTGAAGATAACTATAGCTAAAAGATTAGTTTTTATATTAAGAAAGGCAATAAAATGAATTTTTATGCGCTTTTCATAGAACAGAAAGGCACATTTAGCCCCCTTCATTCGGTTATTCAAGTAATTAAATGGTCTAATAATTTATTCGGATGACTCTTTTATCTTGATATACCATGCATCATGTAAAATTTATTTGGATTTTATTTAAATGTTATAAATCATATATTAATCCTTCAATCTATACAAATCTGCGCTTGTCAAGACACTTGAATCTATATATTTTGGCAGAAGACTAGATGTTTGTGAAGAAAGATCAGGTAAGAGGGCATTTTATGCATCAAGTAGCTGTGCAATATTCTAAACGGGCTTTCAACGTCTCCGAGGATCTAATCATAAAAAAAAGGAACTTAACCCATAATTACAAACTACGAATAAATGTGTGATTTTAACTTAATTATACGTTTTTTTATATAAATCCTATTGTTTAGTTATCTAAAGATCAATATATGTAATATTTTTTGGATATTGCTGGTCTATAGAACTGTAATCTAATATTTTAGTATTAATTATAGAGGTGATACCATATAATAAACAAGCATAAATTCTTCATATTTTTAGCCCGTATGCTATATTAAAGCCATCTATCTTTATAATATGAACAAATCAAAACTAAATTAAAGTCTAAAAATTCTTGAAGAATTTTTGCAACATTTTATGTAAATTGATATTTATTTTACATTATATTTAGGAAGCGTGGCAACAATTTTCTTTAAATTTTTTCGAAGGTTATTACAGCTTAATGATACATATTTTATTAAGCGATGTACCTATTTCATAGCGTTTGGATTTTACTCCATCTTATTTTATGTAAAAAATGTATAATCTATCAAAAGTGAATCGTTGAATATATTTTTTTTGAGAAATAATGGTAGATTATTTACAAAAATTTTCAGATTTTATCCAGAAGAAAAAAACAGTTATTTTTCATGTTTACTTCTAAATTATACATTAAAATTAAAATATAAATAATATAATATCTTATATCATATACACTAAAAATTATAATATGAAAAAAATTCAAGATATAAATGTAATTTTTTTTGATGTTTCGATTTATAAAATTATAAATAGTATAGATATGCCGATTACTGGTTTAAAAATCCAATATTGATTCTATAACAAATATAAATTTTGCAATAAATTATATTTTTCTGCAATAAATTTAGATACAGATATGTTATTATATTTCATAAATATTTATTCGGGGCTTCTTTTTATACTTCCATTCAATATTGTAAATTTCATTAGTTTTTTTAAATATACATATATTACGATTTCGTTCTCAAGCCACATCTTCTATTTTACATAGAATGTATATAATGGCTATCCCATTTATGCAAACATCATGTGATCAAAAAATATTTAGTGAATTTTTCATCTGTTTATATATTATATTTTATGTTATAAAATGCGTTTTCAGAATTATTTATGCATTGTACATTATCTTTTTTTTATCACATATTCTTTAAAGTAAAATCTTTAATTTTATAATAACATTCCGCTTTCAACTATAATATACAAAAATAGCTGTGTTAAAAAAAATTTTTTATTAAAAATGTGAATGTGTTTATATAATTAATCGGAAATAACGATAATATAAGCTCTCATAAAAAACGGTATTTATTTGCAATACTGCTAATATTCTAAAATTCATAAATAACAATAAATAATAGCATGAACTCAAGATTATAGTATCTTATAAAATTACAAATTTGTATAATCGCGTAGGCTAGAATTTCATTTATTTAAACCATCATTGAGTACATACATCTCTAATGTTATGGACACTTGACTTATTTATATACCATGATACACAGATTGGATTAAAATAATCATTATTATATTTCTATGAATGCCCAATACCAATCATATTTATTTTCATATTTTCTGTTATAGGTTGAGATTATTTATAAAAAATATTGTATTAAAATTAACGTTTAAAATCCCGGACGAAAAGAAGCATATGTGCAAGCTCTCATACTCCGCAAGACCCTTGAAAGTATCAGATTCGAGAGAATAATAGCAGTTGTTGAAGATAAGTATGGCAAAGATGTCAAAAGATGCATCAAAAAGTTGTGCAATATTCTCAATCGGCTGACCACGTCTAAATTGATAACAGTAAATAACACATAAATAAACAAAAATCTATACAAAGAAATATAATTTATGGTATTCAACCAAAAAATCACAATAAACACAAAAAACTTGATTTACAAACTGTAAATTAGTAACAAGTCGACATATTTAGTTTTTGTAATGCATCGTTGAAAAATTAACTGTTTTTAAAATAAAATAAAATTAATAAGCGAAATAATTACAGATGTTAGTATTATAAAATTTAATTAAATATGTGTAAAAGATCACTTAATAATGGCACAAAGGAATTTTTTCAAAATTAAGTACCTTCAAATTGTGTAATATATGACAGTCAAGAGAAATACATATAATTAACATATATATCAAAGATATTCTTTGAAATTTAATATAAAAAAATACAATAATAACAAGTAAAATCATGTGTTCATGCTTACGAATGCATTTTTTTACTATAGACATTTCTTAATATCTACAAGTATTTTAGGAAGCTGGAAAAGATCATGATTTATAACAATCAAATTTTTAAATAATTTAATGATATTTTTATGATAGAATTATTCTAAATGTTAATATTTACAAATAAAAGTAAGAATATTTAATTATCTACTATTTGCTACAATATTTTTATAGACACATGATAATTTTAACAACAAATCTTAGTATGATTGGGTAAGTTTTTTTTCAAATTGATCTAGTATTATTATATTCGCGCTATATTATTGATTTCGATTTAATAAATTAAAATTTACATTCATTATAAACCATTCACAAATGATTACATATACATTATAATCATATTACAAAAAAACTATCTTATAAATTAATCGTTTATGATTAATATCATATTTTTTTTTTATGCACAGCATAGAGGCATAAGCTCTTATTTATTTTATTGTCTTCTGGTAAAAATTTATATATAGTGATCGAACGTATTTTAAAAGTAATGTGCTCAATTTATAGATTCTAGTATATCAGTATTTTTTTTTATAAATTTACGTATATATTAAAAATATATCTGATAATAAAATAAAGTTTGATTTGCTTCAATCATGGTCTAATAATATTAATAATTTATTTTTGCTTCTAATTTACAGGTATTATACATATTTATATGATTTATTTTTATAAAAAAACATCAATAAGATGTTATTATCATATGCCAAATATTTTATAAAAAATATGAACAAAAGAATAAGATTTTACCGTTATTATCGATAGTATTAAATTCACAATAGAATATATTATGTGAAAACCCGTGAATTATAAATTTTTAAAATTAAGTTTGAAATGAATATTTTATGTTTATAAAATACATACTGTGACGTAGAGTAATTTCTATCCAAATTTATTTTTCGGCTCGAAATAAAACGTATTGCATATCTTAAAATTGATGTATAAGATATTCATGCCAATGGGTTAAAATAAATGAAAAAATCATGATTATTATAACCATTAATGTGCTGTCAGTTTTAAATACTAATAAATCGAAAATTCTTGTTTATTATTTTATTTCACAAAATCACTTTGATTTCTTGACTATTCTTTATATAAGATGTAGAAACAAGTTTTGAGACCAATCAGTAGCTTAAGCTATCGAATATGTGTTACCATGTATAACTCATGGGACCAAGAAAAGAAATAAATGTAAAATATATCTATAATGATATGTATTTCAATATATACACATCCCAAGATAATAATCGATTAGATAAAAATTATTTTGCAGGAATTTATCATGCTTATGTGTAATTTTGATTAATATATTTGAAAAAGTATACATTTATTAACTTAAGTAAAAGTTCTTTGAAAACTATAGCTCAAAGATATCTTTATAAAATCTAAACTATAAATTACAATAGCATAGAAGATCAAACCTATTTTATTTATAGTAAGTGTATTCGTTATATAATTCTTTTACGGCTATATATTACAAAAATATGAAAATGATTGTTAAAAAAATCGTCGTTTTATTTGAATAAACAACAATTCATTTCCGTCCCATATTTATTGTGGGTGATAATTACGCATAATAAATAATTAATTTACGTTCTACATATCTTAATCAATTAAATGCTAAAAAGCTTTTGAACTTGTGATTTTAGGATGAATTAATAAGATAAAAAGAAGTACTATGAACATAAGCGATAAAAAGATTTTATGTTGATCACAAAATCAATCAAAAATAAAACGACACAAATTCAAAGCAGAAACATAAAAAAATATAAAGCTGAAGCCGACGTACAAACAATAGCATCTAGAATAACGTTATGTTACTGTATATTGTATCTTTAAAGAACAAGTAGCTTGAAAAATTTGATATTTAAGATGATATTAAAATATGTTGTGCGAAAGCTCGTCAAAAGTCATAATAAATCTTTCAACATAAGATTTTCCTTGAAAAAGATAATGTAATTTCATCAATAAATTATATAAATCTTATTGATTATATTTTTATAATGAATTTCAAGATAGTATACAAATTATATTTACTTAAACACGAAATCGGTATATTTTAAGAAATTTTTCAATAAATCTAAATTTATTAATAAATTTTATATTAAATATTACAGTTTATCAGGGCAAAACTACTTAGAAATTATAATAAACTTATAAAACTAGATACATTTAAAATCATATAAAAAGATGATCCGAATAATTACATTCAGGCAGCTGAAAAATATTATTTTGGGCATTTTATCATTTTAAAAGTATATAATTGCTTTTATATAATAGTTATTAAACCCAATTCAAAAAAGATACAATCTTTAAAATCAAGAATCTCCAATTTAAAGTGAACAATAATTTGAAAGTAAAGTAATTTTTTTAAACGTATAGCAACTGTTATTTTTCAAATCGAAATCTTTTAGTTGTATATTTCATATCTATGGTTTTTGTAAAAATTATTGAGTACTTTAAAAGCCTGTGTTTGATGTTGATTATATAAATACCATATCGTAAGTGCCGAGTTTTTATAAGCATTGCTAAAGCCAATGAAAAAAAATTATTGATAATAAAACATATTTTTCTAGTTTTTTATATATTCAACTATTATAGTAGATATTAAAAAATTCATGCATTAAATATTATTAATTTATGGGGGTATTTCACCAGAATTACATATAATCGAAAAGATTTATATAAATAGCAAATGATTTATTTTTCATTGTTATATGAGAGTTCGTGTTATAACGAAATTATCATTTTGCTACTGGTCTTTTTCTACTCCTACATATAACAAAAAATGTGGACAAAAAAATAAATGTATACGGTAAATTAACATTTTCATGGCTTTTTCTAAATTTAATAAACGTTAATACAATTATGGCCAAGTTTCCGAAGAATAAATTATTTATTATGCTAAATATTTCTATGCTTTAAAATAAAAAGGATGATGATTATATTGTAAAAAAATCTTGAACTCATTTTAGTATATATTGTTTATGCTCCAGTAAATTAAATCATCAGGTAATCTTGAGCTTGTCTAATTTGTTTTAAAAAACGAAAGTTTGTGTATTTCTAGTTAATAGTATTTTTTTTAACAAAGTCAGCGAGAAACAAAATTTGAGGCTAAATTCTAGTTTTTTCTTTTATTGCAACTAAAACCTAATAGCTTTTGACTATTATGTGATTTTTTCTTCATCTAACAGCTTAATCTAAAAGGAAACAAAATTATTTTTATTATATTCTAATATTTATATTATTTTAAAGTGATATAAGGACTGATTTTATTAATTTTAAGGGGTACATTTTTTTTGGGGTTCGCTTTTTGTTTGATACAAGTAGTTAACATTCAGTAATTTTTAGATTGATAGTGCTTTTAACTCTTCATAAATATCCTAATTTGGTTTATTGCTTATGATTTGATCGTATTTTTCTTTGATCAAGTATATAATTTTTTTAGAATATTTGCATATTGTAGATTTAATACAACAGAAAATTTTTATTGTCAGATCAATAAGAATTATAAAACAATTTTAGAAAAATTACAAAAAACCAGTTGCTTTAATTATTTTATAATTAATATATTCAACCCTTAAGATACACTTAAAAAATATAAAAATTATTTGTAAAATAGAAATCTTATTTTAAAGAATTTATAATAAAAATTTTCAATAATTTATATAAATAAAAGAACTACACTGCAGCTTTTAGATAGGATAAGCTTTCTTTTATGAATATTTGGTATTTTAATTTGCAAAAATATTCATATTATCCTATAAGACAATTCTTAGATTGAATTTTTCTAATTTGCGTCTAGTAACATTTTATATGTCAAAAGGCGTTTATTGCACATTATTTATATTAGTTCACATTGATAGATCATTGCTAGTAAATATGGTATAGACTTTATAAATGTTTTTTTCTCAATAATTGGTAATAGGTAATATTAATCATGTAAAATTTTTACGATTTTCAAGAGTGAGCTCATACTGTTCTCCTGTTTCATATGGAAATCTATATATAAAAAGTTATTTTCTGTTTAATTTTAGATATTTCGGAATTAATTTTATATATTTTTTGTAGATCTTTAAGCCGGTTATAAAATCTAGGCATATTCTCTGATATAATTTTACTTGAAAAATCTTTTAAAAACATATATGTAGATAAATATGCAGCGTTTGACCATATACTTAATAGATTTACTATTATAAAACATTTATGATTTTATAACATAAAATTGAATTTTTTTTACAAATTAACTTGTACTCTTTATTTTGCATGCAAACATATTTTATGTATTTTCGAATGAAAATTCGCGAACGTTGTATCATGTGTAAATAATCACAATAGCTATAAAGTTTATATACATACTACTCGTTTATAATTTTTCGCATATCCGATTTTAACATTTAAACATTTAAATGAAATTATGAAATTTATTGATTGATAATATAAATTATACATATGTTCATATTATTGAAACTTAATAATAAAAATAAAATTTATGACAAATATAAAAGAAGAAGCGTTTCAATTAATTCTCATATAAAAACAATTAAAATATTGGTTGCAACTTTACTTTTTATTTTCTGTCTATTATAAGTCTCATCGGAATAGTTTATAAAAGTTCGTCAGTGTATTTTTTATGCATCACATATAATGTCAAAAAAGTAATTTTCTATATTTTTTATAACTCTGTATATATAGAAAACAATTAGATAAAAGCATTTTCAAAAATATGTGTTTTTTTTTAAAGTATTTTTTACATTTTAGGATTTTTTTTGTTTGCTAATTACATCCATGAATGTAAAAATACAAATATTTTACTTTCTACATATATGAGCCCTAATTTTAGCCTGTATAATATTGATAGTTTTTTAAAAACTCATGTAAAGTTGTAAAAACAAAGATAGTTTATTTCTGACTATGTTTTGTAATCTGTTATACTGGCTATATATGTGCATAAATACAGAGAAATATATATAAAACATATCGAAGTACAAAAAATTTCTCTAATTTTTAATTAAAAATTATATCATAATGAAAGATTTCGACATAACATAATAAATTCAAAGTATATATTTTGAATAGATCTATTACATAGAATAAAAAAATGTAAGCTTGCAACATGCATATAAACCTAACAAAGTACGCAGGAAGTATATTCCGTAACACTAATATGTAAATTTTTTTGGGCTTTAATGATAACTATGTAATGTCGCAAAATTATATCCAAATCTTAAACAAGTATAAGAAAATAAATATCTACACTAACTCAATTACATATTTATCTAGTGAACGGTGTACAGTCAAACACATTTCTTTCTAGAGGAGAAGTGCTATTGTTGTAAATAGATAGTTAAATGTGTCAAAAATAGGTATCAAGAGATCTGCAATCTTCTAAAAATACTTTTATCGTCTTTATATATATAATTGAAAAAAAGCAACTTAATTTTTTCGATAAACAAGGTTAAAGAATAAAATTTGGTTTGTAAAACCAGAGTTTAAAACATTTGAGAAAAACACGCTCCTAAAATCATATAAAACACAAAAATGGCAATCTAATACTATATATATTGATTAAATTAGATTTAAATAAAAAAAACGCTTTCTAACACAAATCACCACGTTTATTAAAAAAGAACTACCTTATTTTATTCTTCACTTTAAATTCACAACAAAATCAAAAACTGAAAAAAAAAATGATAGGCAATTATAAAAATACTTAAATTATAGCGAAACGATTAGTAAAAACTTATTCAATGGAAAGAAAATTAAATTTCTTTTCTGATGTTTATATAAATAATTTTATAGAGATTTTGATAATTTTGCTGAGTTGCAAATATTCAAAAAGGAAGATTTAGATGACATGGTTATAAAATTTATATATTTGGATACAAAAATTAATCTCCAAATCTAATTTGAATTGATTCTTGCTATTTATACAGCACTTATGCAGTTAAAATCTTTTAACTTTTCTATGTGTCAATTTGCACAGAAATAAAATCTTATATAAAAATAATGTATATAAATCGCATCCGCTATTATTCAAAAAACTAGCTATAAAAAAATTATTATAGTTTTATCTTTAATATAAAATATATTTTATGTTTCATAAACGTTTTAAAATGTGTTTCATGATTGACGGATCTATCAAAATATATTTGCAGTGAAAAAATAAAGGTTTATAAAAAAAATTCTAAAAACCTAATTATAATTTTTATATATAATAGCTGCACGCATAAATGTATGTTGATCTCATATTGTATTGACATATAATATGGTTTTATTCTACAATTATTCATCCCGTCTTCCATAAGTTTTTTCACTAATTACAACTACTTTATCGCGTTTCTGATACAAAAAGAGTGGATTAACAGAGGTTCATAATATTATAAATTTAGAATTCTATTCTTCAAAAAGAATGATTCTGTAATATATGATAGGTAAATATTTACGGAATATTTTTTCAAAATTAAATATGCTTCATTTTATCAGGGATCAAAATTTTTTCTGCATCTTATTATTTAATTTTTTAAGAAATTTGGTTTTTTATATTTTTTTCTTTATATTAATTGATTTAAATGATCTATGATATCTATCAAAAATATATTTCTCTACCATTTGAACTCACATTTGATTATAAATATAGATAAGAGACTGGGAACATGTAAATCTATGTAAAAAAATTATAGATATAGTTATACAGATATTTTTTTATAAATTATTCATTCCCTAGTTCACTTTGTTACATCGAACCCCAAAATTCAGATTTGTATGATAATAACATCATGAAACTATTTTTAACTTAAAGCAAAAAAAATCCATTAATCAATAGGTATATAAAAGGATTTAGTTTTATTTTCTATTTTATTCACGCATGTTTAATACGGTTTTATGCTACAACATAATTATCAAATTTATATAAGCTGAAATATGGCAAATAATTTACATTGTAAACATATGCAAAAACAGAAAATTGTATTTTAATGTAGTCAAAATATATAATTCACAGTGAAAAAGCTTTGTATCTTTTTAAAGGCAAGGCATAATTAATTAACAAAAAAAAATGGTTTTATTTTTCTATGATTTAGATTGCATAACAAAGTTGATTTTAATAGTTTTAAATTTATTCTATTCATTGTTATCTTGTATACCTTACTTTAATTTTTTATATTTTATTTATATATGTATTTATGTCGGTAATAAGATAAAATTTACTATAATTTGATTTTTTCTCGCGATAAGGATATAAAACATTCATAATGGTGTGTTCTTTGTTTTGAAATCATTAAACATTAGATAAATTTATTTCTAGTATCCTAAAAAACAAACTACAATTATTACCGTTTGTCTCTTATAAATATTTTTGTGTGTATATGATATTGTATATAAAAATACTTATAAGAAACTTTTTACCAATAAAAAATTGGATTTTTCTTTTTTCGACATATCAAAAATACTAAAATTCTCTATTTGTATAATTTCACGTGGTAAAAATATCTTAGTAAGAATTTTTTTAGTTTGCTGTATTTAATAAGAGGTTAGATTACCTATTACTATATTAACTATATTTATTAAAAATTAAAGCAATGAACATATCAACTTTCATCGCATTTTATTTATGGTTTTTTAAGCTCATTACAAATCTTTATATTTAGCAAAAGTTGTTTCGTTTTTTTTGGTGATTTTAGACCATATAGCAAACATCATAGTACAGTAAAAAAAATCAAGAGATTTTTCGTTCAAATATTTTTACGCTGGTATTTCGATCTTATTGGCTTTCCGAGAATTTAAGTTCACAAAGTATAAGTTTGGAGAAACAAAAAGTAAAAAGTCTAATGTGATTAATATGTTTCTTCAATCTATAGTTATATTGGATTAATTATTTTTATCGTTGTTAAGCAAAAACTTAAGATTGCTCTATATAATATATTTTACACATTTTTCAGCTAAAATCAGCATCTTTAATTTACGCATTGATACATAATCTCTAAAGACCTATTAATAAAGTATATTCCACGATCCTATTGTTTTTGAGGCTCTTTCTGCGTAAGATTAAATTCCAAACTCTTCATATACGACTTATGATATTCTGTAACCATGCAATCCCAAAGCGAAAACGTTTGATATAATTCGAGTTGTACATTTGTAAATAAATAAGAGTACGTTATCGTATTATTCAATTTTTCTTAGCTTTAAAATTAAAAAATTCATATGTTTATCAGTAATCGTTGTTCCTATTTACATTCAAGTGCACAATTTTGTTTCTAATCATCAACAAAAATGTCTTTTAAATTATGTGACTATCTTTTTCCATGTTAATTTTATCGACTTTCTTGAAGCTAATTCATTTGTATATCTTCTTTATCAGAATATTTTTATTTTTCTTCGATTTTTAATGGTTTTTTTTTGCGAGTGTAAAGTTTATGTATCTTTAAATCTATATATTTTTTCGTGTATAGTCTTAAACCTGCATTCCTTTACATATATTGCTCGTTTTTCACACTGTTTTTATGTTTCACCATAGTGTTGACATTTTGACTAATCTTTATTGAATAGTTTATATCTTGAATGTAATAATCTTGCTTCTTTTTTGAACATCTCTACACGGTGACCATCGGGCTTTTACAGGCGCTAATTGTGATCATTATGATGGTATAGATTCTGAAAGATTTAAATGCTGTTTTATATCTTATTTTATTTACATTAAACTTTTTTTCTACTACAAATTAATATATTATATGGATAGAATATTCAATTGTAGTTTAAAAATCAAATATATGTAAACAATAATCTTTTTTTACACATCTTTCCTAATGTACATGAGTGCTATGATTTTTGATGATCTTTTATTCTTGGAAAGTGTCTTTCAAGCCAAAAGAGCGTTTTCTGTATAAAAAGTTTTGCCCATTTTTGTCTTATTTTAATTTTAAATTTTTTTTTAAAATACTATCTTTGTCTTTTGCTGACTATAAGCTTATAGATTATTCTCTTGTAAAAAAAAAGGAATAACACTTGTAGCAAAGTCTGTATATCATGTTTAAAGAGCCTATATAGCGGTTTTTTGGTATTTTGCGTGTTTTCAAAAATTTTAAAACCTCTTAGCTGCATACGTTTGTTTTAACTATATCAGAATTCTTGTTTAAATTTTGATATAATATAGAAAATGTTGTATCTTTTTACACAGTTATTCTTTCTTAATGTATTCGAGGTACTTAGATACCAGTAACCTTAAATTCAATCCTTTTATTGAACACAATTTAAATTAATTGATGCTGACTTAATTTTATTTTTTTCTATTCTATGCAATCACTATGATGTTTTGTTTTTTTTTGTTTTCCGGGTCTTTAGTCTATATCTTCAGATCAATAGAAATAAGAATTGATTTTTTATGAAAAATTAACCTGTTAGTTCTTTTTCAATCGAATAGAACGTTTAGTACATTTAACTATGGTTCCATACACACGGCAAATTAATATGAATGTGCATATACCATGTCAAGCACCGCTCATATACCCTTTTGCATTTTTTGCTGCATAATAACAATTTCCATATACTCTTTATCACTCTTATAAGGCTGTACACCCACATTTATGATCGAGTTTTGCCATCAACGTCATTAAATAGAAATGAATAACAAGAAGCTGTTCTTTCTACATCATTTATGTGGAAATCTGTTTTTTGCTGGTTTCGTTTTTATTGCCGTGTTCAGTAGCTTTTTCTACTGATCCTTTACAAGTCATGGGGTAATATTTGATTTTCAGGCAAAAAGTTATGACTTTCCACTTCTAACTACTAGAATATCTTCATAATTATAGTTCCTAATTTTCAGTAAATTTTCATGCAGGTTATAGGCCGAAATTTGATGACCAATTACTGCAGGTTATTATGATGCTATTTATTTTTTCTTTATAAAACATTATTTTCATTTTTTTTGCACAAATTTTCTCTTCAATTTTATCGTAGCATATTATTGCAAAGATAGTATTTTCTTTATATAAAATTTATAGATCTCAGTAGGTCATGGAGTTTTCCGATTAGACGAGTAGTTAAAAATTTTTTTGAAGGTCAACTTAAAAACACGAACTTATGCTATACAATATAATCAAATGGTTACATAGTAAACAACATTTTTATATTTTTTTATTCATACTTATTTGACCAAAATCAAGCAATTTATTTCTTATCAGCGTTCATTGTTTTTTACTTATATTATAATTTGGAAAGAAATGATCATTCTTGATATTCATATTGATTTTTTGCCTACTATACTTTTCATCATTATTTTATCGATCTTTTGTCTTCCTTTTATCTCTATTTTATATGAAGTTTTTATATTATTAACTTATAGTAATCCAATTTTCGGACCAAGATTTTGAGATAAAGTCGCTTAATATAATTCTTTTTATAAATTTTTTTGTGTCCAGATCATTTTTGTTCATATTAACTCACATTACGTTGTATTAATGGCTGTTTATTTTTATTCTGATTCTTGCATGTATAGAATTTTTTTTAGTGAATATTCTCTTTTTTTGATGAGGTTATCGTAAGTCAACTGAATGCTCTGTAATATCTTATGATTTGATTTATACTTACGGTTTTGATACTGGTAATTCTTTAACGACAATATTCGGATATTCTATGACTTACTCTTTTACTTGAGAGATATTACTTTCTTTGTTCTTGTAAACAAACCAATCTAATGATGACTAACTACAGAGCACATTTTTTAATTTATTGATTTATGTTTCTAAAAAATATTTATCCATGTCAAATTTTTGTTGTGGTTCAAAATACAATCGTTTATATTTTTTTTGAGGTTTCACAATCAAATTTTCGTTCTGGACCAGCCGTAGCTTCTATATTTTTTCAAAAGATAAGAGCGTTGTGCATTTATTAGTATAGATAGTCAATATTTTCTGTTAAAAAAGGCGTGGTAAGTGCTCAAGGCGCAATCAGATTGGTTGATAAGAATCTTGAAGAGAAATTAATATGAAAAGAGCATTTATACTTGTCGAAGTATTTACTAAAAGAGCATGTAAACTGATATTATTTATTTTAAAAGGTGATTTCGTTATTAGTTGCTCGTTTCGTTCTTTATATAATCAATTGTTATGTTTTCTACTTTATTTTCATTTTCCTGGTTTTTCAGCTATAACATTTGATGAAACCGTTATAACTATAAAAATATACATAAAAAATACTTAATTTATCTCGTATCTTCATATATACAATTTTTAATACGAAGATGAAGCTTTTTAATAACAAAATTAAAAATAATATGGCGAGAATAAAATGATCATAAATGGTAAGGCGTATCAGTTCAGATAAAACTTTTTTTAAAATTTAAAACAGACAGTTTTACATTTCAAAAGATCTATAGCAAGTCATTAAGATTTAAATACACTATTAATATAAGAATAATTTGTTTTAGACGCAAAACCAATCAGTTGATGGGATAAATATTTAGTATCGAAACGTCTGTTCTAAAATTCAAGAAGTTATATCACAAGTATTTTACCCATTATATAGATCTTTTCTATGGAATTATAAATTCAATTTTTAAATATGACGTAAAGGCTTGTGTAAATACTAGCTGATAATATTATAAAAGATAATATTAGACTTTATAATATAAGAAATCATAAAAGGATACGTAATTTTTTGGGTGGATCGTAATATCTTCAGACAGCGTACTATTATATTTTATAAGGCTTTAGTAGAAATCACAATGCTTATTTACCGCTAAAAAAAAAGACATCTAAATCATGTTTGCTAAATAAGTAAGAATTATGAACTATAATGATTCAATAGAACAATCAACCCATTTGGATACCAAGAAAAATATTTTTAAAATATCTGCAATGGTCTGATAATATGATGCTATTATTCACACATTACTTAAAAAATACAGATCCATATTTTATTCTTTTTGTATTATACTATGTTAAATTATATAATTATGTAAAAGACTTAAAATTTTTTTTTCTTGAATTTTTGATATAGTTAAAGATCTTAGCTCATTAAAATCATTTTAGTATTTGATGATTTTAATGTTTAAATTTTTTTAAATAAGTATATCTTTAGATTAAAAATCTCTAGAATATTCTTCAAATTTCTTATTTTCTTATAAAAAGAGGTATATTGTTCTTATAAAACATATAATGACTGTAAAGTCTTGTGATATTCCGTGGCATCAATGATGATATATATTATGCCTGAATATTAAAAAGTCGGCGATAAAATTATTTTAGGTTTTTTGATGATATTTATGCTGGAATATATACATTTTCTATACATCTACTTCGATTAACCTGGTGGTCTTGTTCCAATCCATCGAATATAAGATTATTGCGGACGTTTAAATATTATCTGTCATTTATATTTGTTTAAATGTGAAAACGGATAGATATTTGATGTTTTTCTTTTGCTTTAATTTCATGTGTACATGAGGAAGTCTGAAAGTGACCTTTATTTGTTGAATATATACCACGTAAAAGATATTGCGTTCGTATCGTCAGAGAACATATTAGAGCCTAAATAAATTTAAATAATTCGAAAATAAAGATTACATACTAAATTATATTAAAAATTGTTCATTTGGCCAACTAAATATCATCTAGGTTCTTTCAGAGCAGCATAGATATACAGATAATGTTTTTTTTTGATATTTTCATGTAGAATCAGTAGATAATTCTTGATACAAATTTTATAGGCTTGCTTTAATGAATAGAAAGTAATTATAATAAAAAGAATTACTTAATTTGGGGCTTTGAATACATTTATATGGTATGAAAGTTACTATTTGCCTGATTGAAATATTTAACGTAGCCAATATTTGTCTTTTATCATTTTTTTAGCTTAGTACCTCTTGATTTTTCCATATAAGGCTGCAGATTAGTGTTTTTTTTTGATTTGAGAATAATACAATAATACATCACATCCGAACTTTTTTGGTGATAATATTTATTTTATATGTTTTTTGTCCTTTTATCCTCTGAATATATTTTAGATTATTTAAAATAAACTATAACCTATAAATTTTTCATAATAATAAAAGACAGTTTGATTTTTTGTCCTAGATAATATCCATACCATTTTATATAAACATTAATAAAATCCAATTGCAGTATATTTAAATTTTAATTGTAGCCACCTTTTTTATTAGATTTTCCTAAATGCTGAATATTTTCATAAACTTACAACGATCAGAAAATTACGTGTATTTCATCAAATATTTTAAATATATTACTTAAAATGATTATCTACTTTCATTATTTTGTAATAGTAATTAGAGGCTGTTGGGTTCTTAGAAATCTTTACTACACATATAGTTATTCTTTAAAATCCAATACTTCAAGAATGAACGACAAGAGTGTAAAAAGATTTCTAAAAGAATAAACAACTATAAATCCTGTCGTGGTTAAAAGATAGCGGAGCAATCCACGAAATCCTTTCCTACTGCTTAAAGATGACATTGGCCACAGATTAAAGACCTCTCTGCAGGGAATTGATAAAATGGATGTGTAGCTTGGGTAGTTAAATAGTGGTATTTTAAAATGCGGTGATCCTAAAGTTTCGCTGTTTTTATTTATACTGGATAAGGAGATGCCAAAATTTTGTCAGGTAATGTTGACCATTTCCAAATCTTAAAATAAATTTAAAATTTTACATCGATTTTTTTAAAAAATATTAATTGATTTATCTTACTTATATATCCTCCTATTAAACTTACTTATATCATTAACCTGACTATAATTAACCAAAAATTTTATGATCATTTAATACAATAAAAGTCACATCTAAAATAAATGAAACTATGCTGTTTAAAAATGTAAAAATCAAATTTGATTTGAATAACACAAGATTCTTTTTAATTTAATAAATAAAAGTGCATTCAAGCTGATTTTATCAATATTTTTTCTCGTAATTTCAAAGTTTAATTTAAAACAAAAAATATTTTGTTTGCAACTGGGTGTATTTTTAAAAATAATGAATGATATTTATTGAAAGATTTATTTATAGAATTTACATATCTAAATGTATCTGAATAAATTATTCTGTCGATTTGTTATATTATTTTTTTATTATGGGCTAAATTATAGGTTAATTTTAGTTTTTGTTCACGCGCACAACTTGCTTATTATATTGCGAACATAGCGAATTATATTTTCGGATATCTTCTCTTCTTCAATACTTCACCTCTTTTCGAGGCCTATATATTCAAGAGTTTTTCTCAATCCCAAGGTTTATATATTATCCTCGATCAGATTTGTACATCTAGTTCTCGCAGCTACCTTTTATGATATGTGTACCAAACTGACTCATGTTATAGCATATGGGATAATTTTTGACTTGCACTTGTATAGTAATGACAGCTCAGATGCTAGTCGATTTGAATAATTATAATATATATAATTGTGTATGTGTTTTATTAGATTCAAAAATTTGTTATTATTTATATAAAAATATAATTATATCTAAAATAAGCTCAAAATAGATTCAATTAAATGTGATTTTATTGTTTAAAATTTTGTTGTAACATAAATTGCATTTTATGCTTATATATATAAGAATTCAGTAAATAATAATCAACTTTTTTAGGAATTTCAAAAAATAGTAAATTTGTGGGAAATAAATTACTTTAAAGTACTGGAAATGTATTTTTTGATAAATAAACAATCTACTTAAATATAATAAAAATACATAATTCTTTTTTACTGTCGGTAATTAAATGTATAAACGATTTTAATATATATAAATTTATATTTCTAAAATAAATTTTTTATTGATCAAAATCACAGCAAAAAAATTTACAAATTTTGCCATTATGCATTAATAGTTAGACGTATAGTCTCTTATATAAATATTTTGAAGAACTTGTATCGCATAATGTTTTTATTTTGGTATAGGAAATCATTTTTTCTGCAACATGGTACAAAATTATGGCATATAAAACCAAACCATGCATAATTACAATAAAATCGAGTTGTAATATTAAATCTACTTATACAAAGAAGAAGAAAGATTGTAATGTATTTAAAAGTGTTCTACCATATGAAAATTTCTATAGTCCTTATATCTCTTTTATCTATGAATAAATCTAAATATTCTTGTTTTCTCATATATTTAGGTGAAAAACTTTGACTGGAAAAAAAATTGTGATCATACAGAATTTATATTTTTAATAAAAGGTTGTTTTATTGTATGTTATTCATGTAAAAAAAATGATAAGAAAGATAATTTCTTACGGGTTTATAGGCCACTTTTTAAAACATTGGATTATATAAAAAGATTGAGGTCAATAAGAAAACATATAAAAACAAATTTTTGTTTTAGAAAATTTCATAAAAGTGTTTGCAATATAAAATATTTTTTTGGGCTATATAAATAGGAAAAAAAATTCATATAAATAGAAAAAGCTCAAAGATGCAATTTTTCTATTAGAATTGATCTCGCTTTTTCACACTTCTTAACAAACTAATACCTGATTTTGTTTAAGAAGTTACGAGATTATCAAAATCTGTCACAAAAGTATGAAAAGAATCAAACTATTATGGTGCAGAAACCACAATGAGAGAAGAGCATTTACTGATTAACAAATATTTGAAAAAATATAGTCGCCGATCTAAGATTTTAAGTGTTATAAAATACATTGCGATTCAATAATTTTATAATTTTTAAAAATGTGATGCTTTCTTATTTCGAAATTTAAATAAATAATTTATTTTAGTATGAATACATACATTATCATTAACAACGCATAAAAATTGTATTGGTCTATTCTCACTTTTTTTATAGCATAAAAATATGTTTGTTAGAATTTCTTAAGCAAGAACAAATAATTATTCAGATTTGTCCAACTTTTATAGATGCTATGTTTATATGAAATCCTAATATATATTATTTTCATTGACTGGTCTTCATTTTTTCTAGATAATAAGGCGTTATTCTTGTGTATTTTTTGTGCAAAAAAAAAGCTATGCTGCTAAAATTATTGGTGCCCAGCTTTTATAAGTAATAGAGTCGCGATCTAAAAAAATGTGAGATCATTGTATCATTAAAAAATAGAAAAATAAGGCACTTTCTTGAAATTATTGATATGAAAAACAGAAAATTAAATTGAATCTTGGATTTTGTGGGGTTCTTATATCTATAACTTTAAAACAAAAAACTTCATAAGATACGTTTAAAAACATGATTAATATGCAATAATGTATACTTTGATCTCAAATGTAGCTACATTACGTTTATTTCAATGTCTTAAAAGCATTCATGGCTTCGATTTATTCGTTTTAAAACTATTTCATATTTAAAGTATTGATTTATGATAAAATGAGAGGATCTAATTAAGCGCAAAAACATTTTTAATTGAAAATTTCAATAAATAATCTTATCATATAAACCGATGAAACTCTCTACTGTGCTAATTTTTTGTTTCTCTATGGTATAAAATTAAAATAAACTATTAAAGAATTAAAATCTTGGTCGTCGCTAGAAAAACGCATAAAATTGAATTCTGAAATCTAATTGAGGTTTCTTATATGTATTAAAGCTTGCAAAACAAGTAAAAAAATATAGCATTCTAGGTTATTAAACAAGGTTGTCTCTTATGAATCTTATTCAAGATGCAAAAATATGACGTATATAAATAATTCTAATAAATTTTTAAGTGCATATAAAACCTAAAAATAAAGGGCCAACTTTTAAAAATGTCATAATTTTTTTACAGAAATTATCGGTGTTGAATATATGAGCTATTTTAGTTAATATTAAGATACCAATGTTTCTATCTATTTTATCTGTAATTTCATATCCGAAATTAATCGAATTATATAATTTTAATTAATTTGTTTATTTATAATTATATGTAGCTTGATTCCTTTTTTAAAAATAGATATTATTTTTACATAAAATATATTTCACAAATATTTCAGCAAATAGTATTTAGGCTTCTTTAATCTTTAGTAAGCCTCAGTTTACTCACATCATATATATTTCGATGGTATATTGACACAAAAAATGCATTTTATATGTTGCTAGAATGTCCCAAAATACGTATAACAAAACGTTATTTAGAGTAAATATAAAAATTGTTATCAAAACGTTTTAACATTAAATTCTGCATTGAATCTATGTTCGATATCTCAAAATTCATACAATTAGTAATATTGAGACATATTTCAAATAGATTTGAGATTCTCAACTTATTCTTAAATTAGCGCCTATACAAAATTAGGATTAGTATGCTTTTTTATTGACACATAAAATATGATTATACGAATAATAACGTATACACACCTATAAGTTGTCCATTAAGATTCGTAGACTGCCATAAAATTATATAATTGATGGAAAAATACAATCTTTTCTATTTGAATAAGTATATAATATTAACACAAGAGGCACTAAATATACAAGAAATATATCTTGGTAAGTAACTAAAAGTCACATTTCTAAATTAAATAAGCTGTTCAAAATTAGTCATCTAAATGGATTATTTAGGGGTTAATAGTAAATATTTGCAGATTGTTCTATACAAGAATATACAGCCTCAAGAGACATTATGCAGAAAATTAACTTATAATATTTCTATTTCTTTATATGGAATCATAAACCATTATCGCTGCAGAATTTACAAGTGTCTTTAAAATATTTATAAAAAAAACGAATGCAAAAACCAGCAAGATAGAAAGATTTTTGCGTAGTTTCTAAGTTTTTTCGTGTATTATATTCCTGTTTTATTTCATATTTCGTTGCATTTTTAAGGTATATAGTAGAATAACAGAGTTTACATGAATTGGTTTTGATTTATTTACTAAGATATGTAAGTAAGGCTCTTACTTTGCTAATAATTCTTTATAAACTAATAGAATGAAGTAAAATACGAAAATTATATAAAAATATATATTTAGGGGCAATTAAAAGACAGAAATAATCCCATACGTTATAAAATGGGATGTTGTGGTGACGCGATATGTAAAAGTTACCAGAAGGAACTAGATGTCTCGAATCGGATCTAGGCATATATGCAAACATAGGAATTGAGAAAGCCTTGAATTAATTGGTCGCAAAGTAGTTGTAGTATAATAGAAGACTTTTGAGAGTAGAAGATAACCGAAAGGATAAATACGCTGTGCGCGCAATGAGCTTCAAATTGTGCGCGTGAACAAAAACCAAAAATGAGGCGATAAATAAAGCTTATGTATAAAAAATTCACATGGATAGTTTATCTTATGAATTTCTATGCTTTCTATTGCAAAATTTTAGATTTTCTGTTTATTCTTTGTACAAAATTACCCTTATAGTCTGTCGATATATCTTCTACGCTCAAGACGTAAAAAGGTTTTTTTCTCAATACCATAGTTTATAGATGTGCTTCTGCTTCTTTTGACATCCTCAATCAAATTATATATAATTTTAAATCAACAAAAGAAAGATTTTTAAAAAATACTATTACAAAATATTTTTAATGCTGAAAAATATATGTAAAGTTTCATAGCAAAGAGTTATATACGCATTATGACGTAAAAATAAGTCGGAAAGGTTTAAATATAACTTATTGATATATGATACAGAAAATATTACAAATCTAATAGTTAATTACATTAATGTTTATCCAATGATAATAAAATAACATAATGATAATTTAGTTCGAGTATGTGTAAAAAAATTTTAATCGTAATATAAAATTCAAAATTTTCGTAATACATCTATTATACATGTAAACTGTTAAATTTCTTAATGCAAGTGTGTATAATTTCGTTATATATTGTTAATTTTATAATAATTTAAATATATGACAACATTTTACTATGAACTAGAGTCTTGGGGGAAAAATGTAATAATTATATGATGTAAAACAAAAAAAAATGGAAATAAAGGCAAATCTTAGCCATAAAATAGATTTTCTAATTTTATTTACCAATATTTTACTAATTGAAAATGATTGGATATTGCCATGCTTTTTATTGAGACGATCAAATATAAATCAAGAAAATATATGCTCATTATTATTTTATAATTTAAAATTATTATTTTATAATGCAAAACCTTATCAAATGAATTTTTTTAAATGTCTTTTTTATTTCAAACTACTCATTATTTCTGGTTATAATATATTTTTACATATACACAAACTAAAAACAGCGTTTTATGACACTATAGAAAGCTTAAGTATTTATAATATGATTCAGATTTCTTTCATCGCTGATGCTCAATAATTCTCTTGAACTTAGACAAAATGATCACTCTATACTCATATTCATCCTTTGAATATATTTATACAGACTTGAATTCAATCTATAAAATATTTTGTGCATATATGTATCAAAGATTAATAATTTTAAATTTTAGAAGGTAGAATACAAACTATACAACACATATGTACGATTATCTTCCGATAAACATAAGAATATTTATATTTACTTATATTTATCCTATTTTTTATTTATGCTTTTCATTATTTTTTCATTCCTTAATCTATTTCTTTTGTATCTTAAAAAATCATTAATGCAGTATATGGCATTTTTCATATTATTATATCTTTAGATTTCATCTTTTAACAAATAACCGTCAGTTTAATGTTTTTCAATTTAATTTCCATGGTTTCATTGTTAAAGCTTGGTCTATAATACTTAAAATTTTAAAAATTATATTTTTAATCAAAGATACTATGTGGCCTAAGAGCTAAAATAAAATTATTCATTTATAAAAGATCTTTTTCTATGAATATATAAATGATAGATGCTGTTATTATCTGATAGTCCGGGCTTTATTTACTATAGCAGTATTATTCTGGGGTCATAATTTTCTGATCAAAATGGAAAATATATATCAAAAAAAGTCATAGAAGGAATTGGTTTTGATTTCTAATATGAAACAACCTCTTCGAATGATTTAACAAGAACCCATATTTAACAAAATAAAGAGGTGACTAAATTTGATCTATTAGATATACTTATATATTATAACAGCTATATACACACGCTACATATTTATAGCATTGTATCTGTAGATCTTCTGTGTAGTTAATCGCGTCAAAACCAAATCAAAGAGTACAATACAAAGAATAAAAGGTAGCTTGAGCACCTTAGATGGTCAGTATTTTATAATATATTCATAGCCAAAGAACATATTTTGAAAGACGAATTTGTAATTCGATTATTATATTATTTTAAATAAGTTATAAAAAAGATACTAGAAATATTTTTGCAACGAATAAAGTACTTTTCAAAGGTACGATAAATAACTGCATGATAAATAAAGGGCAGAATGAACGAGTTATGTATTTTTTTTACAAGATAAGAACAATTCTATCAGGTTGACCAGAGATCTATAGATTTTTGTTTCTTGTAAATGCAAAAATTTATTTATATGAAAAGGATTCTTCTGGGGTTCTTAATATTTAGAAATATCAAAGAAAGAAGTTTTCTTTTTATTCTAATACTCAAAACATGGATTACTCAATAAGATTAAACGATCATTTATGTAAAATATTAATAGATTATAGGAAATTTTTAGAACTCTGTCTTGTTCAACAAAAAATAATAGATTAACAAGCGTTTAAAAGTCAGTGAAGTTTCTGTAATGAAAAAAATCCTTTAAAAACAACGATAAAGTAATTTTACATGATCGATTGTTTCAAAGCTTATTAATTAATTCTATTTAAACATGTAAAAAGATATTCTTTTAATTTATATTTATTTATTCCTTTTAAAGCTCTTTAGAGATTATTTCAAATAAAAAAATTTGCGCTCATTATTACTCGGCTGGTAAATAATTTTAATTTGATGTTGATAATTTTTTTTAAATATAGATAATGATATCACGGGAGAATTTAGTATTTTTTGTATTTTATATATAAAATCAGTGCATTCAAGATATTAAATTAAAAATAAACCCTATTTGTATAATTTAAAATTAAAATCACTTAAAAGAATGTTTCACATGATGATATTATAAAAATAAAGCACAATCTTCTTTTTATTTGGGCCATTTTTTATCTTTTAAACATACTATTTACATATAATTATTGCCTATATATATATAAAATAATTTACCATCTAACTATAAAATAATTTGTCTTAAATTAGTTCTAGTTGGATTACTATAAAATCAAATTATATATCCCCATTACCTAGACAGGATTTTAAGAATGCCAACAGAAATGAAAGCTCACAGGTGGAATCTAAATCGACCAAGACTATAATACATTATGAGTCTTTAGAACAATAACCCCAACAGAAACGGTTATTGTGACAAGGATAGCATCTTGTAAAACAGATTTGTGCCGCCTAAGGCTATCTACTATATGACTTAAAAAAGAGAAATCACAGCTAAATTCATGAGAAATCAAAAAAAAAAGTATTTAATTTTTGGTATTACCGGTACTAACTTACATTATAAAGTGTAATAAAATATTTTAAATATGATCTTTTTGTTCATTTCAAATGATCAGGTTTCCATCAAAAACAAGAGAATATAAGTGTAAAAAATAATATGTGATAGTGATAGTGTCGTTTAAATTCAATAAGTATATTTTCGCTTAAGAAGTCCAAGTTAAATTTTATTTTATCTAAATAACTACAGTTTTAAATATTGTTCTACTGAATATTATTTAAATAAATTTAAATTTAGTGTATATATGCAACAATTTTTTTTAGGCTCGTTTTTTGTGCAAAACTTTCTTTTCGTATTAAATATCACCTTTCGAAATTTCTATCTTTTTGTAAATTTATATTTTTTTTTAATTATATATAAAATTATATACTCAGTTAGTATACGATTTTATTTCAAATAATTCGTACAATTCATGTTTTATGCCATAATTCTGTAAAAAAACCATGAACTCGATTCATCAAGGATGCTTGTATACGTTTTTAGTTTTTTTCATATCTAGGTAATGCACTATATAACTAAATTTGCTGATTAATATAATTAATATTATAATCTATGAAGCCGAAATATGTCTAGGAATAATCAAATACAAGGGTTCTGTTCTCAGCTACATGCTCTTCTGGGATCATGGGTTTCATATAAGAAGATTTATTGAATACCCTTTTCTATGGTGCATTGTAAATGTTTCTGCACGATTAAACTATCCTTTATCAGCTTAAAATCCGGGTTCTTCCCGAAATACCTCTTATTAGTTGAAAGCATACTTTTTATGGAATTTTAGATTAATTTTTTGGTGTATTGTCTTTTGTTTTATTTTAAACTAATAATAAATGTTTAAATTACATATGCTATAAAAAATTCCGGATACTATGCTTTTTAATTAAATATGCCAGAAAAATATTAAATCTACTCTACGAAAACTAAATAGATATAGAAACATATTATTTTTCAATAAAATTGACTAATTCATTTATTATTTTATTTGCACGTATTATTTTAAACAGTAATCATACAAAAAAAAGGCCGATCGAATTATAAAATTAAGTTAAATAAATCTAAACGTTTTTATAGATATTTAATACTTAAATTGGTTTTGTAAATCTTTAACTCGAATAAAATCATGTTGTTTATTTACGCAATAATTTATGCCTGAAAATTCTTAAAGTGTAAGAAATTCCCAATATATAGAGGCTGGCAATAAGTCGTAGCACTTGAATGCAATCTTTACAACAAGCAATTTAAAATAAATTTACTATCGATATAAATAGATCAGGTAATATTTTTAAAGATGATTTGAAGGATTTTGAGTCATTTCTAATCAGCTTACAACGTCTCAGAAAATAAGATTAGTATATATAACGTATCTTGACCCATAAATTAAACGAAGAATTGTAAACAAGATGTTTATACATCTAGAAAATACCAAAAAATACATTTTTAAGTCAATTAAATTCAAGTAATAATTAATTTTTACAACATATCTTTCCTAAAATTTTTCAATTATTGGCGTGGATTTTTTATTGTTAAACTTTTTTATTTGTCTTTTTTGATATCTTACTTGTAAAAACTTATATTTAGATAAAATTCCTTTACAACAATAGAAATATAAATATAGTTTCTAAGGTATAACATAAGCGTAATTATAGAAATAAAATAATAGTAGTCGAATATTAATTTATAAAACCGCAACCTTTGTGTGATCTGCGATATAAATGACATAAAATAATGTGAATCTAAGAAAAATCCGCATTATTTTACATCCTAAAATAACTTCAAGTTTCTTAAAATTATGTATGCAATTTTTAAAAAAACCCAGCATATTACGTAAGCTCGAAACTTGAATTGAATATAAAATAAAAAGAAGATTTTTTTCGTAGTTTGGTCTAATTGCACTTATCTAATAAATATTCTTGGCTTATTTCAAAATCAAATGTATCAAATTAAATACATGGTTGTTTTTTTGATTGCAAAAAAATAAATGATGGAAATGTCTTTTTTTCAAATTTTAAAAAAAAATGTTTGTGTGTTATTGATCATTTATTACCGCAATTAAAGAAGAAACTAATAGATTCAATAAGTTTTTACTGCAGAAAAAAATATTAGAGCATAACTTTAGCAAAAAATAAAAAAAAACCGTACATGTAATTTGTTTATATATTAAAATCACATTAAATATATGCCATCGTGTTCCGTATTTTTTTCAAGTATACTTAAACTTTTGGAAAAAAGAATAAATAGATGAAAAATTAATTTTAATGCGATCAATAACAATAAAATTTAATTTTTCTGCATTGCAAAATCACAGAAGTATCATTAAAAATTTAATCTAAATTTTTGGGTTCATAAATTTACTGATTATATTTTTATGCTATAAAACTGTAACTTTATATATAAATAAGTTATATAAAACCGAGTTTATTGATGTTTGATGATTAGATATCTTGGAATTTACAAATCTGATGGTATATAAGTTTATTCATCAAAAAATTTAAAAATTTAAGAAGAATGTGGTAAGAATTTTAAGTTATGTAAAGTATCAATATACTGTTATGACTTAATATTAACCAAATGAGCATATATTCATATTTTATAAAACGATTTTTTTGCTATATGTGCAATTGATAACCTAGAATAAAATTCAACATGATTTATGCATTAAAAGGTGGTTATTGCTTTAAATCTACAGTCAACGCCATATATATAAGTATATTTTTTTTCTAGGTTTTTTGTATCCCAGCACATATGAAACACCATATAATATACATTTACACATAATTTTTGTAGTTTTTCCTTCGAATTATGAAAAACCTTAGGGCATTCGCAAAACCCAAAAATAAACAAAAATCAAAATGCTTATATGAGAGTATTTTATCGGTTATCATTACCGATGATGCACACAAGTGATGTAAAAGTCTAATGTTTTTGTTCGGTTATGTTTTATTTGCTATTAACAGGATTTAAAACATTTAAATGTATTTTAGTTATTTAATGAAGTTTATTTAAGTCATTATATTTTTATCAGACAACACATCTGAAAGCTATTTAAAAAGAAAATCCAAAAAAAAAAAAAAATTTAAGAATGCAAAAAATCCCGCGCAAATAACAAAGTACAATAACATACCTATATAATATCTAAATTATGAAATATTGCATTTTTATTTTTTATATTACCACATTATATTAAATTGATGAACTTTTACATCCTAATATCAAAGTTTTACTATGTTTTTTGTTAAGGCATTTTTTTTTTATGACAGCTACAAATTTTAAACAAATTTAAAAGCTTCTCTATACTCTTAGGGGGTTGGAACACTCAAAAAATTATTACTTCCCCAAAATTTTTATATTTTTAACAAAATATTCGTGAGATATTAAAAAAGACAATTATATATGCAAATTTACAACGATTAAATACAATATATTTGTGTTATATATATTTTATTTGATTATAATCAGATATATAGAATTCAAACTAATTTGCGAAAACTAAAATAATATTTTCTAAAATTTATTTTCTAAGTTTAAAATAAGGCATTAGCTCCCTAAAAGATTTATTAAATACTTAAATCATAATTTTGTCTTTTATAATCATTAAACTTGCTATTAGCGATAATATATTTTCAAGTTATTAATGGACCAGAAAAATAAATATAAACGTTAAGATGTGTTTGAGGTTCTATTTGGGATATCTCATATAATGGGACTATATAATGTGAAGTGGTGTCAATTTTAGAATACACAATATATTTTATAGAATCAGAGAATCGCTGGTTCATTAAATTGTATTAAAAAAATGATGAATATGTCATTTTTTATGAGAAAAGATATTTCCTATTTTAATAAGGTTTTATTTTGAATAATAAGATAATAGAAATTTCGTGGTTGCCAGATAAAATAAGATATTCGAATTTTTTAACTCTAGTTGACGCAACTGCTATAAAAATTTGCACATAAACCTAGTTTAATAATAGCTTTAAAAAACCTCTGTATAAAAATAAGCAGTTTATACTACTCCAATTATAAATCAACTATTTATTTGGTGCCAGTTAAATCCTTTAAACCAAATTTTATATTTAAAAAAAGTATTCTTGTAATTAGCCAAGTAGTTGTCATTGAGTAATGTGTAATGTCACGAAAATAAATATATATTCACAAAGAATAGTCTATGAAAAACACTAAACTGTTTTAAACTTGTAGAGAAGATGCATTAGGGTGACTATAATGATGTTTTGCTTAATAAGAATATACAGCGAATCTGCGCAATGAGCAATCTTAAAAATTGCTAGATAACATTGAAAGTTTTATGTAAAATCAGCCCATAAATGAATTTTGTGCTGAAAAAATTGCATTGGTCTCTTTTATTATTAAAAAGTATAATTCTATTTGATATGAACTATATTTTAAATGCCAGAAATGTGAAAATGAAAACCAATTTGTGACAAATTTACGCACAATAAGTGATCTAACGTTTAATTGGATTTTATTTTCTTCAAAAGTTTTTTTTGTGGCGTCAAACTTTTTTTGGTTAATTCAAATAATATATTTGGCATATTGACCTTAGTAAAATTTTACAAATATTCGCAGGATAATATTTTGAAATCCGAATCAATTGAATAATAATATCCTTGATCCAAGACCAGTTAAATTCTTTGTGATAAATATGAAATAATAAGAACTACATGAATAAAAATTTCGTATTGTATTTAAGTGAGTTTATGTACCACAAGACAACTATAATATTTATTTCAAACATAAATTTTTTTTAAGCCCCATTCTTAAATAATATTCGTTTATTTACTTTTTTAAACTTTATGTTTCATCTACGGTATATATAAAAACCAAGCTTATAATTAGCACAATTCTTGCTTAATAACATATTTATCATAAGAAAGAAATATAAGTCAAAAATGACTTATTTTAATATATTGGGGTGCTCATTCATATAATTTCATGCCATAAAAATATTTTTTCGTGTCTTAATTCGATGACAAAATAGAATTAAATTAAATTAATACCCAAAAATTTGTAAATCTAAAAATTGCTTATACAAATTCTATAATTCATCGTGTTTCTTGATCCATGTTATATATATGTATTTCATAAATCAGAAAATAAATAGTAAAACTATTTAGTCAAATACATAATTATAATATATATATCATTTTTTATTCCTTTTGGTGTATAAGACAGCTAATAGCATATAAATAAATTTCAAATTCTAAGCACTATAGTTTGGCGCTTAGGGTTTTTGGTTAAATTTTAAAAGGGCTTAAACTACACCATTAGCATAATATAATAACACCCGGTTTGCAAGATTATATGAAAAAATAAAATTCTATATATATTACTAAGTAAAACAGAAAATAAATAGAATAAATATTTTAAGTCATAAAAGCACAGTTAAGGACATATATTATCTGTAAAGATCTACATTTCCCGATTCTAATATTATTCATGATTTTTTTATTAGACAGATTGCAAATTAATCTATAAAGGCGCATATAATAGATTAAATGCATATGCAATTGAAAGATCAAGAAATTATATTATGTAAAATAAAATAATTAATTTTAATAATGCACTTCATCATCGATACCATGAATTCTAATGTTTGACTGGGCTTTATTTATTGCAAGTTCCCATAGAATATTTTATAATGATAGTTTTGATTATAAAACATCGATTTTAAGCCAAGATAAATTGTATCTATTTGATAGAATCAAAGAACGTGCACTAACTTGAAAAATGTCTTTATGTGAGCATTATTTTATATTTGTCATAAATTGATGAATATTAGTTTTACACAAAAACAAAGGTTAGAAAATTGTTGTTCCATTAGAATACGGAATAATATTTATTTTATTATTAACCTATTTTTACGCAAAAATAAAATATAAATTTTAAGATACTAAAAAGAGCCGCTTTTAAAATTTTTTTTGCCTTATTTATATTGCAATATATTTTTTCTTCGATTACATCTATAACTTCGGTGTATTGAATTTACTGTTCTAATTTCTTGGTTTATTGGCATTATCTTGTGCAGAGAATTTATTTTTTCTTCGAAACACTTGCCTCTGGCGCTATATATGCGTTTCAAATCAGTATTTTTTTCTAATATTTTCTTCTTTTTCTTAAATATAAATAAAAATTTTGAAATTGATTCTCATTTTTCGACAGCTCTTCATAATTCAACAGGATGCTCTGTAAGATCTTAGTAATTTCAGCCATATCTCTATGGGATTGACTCTTGTACTCGTATTTATAACATTATTTTTATTCCTATCACTTCCTTATAATCTTTGTGAAATTATCTTTCTTTGTTATTTAGAAAACCCTTATTTCTCGTTTACCAACTTTGGAGTACACTTTATATAAATTTATTTGCATTTTTTAAAAAAATTCTCTTCCTCTTAATTTTTGTACTGCTCAAAATATCATCACTCTTTATTTATCTTTTCCTTGAAGTTTTGTGATCAAAATTTCATATGTGTCTTCTGCCACCATTTCTTTCCACCAGAATTTATATTTCCTAGTTTCTTAGTTGTTTCAAAGATAAGTACGTCTAAAATTGTCATTACCGTAATTCATATTTTTCTGCCGACCAAGGCGTGGCATACGCTTAAAGCGTAGCAGGAATGATTCATAACAACCTTGAATGAATAATTTTTTTGTGGAACTTTATTGCAATATATATTAATATTATATTGTCAACCATAGGATTGGGAAGGACTTTTGAACTGATAAGTCTTATGTGGAGAAGGGGTATACATGAGGATATGGCAGAAATAGTGCAAAAAAAAGGCTTGATAAAGTTTGTTAGAAAGATTGATTCACACAATCTGTTTGAGAAAATATAAAAGTCAAATTAAAATTAACCAATAAATAGAATAAATATTGTAATGATATATTTGCAAGGAAAATAAAAAAACAATAATGATCTGTTTATGCCTAACTTTTAATTTTTTATTTCAACAGGTATATGCTGAATCTAGTTTTATTAAAATTGTTTAAGTATTATGAGCTGGAATGTATTATATTCTTATAAGAAAACCACATTTAACACAATTCTACCGATAAAAGGTATTTGGTGTATGGATGTAGATTTAAGATATAAATAAGCAATATTTTTTTGTTGTTTGTTGATTTTTTACTCTATAAATTGGTGGATATTAATAAGTAATTAATTCTTAAAATCATGCAAATAAAGAATATTCGGTTAAAATTACGTACAATTTATTAAAATTATGTATTTTATATTCTTAAAAAGACTAGGGAACAAAAGACTAGTTTTTTGTATAAATTAGTCATTATTAATTTCTGGTGATAATAAGATATATTTTACATAATTATTTTTTAGATCACATATAGTCTTCGTAAGATGTTTGGGGATATGATTCACTAACCTTTTTTAAGTGTTTCTCGTTATCCAATGTTGTCGAAAAAAATATGAGGATCATCAGAATTACTTCCTTTGTGGCACTAAAATGAGAGTATGAGGCTGTATATCTATCTATTTCGAATTTAATTATATCCTTTGCGCCTGTGTATGGTACTAAGCTATTTTTAATATTTACGTTTTCTTCATAGAAATCTTTTTACGAAGATCGATTATTCGAGCTATGGCTATTTAAAATTATTTCGAGGCCTTCACTTTTAGTTTGGTTCATATTTAAAGACTTTTTATTTTCTTCAAAAACAAATTTATAATCGTAAAATGTATTTAGCTTTTTTTAGAATCAAATTCTTGACGTATATTTTCCTTTTCTAGATATAAATAAAGCTTTAACTTTCCTTCGGGTTAGGATGTTTCAAATAAAAGATTATTATGGTATCTTGCGTTTTTATTAACCGTTTTTCTTCGTTATCTTTGGTTGCTATATTTTAGTAATGTTCTTTATTTAAATTGCTTTAAAAGCTAAAACATGTATACAGATTATTGTTGGCAATAAAATCTACAATAAATTCCAAGTCATCTACATTTAAATCATAATCTAGGTTTATTCTTGGCCCATATTTGTTGTTATATTTCATAATTTCTAGTGTAAGAGTTATTGTTTCTCTTAAATCATTGATTATAATATCCCCAGACTCACATAGACCAAAACTACTTGAAATTTTATTGAGCTTACTTACTCTAAGAAATATTTTATTTTCTGATCGTTTATAATTGTCTTCAAGATAGCAGTCGCTGAGCGATTTCAAATTAATACATGTACAACCATCTAGCTTAATTTTACTTTCTAAATAATTTGGTTGCGTCGATTGCAGATCAGTAGAGTTCTTCTTTGTTGACGGTATTTTGTTTGTGGAATGGGGACCCATTATAACATTTTGAACCAAAAGATCTGGGTTATGCCTATTTATGTCTTCTTTCATATCTGGTTTTTACTTAGTACGATGTGAATCAAAGTTTTTTAATATATCAGATACAGATGATGATAAATTAATGTTCGGATGATAAATATTTAAATTTATATCTCGAAAACTAAAATTATTATCCGGTAGCCTATATGAATTTTCATCTGAATGTTTCTGATGACTGGATTGTTTATTAGGTTGGCTAGACTCGTTTTTCACATGACATATTGCTGCATGATCTCTAATTATAAAGCTTAGCTTAGAATCGAATATATAATATTCTTTTATGCATTTATGTTTATCAAATGATTTTTGATACATGGTATTATTTCTATGTCTATATGGACTCGAAATTAAATCATTCTTTCAACAATAATCAGCTGGAATGGAAGTCTTCTATTATTTTTCACACCGTAATCTGAATTTTGACATTTATGATCCCAGTTGAATTGATTATGATGTAATTATCATGATCAGGGTATGAATTATCATAAATAAATTTAAGATTAGCGTAATTGTAGAAATCACACGATTCGAGGAACTTAAAATTTTGATTAAAGTTAATAAAAATAAACCATATTATTCATCTTCTGAATGTTATTTATGGACAAAGAATAAAAATTTTGATTCACAAAAAATGATTTTGGATTTGATTGATTTTTCGTCACATTACTCTTAAAATTAATTTCACAAATCATATTTCAAAAGCTAGATCTTTTTTTTATTTTACTAAGATCGTGGCCAGAAGTTAATCTCTTTGATTTAATTTCTTTAATAAATCAATTCATTTTATCAAAACATTTTATGTGTTCTTCTTTTCATAGAACTCAATGTAACCATAATATTGTTTTTTTATTATGTATTGATCGTGATTTCTAGATTTACATTATTCTATTGGTATAGAATAAGATTGATTACAAAACGAAGAATTGAACTCTATTTATAACTTCTTGAAGATTTAATAATAACAAACATAAAATAAATAATTTGCATTTTTACTTTATGTCAGGGATAATCTAAAAGCTTGTTGTATGTAGAATTCTTAAATGGGTGACAGGAATTCCTTAAAATAAACGTTTTCTATTTAGAAAATTATGTTAATTTTATCACACAAAAATTTATTAAGGTATTATATTTTGTGATGTTTTTACATTACTTTTCTCACATTAAGCAGAATTTATTACTTATTTACGTTAAAGAATATAAAGAATATATAATATTGTGTAGCTTTTTTGATGTTTGTGATAGATTATCCATCTTATCATTACATTAAAAATAATTAAGTGAAAAAATTATATTTTAGCATATAAGATAATGAAATATATTTCAAATGAGGAGAAATATACTAATCGAAGCACAGGGGTTTTAGAACCTTTTAAATTATAAGAAGATTATTTTTGAATAAAAAATCAATGGTTCTGATAAAGATACTATGTTGAAGAACTTACATATTAAATTAAATTTCTTGTTCTTCATACTAAATAAATGAACCCATGTTGGATTAAAATTATATTGGTTCGCATTTAATTTGTGTTATATATACCATTATATATAATAATCAGTTTTACTTCTATTATATCCTGGAATTTTTTTAAAATCAAAATTTTATCCACTAAAAATTGTTCCTAACTTCTTGCAGATTATGGAAATTAATCAATGAATATATATAAGTCTATGATTTAAGGCTTAAATTTACAAGAGCTATTGTAGAACTTATAAAAAAAAGCACAAATCATAAGATTGATGGTATTTTTTGAAATTCTATCGATTTTAATAATTAGTTAGGAAAATATAAAATTAAAAAAATATGAAATTAGGCTGAATTGGTATTCCTGTTGAAATTGCGCTATTTCTGTTTATAACATATATATAAATAATTTTTTAAGATTAGACAGCAAAAATCATTTTTGTTGTAATAAATAAAATTTTAAAACCTATGAAATAAAAAATTTGCAATAAAAACTTCTCCTGACTGCCTTGTTTATTTTTTGTAATTTAATTTTAATGTTATTAAATTTTTTTTGCACAAATATTAAATCTTGCATGCAATTTTTTGCTTTCAAATATAAACAAAAAAAGCATAATGATTGTATATCAATTTTTTGTTGTCAAAAATTAATACATATTTATTTCCATATTACTATTTCTCTTAAAAATGTTGATTTTGACTATATTATTTTTCGGATTTTAATAATAGCATTATATAGATATATACGTAGACATAAGCATTTTATTATGTTAATTGGGGCGGAAATTTAATTTCCCTCTAGAAAATTATAGAATTTTTGGACGAATGTTCAAAATTTTCTTTTCTTAGAATTCATCTCGAAATTATTTATTGAGCAACATCCAAATTCCATAAAAATTTTAAGATCATCTATATCACTGAATTTATTGTAAATTAAACGTTTGCACATACATCATTTTATATATTTAGGTATTTTATAAATCACGATAACCATGCGCTTTATCTCTAAGTCGCAAAGAAATAAAAAAATGACATTATTTAATATAAATTGCATCTGATTGAATTGATTTTTTTGTAAATAAAATTCTAAACTAGATTAATTTTAAGGGAAGAGTTACTTTATCGGAATTTTAGTCAAAATGTATTTTTTTTACACGATAAAAAGTTTATTTTAAATTTGGTTTGTTTTTTGAATGAGCATGGATGTAATCTTTTGATTTATTGTCATTCTAAGTTTTAAAAACGTGCACTGGAAAATATTAATATATGAAGAATTATCCGTTTATCTTATTTTTAATATTTTAATTTATAGTTATTTGAATTTAATTTTCGATGCACGGCTTTTTATCATAAGCGATTTTTTTTAAACGAAAGATTTGCAATATAATTCTATAAACTATACTTTTATTTAAAAGCTTATAAATTTAAGCTGCTTTTATTTAATAAACATCATACAATTCGTTAAAAACTAACTATGCTGTGGCAATATTATTTTTACTCAGAAATATATTTTATTTGTTTTTTATGACTAGAAATTCTAAGTCATGGTTTTATTTTTCTATTTCCAAGTTTACTATATTCTTATTCTGAAACAAATTACCGATATATAGATTCGATTTTCTTGTTATTCATCTTCACTTTATTGAAGCAAGCATTACTTTTACTTAAATATAGTTATTCCAAAAGTGCTCATTTGAGAGAAAAAGAGCAGTTGATGAAGATAGATCAGAGGAAGGTGTCAAAAGATGTATCAAGTAGTTGTGCAATATTCCCAACACGCTGAACACGTCTAAATAGATGTAATCGATAAAAAGAAAATAAAAACCATAAATAAATAAATTTACAAAAGTGAATTAATTTGTATTCTACCGAAAATATCTAGTAATTTTAAAAACATTTATAGTTTCCAATAAACAGCTAAAATGCCGATTTTGTTTGAGATATGTGTATTTATTGATATTATAGAAGAAATCCTAGAAAATCTGTCTTTATGTAAACTAAATGTTTCTATTGTTAAAATAAAGATTAAAATAAGTGATAATTAAATAAAAGGTAATTAAAATGGATTTATGTTGAATGAATTATTTATTTTGTTTTCAAAAATCTAAAATTAATCTTCAGGAATAAATATGAGCAACTTTAAAATAAAGATTAATTTTAAATACTAATTATAATCTGTCATGATGAATTTTTTGTATTTCTAAAATATATAACATGGCCATACATGTATCGGTCAAATACTAATATATATCATAACATGGGATGTTGTAGTCATAAAATATAATATGTCGTATGTTAAGGAAGCAGTGATACCAATGAAAAGGGAAGCAAAACTACAAATACTAACATGTAGAGAAAGACTTGTGTATATAAGTCTTGAGTTTTTAACATAATTTGAGGAAGAAGGTATGGATTATTTGATTTATAAGAGTATACCGTAATATGTAATATAAAGCAATTTAAAGTTTTGCACAAGCAAACATATTAGATTTTCTCTTAGATAAATTTATAAATAACTTATTGAAAATAATTACCAACAAATTAGAATATTATGCTGCTGAAATGAATAAGTTGTTCTTAGGTCTCTTTTTTGACTATATGGTTTTATTTGAATTTATATAACATATATACTTTGTTGATTGAATTTTAATATTGTTTGAATGCCAATATATCATTTTGTTTAACGTTATATCGGTTGTTCTACGTTCAAAAATTTTTCATCATACTTTTTTCGAATATACTTATGAATATCCTGGTTCGTGTGTGGATATTTAAAATACTTTAAAATAATTAATTTGTATATTAGTGTATACTTATTAGCTTCATATATGATTTACTTATTTTTTGATCTAATTATTGTGATCTGATGATGAAATATCAAATTAATAATTTTGTGTATTTTCGCATTCTTTGAACGTCTATTTTTCATCTATCTATCAAACCTTTAATAATTTGATTTTTAGCTTAACATTGAAGATTTGGTCATTTTGATGGCAATTAATGGGTAATTTATTGAAAAACATAAATTATTTAACATTCCTGAATGAAAGGAGATGATGCATTGTGAAGATTGTAAATATATGAAACACAAAAGATTTACTAAAGATCTTTTAAATATAAAATCTTAATATGATGCTTGAACAAATTTAATTGACCAAATCATAATTAACGCATATACATTTTATAAATTTACGCTGTAACATCTGCAATATTACTTTAAAAACGGTTATATAGTTCTAAATTTTATTATATGCAATTATCTTGTTTTCTGGTGATATATACATGTCAAATGTATAATGTTTCTACTATAATTAATTCAAAAATATTTTTGGTGTGAAATTTAGATTTATTTCGACTTCATCTTATCATAGTATCACACCAGAAGAAATAAGATTAAAAATAAGTATACAAATCAAGGTAACATAGAATTCTAGAGATGAAATGGGTATTTTAGATTTATATGCCAATATTATAAAACAATAGATTTTAAAATGATTATTTTACTTCATAAAGATCGATTATCTTTATGCAATGCTTTTGCTTTTATTTCTATTTAGCGCTTTGAATTATAGTGTATAAAATCTACCCACTAATTCTAAGCCGAATATGGGTTTAATGCGGCTATAGTTTTTAAAATTTAATAATTTTATTCGTATCCAAATGAAATTGACTGAAATATTTGGGTTCTATTGCATTTTACATGTATTTGGGTGTTTTTAGATTTATTTACCACGAGATGTTAATCAGCACATTTAATCTTTAAATTATTAGACAGAAAATTTTGTTGGTTGAATGTAGGTGCATTGTTATTTTTTATTAAAAAGATATAATATTAAGAATGTGTGTTTTCAACTTCTTTATAAATAATGTTCATTTTTTAATCCATTATTAATATAGCTTTTATTATAAAGCAATTCAGGTTAAGTAAACACTAATTTAGATACTTTTATTCAACCTATTTGCTGTTTCTGCATTTTTAAATTCATACTAATCATGTGCATAAATTTTAAACTTTCATATAAAAACTATTAAAAATTCTATTGCATTTTTGACTATGGTCCTTTTTCAACTTAAACTTTCTGAAATGTAAGCTTTGATCACAAATACCCTTTAAATAAAGAAATTTGACGGCCTTTTTGAGTAAATATTTATAGAAATTATTGGATAAATTATCGAGTATGGTATTTATTAAAAATACAAGGGAAATTAAGACAGTATGATAATTATTTTATTAAATTGTAAAATCAATAAAAACTTACAATATATTTAAATATAAAATAGAAACCTATACCATAAATTTTAAATGAAACAATAAGTAGTAATATACGGGATATACGGTTTCTATGAAACATATTTTATTTTCGTAAAGACTACAACATTTTTTGTTTTTATAAATAAAGAAACAAAATTTTGGGGATGCTGAAATCATTTCAAGTCTCATAGATACAAGTAAAAAATTTTGTTGACGTGATAAAGTCGTGGTATTCAGTGGTCTATAGAGAAAGGGTTAACATGCTAAGCAATTATCAGTATTCAGTGTTAGTAAAATTCATGGATATAAATTTGATAAGTGTTTGCATTTGTTATTCTTAAAAAATAGATAAATCTTAGCCTTTTGGATGCAAATTTTGTATATAATAGTCGATAATAGAAATTAATGTCGCGTAAACTCGATTGATTCTATTATATATTATATATATTTAATAAGACCGACCGCTTACTCGAATGGATTTTTTACTCCCATTTAATTCGTTGTAATACATCGATACATCACTTGGAATTATATTTTTGACATCTTCTAATTCGACATAATAACATCAGATTGAAAAGTAAATTTTCGTTCTTTTTTTTATAATACTGTTAAAATGTCTAACTGGTATTACCTTTTTCTTACTAAACAGATTTATCAATGAATTTATCTTTTTTTGCAATATGCATAATTATTTTCTGCTGTCTTTATTGAATATTAGATTTACAGTTATATAAAACCTTTTTACATTAAACAAAAAAAACTAGCAACACAAATTACATGACATATGGAAAACATTTATAACATCAAAATATAGTAAAATTTTCATTTTAAAATGACAAATATCAAACTGCATCCTTGATTAAACTTTTTTTGTATTTAGGTTATAGTATGTAGCGCTAATATAGGTTTTTGGTTATAAAACATGATGATTTAAACGATTTTGTGCATATATTTATGCAGTTCAGTAAGAAAATACTAAAATATACGTTTTAAATTTGCATTTTTATTGTATAAAGCATGATTTTGGTCGCTGTTCTATATCTTAAATTTAAATTGTTAAGTAAATCATTTCGGTATTTGTTTTTTGTAAATTGTTCTTCAAAATATACCTATTTACATAGTTGACTCATAATGTTTTTTGATTTTTTTACTCGCTTTATTTGTGACACCATTTTCTATTGCATTCCGAAATATAACTAAACTTATAAATCGAATTTAACTCTTTAATTTGCTACAAGTAGCTCATGCGTATAAAAAAAATGACTTCTCCTATCTACGAAAAAATTAAATATTCCACATAATTTATATGTGTAATGTAGAAGTAGTTATTCATATTTTTTTTAATATAAATAGAAACAACAATGACAGTCAAACGGTATTATAATATGTATCTACAAATATTAAGTTTTTCTGGATATTATAGGGTTAAAATAAAATTTAACTCATTTGATGCATCAAGAAATCATAGAATTTTTGTTAAGCTAAAACAATTAGGATGTTATTAAGTTGTCTTTGATTTTATGACGAGAAACAAGATGTGAATTAAAATTAAAGCTCTATCATAAAATATCTATTTTTGATGTTCCACTTTGTGCACTAATATACGGAAATCTATATATTTTATAGAACATGACCGTATTCTACATCAAATTTTGTAACTAAATATAGTAATCTACAAGTCTACAATTTTATATAATTTATTAGGCCCTTTATTTCATGAAATTGTCAGTATGCTTATTTTTAAAAAATATAAAACTTGCATTTTATTTTTTCGTTGAACATGATAAAAATGTCTTCTTTGTCGAGAAATCAGATTTTGCATATAATTGAAAACAAAATTTTTGATAATTGTAAATAAAGGTTCTGATTTAGATGATTTTGTTTTTAAGTAATAAAATTTATTTATTTTCATGCCATTTCTTGCCATCATGCATATTTTGAAAATAATTTTTGTTTTTTTTAAATAAAATTATAAATGCGTAATGTTTCTAATATTTTTAAGTATTATTTTCTTGCTGAAGAATAAATAAGAAAATTCAGCTCATAAATTTTTACTAATTTAGAATTTTATTTCAGATTCCCGAACGGCCTTTTTTGTAAAAATTGTACTATAAACAACCATGAAGTTAAGGCAAATGCTATAAAATCATATTAATTGACTTTATCTCTGGAATAAATATGATTAAATGAATTATAGATAGATTTCAGATACTCATTTTTTTTTTAGCAAATAAATATAAATTATATAATTCATTCACAGTAGATTTGCCTACAATTGGCTGATAAATATATAAAAAACTTCTGCTATAACAAAATTGAGATTATCCAGTTGATATAGCACAGTTTATAGGTATTTGTAGGGATTAAGTTATAAAATCAAATGTTAGTTCGGCCTTTTCTTTCTAAATATATATGGCTTGCTCGGAATTTTATGCTGAAAGCGATAGAAATAACCATAATTATTGCATATCTTTTCTATATTTTTTCATCTTAAATCATGCAAAACCATCATTTTAATCTATTTGAATCTGCTTTATAATTACACATTGTTCAAATACGTTTCCTAGAAATACTTTATAATAATTGTAATTTTGTCTTATTTTTATCTAGATTGTATTATAAATTACACTATATTTTATGTTTTTTTGAAGAAGACCTTCTAACAGATTTTAATATTCAATATTTAAAATAATAACTAAAAAAACTATAAATTATAAATTATAAATTTCATCTTATAATAAGTTTTTTCGTTATTTACTCTATATTCCAATAAAAATAGCAAATTATGGTTAAAATTTATATTGCAAATTCCTAAAAATACGTAATGTTAATTGCATGGATATATAAAGATCGAATTTGTATTTCTCCTGATTAAAATTCAAATAAAATTTGGAATAAATTTAATCTTTCTTGCATTTCTTTATTTAAAAAAAGAATAAAGCCTTAAATTTGAATTTATGAAGTTCTAATATATTTTAAAAGCATTTTTATAGTATTTCCATACGGTCTTATATAAAAAAATTAACCTTAAAGTATCTGTTTTGAGAAAAAATCTGCTTATATGATTTTTCTTTTAGAATTAAATATAAATATTTATAAATTTATTTATGGTATCCTAAATTTAAAAAAAAATTCTTAGCCCTTTGAAATATTTTTCAGCATCCTCTGTGCCTTCTTCTCAACCAAAATTTTCTTCCATATCTTTTACAGAAAATTTTGTGGCCTCTTACTTTTTTCTTGTTCGATTAATTGTTAAATCTCGTTATAGGTTGCTTTCAATCCGTTGGCTGTGAAATATCGTCAGCACTTTTTAGCCCTCATGGTTTCTACATCAATTTAAGGACTATCTCGTGAATCGCTAGAAGAAGGATGTGTATTTGCAGTCTATTTTGCCTTCTTTAGATTATCGGACGCTGGTTTTACTTTTACTCCGCAAAAAATATGAATGCTATTAGCATGTGATATAAGCTTAGGGAACCAAAAAAAATCTATTTGATTTCTGATATTTTAGATATTTATTATGATTATCAATAATAACTAATAAAATATGAGTTATGTATTATCAATATGGAAGGGCCTATCGCTATTTAAATTATTAGTCGGTTGATTCAATATATAAATTCGATTTGATTATATTAATCATTGGATATTATAACCGATTATCTTTATATTTTGAATATCGATTGGTCTTTTTTTATAGAATATGCTTATTCTTGACCTTATATAATTTAACCAATATAAAAAAAATATAATTACCTGTTGATTTGTCTTTACACGTGTCATTATAGTTATTGGCCAATCTTTAACGTTATTATATCTATGTATATTATGGATAAAGGGGTTCTATCCCCATTTTTTGTATTTTTTATTTTGCCAAAAAGTTGACGTATAGGTAGAGACATAATCAGATTAGAATTATAAAAACAAAATTTTCTAATGTTTCAAATGATTCTCTTGTATCTTTAAATGTATGAAAATAGAAATTATAAGTAAAATTTAATAAATTATTATCATCTAAGTTAGAAATAATTGGTATTTTGAATTGCACATTTATCTGGTATAATAAATTTAAATGTTGACCTGAATGTAAACAATCTTTTTTATGTATGTTTTTTTCTTTAATTACATAAGCTTATCTAATTAAACGTAAATATCTGTGGGAAGCTGTAAAAAATATAATTTATCATTAAATTAAAATATAGTTTATGTATTTGATTTTATTGTGTTTAGATATGAAAATCTTGCATTATAGTGGTAAAGCTATTTTTGATAGTAGAAATACTTATCCGGTGTAAGTATATGTTTTTTGATGAATTAAAACTTTCTATTAGTTTTAAGTAAATTTTGATTTATAAATATATTTTTTTAACAGACAAACATATAGTTCTATTTATTTTAGCTTTTGAGATGACCGATATATTTTTATATAATCTTTACAATTTTGAGACTTGTTTTAAGATTGTTTTTCTCAATTTCTCGTAGGTTCTTTCAATAATGCTTCAGTCGAGAAGGATTAAATTACTTAGGATGGGGATTGTATTAGGTTTCATATTTGCACATATAATATATTTTTTCGTTTAAATTTCTTTAATAATTCGTTTTAAACATCTTCGCTAAGTTTGTTTTTGTCTTAAAACCTCATATTTTGTGCAATAAAAAATATTATTGGTATATGTTTTTTTTCTTATACATTTTTTGATTTATTAATATCTATTTTATGCTTTTTTTCATTTTGAGATTTATTTTCTAGCCTTGTGTAAATATTTTAAAATCCCGATAGATTTTTTGACATGTTTTTTTTATGTTAGATTATATATAAAAAATTCATATTTTCAATGTTCATTGCAGTTCAATTGATACATTTGTTCCTTTGAATTTAAAAATTTAACATTGATTTCTAAAATCTTATCATTTTTTGGTCGAATAAGAATTTGTTTTCGTTATTTATACAGCAACGTTTGATCAAATTATTGTGTCATGTGTATTCTTTTGTATTTATTAGCGTCGATGGTATATATATAAAACCTAACACAGTTTATTCCTAATAGAAATATGTATTTATTTTTATTTTTTAGATGCTGCTTTTTACTGTATATATCATATATGAAATTTATTATAATATGTGGTGATTTCATTTTTTGTTATTTAATTTCGTACAAGAAAAATTTTAGTTTCCTTTAATAAAGATTCGCTTGATACTTCCAGACAGCTTTCCATTTTAACGTTATTATAAAATACACCTTCTTAAGTCCAGACTTTTGATTTGAATGTCTCATCGATCCTATTGTTTGTCTGTATGCTTCTGCTCATGTTCGCATAACTTACTTCTTTATAAACAACTATTAAATATGTCATTATTAATTCATGTGCTAAGTTTGTATATATAATTTTTGTTTTTGTTCTCAAGCAAATATCCAGATTTTCATACTCACAACATATAAATACCAGCTTCTATCTTCTACGCTCCGTGTTTTTCTTAGATAAGTCAACTTTTTCAGGACCTATTAATTATAAATTCAAGGTTTTTCTCATTCTAAGGTTTAATAAATGCCTTGATCTGCTTCATGACTTCGAGGCTATCATATATACAAAATTATATATATTATTCGATCTATACTATGAATAAGAAATAATGATAAATGTTATAAACAAAAAAAAATATCAGCATATCATTGTATCAATTTATTTACTTTAAATTCAAATACTTTCTTGCTTTTTATTTTTTTTTTATATTTTAATAAAATTAATTGCGCGTTTTTCTTACATAATTTATATTTATTAGCGATTTTGTAATTGATATTATATATTTTGTATTTTTTCAATTTATTCCATACAACAACAATATGATTTACTATTTTATATAAATATATGCACATAAATTTCACATAATTTTTTTGCCATTTATTGACATGGATTTTAAATCGCGATTTATATTGTAAATTCTTTCAAGCTCCAAATCTTGGAATATATTAGCTTTTTATTTTATGCAAAATTTGTTTGTTTAGATGTTGAATTCTGCAATAACGCTTGTAATTTTATATGGATTTCCTTTAATATCCTATTTCTGTCTGAATTTATTTTATTGTATTTTGCATTCTTTCAAACATAGATTCATTTTATGCAACTATTTAATCTTTTAATAAGTTTATTTGACCATGCAATTTTTTTTTAATTTTTTATTTATAATATACATAGATTAATTTTATGTAATCATTTTATTTATTATTTATTATCTTTTTTTATTATAACTTTTATTTAAATATGTATTTTTATTTTATGTGGTACGCCCCTCATTATTGTAATATGTCAAGACTGAATTTGACGTAATTTCTTTTATCTAAGAGTTTCCTATTTGAATTTCATTTTTTACGTAATACAATTGAACTAATCACATTTGAGAAAAGAAGAGCAGTTGATGAAGATAGATCAGTTTAATGTTATAAAAGATGTATCAAGGAGGTGTGCAACATCCTCAGTGGGCGACTACATCTCAAAGAATGAAATCTATAAAAATAAAAGCCTGACAAATAGATAAAAAAAATTAACATTATTTAAACCTATTATTATATTATGAATGCGTTATCAAAAAATTTCCAAAGATGCAAAAAATTAAAATATTTGAGGTAAATAATGTAATAACAATATTTAAAATAGTTTAGAATGAAGTAAAAATAATTTACCCGACAAAGATTAAAAAAATTGGTCAGAACAAAAAAATATTTAATTTCAGAAAAGGGCATAAGTGAAAGATAAAGACTATATATGAATACTAACATTATTCACAAGAAAAATAGAATGGTCAGTGTAGAGAATAAAAAAATTATGAATTGAATTTTATTGCAAAAAAGATTAATCTGAAACAGAAACAAGTTGGAAGCAACCGTTCATAGGTTTAATTTATGTAAATAATCATAAAGCTATGATATACTCGTAATTGACGCTACGAAAAACTCTTGATTTAGAAACGTTTTATTTTACCCAGATATTTAGCGTTTAGGTTCCGTTTATGCGTCTTAAATAACGATAGTTTTTCATACAAAAAGCACGTATTTATAAAAGAATATATATCGGGCCTTTTTAAAACCTAGATGGTGGTTAAATTTATCACAAAACAACTCCTTGTATAATTTGAAAACTTTTTGAAATCAATTGAATTCCTAAGACTATGTTAATTTTATATTTTTTACGGTTTACACAATTTTATCTAAAATTTTTATTCTACATTTCAAGTAATTTAGCAATAAAAATTAGAAAAATCAAATATTAAAAAGATCAATAGAGTTTTATGCATAGAAAAATCATCAGCACCAGAAAAAAATCCTATGCAAATGTATATGTTATTTTTATCATATAATGATTTTTTAAGCATAGATTTATTTTCTCCTGTCTAAAAATTCCATTTACTGTGAGGTAAAAATAATTTAAACATATTAAACAACTTTTTTGTGCATTTTTTAAAACCCTATTTATGTCCTTCTTGGTAAAATGCCTTATCATCAAATGATATTAGTTAAAGTGTCTTACGAAGTGTGAGAGCTGCAACGTATACTTATACTTCATCTGTGTTTTTAATTTCTCACTAATTTTTTTGTAAAATATGTAACCACCTCACTTCAAGTCATTGAATATGGTATTATTTTTGTTATAAATTTGTGTATCGAACTAAGTTCATTCGCTAAGATATCATATTTACAAAAAAAAAATTTATATTAATAGTATTTTTTGTGTTTTAAATATAGCAAAAGCTATCATTATGATGTAAATTTAGTAATCTTATGTATGTATAATATTTTTTCTAAATATATCAGTTTATGATGATGTTAGTGTTACAAATTATGATCCTCAATGCATCAAAAATTGTGTTAAAAAATTTTTTTGATTACATATTTTTTTCAAATTTTTATAGTCGCGATCTATCTTATAACAAATCTTTATTCTTATATCCTATACTCACACTGGATATATCAGAAGATCTATTTGTAAATTTTTTGCTTTTATAAAAAAAGTAAAGATTCTGTTTTTTTAGTGAATACGTATTTAAATTTATGCGCTCATTTTTTTGGATCTTACTTACAGGTATTTTTAAACCCACATAAGGAACGATATTAATTCATTTGGATAAATAAAATGCACAATTTAATAATAATTAATGTATAAGAAGATTATATAAATATACAATTCATGTCAAAAATTTGAATAATATCCATAAAATTCAAAATAAGAAGCTAGAAACGTATTTCTTTGTATTGAAAATTTTCGTTCTTTCTTAATATAAATTTATTTTAAGTGTATATTTTTATTAGCTAACTAATCTGTTCGAAAATATATCTTAATAGAAACAAACTAATCTTAAATAACAATTTATTCGTTCGAAATTTTCCTTTTTTATGCTTAGTATATCTTTTTTAAAATTTTTTTGTTGCAAAAATATAAATAGTAGGTATTTATACAAATAAAATAATTATAAGTCTTTTTTTGTACATTTTTTATATTATATATTTGGATTTTATACTTTAAATACATAAGAGTATATAATATATACACAAATCCTTCGGTTATATAAAAAAAATATACTAATCTCTATATAGATTAAAAAAATGTTTTCATTATAACATCATTAAATATGGTAAACGTTTCTTATTTCCCTATATTATAAAATAAATAACCAGGTTGGTTTTTCGTCTTTAAATTGATATTTTTATTTCTATTTCATCTTTTTAAATACACCCATAAATGTCAAACATAATAATGCCTGTTATAAATCCTTTTATGGGGCCATAAAAACTTTCGTAGGTTGAGAAACCATACACGTAATATAAGATAAAGGAGCAAAGAGTGATTTTTATAAATATAAATATTTGAATTTTATACGTTTACGTATGTCAATAATACAATCGTAATTATTTAGTGTTGTTTATTAATGTATTTGAAAGAGGTTTATATGCGTAAAATATATAAAAAACGTCGATAATTAAATAGAATAAAATAATTTGTTTTTTTAGATCATGATGTTGAATAGATCATTATTTACATCAAATAAAGCGTTGTAAATGTTCAGAATCTGATTTAAACCTATCACATGTTTGTTAAATCAAATAAAAATGAGTAACTTGGTTTATTGATATGCGGATAAAATAAAAAAACTCTGATTATGAATTTATACATTTATAATAGCAGTAATTTCAATTAAAGATTTTTTATATATTTCGAGTTTCCAGTAAAAAAGATATATTCAAATATTAAGTCGAACTTTTTTATTTACAGATAATATGATCAATTTATCATTCCGTAACTAGATTTGTGTGTCTTAGTATGTAGTATAAGATACATATGGGAATGGTAAATTTATATATAAATTAGTTGAAAAATTCATGTCTTCGGTGAAATATTTGTATAATGGTTTTTTTTGGGTATCTAAAGAATAAAAGAAAGTAATGTTAAACGTAATATCCTCTTTTGTGTTTGATTTGCTACAGAATATAATAGAACTTGAATTTATTCGGCTAACTTATTTCATTTGTTGAAAATAGTATGTTAATAATATTTTTTATAAGCAATATGTTTGCGACTGGATGATATTTAACAGGATTTTTATTTAATAATTGGTTTTTGTTGTTTATTAAAGCTAAAATGACTAATTACACACTTGTAGTTCATTAATACTGCTATCTATGATTAAAAAAGGATAAATATTCAACCGGTTAGAGTAGCATACTAGAAATAGATTATAAAAACATTCAGCAACAACTTTGATTTTTTCAGGGGTACGCAGAATTGATAAAAAGCCATCTGTTTGCAGGATTATGTATTTTAGGTGAAAAACCCTCAAAAGGGTGTTTTGTAGTTTAATTTGTATTTTAGCATCTATAATTTTTATATAGTATAGGAATGTGATTTTAGCAGAATAAAAATGTTGCCTTTCAAAAATTCTTACAAACGCATTTTTAATTTTGTCGTTGTAAAGAAGGAAGAACACAATAGATCAAGTATATTTTAAATTTATAAATTTAATTATAAATGATTAAAGTAAAGTTAAAGAATCAACTGCCTTTTATATATTTACAAATTATTCTTTAATTATTAGATTATTTTTTTATATATTTAAATATATAAGGCTTTATCTATATACTAGAAATTGTTTCTTTTCGTTTTCAATAACTTTTAGTTAATTTGATTTTGGTATCAGCATAATATATAAAAAAATACAGAATACCATGCTATATAATGAATAAGTCTTATTTTTACATTTATGGTCTAAATTTATAGTCTTAATTTTAGTTTTTGTTCTCAGACACAATTTTCTTGATTCTCTGTACGCACAGCGTATTTATACTTTCGGCTATCTTCTCCTCTCCAAAGTCTTCTTCATTACCCCCTCATCTTTCGAGACATATAAATTCAAGGGTTTTTCACAATCCCAAGGTTGGAATATATACGACAATCTGGTTCGTGGCATCTAGTTCGTTCAGGTATCTTTTATATTATCGTATCACCACACCGTTCCATATATAATATATGAGATAATTTTTGTCTTGCATTTGTATACCAATTTGGCAAGGACATGAATGTAGTAAACAATTAAAATAAAATATAAAGACACTTATGAATATTGGTTGTTGCATATTGGTATGTTTTTTTGTCGTGAAAAAAAACAAATTTTAACAAAAAATTAGTGCTAAACTGCAAAATATTCAATCATATATTAAAGTGGCTCTTTATTGTAAACAGAAGTATATTAGAACCGAAATAAAAAAATAAAATACACTAAAAATAATTCAAAGTATTTTGGAGGCTATAAATTTATTCGAAAATATCTTTCAGCTTTCAATTATTATTTCTTCAAAATCCAATTTTAAAATGCTCATATTCATATGTAGTAAAAATTTTTTGACATCTTTATTATAATACAAAGTACTTGAGTCATATGCACTGATTTCGCGATAAAAATCATGATATTCGTCCAGTTTACCCTCAGCGAATGCACTTGTTGATATCAGGCGCTGTAGAAAGTGTATAATTTCGCAATAAAAAATCCTAGTTATTTCCCTTAATTTTTCTTTTGAAATATCACGATAAAATTTATAATGTATTTCTTTGTTTTTGTAAATCATTATATCTATATCTTATTTTTCATATGAATTATTTGCAAATTCAGTTCCAATTATTGTCTCATCTTGCGAAGCTATCATAAAAGAATCGAGTTTTATAATATGATCTAAACAGTTTCTTAAACACTGTATATATTCTAAGATTTTATTTTTTATGATTTCGTGTGAAAATTTTACAGTTATTGCCTGAAAACATATATAAAAATTGCCTTCAAATATATGCATAGTATTTCTTACATGATATCCTATCAGCTTTTTAAATCGAAATTCTTCAATGAATTTTGGTTCTGAAAATAGAATTATGAGTCTGACTATTACGTAATTTATGCCAAGAGATTGTAGTCCTATTTTTAAAAATACTGAAACACAATTACTTTTTGATTCAACTATATTCATACAATATTCATTGATTTTATTATCAAATTCTTGTTTATTTTTGACACCCTCGTATTTCTCAAGACGTGAATCTACTGGATTCTTTTTTTTGATTGTAATATTTTTATTTTCATATGTAATTGTTTTTGGGTCATTTAAAGGATCAAAATAAATGTTCATTTGCACAACATCGTTTTTATATTTTGCAATAGATGAAAGTTGTTTATTGTTTGTTTTTTGGTAGTGTTCATTCTTTGATTTAAATATTTTCGATAAATTGAATTTTTGTGCCAAAAGTAATAAAAAGCTTTCATATTTGTGTTTTGCATGTCTTGTCGTCATTATAATAGCCAAATAACTGTTTTCTTGAATCTTTATATCCTTCAAGTCCAGTTTGTCTAAAAATTTATGATCAAACTCGATTATTTTTGCATAATGACTATATAAAAGATGATTGAAATCACCAGTTTTGTTTAAATATACATACGACTCGAGTATTCTTGTTGTATTTTCTTTGGCGTGTCTCCAAAAATTTAAGAGACTATCTGATGGATTTTTTTCGCAGAGTAAATCCTTTAATTTAAAGAAGGAATCGAATAAAATGAAATCTATTATGCTATCATATCGTGCAGAAAAATTTATTTCTATGCTAGATATTGATATTTTTACATCAAAAAAACAGTCATGAAGCCTAAAAAAGTAATAATAGTTAGCTATACTTAGTCTTACCATCTCATAATATACTTTGTAAATGATATATTCCTCATTTGAGATATCAGTTTATATTTTAACTTATACGTAAGCCCTGTTAGATGCAATAAATCCGGGATGTATCATAATGATCGCGAAATCGTCCAAATTTTTATTTTGACGCCTTTTTACGCCATTTATATTCTCTAAAATATCTTCAAAAAAAATAATTTTATTTTTTGATATAATCCATCGATTCATTAAATTGTCCCATTTTATATTTTCATCGTTATCTTTTATGAATTTACCCACCGTTTCATAAAATTCTAACTGATGATCTTGGTATCTGACATCCAATGTCAGCTTATACTTCAATAAATGATTTATTTTACATTCTTGAATATTTGAAATAAAATCTATAGAAATGCTGTATTCAAGGTCTGTAAATTTTTGTTTCTCGGTTTTATATCTGACTTCATCTTCTTCATTCGCAGATAAATACATAACAAGCCATTTATCTCTTTTCTTTAAAATATCTATCGTTGAAAAAAGTGTTGGTAATCGAATTCATTACTTCCAAAGGATAGGTTCAAAAAAATTTCAATAGGATAAATATGCAACGAAAAAGAAGCCATTATCGCTTTATCAAATAAATTTTTGGTTTTTATATAGACAGGTTCTTTATTTTTCCAATTACTAAAATATTTATGCGCAGTTGTCAACTTCTTTTCGTTTTTTTATAATTGTTTCCGATAACTTCTAGAAATTTCTCTATTATACTTATAATAACTTCTTTGTATTTGCAACCACGGGCTGTACACTCTATAGATATCTTAAGTTCGTTTGCAAAACTTTTTTTAAAATCGATGCCGTTAAACTTATGACCAGATCGTTCCTCTTTAAAATCCATAAAAAGGAATTTTTATTTTCATATCCCATCATAAATTTGATAAAATAAATAGAATCCTTATTGTTCAAGCTTCTTGGTTTCGGTATCTCGATATATACCATTATTTTACTTATCTTACTTTTAGTAATAATTTTACACCATTTATTCAGATAATTAGTATCAAAAATACCAGATTTCGAATCATTGTCGATAATAGCTATTGGTTGTATCCGAGAAGACATGTCATCGTGTGTATCGGATTTACGATTGAAAATAGAAGCCAGATGTTTTTCACAATCTTTAAAAATGCAACTTTTACACATCGGAATATCTGAGAAACATTTTTTATTTATATCAATACATTTCTATTATTACAATAAACCACAAGTTTCATTTTTCTTGTGCAAAAAAAAGTTTTTCAAAACTGAATAATTATTTCTTTCAAATTATTGACTGATAATGAATGTTTATTGCCACATAAAAAGTCCTTTAATCCATCTCTTAACAGACTATTAAATAATAGCCCAGTTGCCGGGTAATCATATTCCATAAGTCTATAATTATGTTCTAAATCCACGGTTTCAGCTTCTTTATTGAGTAAATCTATTTCAAAGTCAACATCCTTGAAAAATTTAGAAAAAATCACAAGCGATTTTATAAACGCAATACTACAAATATTAAAGCCATAAAAAGTCCAATCACATAAAGTTCCAGCACGTAGATAGTCACCACCGTTCAATGATAGAAGTTTTTTTAATTCTTCATAACAAGATCTACCTCCACCTTTGCTTAGAATATGCTCAAGCAAATGTGCACACCCTTGTATTTCGTCCTGGAACGATCCAACTTTGCTGGATAATGTGCAGTTGCTATAAGTGCACATATTATTATATGCAAATAAAACATCAATACCATTTTCAAGATGGAAGCCTTCATATTTAAAATTATCAGAAGCTGTTATAATAATTTTGCTTACTTCTGCGAATGACAATTAAATTGTTATATTTCATAACGGTTTGAAAATTGATAACATTCTTGCCAAGCACTTAATATTTTAAAATTATGGGGTCTTGAAAGTTAAATTATGGTACCGAATCAATGAATCACGATAATATTGGAAATATATATTTACAAAATAGCTTAAGAAGATCAACTACGATTCGTTCAATAATTATAATTTTCTTTAGTTTTTCTAAGAAAAGAAAGTACATACCTTTATACCACAAAAATAGCCAAATTTGGTTATTAGATCATATTTTCTGCAGATGTTTCTAAATTTCTGTGTATTTTTATTAAATTTATATAATTTTTGTTTTAAAGAGACTCTATTTCTGATTGATAAAATATGCTGGGCTATATCTCCACTGATATATTTTACGTAGTTATTCGATAATACACGATTTTGTGCTAGCAACAATAAATAAATAAAAATTGAAAAGGAAATTTGCGTCTCGTTAAATTCTAATTTTATTATATTCAGCATTTATTATTTTTTGAAACTATATAAAGCAAGTAATTTATTCTAAATAATTGGCAAAGAACGGTTTAGCAATTCTCATGTATAAAGTTTTTGCAAAAATAAATAAGAATCAAAGACGTCCATTTTTGCTGTAGCTTTATTGCATCGAAAATATCGTTCTTAAATGTTTTATTTATTATTAATTTCCACCTTTGTAGTTAGGTCTAGCTAGCCGAAATTTATTGATTAAAATATTGAGTATTACGATATATTATATTTATGATCACTCTAAGTATTTCGAACTATTTAGAGAATGTTGATTTTATCAATAGTATGTTCACATTCTTTGCGTTTTTTTTAAGAAATTGCATGATTGTACGCAATTATTTTTGTAAAATAAATTATATAAGACACCCGAACATAAAAAATAAAAAATGAACAAATTCTTTCTGAAAAATGGTTTCTCAAGAAATATTATAAATTCATGGGATTATTACATAACAAACGTCATATGTGAGGCTTTATAAAATCATGTTTATAGTTATAACTGTTTAATCATTTTAAATGCAGCAAAAAATGGTACTAGACAGTAATGCACAAAAATTTACAGCGATAAATTCGAAAAAAGTAAATTATGCTCATATTTTTCATAAATTATTTCACGCATGTTTGTGTAAAATATTTACCATTTAAATTTTCTTAAATTTTGGGCCTTTATATATATGCCTAAGAATAGTTCGTAATTTTTTACTTAATATGTGAAAACAAATACAATGGAAAAACATAAAATCATGTTTTTAATTGCCCTTTTAGTAAAAACTGCTAATAATTCTGGGAATGTATTGTCATATATAGGTAGAAATGTGCATTTATATATATTTTTTTGCAAATTATTGACCATTAAATTTGTCGCAATAAAAAAGCATTGAATCGGCTATAAATAATTACTTCGAAAAAATATCAGTAAATATTATATTGAAAACAATAAACTCGATACATTTATATGCGAACTGCTATGAAAATACTATCAAATGTATCCAGTTTTGGTGTCAGATTTTTTTTCTAGCAAGAAAAAAAAACGACAGTGATTATTAAGCAAATCTTCTATAATTATTTGTCTTTGAATAAGAAATTAAATTTTTATTTCTGTTGTTTAGACCAATATTTGTTTTTAATTCTTTTATACTTTTTTGCTTATAAGTAGAAAAAAAACAAATCATACATAAATAAGACTTTTAATACAACATTTATATACATACTTTACATTAGATCATCTGATCAATGCGTTTGATGCCTAATATTTCTTTAAAAAAAGATATCTTAAAAAAATACAAAAAAAAACGAAAAGCAATTTTTGTAACATAAGTACCACGATGCGGCTTATATGTGACACTATTTTGGTAAAACTTGGTGATTTTCTTATGGATTTTACTTACCTCAGTCGAAATTTAACGTATAATATTGTAGTGATAAATATATAGACATTTTTTATAATGTAAATTTTGTTTTTGTATCTATACGGGTAAGATGTAGTTTGGTTTTGAATAAATAAGGTTCAAATAAAGCCTTTAATTACAGCGTTTAATTACGAAATTCATATAAATTGAGCTACTTCTAAGATTTATTTCATATGTATTGGAAATTTCATTCAACCATGGATATTAAATAAGATGACTGATTATCATTTTTTACCGATAAATATTCTTCTTATTTTCATTTTCAATATGATTCAATTATAAACAGCTTTTATTACATTATGTTGATTGAAACAAAAAAAGAATATGGCGTGTGTAAAATAAAATTATTCGTATAAAAAGATTTTAGGAATGCCAACTAAAGCCGCAGCATATGCTCAAAACAATAGGATTATGCAAGAAACTCGTACTAAAGAGTTTTCAGAGACGAAGATGTGTGGGCAAAAATTGTTAAGACGATGTAGTAAAATCAAGCATCAGCCAAACCTAGTCAATAGAGCCGTAGCATGTTTTCCTTGTGGAACTATAAAATAATTAAAACCAAATATACTGATAAGATAAAATTCTTTTTGAACATCATTTATTAAGATAAGCTATATTTATGCTCTACATTTTTTTGTAGTTATTTATTTATATATTTTTCAACTTATTCTAGAACTTCATTGTAAACTCCAGAAGAACAGATTTAGCCGATACGTCTGATCATCTCGGAATTTTTGGAATCATCAAAATTTACATTTCCCTTTTCCAGTTTATTTTATAAAATATATTTTTTAATTGTATTCTTTTTGCATATTCTTCTGCTTCCTTATTCTCATAATCTAAATATACGACAGAAATGATTTTGTGATACCAAAAATACAAATATATGACGTTTATTATCTAGGTGATCTGTAGTTGTAAATTATATATAGTTTTTTTGCTAGTATTTCATATTTGTGTGCTATATGAAATAAATTGGGTATATACAGAATCAAGACGATACAACTTCAAGAAAACCAAAAAGATCAGAACTCACTCAGTACAATAGATCTGCGAAAACGAAAATGCGGAAATAAAAGTTGATACCCGAATACAAACAGATATTTAGATCAAACAAAATATACCAGATATTTTTCTGTACGATAAAAAAATAAATATGATTACGCTGATTGAAATAGGTATTACTAGCCTTGTTAATTTAACTGAAGTTGAAAATGAAAAATATAGGAAGTAGGACATCATGGTGAATGAACTCGGTTTGATATAATAATAGTAAACAAGTATAATACCATACGTGATGACTTGGGATGGGGTGATAACAAAATATCATTTAAAATATGTTAAGGTGTTAAAAATTCCGGACGAAGTAGAAGCATACATGCAAGACACTTGCGATCATCTCATACGGGAGAAAAAGATCAGTTTATGAAGATAAATCGGGAGAAGGTGTCAAAAGATGCATCAAGGAGTTGTGCAATATTCCAACACGCTGACCACGTCTAAGTAGAAAAAATCTATAAAAGGAAAATTAATCCATAAATAAACTAAATTTTTTTATAAAATATTCATATCATTTAGCATGAGACGGTGGAGTGACATGATATAATAAAAAGTACCTGAAGGAATGAGATGCCAAGAACCATGTTGAGGCATATATTCAAATCATGGGATTAAGAAAATCCCATATTTACTAGGTCTCAAAATAATTTGAGATATTGAAGAAGACTTTGGATGTGGGATGATAGCCAAAGTATAAATACGCTGTGCGTACAGAGAATAAACCAAGCTGTGCCTGACAAATAACTAAAATTACAACTATTTAATGAGCCCATAAATAAAAAATACTTACGATTTATATCAGTAAAATTTATAATAGATAAAATTACATATTAATGATTTTCTATTTTATATTTGGGATTGTGCCTTATTGCATCTTATCTATTTGAATGCTCTGATCATCGAGAACGTCAATAATTATGGTATAAGGTCATTAGATCAAGCTAGATTCCACTTTATCTGCATTTTATCTTTTTGAGTAATCGTAGTACCAACAGTGATTAGAGGTTTACAGACCCGTCTATTACTTAATAATAATATTATGAACAGACTGTGTGACAATTATACTTGGATTTACTATAAATCATATACGAATACACTTTATACTCATAATATTATAACTTAAATTTAAAGCAAATTATAAAACACAATTCTAAGAATATATACATAAAGAATCAAAAAAAAATAAAAACTGACGCTTTAATGCTAGAATTTATTGAATTTATTTCTGGGAGACTATAAATTTTTAGCCAGTATAAAAATCCCGCCCATAAAATTCATAGAAAAATATAAAATAAAAGCAAAAAACAGATTTATATTATGCATATAAGAAAAAATAAATACACTGTCAAATGAAAATCACATTTTTTTTTATATAAAAACACGAGAATGTCATTTGCAATAAATTTGATGGTTTACATACTAAATACAATAATTCATATATATAAAAATTTGAAATGTTAGTTTAAGCAAACAATATACATTAATATATCAATGCAAATAACTAGAGAAATAATTCTTATAAGAAAAAATGTGTTTTAAGTATACTGTAAATATTGGGAGATAAAATAAAATTCAAACAATATTATTTTAAAGTGAAATCTATGATTTTCATATTATAACTTATAATGCGTGACGTTATATAAACCAATATATTTGCATTAGTAAAACATATATTTATAACAAAGTTTTGTAAAATAATTTTCTAGTGTTTAAGAAAAGAAATTTCATTTTTAACAAAAATTTTCTAATACTTATTAACGATTTATATAACCCGATGATGAATTTAGACACGTTCAGCCACTTAAGATCAGAAGTCATAAAATCAAGTTTTAAAATCTGATCCTTGCGCCAAATACGAGTAAAGGAATAAATATGTTTGAATTTTATAGTTTACGTAAATATTAAACTATTAAGGCGAATATATATATTTTAATTCAATATTTTTATTCTATAATTTAGATATATATATTTGAGCTCTATATGTATATAACAGAATTACAAAAATCAATATAGCTTTAATTACTTATTTTTTTGTTGAGTATGTTATTATCCATAAATCAATAAAATATATTTGCACAGTATATTCATAAAAATTTACCTAATTACAAAGTTTATTTTTTTAGAGATAAAAAATTTTCAAATTATAAATATCTGTTATTTTAAAAGTATATAAATAATATAGTTTCTGTTTTATCTCTACATTTTTACGACTGTTTATCATATTTTATGAATTTCGTGCGAAAAAAATAGTATTTTTTTGCAGAAATAACATTACATCTAATACTATATCTAATTTATAATGATGTAAATGCCTAAAAGGTATATTATTGTAAATGATTACGGGCATATAAATTGACTACAATAATAAACTAATATAATAAAAATAGGGCGATCTTGTTATATTCATATACAGATAATTTGCAAGCAAAAAAAGTCAGTATAAAAAAGTCAAGCCTGAAATATAAATACTTATGTTTCATTTAGACAAATATATATTTTGAGGAAAAATACAGGCATTAAAAAATAATAACCATCTATTAAAAAAATATATTATATGTATATAAGTGAATGCTGTTTGAATTATGCACTAATTTATGGTTTCATTATGTGTATATTACTTTTTCTTCTATAATTTATAGGCATAAAAAGGCAAAAAATATTCTTTGGATTGGTTTTCACGCCTATAAGTCACTATAATTGTAACAAATTTGTTTTTGTATCGTATAAGTATTTATTTTAGTTTTAAAAACTTCAAACGTTAGATACTGGTCATTTATTTTGCAGATATAGTATCACTTTTTTAAAATATACAGAAGATATAAACATGAAACTATATAGCATTAAATTATATGGCAAGAATAACATCAACTTTTAGTAATTAAAAAGGCAAGCAAATTAATACATCCGCAAGTGAATCTATAGAATCTCAATATAGTGTCAAGTGTAAAATTCAAAACATACGTATTATCATGTTTTTAAACCACAGATACGAAAAATATATCTGCTATAACTATAATAAAAAAGCCGAATGGTTTTTTTTGCATTTAAATTGTTGCGCAATTGAAAACATATTCAGGAACTACAAATAAAATTTTTTTAAATAAATTTAAAATTTATGTAAAACTACAGCATGTTAATTGTTTTTGTAAGCCTTCTGGGCTATAGAAAAAATCAAAAAAATTTATTTGATGAATTTTTGTAAAATGCTAAATGAGCGTAAGCGTCTTGAAGTAAACAAATCAACATTTTAAAGGTATTTAATAGCGCTAGCGCATTTTTATATATTTTCGAGAGCAAAAATTTTTATCTTTTTACGACAAAATCCTTCTAGATTATAAAAGCAATTTGTATAGTTATTTAGAATTGTATTTTTATAATTTATCTAATATAAGAATGCACAGCTAGCGCGTAATTAGTGACACCCATAACCAATCATAACGCCTTTTTTCTGTTATAATTACAATTTTATAATAGAACAAAGGCTAAAACGCTATTTTTACATGTAAACTTACTTCTTGTTGAATGTGACAACTTGTTTAGCTCCTTGTTGCACAATAAACTCAGCTTTACCAAATATATTCATAGTTGAACAGAAAGTAATTTTAATGTTTACTTGAATGGTTCTATGCTTTATTGAGTTAACAAATAGCTATGATTTATCTGTAGAGATTTTGCAAGTTTTGTGTTTGATTTGATTGTAAAATAGTCGAAAAATAAGCTTGATTGTCCCTAGCAGCAAATGAATTTTATATACTTAAGACTTTAAAATCAAAATTTGAATTTTTTACACACCGATCAAAATTTAAAACAATAAAAAGTAAAAATATCGTCCAAAATTCTATAATAGATTATCTCAGAAAAATTCAATCGAATAATCTTAATTTTAGTATTATTTGTTAGAATGCGAGGTCGAAAAGAAAGCCAAAACTATAATAAAGATAATACAGAAAATAAATATCTCTTTAATGAACAATAATATTGAAAATCGGGATGTTTTTATATGGGGAAAGAAAACTATACAGACAACAAAAATTTTATTATATTACAAATTTTTGAACAATTTCAATATGCCTCTCACTTCAAAATCCAATCGTTCTTTTTAGCATTTTAAAAAAGTTTAATCAAGCCAAAAAAAAATGCAATTTGATATTTCGAAAAGCAATTTCTAGCTTTCAATTATTATTTCTTCAAAATTCAATTTTAAAATACATATCTTCATGTCTTATAAAATATTATTGACATCCTTATCGTAATTTAATGTACTTGAGATAAATACGGGAAATTGTCGATAAAAATCTTGCATGCCTTGACTTTTTCGTAATGAAAATCTTTATCTGTTTCTTGACCGTCCTGGAGGTGTAACCTTTCGTAATAAAGAATCGTGGTTATTTCTTCTAATTTTTTTTGTAATGCCACAAATATTACCTTTATGATGTATTTCTATGTTTTTACAAATTAATATAGATATTTATTCCCTTCCATGCATTTGATTTGCAATTTCCGTTTCCTTCTTCGTCATTTCTACCGAAGCGTCGATGGATGCATCGAGTTTTATAATATGATCTAGACAGTTTCTTAAAAACTGTATGTATTCATAGATTTTGTTTTTAATGATTTTATGTGATAATCTATTAGAAATTTCCAGAAAGGAATTTACAAAAGTTTCCTCAAAATATATGTAAGAAAATTTTCTACAAGCGTAATCGATCAGTTTATTAACTCTTTTGTTCTTCATAAAATTATGCGCAGAAAATTCAATTATGAGAGTATCTATTATGTAAATTTTTGCCAATATATAGTGGTCAGATTTTTTAAAATATAGTAACATATTTATTTATTGGTTTTTCAGAGAAAATTACGTATTCAGCTCGTTCGCCTTCAATTTTATATTCATTTTTGCTATGTTGTGTTTATTATGTATAATTGAACTTAAGGGATTATTTTCTTTGCTTGAAATCGTTCTTTTTTTGCCTATATTTGTTTCTGATACATTTAAAGGATATAAGTAAGTGTTCATTACATCAATATTTTTTCCTTGTTTTAAATGGATAAAAGTTCTTATTTGTTTGTTTGGTTGGCATGTTTGATCTGTTAATTATAATAAATCGATGAATTGTGTTTATTTGCCAAAAATTGTAATAAGCTTATGAATTCGATGTGAGTCTGTGTCGTTTTCATCAATATACGCAAATAACAGTTTTATTGACTTTTATATCTTTCAGCTCTAATTTGTCGAAAAATTTACGATCGAACTCAATGATTTTTGTATAATAACTGTATAAAAGAGAAATTTCATCCCCCATACTATTAAAAGATCATACATAAAGATTATTTACTTGAAATCGACTAAGCGTATTCATATAGATATAAGAGATTATCTGAAGGGTTTTCTTTGCATATTAAATCCTTTAAAATAAAGAAATAAGAAAAATAAATTATAATGAATTATATTATATCCTTATTTTAGGCAACGAAATTTAGTTCGATGCTGATCTTGATATTTTTTTATCTATATGATAACCTTGCGATACAAAAAAAGTTATTATGGACATTACTCATAAGTCTTATCATCTCCAAGTATATTTTTAAAAGTAAATTTCTTTATTGAAGACTCTAATGCTCGCTTCAATAGACAAGCAAGATTTATGAGAAGTGATAAATGTGTGATTTATTATAATATGCGCGTGTTTTTCCAAATTATTGTTTTGATGCTTTGTTATACCCATAATATCTTCGCTTATATCTATAAATTAATCTTTCCATCATATAGATTTTTCAATTCATTCATATCAGACTCATAATTATCTTCCCCAAAGTTTTTACTAAAGATTACGAGCATATTTTCATTATAATTTTAAATATCTGAGATTCCTACATTCCTTGCAGTTAATATTCTAGAAAACGATTAAATTTATCTTTTTTAGTATTTGAAATAAAAATATACAAAATCATCTCTTCAAAGCCTGTATCTGTATATTGGTGTTTTGCATACATACAATCCCGTCGTCTTTTTGATTTGCTGTTGTATGCATAAAGTTCGGTATTTTTAGGCTTGCTCACAAATATCGATAGCTGACAGAAAGTTTCGATAATCGAATTCATTTTTGACATAAAAATCGCAAAAATCATTTTCGACTAAATAAAAATGCTTATTACATATAGCCAGTAATGCTTTCTGAATACATCTGGTATAATGGTATTGTATATTTTTAAATTGTTAAAATCTTTAAAATGTTCATGGACTGTCGATAACTTTTTTTTTGTGTTTTGATCATCAATGCTTCAGATGAATAAAAAAATTCTCTATAATACATAATATAATTTATATTTTTGTATTTGCAACCCCGGGGTGTACACTCTATTGAAATTCGAAAAATTGTATAATAAATGGTTTCATTGATATCTGTATTTAAGTTCATGATCAGATTATTCCTCTTGAGAATCCATATCGAAGAAATAATCCCTTCGTTGGACATCAAAAAATTAATAAAATTTATTAAATGTTTACTGTTTATACATAGGGGAATTGGAATCTCGATTGATACAATTATTATACTTATTTTGTTTATGGGTTTAATTTTAATCCGCTTATTAAAACAATTAATATCAAAAATACCAAATAAAAATTTATTGTAGATATTATCTTTGTTCCTCTGCGAAATCTGTATATCATGTTTCTCGGATTTTTCTTTACAATATGAAATTCCATCTTTTTACTCATGTTCCAGAAAAATACACCTCTTACACATTGGAATATCTGAAAAAAAATCTTTTAAAATATTTATCACATTTCTATTTTTACAGTAAACAAAAAGTTTCATTTTTCCTGAACAATAATTTGTTTTCCAAAATTAAATTTTTGTCTCTTTCAAATTGATAACTGATAGTGAATTTTTATTACCACATGTAAAGATCTTAAATACATCTAATAAAAAACTATAAAATAATTTTTAGTGGCAAAGTAATAATATTTCATTAGTTTATAAAATAATTATGAATCTACGAAATCAATTTCTTCATCAAGAAAATCTTTTTCAAAGTCAAGATTCTTAAAAAAGTTTGAAAAATCACAAGAGATTTGATAAATGCAGAAATACATATAAACATGCTGTAGATAGTCACATCAACACTAGTTAATGCATTTTTAAAGCCATTTTTTATGATAGAAGTTTTTTTAATTCTTTATCACAAGGTCTACCTCCTCCATTTCTTATATGATGCTCAAGCAAATAGTTTCCCTCTTTTATTTCGCTTTAAAAGGATCCAACTGCAATAGACAATGAGCAGGTCCTATAAGAGCATTGATCATAATATCCAATTAAAACATCAATTCCGTTTGCAAGACGAAAATTTTCATAAGTAAATTTATTGTCTTCTATTTTATTAATTATGCTTGCTTCAAAGAGTAACGTTTAAGAGGTTATTATTTGTAAATATTTTGTTCTTCTAAACATTCTTTTCAACCACTTTTATTTTGTAAATTTGGGGTCTTTAAAATTAATTTAGCTACAAAATCGATAGTTCAAGATGACTTGGAGACTCTATTTTACACAACAACTTGCTATGATTGATAAAGGCTTGTAATTCTCCAGAAATATATTTCCTAAGAAAAATTTACCATCCTATCTGTAGATGAAATATTGAAATTTACTTCACTCAACTAAGTACGAAAGTAGCTATTTCAATTTCAATATCCATAAAAATTGACATTGATATATATTTAGATATGATATTGTTTGTATAAGGCAGAATTTATGTGTATTAATATTAAAATTATATACTTCGCTTTATACGCAGTATTTATTTATGAAAATAATCTAATGGATTTATTTGAATATAAATATATTTTTAAGTTGTATATTAGACTTTTTACTGATTTAGGGCTGCAAGTATGATCAGATTATTTAATTTTTATGTGGAGTATAATATCAACTTTACCATAGGTAAATTCACATGTTCTAGATTTAATTTGACATCTGTAACAGTATTTTAAGTAAACTAATATACGAAATATATACATTGTACATAATTGTTCTAGACAGCTGTCTTGCAATTTTTAATTACTTTTATAAAAAAATACAGGCAAAATATTTTTGTTACTTTCATAGCATTCTTTCTAGGATAAAAAAAGCTTGATTTGCTTTTTTTTTTATATAAAAATAATTATAGATCCGTGCAGTTGTGGCCTATAATAAAAAATCAAATAAACGTAAAGAAATACAATTTGCAATATTCTATTCTATTCTATTTTATTTCATTAAGTGATGAAATATTTTATGCTGATTCGTCAACTGGATGTTTATTTTTAATATTGCGCGTCTTGAAATAAAAATACATCTTATTGGGAGAATTGTCTATAAAAGGACACACTAAACCGAAATTTTTCTTTTAATTAATATACTTTTTTATGAAAAAAAAACAGATCTCACAAATATCAAAAAATTATATTTATCTTACATATGAAGTTTGAACTTTTGGATTTTTAATTAATAACAATTTAAACTTTCTACCCTTCAATAAATAGAAAATACAGCAAAAAAAGATGAAATTATACAATAATAAAATTAAAATCTTATACAATAAATTTAATTTGTTTGAATAATATTTATTTATAGCAAAAATAGATTCACGCTTGATTATACTTTAAATTTACCCTTATTTTTTTGAATTTGTTTCTATTTAATTGTTGCTAGTAAAGTTTCTACCTTTAAATATAAAATTTATTAGAAATCACAATAGCACATAATAATATCTAAAATTGTTACAATTTTAGCATTATTACCAAAATAAATCTAGATAATGTTATATTATATTTATAAAGAAACATAAATTTTTTTGTTTTGTATTATATATGCCGGGCTCCAAAAATTTATTTAAAAGGTATTTTTAATCAGCTATATTTGGTCTTTTCAATAAAAAAAAAGCATAAAATTTGTAATATTTATATAAAAAACTCTATTAATACATATGTGAATACAGAAAAAATTATTGAATAAGGGGTAACATGGATTTATGAAAAGGTTTTAATTTTGCCAAAAAATGGAAACTGTTGATTTTGAAAGCTGCCTTCTTATATATTTCACGCGATAGATACTTGTATTTTAGGTTACAGCTATCTAAATAATGGAAATTTATTGTATAAAATTCTTTATTTATCTAATTTCCGTATGAAGATAATAAAAGAAATACCTTCTTTGTCACGGTAAATAATTTCTATATAAACCTTTTTTTAATATTAGATTGCGATACAATTAGATTTTTACTGTACATTTTTTTGTATAAAAAAGTTTAACACTATTTTGAGTATCTGTAACCTTCTAAATTTTTTTAATATTTCACATATATTTTATAAAATTGCAAAACAACAATTTTAAGGCAGACAATATGACATATAAATACGGTTGGTCATTTAATCTGAAATCGGTAAAAAATTCAATTGTTCTTGTCTAGTTAGCAAAATTCTTTCATATTATATAAAATTTCAATATCATGGTAAATTCAAACTGTAATTCATAAAGATTACATTTATTTGCTTAAAGAAGCAATATGGGAGCATTCTAGATGCGCACAACACATAATAAAGCATCAAAAATCTACTTACATCGTATAATAAAAATCTGACCAAAATATAATTAATATCATTTTGATTAAAAATATATATTTGGCTTGTAAACGTTTATGGATTTTGATTTTTTGATATAATTTGTTTATGAATTTCTTAAAGAATCTATAACCCTTGATAAAAAAAATATAAAACTCTTTCTTCTTTGTATTTAAAGAATGCAGTCACATGTAAAAATTTTTTTAGAAATTCATCCATTTCTAAAATTTGGATTTTTCTCGCGTATAATTTCTTATACGTTTTTTATAATCTAGAAAATGTATATTTTACGACTAATAAAAATTATTCGATTGCTTTTGTAGATTACAGATTTATTATCTAAAAGCTGATGCATCACCTAAGTATTTAAATATAAATTACATCTTTTTCTGATGTACCCATAAGATATGAATTTCTGAACGTTTTATTGAGTTATTAGACTTTTAGTCAACTAATCCCTACAACATATGATCATTTTCTAAAATAAAAGAAAGTAGTTTTAAAATAAAGCGATTTTTATAAGTTTAATTAATGTGCGTACAACATGCTAAATCGATAAAAAAAAGCATCTCAGGTGTAATATTATACTCGATAATCAGTTTGCAGCTTGCACTTACCCTATAAAGTAAAAAAGTGGCAATGGTACTATTAAAACAAACAGTCGCATTTTTTTATTTAATATTTCTGTATATGCATATTTTCATAATTGCAACTTCTAGGACTGATAATATTCCATTTTTTTAATTTATCACTGGTTTTATTCTTTAAAATTTTTTATTGATCGAAATTTTATGAATTTTAAAAATATATTTTAATTATGTTTCATTTGTAGACATATAAATTAATACTAGTATCATGTTAATTTTTGCATTTACTGTATTGTTTTATAAGTTCTATAATTCATTTTTGGTTCATATAATTTTTAGCTATTTTAAATATAAAAGTGAAAATATAGGAATTTCACATAGAAAAAATTTGTTAAATGATACATAAATTTATCTAATCTTTAAAAAATTGTAGAATTCGTTTTATTTCAGTTGGTAATGTGTTGCTGTCTATATGTTTTCTGTTAAAAAAAAACTCTACTAAGCATATTTGACCTAATTCAAACTTAAGAATTCTTTCAAATATTGTTTATTAAAAACCAGCTAATATTTAATATCATTTATTTCTGCTGTTACTGAATAACATTTTATACAAAATAATTTTATAATGGGCCCGCATTGAAACAATTTTATTCTTATAGTGAATGTAAAAAAAAACTGATAATAATAAATGTGTAGCTCACTTTTATGTATTTTATCGTATCACATCATTTATCTAATATCACGAATGATGTACTAAAATACAAAATTTTACTTGCAAATTATATGTTTGAATAATTAAATTTGTTGTTTAAAGACCTCTAATATTTTATAAAATAAAACGTAGTAGCATAATTTCTTCTAAAATGATTACATAGAAAAAGCATGCAGAAAACATCACGAAATTATATTTTAAAATAAAAATAAACGATTTAAAATGTTAAATATCTAAAGACTCTACAAAATAAAATACTTAAAGAAAAATATATCCATATTGCAAGAGCATCGTAAATCAGATTTTCAAAAAAAAAATAAAAAAATCGATTTTCGAAATTTAATATATATCAACTATTCGATTCATTTATTTTTATAACAACATTTGCAAACTATTAAAACATTAGTATTTTTAGAAGAATCAAATGCAAAATTTTGAATAATATGAAAAAGCACCCGAAAAAAAAGGTTATTAATTCGATAATGTCTAAATCTTGCAAAAAATAAAAACCTCGTATCAACTATGCTTAAATTTCTATTTCATTGTTTTTCCTGCATAAAACAAGCAGCAAAAATCTCTATTCATCTGTGTCTAATATGCAGTTTCTTATAAATTTATGCTTTATTTGTGCGCAACATCGTCGAAAATCAAGAATAGTCGCCAATTTTTTTTAGGTTGTGATACAATTTTTTGCTTGAACGTTTTTGTGTAATGAAAATAAAAATTCCCAATTAATAATGATTGTAAATTCCATGCAAGATAAAATATCTAAAAACTACAAATTCATGAGAAATTTCTGTGCTTCGTTTAATATAGATTTACCTGTAATACCAATACCCCGGAAACGCTTTTTTTCATATATTAATATTATATTTAATATGTTATCTCTAATATATTAAGAATTCAAGAAAAAATGATATAAAAAAATTATAAATCAATTAAATAATACAATGTTGCACTGATTCTAATATATTTTTATCTTTAGAACTGACATTTTATTATGAACTCATTTTTAGAAAATTATGTGAGATCTACAGGCAATGATCCAGGTAAAAATATAGTTTTCTATGCTAGTTCTGCAGATATCTAATAAAGATTTTGATACAAATTCATATATATATATTCTACACTTGATCTTGAAATTTATTCTAATGCGTTTTATAAATAGAAAGCAAATATAGCTATTTCTTTAATTTTTATGATAACTTTTATTAAAGCTTTTAAACTATAAAAAAACAAAATTCCAAAAAAATAATATAAAAAAGAAAAGAATTGTATTGTATTTGCGCCAATATTTTTATTTTGGAAGCCTAATTTCAAATAATTTACCCTATACCTTTAAAATAGTTTGTTTTTTTGAATATCATAGAAGATATAAGAAAACGATCATTAAAAATTGTAAGTCTTAAGAAAATTTGATTTATTGTCTTATCATTAAGATTAATTTTGATTTACATTTACATTTAAAAATAAAATGAAAGAGTAATTATAAGATTCATCATATAAAGAAAAATATATGGATTGGTGCATGATCATATGAATTTAATATATAATATTTTAAGCCTTATCATTTTTTTCCTCTGGTATGCAATTAAATTATAATGTATTCTACAACACAATGCACAAATAAATAATTTACTTTTATTGGTACAAACCCTTTCTTTTGATTTTGAAGTAAAATTGCACTAAAGATCTAATGGTTTTTCTCATGATAGCACCTATACATTATATGATATTCAATAAATTAACATGCCTAAGTATACAAATTCAAAGATATGATTGAATATTCAATATAAAATATAAAAGAACAAATCTTTGTATTTACAATATACATCCTTTCATTTTCAATTTTTTGTTTTATAATTTTCAAATTGCTATTATAATATAAATAAACCTTCCTTTACCTTCAGAACAGCATTCTAGTAGTAGATTCTGTATGATGAATAATACTATACGTGCAAAATCATCCAAAACTTATAATAACGTATTATGTCTATATTTAACGGTATATTAGAATATTCAATAAAGAATAGCTTTAATCTAGTGCTAAAAACGAATAATTTTTACATTAAATACATATTTCATTCCGGAAATGTAAAAGTTTACTTTTTTGAGATGGATTATTTTTTCATGCACTATATGTTTGATATATTACCGTATGTATTTTTAAGCATAAATAAATAGTAATTAATATATAATAAAACTAAAATGATAACAAAAGATAAGAATCTTCGTGTCGTGATTTAAAATTGACGAAAATTGATAAAGTTGGTCGAGACATAAAGGGTATTTTTTCGACTTATAAACATATAATCATCAAACGATCAATAAAAAAACCATCATTATCTTAAATAAAACCTTTATAAAGAAAATACAAAAGTTGGGTTTATATGTTTATATAATCGTATATTTAAAATATTTACTCAAATTCGGTTTTATATTAGTGGTAATTATAAAAAAAAAATCAAAACCATATTATTTGTATTTAAAGCTTTTAAAATCTATTTTATCAGTGTATAATTGCGATCTTCCACAAAATATATATAATACTTTGGTTTTTCATAAACAAAAATTCTCAGATTAACCTTATAATATTGTATTTTTTGACATAGTTAATTTCTGTTAAATGATTATAAATAAAAATAATTTCAAAAGAAAATGTCCTCTCTAATACATGTAAAAACATCACATGTGACATGGCACTACAAACATTCTCTATACAACATCATCAAAAGAGAAAATCATTTGCATACATTGGTTTTTTTTTTATTACTACAGGTCTATATTAAAAAAAATCCAAAAAATCTATCACTAAAACTATTAAACACTACAATTGCAGCAAACATATAGAACTACGAAATTGATCTACAAATGAGTCTACAATAAAAACATTAAGAACACTGTCAACTCTTTGAAAACTTTTAGTGAAATAGATATGATTTTAAAATTTACAAAAAAAGAGGCGGCAATCGATTTAGAAAAATTTTAGAAAATCAAAGCCAATCAAATTTCATCAAAGAAACTAATAAAAATCATATATTTTGTTCTTAAAGTCATAAAAAGAACCTATTCTAAATTATGCAGAATTTTTTTAAGATGGTTTGTCAAAATTTTAACTGTTATAATACTTATAAGCGTCCTGAAGAAGTGATCTGGATATCTTTCACAAAAAAAAGTCAAAAAATAACGCAAAAGACACACTCGAAGTTATTCTTTTTTCCCGGGTAAATAAAAACATGCCAAAAAGGTTCATAAAATATATTAAAGATTATTTTATAAGGCAATACGTAATTTTAAAAGTGTGTTTTTATTAACAAACAAATATCCGAAAATAGCAGTAAGGAATAAAAACGAAATAATTTCGTATCTATGTTGCTTTTTAAAATAACCATTCCCATTAATTATACCGAAAAAAAAAATAAACATAAACATAGTGCTTAAATTATTAATTTTACAGACGTAAAATCAATAGATTAGAAAATTTCCTCAAAATAAGACAACTTTTTAAAAAGAATCAAAATACTATAATAAAGTAGAAAAAAATATGTTTTCTAGATAATATTGGACAAGTAAAGAACATGAACATTTATAGAAAATCAAAAAAAATATATATTGATGTACATGTAGCCTCTAAGAAACATGAATTGGAAATATAATTTATAGTCCTACTTTATTTGATATTGATGTGATAAAATCTTTCAATTGAAAAAAAAGCATTTCAGAAGACAATCTTAAAAGAATAACCAAATTAAAGAAGTAGAAAGCTAGGGAAAAAAAGACACAAAAATAATTTCTATTTTTAGCCAAGATAAATATGAAACATATATATTTGGATCTGAACACAAGGATGAAAAATGTGAAAAACATATTAAACAAAAATTTCATATAATTAAAATCTCTAGGCAAAGAAATACAAAATTTGATACAAAGAATTAGATTAGGATCATATATTTTCATAAAAAGGTCTATATAACAAAAATTATGCAATTATAAACCAACCGAAGCTTGAGCCTCTACATCGACTTCTGACTGATTAATAAATTGACCACAAAAAAAAACAGTCCAAACTCAGGATAGACCAAGCAACAGACACTCTATTAAAAAGTGAGTCTTATGGATTTTGCATGCCATATACAGCCATTATATAATTGCAAAAATCAAACTAAAAAACAGCTTTATTTTTTTTTAAATTGTCTATTTAAATTTTTGTGAATAAAATTATTTTGCCGAAAAACGCCTATATTTTTGCAGGACTAATATATTTGATATTTAAAAATAAGTAAATAAGATTTTTAATGGATTTATTTGGGGAAAGAATTGTGTATATAGTATGCATCGAACAACATTAAGCTACCTCGAAAACGTCTTCTCGAAACTTCTAACCTAATATGGGATTTTTTTCAAATATGAAAGTCGAATCTTTACGCTGACATACGAAGTTTGTAAATATTAATACAAGTGGCCGTCTTAAACCAGATCATTCAATATAACAGCAGACAAATACATTTAACCCATGTGAATATACTAGAAAGATCATTTATTAAGGTGCGTGTTATACACCAAAAATAATGCATAATTTAAATACGACAACGAAACTTTTACATAATATACAAGATAAAACCTAAAAAGGTACACATAAAATTTACTAAAGATAGAATAAGAGCCACAATCAAAAGACTAATTATTTTTGTTTAAAACATAAATAAACCTCCAAAAACTGATAAAATTTTTATACGACTACTGATGTCACGAAATACGCAATTTGTATGGTATTATCACAAATGAACAATGATGTATTATGAAAATCTTCTCTTGGTCTAAATAAACCTAAAAAAAACTTAGGTTTTACAGATAACTTAATGCGTAGTATAGTAAAGATAGAACGTCTTTGCATATTCACAAAGAAAATTCACTTTCTAGCTGACCGCAAGCTCTAGGAATACCTAGGTAAAATAAATATTCAGCCTCCAAAGTTTACCGTTGAGCTAGAGGATACAATTAGTAAATTTAGCAGCATAAAAATACGCGTTTAATCATCAATATGACGGTTAGACCGCCAGTTTAAACAGAATCCATAAATTCAAAATTCAATACTAAAGATAAAAGGAAACACCAAGAACTTTATCAAAATAAATCAGTACTACAAAAAAACAGCTGAAATTTTATTTTTAAAAGATTATAAATGATTAAATATAGTAAAATAAGTATTTCATTTTTATGACAGTTGTAATATATGTACCGAAATAGGACATTATATTCATGGAAAAAAAGGTTTTTTTTTTATAAAAAGATATTTAAAGACCATTCTGTGTGATATCTTGCAATATCTAACTGCTACCAATAGAAATAGTAAATTTCATTCTGTGGCTATCAATCAATACTTGAAATGAATTAAAAAGTGTTTTATATCTAATATGGGCAATAAAATCTGCAAAATCCAAAAACTTGAAATATGACAATATATTTACGTTTATCCCAAGCTATCTGATTGGAACAATATGCCTTAAAAAAAATTGGCTGTGCTAAAACAATAATACATTACCCAATTTATAATACACTCGATTAATAGAAATATAATCATAATAGTTGAAACATTTTGCTGATAAAGCACATAAAACGAAGGAAAATATCTTTCATACTTTATAAAAATTACAGAAAGGTGATAGAAGCGACGGGAACATTTCTTTTTTCATTTCATTGAGAACCCGGACCAAAAATGTTTATAATCTGATAAACAATTTACCAAAATTTCTTAATTGAAAATTTATGATTTCTGTAAATACGTGAAAAAGACAAGTGAACAATATGATAAATTCTGTTAAAGAGGCTGCATAATATATAAAATATATATGCAACATAAAAATTGATTTATTTAAAATTTAAAACATAAAAATAAAATGTCTATAGTAAAATTAAGTTCTCAATATATGCATGTATTACAAATTAACTAAAAATACTCTATAGAAGCGCTTTTATGTATAAAAGAGAAGAAAATATGCGAATAACCAGCAAAACATATTTCAAAAATGGATAGAAGATTTTTTAAAAAGATGTAGTCTCGTAATAATACTTATTAATATTATTTCATACCCTGGGACTATATAAATGTCAGACAATAAAGACACAACAGATATTATCTTTAATAACATCTGATACTGCAAAAAAATAAAAGTTTTTGCAACAAAATGTTTAGAACCTAGTTAAATTAGTAATATGAATCCATTTTAAAGCTTCGATATTGTATAAAAAACAAAATGGCCTAAAAATCATTTAAAAAATAAATTAACTTGACTAATATGGATTATATATTATATAAAATTCAATATTCGTATATTAAGACAATCCGCATGGATTTAACTAGAAAGCGATATAAAAAATATTAATCGACGATTTTTTTTATTACATCAGTAAAAATTAATTTATATGGATTATTACCTAATATTTTTACTGTTTATTTATATTAGCTTTTGTAAATTTATATCAGATGTTTCTTAGACACATAAATTATACTTTGAAAGTGCAAGCGAAAAATTACTTAAATTAATTTGTATGTTTTTTAACGAATTATCTAACAAAAAATAAGCAGGTCTTATGTAGCCTACTTTTTTTTTCTAATTTAGAATAGAAAATATTTTTTTATTACGTAGAATATAATAATCATAAAATATACTTTTTACATAAATATTAAGGTTCGGTAAAATTATAACTCACATTTCATTTCTTTTTTAACTTGCATCACTTCTTATGCAGTTTTTAATTATTATCTTCTTTATTTTCTGAAATAATATAAAAGATATTTCTAATTTATATTTTATATGTTTTTCTAAATAACATAAACTACCAGCCAGTTTTTTTCTTTTTATATTAAAAAATACAATTTAAATATATTGATTCAATATAGAAAGTGTACAAATTTTTTTTGTAATATCGTATCATTAAGCATTCCTATAACGAACATGTATCTAAATTCTTGCTAAATTTTATTGAATATAGAGAAAAAAACTTATTTCCTTTAAAAAAATAAAATGAATTTATGTGAAAGATATTTACATACCAAAATATAATTTGCATGGTTAAGTAAAATTATTGTAAGATGCCTGTAATATAGTAAATTAATCTTTTGCATTGCTATTAAGAAAGTTTAACTGTATTTAAAAATGAAAGCAAGAATCCTAATCTATTTTAATATGAGCATTTATCTTCTTACAAATACAAGAATGAAGAATTATACTTTAAATTTGATCACTTAGCTAGGCTGTTTCTTAGGATTAACACACACATTACAATAATGGCTTTGAGTGATAAAACTTGAGTTTTAAAAACAGGATAAGTATTTCCGTGATAATTAACTGGCTTTATTTTCACTGTGTTTCAGTACATTATGTTTAGTGTATTGCTTGCAGCTGGGCAATATTAATTACCTGTTTGGTAATAGAGGAACGCATCTAGGTGAAGAGTATTCAAAACAAAACCATCAATTACGCGTTTATAAAATCACATTCTAAACGTTCAGCATAAATTTCGTGTTTTTAGAAAGATTATCTAATATTGAGTGATAGAAGGACCGAAATATAATTTCCGAAAGTAATAAATGTATTCCTTTATTCAAATTCATTTTTAAACCATGAATTTAAAATTGGCCGACAAAAAAGATTATAATTGATGTATTGTTCAGATTCTGTACTCAAATTTACAATTTCGGATGGGGCTGTAAAGTCATGGAAAAATGTGTGTTTGGTCTGTAGAACAATACAAATATTTAGGAACGTGCTTTCAACTATATAGCGGATCAAAATGTCATTAAAATTCTACTATAGAAATAACAAATGTGAGAAAATATACAAATATGAAAGAACGTCGAGATTATATGTTTAATGGTTAAAATTATTATATGTATCAGAATATACAACTTAAATACTATGAAACTCATGGGTTCCATATATTAATATTGCTTATATGATAATATAATTGCAAATATTATATATTATAAACTGAACAAGCGGAATTACATATGTTTATTGGAAAAAAAATGATTAAATAAAGCTCCTAAATTTAAATTGTGGTATGTAGGTTATACTAATTTTATATACGCGTCGAAACTAATTCGCAATATATTAACATTAGGATCTTGTAACTATATGCATGGAAACATATTTTTATTATAAAAATATTGTTCGTGGTTTACAAACAACATTATGGTCTGTCATAAATTTATAAGGGATTTAATGCGCACTATAAATAAATTTATGATGTTTTTCATATTTATTTGTCGTAACTATAATAATTGTATATTAACATGAAGGGATAGATGAAATTATTGTTAAAATAACCTATTCAATAAATAGGATTTATTAAAAGAAAATATGGATAAATAATATCCGACTTAAATATCATAATACAAACATCAAAATACATATGTTATCTTTTTTTTGTGCTACAGCAATAAACAAAGAAAAAATAAGATAACGTAATGCAATAAAAATAATTCGCAAATCAATATAAAAATATATTGCTATATAAAAAATCATGAAACATTCTTTATTCTTAACAGCTGATAATTATCGGCTTTAAAACATCTATAAACTTAAATATAATTTAAATTTAAACCAAAATTATAAATCACAAAATAACAATTTTGAAATTGCAAATTCACTGCAAATAGAATATAGAATATCATGATACTCTTTGGATATAAGTATATATAAATTTAATTCAATTACAAAAAAAAATTAAAATATAAGAAAATCTATATTTATAGTTCTATAGCATTCGAATTTTTATTGTACGCTAGATAAATATTCTTTCTGGTTATATAAAAGCAATAGCTATATAATTTTTTTATTCATGGGAAAAGTTTATACTTTTTACGAATTGCATATTCTAAAATGTAGACAGCACAGCAAGGACATTACACAAAACCTTACTAAAAGCTTTTGACACCTTAATTTTATCAATTTCAGTCAACTGATCTTTTTTTATAATTAATAAATGTCAAATTATCTTGTTAATTGTGAGATTTTCAGTTAAGCTTCCAATCATCTGGTATTTTTATTTCCGTAACAAAGGTATTTGTAAATTTTTCAATTTGCCGTTTCTAAGTCAAATTTATGATCGTATTTTTCTTTAAAATTGTATTATATTTGAAGTTCATTCGCAAAGATGTCATTTTTACATTATTTCTTCACTTAAGTTATCAAGGCAGTGATTCCTATTCTAATTAACGATATAAAAAAAATTTTTATATATTAAATAAAATAAGAGGTCTCTTGTGTTTAATTAGAGAATCCAATTTAGACATGGTATCTGATTTTATTCGTTCATGTTCATTTTTGACAATTTATTGTACGTTTATCTCCTAGATTTTATGTTTCTTAAAGTTTTAGCGTCTTTGCAAGAGAAAATTTAGATATCTTACCATTTCATTCTGCCTTCGCATCTGATCAGGCACCAACATTACTATAATAAAGTTGTTTTCATGGCTTTGTCACAATATAAACACTCGATTCTGTCGATGAAGAACATATTTCTGTCTTTTACAAATGTATCATTTATCATTTTCTTTTAGTTATATATTTCCGTTTTTAACCATCTTATAAATCCAACTAAAATAAGCTACAAGATGATTCTTATTTTATTAAGTTTTTTGGATATAAATTCATTTTTTGTTGTACAAAAAAATCTTTCTTGTTTCTTATTTTAAAGTGCCACTTAGTCTATGATGACGATATAAAATTTATTTTTACAATAGTCTTATATTTGTAGTAATGCTTTGCGGAAACCGGTTTTTTATATATAAAAATACATCTTTGCAGACTGTTTTTAGGCAGACTGTATATTTTTGGTGATTTTAATTCTATATTGAAACGATAAATTCTAAATTATTTCGATTTAAAAATTATATTTTCTTAAAACCAGGGTAGTGTTAAATAGAAAAATACGTTTAAAAAATTAATATCACTCAAATTGTGTTAGAGCTTTCTCCGGTAGAAATTTTTATATTGCTTATATGGTAGTTTATGTTGTTTCTATTGTACACAAACAGCTTCAACTAGATTTCTTGACCTTAGTTAAATCGTAATATATTTTTTTCTTTCTATAAGAATCTGTTTTTAATATGTAAATACTAATCTTGTTTTACACCCATTTGATATTCCCAAGTGCACCAACATATATACACGGTCGGGTCCACGACAAAAATTGCTAGATTTGCTATACTCATAGTTATTGGCTGACTTATTTTTGTAGAAGTGAGTCCTACTAAATACAAAGAAAGTTTTAAAATCCGTAAAAAGGCTTATGTGCTTTAGTAGGTTTCGATATCATTTTTCATAATTTACTGCGCAAACCAACGGTAATCTGTATTTAATTATCTACATAGTGTATCCATATATAAAGCGAATATTATATTCGAATGACAGTTTATATCTAGTATTACACTGTTGAAGATAGAATTTATGATTTCTTTACTTTAGATCTTAAATAGCTTTATTTCTTACCAATTTTATTTAGAATAAAAGACGATATTAATCTAGATATGTTCAAGTTGACCGTACTTTTATGCTAGCAACTTTGTTCTTTAGCGTCGAATGTTTATTTTTATATATCCATGTTGAATACGGAATATATATTTTCTATATAAATCTTAAATTTTAAGTGAGTCTGCTATTTATTCCCTAGACTGATCTTATTGTTCTGTTTTGATTTTTCCATTATAAATACTCATATCAAACATATATACAACGATTTTTGATCTGTTTTTGCAAAGAATTATACACATTAAACATAGATGTGATTGATCTAAATTAATATCTTGTTATGTCAATTTCTTTCGGTATAAGATATTTTTACCATAATTGAACCCTAAATTTTAGTTTAAATTATTCGAATATGTGTCTGATATGATTTTTTATAAAGTTTTTTGAAAACTAACCATTTTTTAATAAATAAATTAAGATTTAGTCCGGTTCAATATATTACTATTTTGGTTATAGTCTTATTGTCCCATCAAATACGAAATCTGTTAACAAGCCTTTTTTTCTTTTATGGGTCGGTGTGAATGGACATATATAATCGTATAAATATATTTTTTCACAATTTCATATTCCTTTCATAAAATTATCTATATGTCATTTATTTGCTATTTAAGGCGAAGATTGTATATTTATTGTTTTCAGTCAAATTTTATGAAAAGCCTGTTATTAAGCTCAAAGCAATTATCGTCTGTCTAAAGTTACATCTTTTTTGTACTGATTAAACTTGCAATCATTTATTTTTTTCTTTTCATTTTCCTGTTAAAATATTTTTTAAATAATAATTATATAATACTGGTCAGAATAAACAATACAATTTCTGGAGGTTATAATTTATATACTTATACAGCTTAATTAGGTAAGAAGTGTGTATAAATATATCAAGTTATTCTTTATAAACCCTTGTATTGGGTTTTTATGTTGTACTATCATCAAATACGATATGCTACATTTAAACAGCCAAGATTAGATTTAAAAATGGGTACATTTCTGTGACATTTATATTTTTTCAAATATATTTTATGCACAATCTTTAAGCAAACTTGATCAATACTTTAATTATTTATATCTCTGCTAAATCTTCATCAATACCCCTTCTTCATATATAACTAATAAGTAAAATGGTATTTTTCAATGCTCAAGTTGCGATATATATGCTTCGACACTGTTAGTATTTATATATTTATATAGGTTAATTTTCTTTTTGCAGATTTTCTTAATTTAGACGTGGTCAGCGTGTTGGGAATATTGCAAAACTCCTTGATGCATATTTTTGCACCACCCCCTGATCTATCTTCATCAACTGCCCTTATTACTTTCAATGAGATGAGTTCAAGTGTCTTGCAGAGTGTGAGAGCTCACATATATGCTTCTGCTTCGTCCGGGATTTTTAACTCCTTAACAGGCACTGCTAGGATAATATATAATTATATAAAAAAACATAATAAAAACAATATTTTTATTTTGATATGTTAATAGAAATATAAATAAAAATAAAGACAACCATATTTCTATTCTTATGTGAGATAAAAAAATTATTGCTATTGAAGCTAATTCATACTTATTTATTTAAAAAAATTTTAATTTTTTCAAAGAATACTTTCATACAATTAAAACCTTCACCTATTATTCTTTAAGCAGCTAATAATTCTAAAAACATTTATATTTTGCTTGTAAATTAAACAATTTTGATTTTTAATGGAGCATAAAGTGTCAGAATGTATATTATAATGTAAAAAATTATAAGATTTTCTACAAGTTCAAGCCTACACTTATGTAACATTCCGTAAAAATTATAAGATTTTCAGTCCTCACTCTACCATAAAATTTTATCTTTCAATACAATCTATTGTATTGATCGTGAAATCTTTACGAGCTATTAAAATGCAGCCAATATATCGATCAATAATAAAAATGAAGACAACATATGAAACTAAGTAATCTTAAAAATACAACTTAAATTTCATTCTAATCATTATGTATAAATAAAAAAAAATGATTTGATTGTAATTTTAAATAAAAAATCATAATTTCTTATGAAAATTACATATGCGCATAGAAATATATTGTCCTATACTATACAATACTCCGAAATATTGTGACCTCAACAATTTTTTTTCTTTAGATTCAAAAAAAAATGTCTGTAAGGTATTTAGCCCAAGTTGAGTCAAATTTATAATAAAGATATTTCTAACATGCGATAGAAAGAATTTTTCGCATCATGAAAAAATTAAAACGATAAAGAATCCAGTAAATAGAGAATTGAATGAAATACTAAATTTTTATAATATACAAAGAACTTTGTTACCTCAACGACTAGTGGGGATTATATTTATATGACATGCATAAATATAATATTTAAAATGTTATAATGGCATAATATTATTTCAAATGTAATCACGAAATAAATAAAAACAGTTGATCTGGATTTCTACGAAATATGGATTCTAATCGAATAATCTTCCCATTGTTCCGCAAACTAAAGAAGTTTATTTATCAACGAGGTTATATATATTTTGTAACAAAATAAGTATATTTTTATTTTATACACCATTAATTTTCTGTTATATAAAAGGTAGATGTTTGACAGGTCCAATATAAATGGGAGATTTCTTTTAAAAAAAAACTTACTGAAACGATAAAACTAAAACTTACCATAGCCTTCCATACACAAATGGTATTAAGTTTATAGCAAAAAAAACCTTTTTTATTTATTAAATCAATATCAAATAGATAGAATAAAATACAAGGTATATAAAATACTTATATTATGTCAAATAATACATAATAAGCACACCATACAAAAAAAACTTTATTTAGTTTAAATATAGAAAAAGTCAACTATTGACAAATTTAAACGCATGAGATAATCTAGAAACATCTTTAGAAAAGCCTTTAACTTTGGAACTTAGTAAACAATACGTGCAAAAAAAATTAATCGAATTTATAAAATACAGACACTGTATAATAGTTTCTATTGATTCTGAATTATATTTGTATAGCATAATAAAACAGCTGGTAGATATGCATAGAAAGCTGTTAGTGTTCGTTATAAATTACACTGAACTATATAAAATTATCTGCTGTTTTCTAACACCATAGAATTTACTAGTTTATTATTTCACATTTTTTATGGTTTTAAAAGGCTTTTTTAGGTACAATAAATTAGCCTGTTTGATATTTATGTTAACTTCACTTTAAATTTTGCAACATAGTATATGTAAATGCTTCAATGCGCGATAAATACTGATTATACAGTTTAATTCATTAGTGTGCTCTGGCTGTATTACATTTATTGCTTTTTTATTTTTGAAATGCAACATAAACCATTGTAGTTATGTGTAAAATATATAATTTCTGTGCGTAGTATGAATGTATATAAGCATTAATTACTCTGTAAATACATTATATTTCGAACGTGCCTTTTAAACAATCAATGTTTCCTTTAAATTATCAGAGAAATTCTATAAGACTATATGTCTTCGTAATATGATATTTTATATTTTCACTTATTTTCTATTACTTTTTATCTTGTTTTAAAGTTTCCTTATTTGATATAATTTAATTTATTATATACAGAAGTAGTAATTTTTATTTATGGGCTATATTTATAGTCGTAATTTTAGTTTTTGTTCTCAGGCACAGCTTGCTTGATACTCTGTACACACAGTGTATTTATACTTTCGGCTATCTTCTCCTCTCCACAGTCTTCTTCAATACCCCTCCTTCTTTCGAGACCTATTAATTCAAGGGTTTTTCTCAATCCCAATGTACAGAAGTAGTAATATTAATTAATAAAAAACTTTATGTTTGAAATAAAAAATGGAAGCATGAATTTTTACCCAACATGAATAAATGATATTTTTCTACATTTTTTTTTGATATTTTCATAATTTGAAGAATTTTATTAATTGATAAAAATATTTATCTTTATTGGTTATTTATAATTATTAAAAAAAATTTAATGGTTGTAAATTTTATCCAAAAACATAATCTCAATCTGCTAGATTTAATTTATTTGATCACCATAAAATTTAATGTAAGTGTACCAAATAATATTGATTGGAATATACTTATTCATCATTGGTGTCTTTATTGTGATATTATTATCTTTTTATAAGTTATTAAATAAATTTAAACGTATATAAATTATTTATCTTATTTTTAATTTATTTTTCTGCGGCTTTAAATAGTTTAAAAATTTCACTTGGAATTTATTTATGTCATTTTTTATTATTCATGAATTCATATTTTTAAATTAATGATCTAAGTGATATATATGAATTATTAAAGATATTTTCGAAGTAAAACAATCGCTTAATAGCATTTCATTTCTTTACTTAGTAGATATTAGATATTTTCCAATTTTTTTAATTGAGGCAGAAGCATTTAATTTATATAAACCAGCTCTACAGGAAACATTTATCCACCTATTCATTTTTTAACTCTATGATCCTATTTATATAATTTCACATGTCTTTATTCTCATATCATTAAAAAATGTATTTTCCTAGCTTTAAATATTTTAAAGAATCCAGCATTTTCTTAAACTCAAAAGTTCTAGATAATCCGAATTTAATTTTTAGCATTATATATTTCAAAATTGTAAACCTAATTCGATGCGAAAGTTAATCATTTACAAAAACATTCATCTCAACATTCTTTTTTTCTGCTGTGAGAACTAAATAAGGCTTCTGTTGGTTATAATCGTAAAGTATGATATAGCTTGGAAAAATTTTATATTCAAAAGATGAATTAGCCACGCTTAAATTTATCAGGCGAAATCTTGAGGTTTGAATGTTTTTGTGTAATTCACACATTGAACGAAATGTGATGCAAAAAATTTTTAACTGACGACCATTCTGTTGGATTAAAGCAAGTTTAAATAAAATATAGATCGATTCATGCTTACGACGTTGATTTTAATCGACCTTATCTGCAATTTAACTGATATATATAACATGTAATTTACATAATTACTTTATAGTTTTTAAGTTAAAAGCTTGTTTTTTAAAAATTCCATCAATTTATCTAATACGATCGTAATCTAAATATGTTCAAGTTTTAACTGAAAAAATATCATTATATTGATACACAATTCATTCTAAAAATTGAAATGTAATTTTTAGAAAACATATTTTTGTAATGATCTCTTTCATATGTTATACAAATTGATCTTTGGGGATTGAAAATTGAACAGATTTTGTGGAATATTCAAATATTATATCTGTTAAAAAAATGGAGCGAGTATATTCTATGAAGTGTTAAAATTATATCTAGTAATACACATAAACCTACAAAAATTTGTATATATAATTTGTAATATAAATGAATTGGTTTCGGGCCATATTTAAATGTATGCTGAGCTTAACAATAGCTAAATTTTACTAAAGAATAATACTACACATATAGCTTATAAGAACACCAATATGATCAATAATTAAGTGAATTTATATTTGAGGTGTTGGGCATGTCATTATAGGGACATAAAATTAATAAAATATAGTAATAACTACATTAATATTATGATTTTACTATATAAAAATCGATAAAGAGATTCTTTGACTCCAAGAGTTGAGTCTTAAATTTTAATAATCCATTTTCATATGAATGATATGTCTCAATTAGCTTTATGAAGATATAGATGAACGCCTTTTTTTATGTATAAACAGCCAGTGGGTATGTATTTAAATTAATATACATCTTTACATATTATTTTTGGGCTAATATGAACATAGGGCGACGTATAAACTGAACTAAAATTAAAATTCGTTCTTCATATGTCTTTTGTAATCTCATACAACCTAAAGATTAACTTTTTTTATAAGTAAATGTTTTTCATGTACCTTTTTTATATAATAAAAAAATATAGGAAAAGATGAAAAACAACTTTTGAGAATAAAATTCAAATATATTATAATATATCGAAATGTAAAAAAAATCTGATTATAGCTTTAATTTTTTTTGTGTATAGTAATTCGGATAGCTTTTGCGTTGTTCTTTCTAAAATAATTTAAATGATTTAATTTGTAAAAGTTATTTAAATTATTGATCATATTGTGTTGATTAATTATAAGAAAAAATATATGTATTAAATGGCAACAACACAATATATTAATATATACTCTGAACTTTAATTTTAATGCAGCTAATTTGTATATTTAAAATAAGAAAGATCACATGGTTCTTATCATAAAATTTGAAACATCTGTTAATTTATTTTGAAAAATATTATACGATAGAAATGAATTTAACAAGTTTGATAAATTTTTCCACTTGGTTTACCTTGATGTTTAGTAATTATTAACTTTAACGATATTCGATGCAAAAAAATGTATTTTCTGTGTGAATTTGTATCAAAATACTAATTATAATTATTCTTTAGATCAAAATACTAGGTAAATACTACCGCCACTCTAATATTAGATTGCATATTAAACAGCAAATAAAAATGTTGCTTAGTATACAAAAAATAACAGTTATATAGGTTATGCACTAATCTAGGTATTTGAAAATTTATTGTATTATATTGAATGCTTTAAATATAAAGAAAATCCAGCTGGATTTAGATAGATACACAACCTATTTGTTTTACGCTTAATTATATTCATTTATAGTGTTTTGTTTAATACAGTCTAAGTACTCAAAGTATAGTAGTCTCGACATGCTATTAATTTTTGTTTTCAAAAACAAATTTTGCTTCAAAACAAGATTAACTGATTGCAAAAATGCTTTAAATTGTACTTAAAGGATATAATATATAGAAATATGTGCCATTTTTCATTTTCTTTTTGTAATTTAACTGATGCAAATTTTTTAAATTGAATTGTGGAAACTTTACTATATTAACTGATTTAAGAATAAAGCTTATTCGCAATGGGTTTGATCTGATTTTTTCTTGCTCATAAAACAATTTGGTATCCCACGCATGCGTGAATAAAATATATAAAAACCGAATATGTTATTTTTGTATTTTCTTGGTCTTAAAATTTTTTCTTGATAGGAAACTAGATGTTAAAATATCAAGACATGTGTGCTTTATTAATAGTGTTAGACTGTACTGTTCAGAAAATAAAAAGTTCGTATAAAATGATATTATAATACAAATTCGAAATCTATAATTTATGATTTTGCTATGATTATACATTAACAACTTATAATAAAATTACAAACCAGCCGTAAAATTATATATTAAATGCTGTTTTTGCGAATATTAAAAAATTATATTTGAGCAAATACAGAACTGTTCTGCGATAAATTTAATACAATGAAAGCAATATCAATATTAATATAACCTTGCGATAATATCTTGTTAGAATTCATATATTGATTAGGCTGCACGACTTTTTACGTACAAAAAATAGACATAATAATTGTAACTGATTGAGAATACATAAATGTAATAGTATATTATGTACTATATAAAATAAAATTTCATCCTTTTTTGATTTATAAAAAATTCATTTCGGTTCTATTTTACAAGCAGATAAACGAATGCTACTAAAATGTGTTAGCAGATGATATACTTTGTTAAAAACTACTTGCAAAAAAAAGTCAGTCATATAAATTTTAAATCATCTGCTGAGTTAAGACATTTTACAAAGACCTATATGCTTCTAAAATAATTATTTAGTTAGTAAAATAAATTTTTTAACTAATAAAAGGTGATATAGTATTCTTAATTGAAAAATATTTTTAGCAATCAGTTTATTCATAGTATCAAAATTAGTATTATTATCTGGCAGTTGAATCATGCATAAGTGTTGCTTTCTACACAATTTTAACATTTTATATTCTAAATTACAACAGTTGCCAAATCGATTTTTACAATGTTTTGCTTATATTTTGCTTTTGTTTGAATTATATGCTACCATATCTCTATAAATAAATAATATACTTTTAAGTATTTTTCGGGGATTATAATAAAATTTACAGACATTCAATTTTTTCTTAAATGCATTTGAATTTCAAATGCTTACTATCAATTCATATAGATTGTAATGTTAAATAATTTTAAATCAAGACAGATATCTTTTGGAAAATATTAGTATTAATAAAACACAGTTGAATATTACTAGAACAATATAAATTGCAAGGAAGGGTATTTAAAAAGGTACTAAAAGATTCCTAGAGAGAATACTGTGAAGAATATTTGATATTCGCTACAAAAGTATTAAATATTATGAAATCGATAATATCATCAACAAGATTATTTCATTAATTGATGCTGTACTCATTCACATTCAACATTCAATTGCACTATTTGGTCGTTATACGATGCATATAAAAATTAGGTTGACAAAATATATATTTAGTACAAATCTTTACTTATCTACTAGATTTTATATTTTGATTTACCAAACTGTTAGATTTTTGTCAAATTCATACTCTTTCCTGTATAAATCTTTAAATTTTCAGCCAAGTAATATCATATGATGAATTTTTATTGCAATTCTTTGGTTTATAATGAGAGGAAAAATTTTTTATTAAGTATTTTATGCAAATTTTCATAGCGTCTAGTAGTTATAATCTAACATGCATAATTCTATATTTTTGCATCAGAGCCGTTTTTTTTATCCTATAAAATTTGTTTTATTTTGTTTCTTCTTACAATTAGAAATAATTTATCCCTAAAAAATCAACAAATTATTAAATTGTCATAATTCAAATTTTATTTTGCAACAAATGGACAAAAATTCTTGATTATTTAGTTTACTTATTTCCTTTTTTTCTTCTGTAAAATATATTAATGCCTTCCACACAGTTATTTAACTTTAATTCAAGCTAATTTATCATTCAACGTAACTTTATATAGTTATGCAAAAAATATAGATGAACTCAATATTCTTAATCTAATGTATTCAAAGAAATTTCAAATCTAATAAATAAAGTTTCCCAGTGCAGTTTTAAACATAAGCTATCTAAATGTCCCTGCGCACCTCTTTATATATTTTTTGCGTAATATAGTTGAATTTGATCCGTTTCAAAATACATATAAAATCTCAAATATATGTTCGATATATGAAATGGATTCCTTTTTTTATATTAAAATGAAAAATTTATTTGTCCAAAAATAACAAATTGTAGCTAATGAAAAGATTAAAATGTACATTTAGTTTTTTAAACCTTTTTTTCAATCACGTGTTATTCTTCCCTATTAATATATAAATATAAGTGTCAGAAATACGCCTTTTTTGTGCCTATGCTCACTTTGGTATCTCAACTATGTTTGGCACATACTGCCTTTATTATTTATGCACAAAGTATTTTTTTTGTAAGTACAAACTTTATTTAGCAAGATTTTTCATATTTGTCTACTATTATGAATTTTACACATTAATCTTTCACAGTTTTTCGTAATATAAAAACTATTAATTAGAATGATTTAAAACGCTTTTCAGTTTATTTAATTGCTACTATATTTTTTATGTTCAAGATTATTAATTTTCTCGTATTTAGATGTAGAATATACGGCTAAAACATTGCAAATGTAGTGAGGTGCTAGGTTTATTTTATAAACTGCAATCAAATTTTACAGATATTATAATAGACAAATAATAAGCATTTTTGCATATGTAGTTCGTTTATAAATTTATTTTTATTTTTTTACATATAAAGTTCGGTTTTTGCGTGTTAGATTCTAAATATTAAAGCCAAAGTAAAAATAAGAATTTTTATTAGTTTTAAAGATACTACTTTTCTTAAGTAATTTTTTAGCAATTTGCTTTTTTTAGTTTATGTATATTAAAGTATGAAAGACCGTAAGATTTTATTGAAATTGTTTATAAATCATTGCTTCTATGTTTAGTTGAGTAAATACTACACCTATAACAGTCAAAATCAAAGCAATTGGTTTTTTTTTCTAGGAGGTATGTTAGAAGCTGATTATATTTTACATAAAAATTTTGCTTATACAATTTATGGAAAATAAGTGAAACTAGAAGTAGCCGTAAAATAAAAGGAACAATGGAAAGCAAATAATGAAATGTGAAAATATTAATAAAATAACGGATTGCATCGGAAACATAAATCGGATATACGATTTATTTATTACATATATTGTTATCAATTTTTTACAATGAACTAACAATCGGGGTGTTTTTTTTTCAAAAGAAAAAAAATATATAAAGTGGGTATTTTAGATGGAATATGAAAAATTATTACACAGTAATTTTGTTAAAATATTTTATTTAAAAAATCTATAATAAATATAAAAAATAAAAAGGAATAAATTTATCGATTTATAGATAAAATATGTTGTGAAAAACAGTTGATAAAAATCTTTTACAGTTGTTTCTTATATGGGGAACGGGAAAAATGTATCATAAGAAATTAAAAATGCTTGGATTAATAAAGCGTATTAACATTAGTTATAAGTATGTTTGTTTTTTTTTGTTTCTTAGTTAAACAAATATAACTAACAAATAAGCAAGATGATAATTGAAACGAATAACTGTACGAATTTATCTCTGTATCTCCACGATATATTTTATTTTATATTTTCCAATATAAATTTTTGATATGCAGATTATTCGCTAAAAAAAAAATTGATGCCATAACCATTACAACAAAAAAAGTTAGTTTAAGAAAAAATCGATATCTGAAGAATACATGAAAACTTGGGCATTCAATGATACATCATTTTTGACTTGCTCATGGAAAAAACCACAGGTAACAAATTATTTTTCTTTAAATCATTTTCGGTGTTTCAATTTATTTATATTTTCAATAAAAATTATTAATAATATTGATATTTTTTCTTTAGATTATGTACAAGTGATTATAAAAAATTTAAAGTTGATATCATTTTGCTATGGTAAACTAATATATAATAAAAATCAAGCTCTGCATAACCAAATAATGGTAAATGGCAAATTCTGTAGCAAAAATATATTATTGTAAAAACTATGTGAATTCGTTCTATAATATATTATTTACTCGTTTCATTTTATCACTTAAATTTACTTATTTGTTCTTTAATTGTTTAAAATGAACATATATTGGACATAATTCAAACTCTTTATCTTATCATCTTAACAATAGAATATACATTCGGAGTTTTCATGTGTCATATTGGATTCACAATTACCATTGTTTTTGATCTATTTTTCTTTTTTATGCGAATTATTTACCGAATCTAATTGAATAACTCTAATACCTCTCGATTCTGTTTGTGTTTAATATGAGTTTTTTCTTTAATTGATGCTTCTTGTAAAGTTTGTGCACTAATTGATGTTTATAAACCATAATAAATTTTGATTTGATATACTTCTTATTCACTTAAGATGTTCCTGTATCTTAAAATATTTTTTTATATAATATTTTGATTAAATATATACTATGAATATGTTTATAATCCCCACAAACATAGATATTTCATTCAATGCGTCACCATATATTTTTATAATCAAATATTTTATAATTACGATAGATTTTTTCTTTCATATATATAATATTGATAGTACATCTATGCTGTAAGTATATCAAACACACATCGAAATTTTTTTGACATATAATTGGATTAGTTATAACTACAAAATAACTATTTAGCCTATAAAAATGAATTGGGTCACAAGATAGTATATATAAATTGTATTTTGTATTTGCATTTTTTGTCTAACCAAATTAGATATCTTTTTACGTTAGATAAATATGCTGAAGCTAATCATATAATTTAGTAAAATTTAATTTACTGTCAGATGTATTATATATGCAAGATTTCTTTTCTCTCATATTTTACAGGACTAAAAAAAATAAACATGTAGTTCGTAAAGACAGCCCTAGAAACAATTCTTGTGTGATTCAGCGTGTAAATAGAATCTTACTGAACCTAAAATTTATAAATGGGTAAATCTAATTTTTTTTTCTATCATATGCGTTTAAGATTTAATTCAATTTAATAAAAATGATTAAATATTTGTTAATACATTTTTTCATTTTGATGATTCTTTGTGAAAATTAACATTTTATACTATTGAGCAAAATAAGTGAAATTTTTTATTTACATTGTATTTAACATTATCTTATATTTTCTACTTTTTTTAACTATATTTATCTGGTTTTTTTTGTTTTACAATTGTTATTATCGATATGTCTAAATTAAAATTTAAAATTTAATATTCGATATATATATATCTATATAATTTGATACGTTATTTTATCAATTTCTAGTTCCCTGGGGTATTAGAAAAAATTAAAATAGTTTTTTTAAAAAAACGGATGAAAGCCTGCAATAAATATATTAAAAAAATGTTTTTTATAACGTTCATTAGAAAATGATGTTATAAATCCTTTTAGTAAGCAGAGTTTAAAAATTCATTTTTCTAAATCATAAAAGATGTTTATTGCCTTGATATCCTTATATAAAGGAAAATTAACCACACTTATGTTTTACTTATTAAAAACAACATATCATATTATGTGTTCCTAGATTATATGTTTTATATTTTAGTTTTATGCTTAGAAAGATATTTTAGTGCAGTTGATCGGTTTTAAGATTTTTAGATACATGAAAGTTTCTCGTTATTAAGTATTATAAATTATAAATATAGATCACAGGGAATTTGTGAGGGAATTTGTGAAGTAATTTTATTTTTATGTTTTATATATATATACATAAAAGGCTATCATTAAAATGGGTGAAACAGAAAAATCAGAAGCAGAACACTACAAAGACAAATCATGCAAAAACTGCGGCTGTAACCGAGCAAAAAGATGTGTTGGCAACGGAACTAGCCCATACCTCCAGAAAAACATCAACAAGACATCTGAAACTATAATCGATCTTCACTTCAACAGAATCTTCTGTGGACGAATGGGTTCAAGATGATTATGCGGCAATCCTAATACGCTTCCATCGTTTGCCACGCTTCGGATGGGAGAAACTACAAAAATTTACAACGGGAAATTCCAATGCAATAAGTCCGAACATGAACTCAAAATAAGAGCGATGAGAATATTTATAGAACAAAATGGATAAGAAGTCGGTTGTCAAGCGATTTGATGCCGAAAACGTCAAAAACACAACAAGAGCAAAATTAAGTGATCCATCCCATTTTGGAATTGAAGAGTATAGAAGAGTCGACTTATGTAGAAGGGAATTTAATGAAATATACGAAAACTTTAAAAAGGCAAACATCGTTTAATTTGAAAAACAAGGAAAATTCCATGCTAAAAAGTTGACACTAGTACTCTCCAAACTATTAATATGATAATAGGGACAATTACATCCACCCAGAATCCAAAGAATATGTCCGATGTTGCAGTGTTGCTACAAACCGCACAACAGACTTACAAACGCCTCACAACACGACCGAAAAAAGACTGCAAATATATTTCAGAACAAATTGAAAAAATTGAGCATTTAGAAAGAATAAGAAATGTACTAGAATTATATAAAAAAAAAGCAGTGTAGTAAAAGGAGAGGAAGTAAAAAAATTAAGAAAAATAATGCGGTCAAGAAACATGATCCTAGACATAGATGATCATCTTAAAACTGTGTTAAATATCTATACAGAAAATATTAGAATATTGCAGAAAAAAATAGAGCTGTACAAAAAAATATGTGACTTTACCAGAGAAAATAACTGCTTTGAGCTCAATAGAAGACTTTTTTATAAAGGATTAACACAAAACAAAAATTATATAAGAAAAAGTTAGATGAACAAATCAAAAAATTTTGATTGAAAATGTATGAAAAAGGTACGGAAAATCAGAGCAAAAATAATTATTACGATTATCTATGCATATTTCCACCTGTCCAAAAACTGGAAAAAATTTGCTTCATAACAGAGATTGAGTTTTTTAATTTAATAAAATCACTGCAAAACTGGAAAGCTGCTGGACCAGATGGAATCTTTAATTTCCTCATTAAAAAAATGACGAGTCTTCGTAAATATATATATCAGATTTTATCAGATGAATGTTTAGAAAATATAAAACAGGAAGAATGGTTTTATTCAGGCACTACATACCTTATACCAAAAGAAGATGTCAAGATAGAAAATGAATTTAGACCAATAACATGTATGTCTAATTTATATAAATTAACGACAAAAGCGGTCTCAAAAATAATTCAGTATGAAGTAGAGACAAGAGAATTAAATGCAGAAAATCAGTGAGGGACAATAAGGCGCGTTCAAGGAGCAAAAGAACAAGCTCTTATCAATATTGCGATAAATAAAGAGCATGAAAATAATTTATGTACAACGTGGATTGATGTAAAAACGGCATTTGACTCAATATAACATAACTACTTACATGCATGTATTGAAAATTCGAATCTACCAGCATGGATAACATCTTTTATAAGAAAGATTATAAGTAAATAGTGTATATTGTTGGTTTGCAATGGAGAAGAAATCATGATTAAAGAATAAATAAAGGAATACTACAGGTAGATAGTCTGTAACCTTTTTTATTTGTTCTATGTATTGACCCCTTAAGCAGAAAATTAAATAAAAGTTTTCCAGGAGTGAGTTTACTGAACGATGAAAACTCATATACAACAAATAACCTACTCTTCATAGATGACCTCAAATACATATCAAAAACTCCAGAAACACTTAAACTCATGACAGACGAAACACTAACCTTCTTTAATGCAGTAGGCCTTGAAATAAACAAAAACAAGTCTGCCACTAACCATGAAATATGTGCAGATGTAGCAACATTTATAGAAGGCCCGGCAGCCTGTAAATATCTTGGGGTAATTGAGAATAGCAAATCAGAGCTAAAGCAAGAAACTATAGATATAATTGCAGAACAAATATTAAATCGAATAAGAAATTTATGTAAGACTAAACTAAATGCTAGGATTTATTTAAAGTTATTAATGAAATTGCAAATTCACTTATAAATTACCGCATAGGCGTATTAAAATTATAACTAGAAGAATACATCTACTTGATGATAAGATAAGATATATTAAACGAATTTTCCATTCACCTCCATCCTAGTAATAAACAAAGATTATATATAAAGAGAAATGAACTAGAACGTGGGCTATGTAATATCGAATTTAAAGCTAGGAGGATCTACCAGCTAAAAAATCTTCTTGAAAACAGTAAAAACAGCTCACCAAGGAAAGCCGCGATTTTAAAAGTAGAAAAAGATAACAAGACACATTTCTCACTAATGAAGAATATCTTAAAAATAAATATCATGCTAATATTACCGACTCCGAAACACTGGAGAAAAAGCACCAAGAAAGTCTATTGTGTTAATTAAAAGAAAAACCATTACACCAAAAACTTTTTGAAGCTAAGAATAATGATAGGGTTGATATTGCTGGATCATCAAGATGGATAAAAGATGGCAACATTAAACCAAGTGAAGAAGGAAAATTCTGTTTTATTCAAGACAGAAATTTGTTTTTCGGTGAGAGGATAAAATGCCCACACTGTAATGAAGCTATGAAAACAATTGATCACCTTGCAACAAGATGCAAGAAAATGTTAGGGCATGATTACACGCGAAGACATAATGAAATCGTAAGATGACTGTATTTCCTCCTATCAAGACGATACAACTTCAAGAAAACCAAAAAGATCAGAACTCACTCAGTACAAGAGATCTGCGAATACGAAAATGCAGAAATAAAAGTTGATGCCCGAATTAAAACATATATTTTAATCAAACAAAATAGACCTGATATTTTTCTATACGATAAAAAAGAAAATATGATTACGCTGATCGAAATAGGTATAACGAGCCTTGATAACTTGACTGAAGTTTAGAATGAAAAATATAGGAAATATGACATCTTGGCAAATGAACTTGGTTTAATTTACAAATGCAAAACACCAATAATACCATATGTGATGACTTGGGATGGGGTGGTCACAAAATATCATAAAAAATATGTTAAGGAGTTAAAAATCCCGGACGAAGTAGAAGCATACATGCAAGCTCTCACACTCCGCAAGACAATTGATCTCATCTCATTTAAGAGAAGAGGAGCAGTTTATGATGATAGATCAGGGGAAGGTGTCAAAAGATGCATCAAGGAGTTGTGCAATATTCCCAACACGCTGACTACGTCTAAATAGATAAAGAAGATATAAATAAAATTAACCCATAAATAAATAAAAAAATCATATATATACGTTAATTCGGCTAATTTTTGTTTCATATGCTTCACTATATAATTTGATATTACAATAATAATAAAACTAAAGTCTTCATGCTTTTACCATTAAATCGTTTTTCTTAATCAAGAACTCAAAATTAACTATCTATTAATGATAGCTTAAGTCTTAATAGTAAAAATGATTTAATAAACAACTTAATACAATATACTTAACTCAAATTTTCAATATTTCTTATATCCTATTACATTTTTACAGTCATAGAATTTGGAATAATAATTTTGTACCTAAGGCTTAGTTTTTTATAGTTTAAAATCAAAAAAGTATGTTTTATATGAAACCCTTAAATATTTTTATAAAAGTAAACCACAGAATATAATACCCTTGAACTCATTTTAAAAGATCAACTATAATTATTTAGCAAAAAAGAGGCAATTGTATTATTATAATATAGTTTATACACATAAAATCATGATTTTAATCATAATTTGTGTAATTATGATATAATTCAATTTCTTTAAAAGTAAACCTGAGATATTGTTTAGTTTTGAAGTTTTCACAACAAAGAATGTTGTATTTTGCTATTTTTATGTAATTAAACTTTTTAATTTATTTCTTTTTATTTTTCGTACAATGCATGGCATTATTTTCGCCTAAATTGATATATTAAAAGCTACTTGCATATAATAATATTATTTCATTTATATTTAGCATTTAGAATTTACAAACTGTATCGTGGAAAAAAATTAGTTATAAAATTTAAATATAATAATACACTGTAATTGACATACGGTTGAATTGGAATTCTGATATCACAGAATTCGGTGTATGTTTTTTTTTGTACCGTTAATTTACCCTTTGCATATATAAACAATTATTTAAACGTTAATTTTTAGCAGTGGGTCGATAAATTGTTATCATGTTTATACACAACCTTAAATTATAACTTATAGCCGATAATATATGCAAGGTTATATGAATATTTTTTTTAATAGATAAACCAGATAAATCTAAAGTGAATGTAAAAAAAATCGAGTTTTTAAGATAACTTTGACAAATAAAGTTTTAAATACATATTTTATAATATAAATACACATATTTTCGAAACTTATAACTAGAATAATATCTTTTTCAGATGTCGACTGCTATTTAATAACTCAAACGAATTTTTTATTATAACTCTTCTGTGCTTTATATAGTTTTCTATTTATTATTTTCCATTGCAATTTGTTCATATTTAATGAAACTTTATGGTCCAAATTTATTAAAATCATTCAAAGATTAGAAATCGTAAAAAAAGATTGTTTTAAATATAATTGTATCATTTTTTAAACAAGTATAAGATAAAATCTTGTTTTTTTTGTAAAATCTTTTATTTTTGCATTTATGTATCTACAAGTATAAAAAGACAATTTTTTATATAGCTATCTTCGAAAAAAGTTTTGAAAATTTGAAATTATGCAAGTATGCTACATCGAGCAAATATAATGATGTTCTAGAATTTCAAATATAAGAATTTCACAAGAAAAAACGAAAGAAAGTAGAATTATCTTACGTCAAGAATATCATTAATATGTTTATATAGTTAGAATATATATTTTCTATATATATTAGCATTCAACGTCGTAAATTTTTTATTATTTATATTTTTCTTGATATGAACAATTTATTTCGCTTATAATTTGTTAAAGAATACCAATTTTCGGATTTCACGTAAACTAATATAAAATCAAAGAAGAGTCTAAAATTTGTGTATATTAGGGTGATGCTCTATGAAAAAAATTTATAATATATTATATGTCTCTGCATGACATCTAAACTTTGAAAATCTATATAATTATCATTATGATATTTATAACCGGCGGATTCGGAAAAGGCTTTGAAGCAAAGTATTGTAAAAAGAAGAGTTGCCGAAAATGATGCATTATGACAGAATATAGTAAATTGAAAAATTTTCTTAGGAACGAAGCAATATTCTTCTAAATATTTCCGGAAAAGAATAAATACAATTTCGAAAAGAATTCATTATCATACTTTTCAAATCAAGAATGTGGCGTTAGTATGCACATATCATTGTCATTATATACATTTTATTAATTTTAGATTTATATATTGGAGCATATGGTAAATTTTGTATTTTATATACGCATAAATTAAGGTCACATGCAAGATATTATCGAAGAATATAACATAAAATAAATCTACTCATGTTTATTTTATTAAAAAACAAATAATATGAATTATTATTATATATAAGCCGCAAAAATGGCAGCTCTTGTTGAATTTTAAAGAAGTATTATATTTTGAAATTTATTACCTGTAAAATATATGTGTATCTGTTCCAATCGGTAGATAAATATCGGATTTTATAGGCAATTGAGCATATGTCCCACGATTTATGCATCTCTTTTTCGCAAGCAATAAACAATCTTCTCATAATCTTGAAGCTATAAGATTGAAGGTGGTTTTAGAAATAGCCTTTTTCTTAAAATCTTGTTTCTATATTTGATTTATTAATAAAAAGAATTCTTGCTATAAAAATTTCGCATATTTAAATAAAAAATTTTTAGTTTACATTTAGCATATATATTAACACGAAACATATTATGTAAAAAAATAATAAAAAACTAAAATGTCATATGAAAAATATAAATTCAATTACATAGCACTAAATATTAAGGAGCCACAGAGTAACATACGCATATAATACTTAATGTCAAATATTTTATCATTTAGTGGCATCATTATGACAGTGGTAAAATTTCAATATAAAAAATATCATTTCGATTATTTTAAAAAAACTTAAAAATAGAATAATAAAAATAAAGAATCAAATTCGAAAAAATCATAATATGTATACATCAATATAAAGTGTATTGATGAAAAATAAGTCTATTCAAGATTCTTATATAGCACATATCTAAATAAAAATAACGCTGTCAAAGCCCTTCGATTGCATATGGTAAATCAACTTTATCTTTTTTTGGGTCATTTGTTAAATAGACATGATATATTATTATACTAAAAAATAAATCCTTTTATAAATTATAAATAAAATTAATTCATATCGAATATCTATTAAAATATCATAAATTCTTAATTTGGCAAAAATTCTATTTTTTCTCTTATTTTAAACAAGTTCAAAGTTGACAACATTTTTAAGGTGTAAAATAAATATTTTGGAAATTTGGTTTGTATAAACCTATATTCTGAACGTAAATAATACACCATTATAGTGTTTATTTCTGGTTTAATTTTGTGTTATTTAAAATAAAGCATTTTTTTGGAACCATCATTTTATTTTCAGAACAATTCAGGCCTTCTATTATAATTTAATAATTAAACAAATGAGACTTATTACTATCTTATTTGCTAAAGATCTGAATTTAATACAGAAAGCAATATATTTATTTTATTGCATTTCTGACTACACTTTTACCAACAAAAAATATAACTTAATTAATGATAACAAAAAATTATTGCTTATTAACTTATAGAAAAGATCTATGAAGCCATTATATAGCATCATTTTCTGCACCTTTTTTTGAAATAACAGTAAAAAATACAACTCTCATAACAAATTAAAGAGAATATTATAAAATAAATATATTATGACAAGATTCAGATTTTAAATTATGATCAAATCATTAGCTTTTTGCATTGTATTATTGTGCAACGAAAACTACATTTTTAATTTGATTATGCTTTCCAAATGTATTTATGTGCTATAAAGACTTTTCTAAATTGGAATTTTATAGTAATAGTATAAATTTATGCCTATTTCAATGGCTCTTACTATTATGTTAATGCACGTTAAATACAATAAAAATTGCAGATTTGATTTAGATTAAAATTGAAATTTCATTCGATATTTATATTTTTAGGCCTGTAAAATTTATACATCGATTTATTGGGTTTTTACAGTTTATTACGACATCAATTACCAGTTGTTAGTTTAGTTTCTCTCTTAATATGTACTCTGATTCGCCAATAAACTAGCGAAATCGACTATGGTATGTATTATATATGACATCCCTTATGATAAAAAAAAGAAAAAAACAATGACTAATTAAGTCCGTCAAAAAAATAAAAATAACATTTTTACCAATATTAGATATTTTGTTTACTGATTTTGTAACAAAAAGATGTATTAGATATAATCTTTTATCATAGTGGAATATTAATACTAAAAATATGTTGAATTATTAGGTATCAGAACAAAAAATACAATTCTTACAGATAACATTTATAATGTTACAAAATACGTATTGAAATACCCCACCTTGCTGTTTTAGCATAACAGTGACATATAATTTTTTTTTGTGCACAAATTATTCTATTTTTAGTGCATTAAGTTCGATCGAATTTTCAATTTGAAAATTCAACCATATATAATATCCAATATATATGTTTATCAAAGATAAATCGACATCATTTAAAAATATACACAACGTTGTTCATTGTTTTTTTTAACAGAAGCGCATAAACAAAATATACAATTCGAACTTTATAATCTTGCAAATATTATATAGTTAAAACTTACTTCAATAAAAATAAGGTTTTTTAACGTATTATAAACTTTATTAGCCTTTTTCGGTGTATTGAAGAATTCGTCTGAATGCAAATAAAAATTTTTGATATTTAGATTATTTGCCTAATTTCATATTTCAAAAATATGTTTTATATTTGTGCTTTTATACGAGATGTGTAAGTCAAACAAAAAAATGCATTTCCATCTCAAGACAATATTTATGCAATAAAAAATATATAAAGAGCTGAAGAATAGTAATATTTTTTTACTTTTTACAAAGAGTTTATAATCTTTTCTATTTATACAATGCATTTTTGTGGTTTGCATCTAAATAACTGAGATATAAAAATAAATTTTTATATAAATTCCTATGTGAAATATGATCTTTATATTTTTTTCAAGGCCCTACAAAAGTCCTTTATGCAAAAATTATTGTTTTATACTGACACAGTCATCGAAAAAAATAATTTGACTATTTTTAAATATTTATAAAAAATCTAATATTGTTTCAACACATTTGATTCGAAGTAAAAGTTAATAAAGAAATACTAATATTAATCTTTGACATTATTATAATAGATCATATTTTTGTCGAATTGAATCAATATATATAGCTTTTTCGTATTATTCTAGTAGTAAGTATAGCTGAATATAAAAAAAATACATTGATATTATTTGCGATATAATTATACAGTAACATCAAATTTGTCCAGTTATAAATTTCCTATTTTTATATTTAATTTGTACGCTTAAAACAATATTTAAATGTGACAAGAGCTTCGCGTGTATTTTTTTCGCATGGACAATCTCATATATGAATTTTATATCGGTAGTACTAAAATAAGCAAAATAAAACATATAAAAATTATTTATCTTAAAAAATTCACTAATTTATTTATTAGATGTATTTTGCGTATTGAAATACAGCAATGATGCAAAACAAGATTTTTGTGATTAAAAGGCATAGAAAATGCTCAAAAATGAACTTTATAATTGTATACTATATTAATGTAATATTTGATAGCAAAAAGTAAGTAATTAAGTTCCTAATTTCAAATAAAATGTGTAAATAAAAATTGTTTATATTTTTACACAAAATAGAATACATATTTTAGATAAAAAAATAATAATATAATAAAAATTTAATTTTTCCGATATTTTATAATTATAACCTATACTCATGTGAAATTGGAAAGAATTTAATTGAAAATAATTAACATTCATTACTAATTTTTATAATCCATGTTTTTTTTCTTTTTGTAAAAATACGGAGAAATTAAAAATCGAAGATATTAGAAAGACAAAACAATGAAATATAAGTTTTTTTGCTTCTATATATATTGTTTCCATTGGATGTTTTTTAGTGTATTAAGTCGAAAATTATCGTAAGAAGGGGGCTTGCAAAAAAATAAAAAATTTATTTATTAGCTAAACTATTATTAGTTCAAAATAAAAAAATGCCCTTATATTGTAAAATCTTTGCAATAAAATTATATATATTTATTGTGTACTTTTAATTGATGCAGGTGTCTATACATAAAAAATGTACTATTTTCTGCTTATTAGAACATCTTTCAAAAAGTTAAAATGTATACGGATTTGCAAATTTAGATTTTTGTATCAAAAGCATGAAGTGTATTCATATTTTGAAACATCTTTAAGCTTAATTAAATTTTATTTCGCAGTTTCTTAATATAGAAGACATTAAAATACCAAAAAAAAATTATCGTAGCATTAGATTAACTATTTTTAGTGTAAGGCATAAATTAAACCATTAAATATAAACACACTTGGAATCTATGATATTACGCGATTCTTACATCAAAAATGCATCTTAGAGGAATAATATTTAAAGTCTTGTAAGTATTGATCTAAAAATATAGATTAGGAATATATTAGAATTTTCGTAGCTTATTGAATATTACCAAATAATGGATACATCGTGTTTTCTACTTTAAAGATAACTTTGTGCTATCTGACTATAACCGGAATATCTTATTTTCTATAGAAATGTATGTAATACTACAAAAAGACTGCTCTTTGAAGTATCGATGGCAAGAGAAATAAATTGAAGTATAAAATCAGTAAACAGCAACTGTGATGTGCTTATTTTAATATCAATAAAATATAGCCATAGAATAAAATATATGTTGTAATAATACAATAAAGATATTTCGACCAAGATTATCATTCTATTATACCGTAGAAAGTATAGAAAGACAAAGAAGGCCCAAATTATATATTTTATGATTTAATGAAAGAATCTTTTACCAAAATATAAATACTAAATTTACACAAATATCTATTCTAACTCAACTGAAAATATTGGAATCATGTGCATAGTTATAGCACAAAGCAATATGGTTACTTCTGACTAGAGTAAAAATATTTCCAAATACAAATATCAAAATATAATACTATGGTTATTTGATTCGATTACAAGCTTCAAAAACGAATTCGCTCATATTTTTAATGTGTATTAAGGAAATATATACATATCTAAATGATCATCTAAAAAACTAACTCTGTTGAAATGAAATCAAAGAGTGCATTTTGTTTGCTAAACCTACATGGGATTGATATACGCATTATAAGTAGAAAAGTCGTTTCTGAAATTATAAATAGTAATTATAACAAAAACATAAAAGAAATAAATATTTTAGCATGAATTAAGGTAAGTAAGAAATCTTTCCAAAATAAAATAGTCATAGAAGAAAGACGATGATTATATGTTATATGCAATAAATTATCTTCAATATTTCGAAATCAAATAAGGTAATATATTTTCATGGAACATATCACAAACTACGTTCTAACATGTAAAAAAAATATAAAAAGTTGAACATAAGATACTAAAATTAAAAATTCTACTTAGTTTGAAAGAGGTCTAGAAATACATTTTTATTATGTAATATAGCTGAAATCTCGCTTTAAAGCACCATGAAATTTAGATCAATCTCTATTAATCGTCTAGTATCTCTATATAAATACGAGATGATCTCAAAGCATTTACTGATTTTTAACACGAGGTTAATTAACGCTGTTCTTATTTTTATATTGTCCAAACATTGGATAATACATGAATAAAAAGTATTTTATAGTTTAGTAGTCATAGATTTTTTCTATGTATTCACTTAATTCTATTAACAGCATTTTTTGTTTATAAAAATTAAATTATTCAAGCTATCTATAAGTATCAATGAATGCAATAAATGGCAATCTAAACTTAAAAAAGTTAATGGATTCTTTATTTTATAGGATTGAAATATAAAATACAGTATCTTAAAGTGTTTAGAAAATATGTAAACGATAAAACAAGTAATTCGTAAATATGCTGCGATAAAACTGATCTTTTTAGAAAAAAAGTTATTGTATAAAAATAATTGAAGAAAATTAAAGATTTTAAAATTTTTTTATGATCTATTTATATTTGTGGGTGAATAAATTGTTATTTTTTGGGTAAAAGTTATACACTGTGATTTTCAAATACAACTTAAAGTAAACCAAAAAGATCAGAACTCACACAGTCTAAGAGATCAGCGAAAACGAAATTGACGAATTAAAGGCTGATACATATATCAACAGAAATTTTAATCATCAAAATAGACCTGATATTTTTCTATACGATAAAAAAGAAATTATGATTACGCATATTGAAATATGTATAACTAGCCTTGATAAATTAACTGAAATTTTGAAAGCTAAATATACGAAGTATGATACCTTTTGCGAATGAACTTGGTCCAATTTACTTATGATAAACAAGAATAATACCATATGTAATTCCTTGGGATGGGGTGGTCACAAAATATCATAAAAAATATGTTAAGGAGTTAAAAATCCCGGACGAATTTGAAGCATACATGCAAGCTTTCACACTCCGCAAGAATATTAGACTCATCTCATTTGAGAGAAGAAGCTGTTGATGAAGATAGATCAGAGGAAGGTGTAAAAAGATGCATCAAGGAATTGTGCAATATTCCCAACACGCTGAACACGTCTAAATAGATAAAATCGATAAAAAAAATTAACCCACAAATAAATAAAATTCAATTATTGACTAAATATTATTTTAAAAAAATGTAGCAAAATTATATTATAAAAAATCTTAGTATGGTATAATAGGATTTATAGTTTAAAAATACCTGCACGATGTGCGAAATTTCTCAATATATTTCCAGGCTATTTAGTATTTAGTCGCATATCAATGATTCTATGTCCAAAGATTTTTTTATATAAATTGATATCAGTAAATGTTGATATGATGCTTTGAACAATTTATATCTATAGATCAGAATCATGAGTATATAAAATGAATGTATGTAGTTATATCTTACGATAAAACATTCAGACCATAAACACAGGGATTGGCAGATAATATAGATTATTGTATCTAAACCGATCCTTTTAAAATCAAAAATTTATAGCGGCAACGGTCCTTTGAAACTTTTTTTGGTTACAAAGCATTATTATATAAGGCAAGTGTTTCTGTGGAGCGAACCTGCTCGCTTATTATCGATAATTGTTATTGATACCTTTAAGAATTATTGGTAAAATATCAGAAAAATTGGCAAGAAAGTATCAACATCGATTTATATACCGCCAAATTTTTGTGATTATCACAAATTTTCTTTATATTATTGCATAATTGTAAAATCGACTGTTTTTAGATATCAAAGATCATTAATAATGCAAAAGAATCTGGATTTTAAACTATGAATAATTCTAAAAACGAACATTATATAAGACCAATAATATATAGAAACTATGGAATTTTACAAAAATACTATAACATATTCTGTAGATATATATTCAAGGAAATTATTATATATTGAACGCGTAAAACAAAGACTCGCCTTTAATTTAGATTGTAAAAAAAAAATGAAAGCTGGACATAAAATGTATTATTGACAACGAATGATATTAATCCAATTCAAATTTTATTTAATGGCAGAAAAAAATACGTACGTATTCGTAATATGGATGGTTTTTTCAGAATAATTTTTCTTATATAAATCAAATTTATCAATAAAAATTGATAAAAAGATTATAATATAGACATTACAATCTAGAAAAATTATAAAATTCTCTTTTGTGTTTAAAACATGTTCTATATCCGTGCATAACATATGCATCATAGTATAAAACCAAATATAAATTTGTTCGAGTAGTATAGATATTATTTTATCTAGTTCAAATATTTTTTTTTTACATTATTATTTATAAAAAATTTCTAAATAACTTTATGTAAATCAATGAAATGTTATTGCATGTAAACTGAATCCATACTTATCATACAAATATAATTTAATGACCACATAAAACATCATGTTGTTCCCTATCTGTATTAAAATTCTTAAACACAACCTAGGTGTCTATACTCTCAAATATTTTATGTATTCTAACCAGGGAAAAGATTAACGAAAAAAATTAAAAATTAACTATTATACTACATGTTTTCAAGTTCATTTCATCAGTATACCTTATTATAGTAAGGTTTTTATTGTTAAACATAACAAAAACTATCAGATAATTGAATTCACTGTGCTTTGCTTTTTATCATGCTTAAGTATATTTAAACATTCTTTTAATTATTTTATTTGCGGTTAATCAGACATTAATATTTAATTGAAAAAATATTTGAAGCGAATATTATTATTATTTTTAAAACATTTTTAATCAAAAAAAATAAAATAAATCGATAGAATGTATTTATTTATTTTATTATATAAAAAAAAGGAAAACATATGAATAAAATTTCGACCATTTTTAATAATAGAATTAAATTTTATATTGCTTGAAGCCCCATTTGATCATATCAATTATAAAAAAGTTTACAATTGAATCTTGAAATGTGTATTAAAATCATCATCTGACTATCGAGTGGTATATAGCTTAAATTATTTTGGGTGAAAATTAAACGTATCGATTATCTAAAATTTAATATATAAAATATCTATGGCAATAGGGTGAAAGAAAAGAGAAAATCCATACTTAAATAAAAGAAAACTTGCTGAAATTTACAAACACTTCATTTAGCTCTAAAATGTTACATAGGATTATGTTTACTTCGTGACTAAAAATTTCATAAAAATTCTTAATATAAGATTAGAAACCAATCACCAGCTTTTGATATTTATTATACGTTTCTATTTAATCAATTTTGGCCAAGAAGAAATGTAAATAGATACTATAACTATAATGATAGGTATTTCAATGTATGCACTCCCAAGATAATAAACAATTAAAATAAAATAATTACGTAAAAAGCTTTATTATGCTTATGTGTAATCTTTTTAATATATGAGAAACATTTCAACATTTATCAACCATATAAATGTTTTTATTGAAAACTATTGGTTTAAGATATACATATAAACACATAAAATTGCAATAGATCGGAAATTATAATAAATTGTTTAATAGCAAACATATTTTTTTAAATAATATACACTATGTCTATGAATAGGAAAAATAATATGAAAATATGTGTATAGAAAAAATATTGTTTATGATAAGGGTAAACAATAGAATTAGCTCCTTGCATATTTACGTGTGCAGGTTGCGCATATAAATAAAGGTTTATCTTTTATATATAGTAATACGAATTTAATTCTTAAAAACTGTATAAACGTGTGATTTTAGCATTAATTAATAAGATAACAACAATGAAGGGAAAATAGACAATCAAGGAAATTAAAAAGATGAAATTTTGAATATCTAAGGTATAATAAATACAAATAATAACAATAAATGCAAAAAATCCCAACTATAGCTAATGCCGAACTAGAAACAATAAAATTGAGAAAGTATTTAAATAAATATCTTGATTGAACATATAGATTGATTAAGACACAAATATGATGTGTCTGATAAAATTGATGATCTCTTAGTCTATGGATTATGTCTGTAAATTTCACTGGATTCTTTTATATAACTCAAAGGAAATAAAGCAAAAAATATAATCCACCTTATTGATATAATTTTTAGAAATCAATTTATTCATTTCGGCCAATAGAACATTATTTTTGCTTTAACATGAAATTCAGAAATTTCATATATTTTTTATCATAAAGTAAATTAATAACTATATTTTATACATTTTAATTTAAGTTTAAGTTTTGCAGAACAAAAAAGAGATGGAATATTAGATTAGCTTAGAGCTCTTGATTCGTTTGCAATTCAATATAAATAAATTTTAAATTATATCACACAGGCAATTGAAGAATAGTATATTATGCATTAATCATAAAATAAAATGTAAGATTGTTTTATTTGTTAGTTATAAAATCGTTAATTTTTACATAGTTTCAATACCACAAATCAACTAAAACAAATATCTAGTGCAAAATAATCTGAAAGTGTACATATTTTTATAAGAATTACACCAGTTCTTGTACGCTATGGAATTTTATGCTTGTATATTTCATATTATTGCTTTTTTGATAAATCAATTATCCGTTACTTCAAAGGGCACTTTCCGATAATAAATATATAAATATTATATAGTAACTACCGAGTTTTTTATAGGGTCTGTTTGAGCCTAATGAATAATTCATCAAAAAAAAAACAAATTTTGAAAATGTTTTTTGGTATTTATATCAATTCAATCATTATAGTTGCAATTCAAAATTCCTGAGCTAAATATTATTTTTTAAAAAGAAAATTCGACGAGAAAAAACCTATAAATCGAGAAATTTGTATAACCAGAAATCTTTTTTTTAATACCAAAAAACACTATTTTAATGCCTCATTATCATTTTGTCGCATTATTATTTCCAGTTCTATATAAATAAACTTATTTTCGACAAGCAAAAAAATAAAAGTATTTTTTAAATTTACATATTCATAGCTATTTCTATATTTATGAAACGCGAAATAAATTTTGGCTCGATTTTCATTAGAATTCTTTATATATAATGTTAAGCAATTCTATGGTTTAAATGTATAAACTATGAATACTTATTGTAATATAATTTGATTTCATTTTAATATGTATTTTAGCTTCTAATAAATATTATTTTTTAAGAATAATCAGACAATCATAAATTTTTCTCTTTTTGCAATAAACACCAAAGTTTCTAAATTACTAGATTTTAACAGGAATTTCAATTTATTAGTTTTTCGAGCAACGTAATTTGTGGCTTTGATTCTATATATTTTTTGTTAATATGCGAGTAATCCCTTTAAATTGTTTATCATAGTTGAATTTTGTGAATTGCATTGCCAACATAAAATTAACATATAATGATTCGAATTCATATTAATTTTATTCTATGTTTTTACCAGATATTCAATACTTTAATATAAATAATAGAGTATTTATCTTTGAACAGCAAGACTCTAATTATCCCATATTTTATAACGTGGGAAGGTGTGATGACATGATATCATAGATGTTACCTGTGAGTCTAGATGTCACGAACCAGGTTTAGGGTCATATTCAAACCTTGGAATTGAGAAAAACCCTTGAATTAATAGGTCTCGAAAGAAGGAGGGATATGAAGAAGACATTGAAGAGGAGAAGTTGGTCGAAAGTATAAATACGCTTTGTGTACAGACAATCAAGCAAGCTGTGCCTAGGTACAAAAACTATAATTGTGACTATAAATATAGCCCATAAATAAAAATATCCTTTTACAGATCGTTTTTTATATAGTTATAAATAGTACGAACTTCTTTCTTAGAAAGATTTTTATATGGAATAAAAATCCTAGTTCGATTACCACTGTATATTAGATTATGTTATATTTTATCATTTTAAAAACATTAAAAAAATTTTAAAAAAATTTACATGCTCTGGTTTTTCTTCAATAATTTTTTAATGTTAGCAAGGTAAGGACTGTGAAATAATTTAATTATAGGATCAAAAAAAATCAAAAATGCTTCAACAGTTTTTAAGTTAAAGCATTCTTATACTCTTAAAAACACACATAATAATATTTTTAAAAGAAAATATTAGAGTAGATAAAAAAATATTTTTATAAAAAATCTCCAAAATATATGTTCTTACAACATTAAAAACGCAAAATCCTTTATTTTATGAAGATACTGTTTTCTATTAGCACAAATATCCATAAATTCCCTAAAAAATCTTTTTTTCACTATAAAATGTTATTATTTCTGTCAATTTAGATGAAATGAGCTTGTTTTACTTAGATTTTATACATTTTACACAGGTTCAATCATTTTTAGTTAATATAGTTTACCTATTGAAATTTTTTTGACCATTTTTATCGGAAACGCTTTACAAATTTCAAAATTTAACGGTCATGTTCATTGGTGAAGTCAATACCATTCTTTCGGTATAAGGGCAGCCTTCACATTTAAAGGTTTTTTTCTGTTTTTACAAGATGATTCAGTGTCAATAAATATTTATTTTGTATCGTGATATATTGAAATAATTTATCTAATCTGTATTGTCGGCCTAACAACGCACTGAATTACCTGATTTTATATTAATATATAACGTGATAAATCACTTAGAAACATATTTGAGATAAGTATTGAATGCTAGCCCATATATGTATCAACTTTATTTGATTTGTATTTTTTAGGTTTACCAGAATAAAATCGTTATATCAGTGTATCATCTAACTTGTATTCTTTTTGGGTTATATTTATATTTAAATAAGAGCGTATTTCATGTATTTTGATTTTAAATTCGCGAACTTCTTGTCATGTGCAAAAATTCTACTGCATAAATGTTTATATATATGTCCGACTTCACCATAAAATAAAAAATTATTTTTGCACTTGTATATGAAAAAAATAATATTTTAATTTATATTGTAAGCATTCATATATTATATTATCTAAGTTGCAAATACATAATTCATGCTAAAATACAAAGTTTTTATAGAAATATAATTCTTATAAAAAAAAAACTTTAATAAATAATTTTTAGATTCTCATTACATTGCCAGTCGAGTAAAATTCTTACCGGAATGGTTTATTGGAGCTAAATATAAATTTTTATAGATAGATCTACTATGATGTCCAAATACTAATTACAAATTTTTTTATTGGTAAAAAAAATTTAGAAAATTTAAATGAGATTTATTTGCAAATTGTACGGGGTTTGATATATTGTATTCTTTACACCATAGGAATTACTTTTATTTTAATATTACATCTAACATTTTTTTTTAATAAATATTTTAATTTCAATGATCACTATCTTAATTTTAGTCGGTTAATCTTTGACTATTTTTTTCAAATTATTTTAAAGATAACAGAAAATCGCAAAATGTAAATTCAGTTTAATTCCGACTGTGTTTTATAACAGTTTTCATAATTCTAGTGCTCATTTACACATAGAATGGCTGAAAATATATTTTAAAACACAAAAATCGCAATTTAATCTCATGAAGATAAATTTATCGTTAACAAATATTTCGAATTATAAATTGATAGAGGGAAGAAAATCTTTTGCTATGGTTTAATATATTGAATGTATGCGTATATATTATACTGTCATTTTTAACCTAACGCATCAGAAAATAATATCATTCTATAACAGTATACGGTAAAGGTTTTTAATCTTTTTTTTTTGCTTCAATAATAATTATGTATGGCAAAAAATAGAATAAAACACTTTAAAAATAACTTACAGGATAAAAAAGAAATTTTACGCAATGAATACCAAGTTTTCTTATGAAATGCTATTAAAAAACATTTATAGATTTATAAAATCTGGGTTTGGTAATTATAAAAAAGACATATCACATTTAGACTTCACTTAAACAGACAATACAGTTAATAAACTGCTAAAAACAGTATAAAAATAGGATCATAAAAATAAAAACATACTCTATACAATAAAAATCACCAATTATATATAAATGTATATGTTTTCTTGTAAATGTGTTACTTTAGATGCAAAATAAAAAAATCAATGTGTGCAAAAATTAGGTAATTATTATTCTATCTTAAAAATTAAAATACTAAAACAATTAGAAACAGTATGTTGTACGGGTAAATAAAAGCATTTGCTGTTTTTTTATATTTTTAATTTATAAATATTATAAAACCGGTGAAGATAGAGCCTAGCTGCACATAAAAAAAGCTGTAATTAAGATAAAAAGGATTCTCCCTTTAAATATTTTTTATAAGATATAATATATAATAGATTTTTTTCTATTTATATAGCTATCATGCACATAATGTCATAAGTTGTTACTATGGTGTTAAAATAATGCATATAAAATAAAATTTTCGCTTTAAAAATATATTAACATCCATAACATAGTAAATCAAGCTTTTTCTAGAATTGCAACTTGTTATTGTATTTTAATATATATAATACTTATATATATCAATTGACATATTTAAAATACTAAAACAACTTTTGTGATTTATATATTACAAAAATAAAATATCAGAAGTGATAAATACAAGTTTTGATTGAGACAAGAATATTTGTACAAATAAAAAATAAATTTTATTATATTATTAATGTATGCTGATATGCCTATGTCATGCCAATTGTGATTCTAATATAATAAATGTATCAAATATACAATCTTGTATCCCACTCTTACTATTTTTACATATAATAACAATTATTTTTTTTTTGTTTTTGTAAAAAAGGGATTATTACAGAACGGGCGCATGTTTACTTCATAAAATTATAAATTGAACACTCTACGACAAGAATTATAATTCAATAAGCCTATTGAATTTTGTATAAAATGTTTTCACAACACTAATATTTATAATTTCTGTGAAATATATTTTTTAAATATCCTACTGCGAACAAAATATTTAAAAATGATCATTTATATCCTCCAAAAATAAATTTATCTACAGTGCGAACCTTTATATGATTGAAAGTACGAAAGGAATTGGTTGATTGCAAAAATATTGTTGTATTTGTATACTTTGTGGTTTCGAAACCTAAAATCAGATTCGTGTGATTATAGTTATATGAGAATACACTTAATATAGTCCAAGAATATATTGTGTGACAGAGATCAAAAATAAAATTTTCATGCTATTTTTATTCGCGAATATAGCAAAACGCTGCGATTAGAAACATAAGTAAACAGCCACTATTCTCTGAATGTTTCACGTGAAATTTTATTTTCAATTACTCAAGCAGCAAAAAAGAGTTGCAGTAAATAAAATGTACATTTATGCTATTCTCAAGAAAATGCAGGCTTTTTTTCTAGCAATGGTGAGATTGAATCTTAAAAAAAATACTAAGATTTTAATTGTTACACGAGATCTGATAAATAAGTATGATCATAAAATTCATAGTATATATCCTTTGATACTACATGAGATTCCTTTTTTTTCTTTTAAAATGCTAATTTATGTATAGCAATATTATAAAATCTACTTTTTATATCATTTACATAAGTAATATAGTTAGTAAATTATAATTCTTAATCTTGGTGTTTATACTTCGTTGCAATTTACAACTGAACAATGATTGATCATAGCATTATAAAAACAAAAATCATTAGCAATTTTCTTCTCCAGATTTTTTTTTGAATGAATATGATAGATAAGATTCTAATAGTGTTAGATTTAATCAGAAACTATTAAATTAATATAAAAAAATTTTCTTCGAACAATAACTTCCCTCAATTCTAAATTCTCTGTATAAAAATGCATAAAGAAGCAAAAAATAATAACAAAATTAGTTTAGTACTTTTTATTTTTTTAAATGTGATGCCTTTAACAGATTTTTTCGATAGAATATAAGTTTAAGGCAATAAAAAATGTTACAGAAAATCATTTTTATTTTATTTTTTTGAGAATCTAAAATGCTATTATTTTCGGCATAACTCAGCGTATTTTTTTAAAATTTTATTATTTCAGCAACCAAAAAAACATGAACATACTTATTTCAATTATATTGTTTTTGCTAAGAACTAAATTTAAAAAAAGACTATTTTCAGGGACTTCACAAACACATAAAGACTCAATTAGTATTTTAGCGAAATTATTTATTGGGTTTTTGTAATTAGAAAGCTTAATTTTTATTTTAAATAAAAAATATAATGATATATGTAATTTTCAAGATATTAATTTAGCCATTGTGTCTTTTTTATTTTATTAGACATATTATATTAATAGTTGGATCTAATATATTTAATTACTTTTCCATCTTGGTTACATTTCTGTTTGGTTTAAAAACACAAAGAACAGACTAGTTTTGTGTTTTTATTATATTCTTTTAATGTTACTTGATTGCATATAATGGTCTTGTAGATTAGTTTAACATTTAAAAGAAAAAAATATACCTATTTATATTTCTATTATGAAAATGCGCCCAACTTAAGAAAAATATAAATTATGTCTTTACGATCCAAAACTTGACTTAGATAATATATAAATTCAATTTTTTATAGACAGGTTAAGGTATTTTTATTTGCCTTTACAGTAAATATATATTTGTGATAGATCCAATAATTATATAAACGAATTTACTAAAATCTTAGTAAATTTTTTTTAGGAAATAAAGGTTTTTTCCTTTTAGATTTTTATTCAAATTCATGTTTCTTCAAACCAGATTTATTTAAATTTTTTATTTATCATTATTACCAATCATGCTAATTATATGAATTCAGTTCAGAATCTATTTCGAGGTATATTTTATTCTCATAAAAATATGCATATTCTACATAATTGCTTTTCTCAAATAAAAAATAAATAGATTACATTCGAAAAAAAGTGTTTCTATACATATTCTAGTGTAAATTTTATTTTAGCGATAGTAAAAAGCTTTGTGTGTATAAAATTCGAATAAAATATAGAATAATCTATGAAATTTGTAGTATTATTTTATCTATATATAACTTTGTGTTTAGAAAGTAAACTATATTCTACGGTAATTCCAAAAGAAGCTTTTGCTACAATTAAATTCTTGAATTAACATGAATTATAGACAGTTTTAACAATAAAAATACGAAATTCATTATTTTGAATCTGATCTATTTTCTTAATTGTAGACATGTCATTTTTTTGGCTGTTTAGGTTGCTGATAATGATCAATATTTTATATTTAAAAAAGCAAATTTTATATACAAAGAGGCAAATGTAATATAAAAAACTCATATTATGTAGCAAAGTTATTGTTTTTAAATGTTTTTGGGATAAAATAGCTGAAATGTTGAATAATTTGTTATTAAATTAAAAGTATTTAAAAAGAGAAACTGCATATGATCAAATATATTGTAGAAACATAATTTAAGTTGGCTAAATGTGTAAAAAAATCACGATTATTTTTTTAATAAACGAATATGGATAAATTATTATAAAATTTTTAAAATAGCTTCATACCATATCATATAAAATAGGTATTCTCAATATATTTAATCTTTCTTCAATTTGCAAATTTTTTAGAGTACAAGCAATTAGTAATTTTTATTTTCAAAAGAGTTGTATAAAATAGAGAATACATGTACGTCTATCATAAGCATAATTTATTTTTTTTCTTAACATATATAAAAATCTGCCAGTATGGTAAAACCGAAGTTATATAATTTTAAAAAAATGGTGTATAATATAATCAATTGACTCAAAATACATTCTTCTTTGTACTATATTTCTTTTAATGATATAGAAACATTTTAAAAATTTAATATATGATCTATAGGTCAAAACAATTTTCAAATACACTAATTTTGGTTTTAAACAATACACCAAAAGAAATTATATCCCTCATGATGCGGAAAGCCTTTTATTAAATGCATAGATGGTTAGGATTCTTTATTTTTTCTAAATATTATTTTAAGGATTTAAGTTCATTAGATAAAGCGTTGGACAGTTTTTTGATTTATATTTATCTACACAGCTATAAAAAAAATTTACGTACTATTTATGATTACAGTAAAAAAAATTGCTATATATGCAGTATTTTGATTTTTAAACATTTTTTTTCTGTTATATTTTGTTTATTTGAGTTTCTAAAACTATTTGACGTAATTATATATTATCATCTGACTTACGTTAATTCTTTCTTTTAAAACATAAATTATAATGGAAAACTATAATTACCGATAATATGTGAAAAATAAGGGCTTTATATTTGCATCAATATGAAAAAAAGGGGAATCGGATTATGTGTTTTGCATCAAGAAAACATTTATTATAAGTTTGTCACTTTATGTTTTTAGAATTGGTTTTTCATTAAATGTAAATATTTTTATTAAAATTTTATGCGATATCTAGTGGTAGTCGGGCATAAATATTTTTGGTAAAGGATAGAATCGCTTAGATTTAATTTATGTTGATGGCAATAAGATAAAACAGAAATAAACAATTTAATCTGCTATCAGGTTTAACTACGGTAATTTATGGATATTGTGATAGATAGTAAACTCTTAAACGAAATATACATGTTTTAAGTTGTTTATATCAGACCATGCAAATCTATTATTGATATAGACAAAAAGTATAAATCTATGGTGCACTCAAGATTAATAAAACTATAATTTTTTAGAATATATGTGATCAGAATATTATTCTAAATCCAGATAAAAGAAATTTGGATTTTTAATTGATCTATAAATTGGGAAAGAATGAACATATAGATTCATAATACAAAAACTTTTTGCGTTTCAGAATTCAAGCTGTTTATATGTCAATGAAAGAAAAAATAAAAAAAAATGGGGATATTAAGAAGCATAAATTGATATGTTTATAGGTGATAATAATCAAAGACACCCGACTGAAATCTTTTGACATGTCGCTATGTGTATTTTATTTGTGAATCAGAGAAAAATCTATAAATATTTCAGATATGGATGATATAAAACAAATTGTTATTTATAGGTTAATTTAATTTTGCTTTTTAATGGTGTCCGGAGAAAACTTTAGAATGCTCATTGGAATAGACTTGGCTGATACTTAATTCTAATACTTCATATTCACCTTCTTTTTCAATTCATCTTCTATCTCAATATTTATTGTTTCAAATGTCTTTATAGATCTTGATGTTTGTGCGTAATCCAATACTTAGTAGGATTCCAAAATCCTATATTTTGAAATTCCAGGCGAATTCACTTTATTTAGTATTTACTCGTACATTTTTCTTTTCTGGAATTTCATTATGACTTTTATGAATTTTTGATTACCTAATTCCCCTCCACATGTAGTTCTTCACATTTCCAATCACCATTTAATTTTCCGTATACTAGTTCTATTTACTACGGTATTTTTTTTTAAAGGGAACCGTATTCTATCTACTTTCCGTCACAGTTTGATTACAATACCACCACCACTCTCCACTTATCCATGTTCTTGCTAAAAGAGGTGGTTTTCATTTAATATAATTGCTAGTTTTTGGCGTCTTACACGGAAATCTGCAATTTATTATCGGTTATCAGTCTTTTTTAATGTATAATTTCTAGTTTTGACAATCGACATCATGCGGCTATTTCTCGTTTTGAGTAAATTTATATGAATCCACGATTCTTTGCTTTTAGATCACAAGTTTATTATATAAGCTTTTCTACATCTACAGCGTCACTGTATTGCATGTTTGAATATATATCCAAACGTTACTATACCATTAATTCTTTATGTTTGAAAATCGAAAGGCTGCAAATTTTTATCAAGTAATATGTGATTGAAATGAATAAAAAGTCGAATTTTGTGATGTTTCAATCAAAACTAGATTCTATAATTCGACTATGGTGGTTTTTAACAGCAATAAGCATTTTTTTGGGAATATATAATTTAAAAAAAATATATTTAAATGGATAGAATTCTAATCCAATAAAAATATATTTGATTCTAAAGCTGATTTTCAATATATACACCTTTATTTTCCTCTTTTTCAACCAAATAAATTTTTTATAATATAAAAATATACAATCGAATTCTTGTTATTAATTAAATAATTTGTTTTAAATAAGATGAAGCTAATAGGGATCTAAAAAATTATTGAAAATTTTTCTAATATTCTTAAACATTTAAATATCATCATATTAGAATAATTACACATTAACTATGTTATAAGTAGCATAACATCCTTAGTTTATGTTTAAATACTATTTATTGTCTAAAAGTATACAATTAAAAGCAAGTCCCAAATCTCCTGGATTGTTACAAAACGTAAGTTAACAAGGATATGAAAATGTGATTGGATATTTGATATTAATATATTATTTTATTGTTTTACTATTCTTGATGGTTTTTATGGATAATTTGTGTGTAAGAATGCATTTATGTTGCTACGAATAAATCGCATTTCAAAGTTTTTTTTGACATTTTTAAACCATAAATACGCCAAGAATCATTTAAGGTAAGTTTTCGACTTTATTTTTATTAATAAGGTAGTTTAGATACTAATATAATTTTGTTTCAAGAATTTCAAAGCTTTTATTTTATTTTGTATAGTTTAAATATTTAATTTAAAAATTCAAAACTTCTATGATAATTTCTAAAGTCGTGCCAGAAGCTTCAGATATAAATTATGGCAATAAAATAATATATATGGACACCCATCTCCTAATGGATGTAAAATATGTGTCTTATTTGAGTAATGTTAATTTACCAATGAATCTTGAATTGAAACTGATCTATAAGTTTGTACAATTCCACAAAAGATATTGCATACTTAGTCCACAAGAGGTTCGCGGTCTGATCTTACAGAAGATTAAGATAAATGTAGAGGATCATAGTGCAAAAAAGGAGTTTTTAATTATACTTGGTTTGGTGGTTTGATTGAAAACTTACATTCTACTGAAATATTTAGTATAAACTAGAAATTGATTTAGGTGGTAAATTAAATATTTACTTTATGTAAAGAATATTTAAAACTTAATTATAGCACTATAAATAGTGATTTTACGAATTTATATAATGAATATTTTAAAGGCTAAAAGGTCAACTTTATGCACAAATATCACAATAGATATATATAATATTCTCATTCTTTCGCTTTTATATAAGTGTAAAAGAACAAAAAGGAATATCTTTGCTCTATAAATTACTGTTTATATCATAGATTTAGAAGTTTCTGTTTTGTAGTTCATTCTTTAACCCCACTTTTTTTTATGTAATTAAACTTTTCTACAGCTCTCTTATCAAATCTGAAATGATTGATAGGCGTGACACATCTTGGTACTAGATTAAGAAAGGCTTCCTGATTGTAAGTTTTCAGTTTTTCTGCCCTCCAGGGAGCCTTAAGACGCAAAAACGCACCAAAATTTTCTCTTGATATTATAAACTTAACTTTTTATGCTTTGAAAAAATAAATTATCTTTATTATGGCCAGATTATTTTTATGATATAATTCATATATTTAAAAACAGTGAAACAATGTTAATATTGGCTTAAAAAAAAACATTCGTATATAGATCATTATTTAATATGGCTTAATTTATGTGTATTAAATATCCACAATTTTTGCTAAATCTATTATTAAATATGGCATGCAATGCTAATTTTTATTCATATGTCAATGTTATTTTGTGATATTTTATTTTGTTCTGCAAAACTATTGATTTATATATAATCACAGAAATGGCTTAATACTTCCCAATGTACATTATCGTTAAGATCACTCCAATGCATCATCTTTCAATACTTATCGATTCAAGTCCTTTATTTGATTTTATTCTCACAGTGTACTTTTATTTGCTTCTTAGATTCTTAATATGCGACCTATAGCAAATCACGACAAAAAAATCACATTTTATATAGTTTTGTCCATTATATGGCTTCGTGTATAAATATTCCGAATTATTTTTATTGTGAATCTTGATTTCAGTGAATACTTTGTGATTCGTTTTACGGTGATTGTCTTTCTATTTGTTTAAATCGATAAAGATAAATATCTATAAAATATATATGTAAAAATATAAGATATTATTATCCCAAATTTTCACATAGGCTATAGAAATTGCTTTTTTTCTACTCTATAGTTGATTTTTCAAATCTACGAGAAAAATTTCGTAGATACACAAATGCAAATTTAATATACGCCTCAGATTTATAATGAAAGTTAAGCGCAAGTAAAAATGTATATGATTAAGTAGAACATGTAGAAACAAAATGAATATTAAAAGTGGAATAAATTACAACACTTGAAGAATAATTTTACGTAAATCAAGATGCATAAATATTTTATGGATTTGGATGAATAGTAAGTACAGTTAGGCCTCTTTTAATGTTATAAACGTTTTTAAAATGTTTAGCCCCTGATAAATATAACCTAGCATAAAATCGATAAATATATTTTGCAAATTTATGATTTGAAAGTATCTCGGCTATCAACTTAAAATACTTCTTTATTATAGATTCTGTATTATGTTACGTCTTGGTGTCTAATCTAATGTTTTATCTTTTCTGGATTATAAATTTGTCGAAAATTACATGTAGATAGATAGCTTCTTGTAAGTTAAATACAGTTATTCTCTTTTTTTTATGTTATTACTTTCTGTTATAAACAGTTATATCTTCTGATGGCAGTAATATTTTTTTATGTGATTTTAAAGCTTTCGGATTCTAATAATTATAGTACTTGCGAACCAATTTTACTTTAAGTAGAACATTGTTTCGGATTTTATTGATTTTAAGTAGCATATATTTTAAACACAACAATTTTTGATCTTCTGCTATTTAATATGTAAATTGCGATAGATTATGAGATCAAATTCATGTAATTTCTCTTAGGCGAATACTTGACTTTTTATGGTTCGAAGAATAAATTTATATCCAATAAATCTATAACTTAGCATAAAGGTTTTTTACCACTATATTTATGCTATATTATATGATTTTAACTGTATTTTCTGTCGTTATATTAAATAGATTTACCATATAATACATCGTATATGTGGAAAGATAGTTTCTTTTGGGTTTTTTACAACTTTTTTTGTAAAAACTACATTAATATTTACATGATCATGTTCTAATACATCTGTTCTATCTTTAAATTATATGAATATAAGGTTATTTCCTTGAATGTTTTAATTACTTTTTTTCGAAGATTAATATTTAATATCGCCCATGTTTTCCATGATTATATTTAACGCTCTGATTATTCGTTGTGTATTATATAATTTTGTATTGATTTCTTGTGATTAAATTAAAATCCTCAGTGTTCAAAATATAAATTACATCTCAAAACTTATTAATAATACTTCAGATAATAACCAAAATTAAAATGGGTTATCCGTGCTTATTATTTACGCATACGTTTTATATGTAAATGAAACGCATAACCTGTAATATCTGGTCGTTTAATCACTAAAATATTTGTTAATTTATTTTGATATTCAAATCTAGACTTTTTATTTTATATAGCCCAAACCAAAATGTCAAATAATTTGAATAAACAACGCCTGGTATTTAGAAAATACAGTTACTGAGGAATCGATCTTGAAGAGATACAAATATAGAATTTGCAGATCTTCTTCTATCAATATGAAGATGACATATTAAGCGTGGTCTTTAACCAATAGGAGTTACATTAATCAAGAAATGCCTATTGAGTAAACAAACACGTGTGAATAAATAATATAAACCCAAGAATTGTTAAGATATATGCACGTTATATGGTTGGTAATCGTATTATTGTTTATAATGGAAAAGTATTTGTTTCACCTGTAGTTAATCCAGAACTATTTAGTTAAATGTTACGTGTTTTTTGTGGCTACTGTAAATACTGGTAGGCATGATAAGCCTGGTGTTGGGATAATAAAGTTATAAGTTTACAATGTTAAAATAAACTCTATATAAAAATAATATTACCATTTAAAATTCAATCTAATTTGATCTAATTACAATATCCAAATAAAATAAACAAGTTCAGCTCAAACGATGATATATTATATTAGCATATATATTTTATTTAAATTTAAAGGTGTAGATATTCTTGATTTAAAAAGAATATTTTTATACATAAATTCATTAACGATGATTTGAAGTTTAAACGGGATTCAAATTTGATGTTTTTGTAAGCATTATATCAATTGGAGGTATCGGAGGTTTAACGATGCTTGTATAGAATATCATATGTAACGGAATTTATTTTTAGGTTTTTTAAGACAATACTTACGTGTTCATACATTCCATAGTTGAATCCTACTCTTTATTTATTATACAGTCATCAGCAAGTAAAATTTTCTGTTATTTTTTTTGGTATCAACATTGTATAAAGAAGCTTTTTATTGGTCGATCATTCTTCAGTTAGGCAAATAAGTAATATACAATAAAATATTACTTTTAAATAAGTGACAGTATTTCAACCTTTTCAATCTAGATAAAAAACTTGTATAATAATATATAATAAATAATTATGTGTGAATCACATTGGTATAATATAAGGTAAGATTTATCTTCTTCACGTGTATAAAGTACTTTGTTATATTAAATCGTAGATATATCTTTTTCGCAAGTTTTACTTTGTAAATAAGCAATTAAATTTCTTTTTTTGTGCTTTTTTTTATTTAAATTAAAAATATAAATATTTTTTGGTCTATATCTAGAAAAAAAACAGTGGTTTTTAAATCTAATTATCAGATCTTGTATAAAATGAACATCCATACCATTTTACTATTGAAATGCATCCAAGAAACATAAATTTAAAAAGAAGGAAAAGTTGTACATAGATATTATAGATAATTCTAGGTGTAATAAAATGAAAATATTTGTTTTATCTTTTTATTCATATTTTTATGCATTTAAGTCTTTTAAATTAAAAAAATGGATTACATTACGAAAAAAAGATCATGATTTACCTTATAAATATTATAATTTATCTTGGAACAAATTAAAACAGACATGAAGTTATCGAATGACAGACCTGATATTTTTGTATATGACAAAAAGAAGAACTGCATCACTCTGATCGATATTGGCGTGACAAGTATTGACAACATAAACATAGTTGAAAACGAAAAATTAAGAAAATATGACCTGCTAGCATCTGAACTATCATTAATATACAAATGCAAGACAAAAATTATTCCATATGTCATAACATGGGACGGTGTGGTGACACGATATCATAGAAGGTACCTGAAGGAACTAGATGTCACGAACCAGGTTGAGGCATATATTCAAACCTTGGGATTGAGAAAAACCCTTGAATTAATAGGTCTCGAAAGAAGGAGGGGTTTGGAAGAAGACTATGGAGAGGAGAAGATAGCCAAAAGTATAAATACGCTGTGTGTACAGAGAATCAAGCAAGCTGTGCCTGAGAACGAAAACTAAAATTACGACTATAAATATAGCCCTTAAATAAAAAATATATATAATCTTGGAACATATAAATTAAAATATTCTTATTTATTGAATCGTTTAGTAATAATTTTTTGTGTAATTTTGTATTTGGGCAATTATAATTTTAAGAAATGTAAAAATTCTGGTCTTTCTGCGTATAAAAAAAATAAGCTGGAGCTACTAGAATCCGAAAAAGCCATTTTCCTAGTGAAAAATGTAAATCCATACTCTTCCTGTATTTTTTGAAATTAGCTTCAAGGCTCGTCTAAAAAAATAATTATTCTAATGCTTTATAAAGTTTATAAATTATAAATCTGATTTTAAAAAAAAATTACGCGTTTCTTTGCAAAATAGGCTATCATTCAAGTTATGATTTATTACTAGTTATGTTGGAAATAAATGAATAAAATGTACCCATAAGAACTCGAACTCACAAACTAAACTGAAGCATGTATAAAAATTAGCATCGAGATATAATCCTAAGTTGATAGACCCGCATAACTAGAGAAAATGGAAGAAGATATAAGAAAGAAGACAATGTAGATAGTATAGATATGATGTGCCCACGTAACATTAATCAAGTTAAACTTGGAGAAAAATTTCATAAAATTATTCTTCAAAATTTAGACCTAATTAAGGTATTATTCCAATTAAAATTTATTTTGATTTTTGTATTATTATAAAAATGATAGATTACCATTATAATGTTAAAATTGCTCAATTTAATTCTAACTTCATTGAGATATGCTTATTTTTGATGAAAGTAAATATGTTCTTTTATTAATGTGCTGCTTTTCTTATTTTTTTGAACCCTATCTACTGCATTTAGTAAGCCCCTTTAACTATTTTACAGCTCTTTAATGAATCTTTTAACACCTTCCCCTGATAATATTAGTCAGCTCTCTTTCTTCAACAAAATTATATCGGTTCAAGTTTCATGTATAGTATGGGAGTTTGCATGTCTTTTCTTCTTCATCTGTGATTCTTAACTCAGTTAAATATTGTATATGTAATTTTTTAGCCACACTATGAACGGGTCATTACATATATTTTTTGAATAGAATATATAACTTATTGTATTTTTCGTGATTTTATACACCTTTATTTCATAGATTAAGTTCATTAGATGCTAATAGGCTTATTATACCTATTTTAATCAACATAATAATATTGTTTTATATCATGCAAGAAAATATCTTTTCTATCTTGTTTGATCAGGATTTCCTATATAATTCCTAAAAAAACATCCTTTTTAATGTTAATTTTAGCCAATGAAAGTAAAGTATACATAAATTTATTGATTTAAATTTATGACTGAAATTTTATCCATGGTTTTTTTCTAAAAATATAGAAACTAGTTAAAATTTTATAAAATACAATATTTATAAACGTCTAGCTAGTAATGAATTGCTATGGGATTTTTAGCTGTGATTCAAAAAATAAGATCCTTCTACCGGGATAAATAATATATATTTCATCTTACAATAGATAATAAACATGCATGAACCATGAGAAGAATAGTTAAATTTGTGTCATCAAAATAAATCATATATTGGAAAAAAAATAAAGAAAAAAAAAGACATATAAAGTACTGAATTTCAATCAAAAAGTTTATTACCAGTTTTTTTTCCTAACAAATTTTTTTAATGGGATAATTACAAGAATTTCATTGGTGATACTGCAGATCTCATAAATTTATTGAATTTAAAAATCAGTAATAGTGAAAAATATTTTGTAACATATCAAATAAAAAAAGCAGAAGCCACTCAACTATTAGCTTTATTTATTAGTTTTAACACAAGAAATGGTCATGTGCTTATTTGAATTGTTTATTATACGATTTTGTTCAAATATCAAGAACTTTTGTACTATCATGAAAAAAAAGGAAAGTAGACGTTCTTTAATGTTTAGGATATGATGAAAACCATCTCAAAACCTTTTTTCGGATTATATGTGCGCTTTTTACAATGATTGTGGTTCCAAAATATATGAAAATCTTTTTATAATTTGAAATTTCTCCTTTTATACGATGGAAAATATATTATAGATCTCTATTTTCACTTATCTTTTCTGATCTGGTTGTTAGATTAAGTTATAATAAATAAAAATCTTATATATGTGAAACAAAAATAGACATTGAAATCTATAATTCTAAATGATTGATATGGGCTTCATACGTATAAGGATATCAGAAATTTGTACACGTTAATATCACGTATCTACTTTTTAAGTTTTAAAAAAATTATAATTTTCTATAATATATAGTGAATAAAGCAACATAGAAATAATATGAAATTTTATTTTGAAAATATGAATCTTTGTGTTATTTACTTTTTATTATTGCAGATAGCGATTTTACCAATTTTCATAATAATATATTAAATATTATCTGATAAATAAATATTGGATGCTTTATTGCAATATTTTATAGTTTTCAAACAAAAACATAATATATTCGTGTTATAATTAGAAACTATTTTGTTAATGTTTATCTAAAGATAAATTAGTGCTTATAAGGTGTTTAAGGATTTATTAATCACCATTTCTACGAAATACCATAAAATTGATCCCATAGATTATCATACATGTAATCTGCATACCGAACTCATGAAATCAACAAAATAATTTATACTTAGAACTTACTTTATACAAAGCAATAAATTTAATTGGAATTTCATTCAATTGTGAATAAGTATTTAAAGAAAATATATAACAAATTTTACATATCATTTCATCATGCAATATCTAGTTTTTCATATTTATGAATGATCATAGAATCATTTTTTCTGCTAAATTTTGAATATATGTTAAAAAATGACAAATTAACTTTAAATCCTATACTGATTTTATTTATCTATACACCTTTCTAATTTCTCCAATAAAATATTGTATATCTAGAAACGTAATACGGCAAAAAGCCTAATATGAGATCTGGATATATTTTATATTGATTGACTAATAATCTAATATAAAGCTTATAAAAGTAAAAATTTACAAAAATATAAAGAATCCTAAAAATAAATAATTTTACTTATGCTTATATTATTCTATGAATTATGATCATGTTAACATCGTAGATATGCCTTTTTATTTTATTTAATGATTATATGGGCATAAATTAATCTTTTATAAAAAATACCAAATAAAAACATGATAGTAGAATATTCTAAAAGGTTTTAGAGGGAAAATTGATTATAGGAGGTCAAATGATCATTGCCAAAATTTTATAGAATCCACTTATATTGATTTCTTTTTATACATTACCAATGTGGTCACATATTACTAAAACGACGTTTTTATTTTATTGTATAATAATGTGTTTATGGTTTGCATTAATAAAATTTTGCTGTAGCTGCACATGAATTTTTTCATATTTGTAATATATAAATTTAAGTTTTCTTTAAACCATTAAGTACATAAAATACACTTGTTAAACAATTAAAAAAAATATTGCTATGAAGATAATGATAGGCATTAACACAGCTAGCATCAATTTAAATATTGTAATATGTTATCTAAAGCTTATATATATAATTTAAACACATGAATTTGTTTTAAATGCAAGATATTTTTTGTGTTCTAAGTAACTAATGCATACTTGTATTTTAAATTTACAATTATATATATTTTTCATGTGACCAAAATTACGTAATAAGAAATTTTTGTGTTATTATGTAATTTCTTTGTACTAATAATATCTTTACCATAAAAATATGGGACTTAAAATACGTGTCGAGTTGTTTTAATGTTCTGTTCTGAATAACGGCTGTGTATATGTTCATAAAAACCAGCGAATATTTCCTATATTAGAGAATTTATATGCTCATTATAAAATCAGGATGTGTGTATACCAGTGTAAAATAATTTTTTTTATATGCTTTCTATAGATATATTTTTTTATTGTAATATAAAATATTTTATAATGATTATGCACATATTTTTTTGGTGATATAAGCTATGTCAATTATATATAGAGTGTTAAAATAGCTGCTTTTTATTATTTTTAATAAAACCCTTGATTTCTTTTTTGATATGATTCGTTTTTCTTACACGTAAAAAAACTATATATAATCTTTTTCTATATTATATCTTCTTTAGGTTTATATCTTATAGCATCAGAATGTAGTCGGTTTATTAGTGGCTATATTTACATTTTTATCCATTAATTGTAAGATTTAGCTCGTGATTTTCTAACATAGAAAACATTGTTTTAGCACATCCTAAAATTTTCAACATTTTACAATAGAAATTTACGTAAATCTAAACTCCAAACATCCTTCTTGACGTTTCCAACCATAATAAGTAGCAAATTTTCAGATCATATTAGCCTTTTGGGTTTTCTATCTGTTATTTTAGATTCTTATATTTTTATAAAATGGTTAGAACATTTTAAAATGGTATTAATCATCCTTATGGTTTATTATGCAAAAAAAAAATGTAATTTGAATTGAAAATCTTGAATATTTCAACAATCGAGTCTTTTTAGAATATCCAACGTTTATTGTAATTTAAAATTTTAATTTCCATTATCATTTCGTTTCTCATTGGTTTTTCCTCCAAATTTTAAGACATAAACTATTCGTAATATTTATATCGGCAATACGACAATCAGGCAAAACTTCATATAAGAGAAATGCTATTTTTTCTTGATTTATTTTAACGGGCTAATAATACGGTGAAATAGTTTTACGGTAATAATTTAATGTATAGTTCGCGGGTAAACTTCCATTAATACCAAATTTCGAGAATAATACGCAGCAGATAGAATAATTCTAACGAGTTTGTTAATGTGTTATAAATTATTATATTTTATATAGATTAAAAGGTAAGTTAAAATAGGCGGTTGCAATTTATTATTTAATTTGCCATTTGTATGCAATATTTTGCAGGTCGTTTCATCAATGGTATTGTCAGATGTATAGTAAATGTAACTAAAATCATACTGCGAAAATAGATTAATTTCATAAATCCTTATATATGTTACAATCGATTTTGATAAGTCATTAAGAAATTTTTGTACTTGTATCATAAAGTAATACTTAGATGAAAAGTTAAGAATAATTCTATTGATAAAATACGAAGTTCTTATGCGATTGTATAAACCTAATCAAATTATGAAGAGTTAAAATAATGAAAATCCATATGAAGAAATAAAGCAAAGAAAAAGTTGAAATAACAAGAAACCAACTTTAATATTTATATATTAAGCAAACTTAATTTTTCATCTTAGCTATTTCTATTATAGTTTATAATTTAAAATCTGCAATAATAAATTATTTCGCGAAATTAATAGAGTATAAAATTTATTGAATGAATACATTATAATGGATAATTTTTTAATGCAAGCTCTGTAGTAAAATTTAAAAAATATCGTCAACATTATGTATTACAAATGCCAAATATCATATTTTAATTTAGAATTTTTGTTAAAGGCGCATTCAATTGAACATATGAAGAATTGAATAATTACGTTAATGCGTACGAATTGATTTAAAATAAAATTTTGTGCAATATTTATGAAATTCTAGTTGTTTCGTTGCTCTTTAGAACGGTATTTCGTTAAAACAGAGTTGCACGGTCGCAATTTGAAAAAATCAATTACAAAGTTCCTTTTGGTCATTATTATTTTTGATATATTGTAAATACGATTCTTTCAGATTCATACATTAAAGCTATGGTGTTTTTTTTTCAAATTATTATGTTTTATTAAAATCACTAGTTTATTTATTTTTAGAAAATAAAATCAATAAATTTTTCATATGCACATATTCTTTCAAAGGTATATTATTTTTTATTAATTTCTATAAATATCTGGCGTTGGATACCATATGTATACAGTACAAAGGTCATATTTTTTTGCACGTATAAAACATTGTATAATGATAATATGTTAAGATTTTAATTTGAATAATTGCAAACATGATTTTACTATATGTAATATGCTTAAAAATTAAATAAAATTCGTTATACAGGAATTTTTATGTTTAAAAGACTCGATACCTTTCTAAATATGTAATAAGTTGTAAAAAACGTTTTTTTTATGGTAGTTTACCATATTTCTTTTCTTTTATATAAGATATATCGTTTTCATTTGTTAATAGAACTTTTAAGGAATGAATATTTATTTATGTTATGTGTCATATTGCTTTGATGATAACATTGAAAATTGATACCAATTATAGTGAATTTTTAGTTACTCATCATCCATTATTATAATATAATATGTTTAATTAATTTTTGTATACATGTTATTTATTATCAGAAAAATATTTTATGGAAGCTTAAAAGTTATCTTCGATACATTTAGTATATGTTTGTCTTATATAATACTTTTACGCTGTAAAATATATATATATATATGTTGATGTCTATAGAATCTATTTATATAGAATAAAACGCGTATTTACGATCATTGTGTCCTTAAATATTTTTCATACTTTATTAGATTACCTAAGAGTTAAATGATATTTGTGGCATAGTTTATTTGTTGCAAAGAAAGTGTGATGCATTCATTTTTTTTTAAATGTATCTTTTCTTCTTAGAAATTATTCTGTATTGTAAATGCTTAATTTTAAGAAATTTATTGCACAATTAATTTCTGAAACAATGCTGTGGAATCTTAAAATACACTTTCTTATTGTTTATTGCAAATTCATCGAAATTTTTATTGCATAAAAAAAGACACCTTTGTATTATTTGATACGATTGAGATTGTGTTGTATACACAATCAATTTCTTCTGGTTTCATATGCTGATTTTTTTTTCACAATCATAACCAGATAGATAAATATTTATGTCAAAATCTGATTAGTTTTTAATTTTTTTTTAAACGGATAGATTTATAGCTAAGAATTTTTTTTTCTGTTTAAACTAAGCTATCATAAAAAATCCTTTATTTCATAGAAAGAATGTAGAGGCTTATTTTTTTTAATGCTATTTGGCAAAAAGAGATTAAATTTTAATAAAAAATGACAGTTAGAATCATATAATTTTGATATATATGGACATTTTTTTGAATAATAAGAAAAATCTGTCTAAAAATGAATATGGTAATTATATGTCCATCACATTATTTAATCGCTGATTAGAGGAAAAGTCATACTTTTTGTATTAATTACGCACAATAAGTAGAGATATCATTTGTAATTTGTTAATTCATATTATTTTCTTTTTTAATTATTGGTTAATTTGCTATTTTATACATTTACTTATAGATAATGGTACAAAAAACACATCAAATTAAGAAAAATACATGTCTGTATTCATAAAATAAATTTAATAATTAAATTTTATTTTCATTTGTTAAGAGGCTACAAAACACGCTTATTAGATTCATTATAAAAAGAAATAAAATCTAAGCATTATTTTCAAATAAACTTTTCGTATCTTTGAATTAGAAAGTAAAATTAACAATTATATGTAATTTTTCTAAATCTTTTTTTTTTATTTTATAACTTTAAAACTAGAGTTCGAACATTATTAGATTTACTTTATAACATTATTTTATAATTTTATTTCAAAAATAAAATTCAAATTTTTACATCTTCTAACGAATTTTTTTATTTTAATTTTGAGTACTATACCTAAATCTTCTATATTTCTAGCTAAGCAAGATTTATAATTTAAGTTTGCATTTTTTAGAATAAAATGTAGTACAAATTACATTGAAAGTCTTTAAAATAGTTGCAAAAAAGGCTTATGAAGACGTATGTGAAATCATGTATAAACACACATAGCTAAAATGAATCCATTATTATTTCTAAAAAACAAAGATCTTTTTTTTCGATTAAAACAGCCCCAGAGATGGAAGAATTACGATTTTAGCTCACATTAATTTTCTATTTTTCATTTTTCTCCTGACTCCACATAAGTCGACACATCCGTGCGCAAAAGATATAATAAATTTTTATTATCTTCATATTTTTTAAAACTAACCTATGTATGTAATCAGACAAACTAAAGACTGTCTTAAATTGTATGCTATAATAACAAGGAAATAAATTATTACACAGAAAAAAAATATGAATGATTTTTTTAGATAACAGAATAAAATGTTATAATGCACTACCAAATTCCATATGTAATATAAAATAAATACATAATTTTACATGTATTTCTTATTCATCAGTAATTCTTGTAGCCAGGCCTTTATACTTACATATAAAAAGTATGTTTCATCAATTAATATAATAAAAATACTAAAAAATGCTTTTACAACCTATAATTACCGAATCACATATTCTCTATATAATAACTTTAGTCAGTAATACGGTAGTATAATGTATTTTACACCTACCTATATTTATATTTTGCATATGAAATTTTTGATATTCAGCGTATTTAAATGCTACATAACTTCGTATTTTTAAGACCTTACATGTAATATTTAATTAAGCCGTGTATTGACCAAAAAAATGTAACATAATGACTTTAAAAACACTAAAATATATAATATGAATATACAAAAGGGAACTATATGCATTATAAAAATGAAAAGACATATAAACGGCATTTCTACATTTAAGAAGATAGAATAAAGCTTTGTTATATGTAAAAAAATAGAAGATCATATAAAACTTATGCAATTAGGCAAAGTCACTAATATTAAATTTTATTATATTTGAATTTAGACAAAGCAAATAAAGGTTTTTTGTTTGCAAAAATACTTGTTTTCTTGACTATGTAATTTTCGGAAGAAAAAATAAAATACAAATATGACATTCAAATAGGCTATATAATATATTTTAAATGCTATATGTTGTTTGTTCAAATGTTCGATATCGGAACACACAATTTATTTTATGAATTATCGATGCAAAACGACATCAGATAAGCTAACTAAATTTATGTGATTCCGAGAAAAAAACATATTAGGTATCATAATCAACAATGAACATATGACATAACAATAAATATCGTATCTGATAGCTTTTTATGACAAATATGAAAAATTTTAAAACAAAATTTTAGTATTAGTTTGACAAATTCTAACCCTCAAAATATTTTAATATGTTTTTTACAAACAGAAGATGTGCATTAATGTTTTTTTAAAATATTAGAACTAATTTTCAAAAGAATATTCACAACTAAAGAGCCAGATGTATGGTATGAATTATTTTTGTATACGATGTTAGAACGCATGAAAAAATTCATCCTTCATTTTATTTAGTTCGTTTATTGTATTTAGATCAGATCTACCAAAATATTGATTTTTTGCATATATATAAACATATAGATGTATTATACTGAATTTTTAAATTTATGGGAGTTTTTATATGCGAATGTCGTGATTGCGATGCTATTTTTTTGTTGTGTATTTAGCAATACAACACAATATAAACCGATTTTCTTTGTTTAAATCAAAATTTTACATATTTATATATTTCTAATACTACTATGAATATAATCCATCATCGTTTTATTATCACACTAGATTTTTTCTTTTATGTTTTTTATTGTGAAGTTATACTCTAATTTTACATGATTGAAATCTTGTTTACGTTATTTATTTTATAAAAAGAACACAGAAGAAAAAATATTGTAAAAATTCTTATTCTTGCAATTGTCGTTATTTTCTGTTTTTTTAAATCATAAACTGTACAATAAAAAGAAAAAATTAAAGGCTTAATATAAAAAGAATTTATTTCTAGCTGATCATGGTAAGTAAGAGCTTTTTTTAGTGGCATTACGATATTTAACAATCCCAAAAAGGTTTCTAAAGCATATTATCGTTTCTTTAAATAAAATTTATGTTTATTCAAAGTTTTACTTATTTTAATACACTCGCAAATATAATGTCAGCAATTTTTAAAAGCAATCAAATCGCAAATTTGATCTTTAAAAATGCCAGTAGCTCATAATCTAACTATAATCTGAAATTTTTTGATTAAATGTATTTTTTTGTTTCTAATATTCTGTTTTATATCCTTTAAAAATAAAAAATACCTCTATGTCTCTAAAAATAGTACTTTCAGGAAATATGCATACATGATACAAGTAAATGGATAAAAAATGTAGTTGCAAATGTTATTTTGTTGTTATAAAATCTTATGGATATTCTTCATGGTCCGAATAGATATATAATTGTATAAGATATATTAATCTGCTTATTAGATTCGCAGATGATAAACTAGCCTCGAAAATATATGCATATGAAAACATATTATAATATCATAGTTACAAATATGAAAAAATTATGCATAAATATATCATATGTTAATAAAAAAACATTTAAATTTTGATTTCATTGTACTTATCCTTTGTTTTATAAAGTTAAGACTCACATTACGACTTTTTTTAATATTTTTTTACATGAAAAATCTAAACTTTACAATATTTCTTAAATACATAATGTTAGTTACTGTAGTTAAGCATTTTTTAATCTATAAGATAAATGTAATTTATAATAAAAAAATTACAAAAGTAAAAATTATTTCGTGTAAAGTTTTTGGATATGTGTTGCTATATATTCTATATTTTTTTCTTATCCAGTTGATGATTTTATGACATATGTGAGCAAATTTAATATTGTTATTATCTAACAAAATATTTTATAAGATATTACACATTTAAAGAATAAATGTTATGTAATTTGCTGAATTTATAAAGTCAATTTATTTAAAAGTACGCAAACGAAATTTCTTAATTAAAAAAATAAATACCGTATTATTTCTATAAAAACTACAATCGAAAACGTAAATACAGAACTTACTGGGTATATATCACTATATAACTTTAGAATAAAGAGACATCGATTATATATTAGATTTTGGCAGCGAATTAAATTCAAATCACAAAAATTAAGACTAAAAGATTATTAAAATACCTTTATGTAAATGTGATTTTTATTGAAATATTAAAACTACTAGCTATATATTATTCCGACTTTAATGAGCCTTACAATTTTTTATATGCTAATAAAGATATTGAATTGTATTTTTGTCAAATTTATGCATATTTCAGCGTATATTTATGACGCTGAATTGAGCTTGAAGATATTCCTAAACAGGAATATGTTTATTATAGTATTTAAAAAAAACTTTGTGGCTATAATATGATAATTATTTTTTATATCATAGTAAAAATGACTTAAAATTAATGGCTAACATAATAATGCAATTTTACTTTGATTAAGTGTAAAGCTTGGTTTTTGTAAATTTTTATGGTTTAATATTTTAGATATTATTTAATAAATACTAAAAAAAGTTATGAGCTCAAATAGAATTTAAATAAAAATTTTACAATAATTTCATACATTCAAAATAATAAACGATTTTTAATAATTTTAAACATAATTATTTGATGATATTAACTAAGCATAAAAAAACCGATAGTCACAATTGAATTTGACTTTTTAAAATTGATTTTTTATAAACACCAATGTATCGAATGTATTGTTTGCCACGTTAAAGAAATCTGATTTTTTCTGTGACATATAGGCGAAACATAATGAAGACAAACAATAATACGGAAAAATCTATGGCAACTTACACCTAGATACAATTTATTGACCTAAATTCACTTTAACAATAAAAAATACATTTAACCAATAAGATTTGAATATTTTTTATCTAGAATTTTAGCTCATTGTCCAGATTTGTATCACAAGTAAGTCTGAAATTGTCTTTAAGGCACATAAAACTACAATTGAACAATATAACACTATAACCAAACCGATTGAAAATTTAAAATGATTGTAATAATCCAATTTTTTATATAGAATGTAATTTTTGCTTTGGGGATACGATTACATGATAACAGAAAATATGAATCTTTATCAAAGAAATGAAAAGATTTATTAAATTTATTGCATGCTAATAGTACTAATTAATTTGATTGTGATTTATCTATTTTTAAATTTAAATATATACAATAATTGGTTTCGTTTGGATTATATAAGTATAATTTTTTCTATTAAATTCGATTTTTTGAATTTCAACTTTTCGATACTAAGCATGCGACCATATTTGCACATTCTTATATGATACGATCAAAGTAAATTCATAAAAATCTCGAAAGATCATCTTATATTTCAAACAATAATTCATTTATCAACCAACCCTGTTAAGATAACACATATTGATGGATTATATTATTCGACTAATTCACATTTTGAATCTTTTATGCTATTACGATATGCGATTTTATCTTGGTGTTTAAAAAGTTTCTTTTTGCATGTTAATAGTAGTTGTTTCATAAAAGTTAAAATTTTTGTCAGTAGAAAAGATCCACAAAAACTCAACACAAATGATGTCATTTTTTAGAATCTAAGAATGTGAAATAAAATATAAATGGAATTCAAAATGCATTCTATACTTTTTAACTATTTATAGTTTCATTAATATCTAATTTTTCACAAACAGAAGTTATAATGACAGGGTCTCAATAAAGGTTAGAATATATATCAAAATTTAATATATGAATACTCATACAATAATTTATATTTTTACCATAAAAAGGGAAAATTAATCTATAATAATTTTTTTACGGTCTATATTTTTTCATCGGCTCTATTTTTTATTTGTATACTTGTTTATTCTATTGAAATTAAAAATTAATATATATTACCATCATGTTCATTCTAAAAATCTCGAATGTAATTGATTTTTTAAGCCGCTTTATTCAAAAGATGTTTAGGTTGTTTTACTGCCTGTTATCACACCCAAGAATTGAAGTTTGAAAATATCAGATTATCCTGAAATCGGAAACTATGCAGAAATTAGTTGATATGAAGAGTTCTCATCCAAAACATGGTTCGCTTACAATAGTAAAGATATTTTAAAAAAACATTGCTGACAGATCTATATAAAATTGGCATGGCACTGATGTTTTAAATTATCATGGCCTGTGATTTTGCTATGATGTTTTAAATATTGTTTTGAGTACATAGAAAATTCTGATAAAAATATGATAATAAAATTGATTAGGTATCTAATAAAAAACACAATTTGCGCATTTATTTTTAATGAAGGCTTTTACTGAATATAATATAAAGCAAAAATAAACAAATTCACTAAAAATTTTCGAAGGCAAAGAGATTCTTTCTAGTATTGAAACTCAATGAGAAAACCAATGGTTGCTAACATGAATAATATAACCTATACTAATTTCAAGAAAAATAAAATTCATGTATCTATTCTTATTATCATTATCATGCTATAATCAATTTGTCTTTGTTTATTTTTTATTTTAACTTCATATTGTGCCATAACAAATTATACCATATGTCGTAACATGGGATGGAGTGGTAGCACAATATCATGTAAGGTAAATCATAGAGCTACAAGTCACAAATAAAATCAAGTCATATATTAGAATTATAGAATGTGATAGAAATAGCAATAATAATCCTTTTAAATATGAGAGGTATCGAAGAAGATGTAATAGGAGATGATACGGTCAAGGGATAGAACATTTACATGCATAAGAAAATTATCACATAAAGCTTCAAGAAAAAATCTAAAACTACAAACCGAAATTAAACTGCTAATCAAAAACATAGAAGAATAGATAATTATATAAAATGAAAAAAATTTATTTAGTAAAAAAAAATTGTTTGTTTTCTTTTAAAAATAAGCCTTTAAATGTGCATATGCATAGGCATTTTTTTAAATATTTGCAAAATATTATTTATCCAAAATTAATGCATCAAAGCATATTCAACGGATAATAATTATATAGTAGAATGCCTTTTAAAAAATCCGAAAATTATTTTATTTATAATTTTATAATGTAATTTACATTATTTATTACAATAGTCAATCACTTATATACAATAAAATATAAAATCTAATGCAAGACTAATACTCATGTAAAATTTGCAAATTTGAAATGAAATAAATAAAGTTCTTTCATGTTTGATGCTGTAAAATCAATATTTTTTTTTGAATTTTGCATTCTTTCGACAAAAAATATCGTTTGATGCGTTTAATTATGTTTCATTGAAGATTAAAAATAAAAAATAAATATTCTACAAGGACACAACCATAAAAATAATAAAATATTCCAATAAATAAACTTAAGAAAGTCTGATAATAATAAAAAAAGCTGATTGATATGTAAAAGCCAAGCTACATATCAAATATTGATAAAATTAAAATTCTAAAAACACTTGAATATACTGTTTATCGCTAAATTTAAAACAAGAAAAATATAATAAACAAAGCATGCAACAAGTACTATTTTTATTATCAAATTAGAAACAAAAAATGGTATTGGATCAAGCACACTATCATATGTATAAAAAATGTTTACAGATGTTCAAAGAACCAAATGAAATTTTTAAGAACTATACAAAATTTATGTGACTACATTTCAATATTTAAATTTAAAGATATATAAAATGTTCGTTATTGATAATTAGGAATAAAATGTGATATAATTAAACTATTCAAATATATTTATGTAAACCCCTTAAACTTAAAATATCATAAATATCGGGTTAATAATGGTTCTTAGGTTATATGGTAAATTTTTCGTGCTAAAAATTAATAAAATTGTTATGATTAAAGTTATCGAATAGTGCATCAAAACGATTTTATATTTAAGACGAAAGGAATATTTAAAGAAATTTATATAAAAATTTTAATGGTGTGTATAATATTTCTAATCTTGAGAATTCATATTTCTGAACATTTAAAATAATCTTAAACGTATGTTAAAATTCATTTTTTCTTGCCAAAAAATAAAATATTTCATTAAATCTTTTTTTAAAAAATAATATAATTTTATATAGTATAAATTATAAATTTACACAAAGATTATCTCTTTAAATACGGAAGTGTATTTAGTTTCGTAATTTAAGTTTTTTTTACTATAGCTATGGTTAATTCTAATATCAATAAATTTATAGGTGGTATTTTCTATCTATATTGTTTTTGTTGTTTTCTTCATTTTTTAATAAATAAGAACAAAAAAAGTTAAAGGTATGAGTAAGTAATTGATATATATTTACTCGTATATATGTCTGGTAAAGAAGTTCTAATATGACTTTAGGGCTTTTGGCTATCTGATGGACCCCCGCGCGGGGTGCTTCACGTTTCCTGTAGCCAATTTTATCACCTGGTTTAGGCCTGTTCATCCAGGTTGTGGTTAATATAAGGTTTGATCATAATTCCATCTACTTTTTTTTTTCGCTGGCTAGTGTTGTCCGACATCCACTATACACTTGGCCATATCATTGTTTAATAGAATATGAAATAAACAATTTCGGGAAGTTTACAAAATCTTAAGCAGCTACATTCTTATATATTCATAGATTTTTATTCTTGCTATGTTATAATTTCTAGTTTCAACCGAACGCCCCATGCTAGTAATTATCATTTGACATAAATAACTCGTATTTGTAGATGCGTTGTGGCTGTAACACAGCTCGCTTTTTTAGCATATTTTTAGCAAACGGCCACAGCAATCTTTGGATTTAATAAGAGTATATTTTTATATAAAATTAAATATTGAAATTAATATATTGCTTTTCCCAAGAATCATCGTGTGCGAATACATTTGTCGTAAATTTTAGACGTTTTAAGCTAAATATGCATATTTTTTTAGTTCGCCGCTTTTATAGATGAATCATAAAAAAGTTGTGAAGAATAAAAATATTTATATGATTTTCACATGAAAATAGATTTTAAATAGAACCGTTTTAGATATACAATAAAAAATAATTAAATTTTAAATTATAATTAATGCTTCTAGGAAGATCTAAAATTGTTATAAGACATATTTTAGATTTATTGGAATAGATATTATTTAAAGCATATACACTACAATGGTGTTTATAATTCCCAATTTTGTAAAAAGCAATAATTCTACGATATATTTATTGTGTTTTAAAATGAACCAAAAAAATATTTTAGGTTAATCTATCTATTATTGGATGAATAATTTTAACAGTATTTCTGGTTAACGGATTTGTGCAATAAACTCAGCGGTATCAAAGAATTTTGAACTTATCCTGAAAGCTATTTCTTATATACAAAACAGTATAAAAACGAATTGAATATTTATTTATGATATTTGATTTTATAATTTAAATTATACTAACAAACGTATATATTAAGGCGAAAATGAAATAAACACATTGCATGAAGTAATTTATCGTATAATTAATGTAAAAATAACAGAGCAATATTTTCCATTTATATGCAGCCATTTGAAAAGAAACTCTATATTCGACTATTTTATAACACCCATAATACATTTTACTAATGTTTTCTAAAAATAGTGAACTACTTGAATGTAAATATAACAGATAAAAAAATGATGCGTAAAAAATCACTGAATAGAATATCTAATAGCACCATATTGCATCGTTGTAATTGAAAAAAAAATATTTTAATTAGCATAGCTGTATTTCTCTTCTCATGGTGTTGAATGCTGCCGACTAATTTTTTGAACTTCATAGGGGTTTTGGCACAAGCAAATGTGCTCTTAGGATAAAACCAGTCATAAAAATTCAAGAAATATTTTTTTTTGAATAATATTTGAATTACATAATCGATGAGCAATTTAATATCTTTATTTTTCTTAAAATTTCAATTATTTATTTAGTCTAGGGTTTTAAGTTTGAAGCTAATTATGTGTTAAAAATCAAGTTCACTTTATATCTACATGATAGCAATTTACCAAAATATATTACGTTTGCAAGAAAGGAATAAAAAGATGAAAGGAATAATTTAATCATAAAAGCAAAATTAAAATATTTGATGTACGCATTCAATTTTGAGTAATTGTTATAAATAAAAAAATTTATTTAGACAATAATTTGATAAATTAAGTCATTAAAAAGCTAATGTGTATAGATAGAAAGAATACCTTTATATATTATTTACGCCTTATAAGAGACTTATAACTATATGCTATGTGAGGAGAGAAGTATATCAGAATGAAAGTGAAAATATGTAACATAATGCCATGAAGAGTTTTGTAATATTTCACATTTTCTAAATAAGTTCTTAAAAAAATGAAAACGGCATCATAAAGCAAATTAACCATAAATTAACCAGTAAAATTACTTTAATTAGTTTGAAAAAATTTAACCAGAAATAGATAGATAAATTGAAATATACAGTGTATATACAATGAAAAAAATAAAAAGCATCAATCACAAAAAAATATTATACAGCAAATGTTTTTAATTTAAATGTGCTGGATTTTAATTCATAGACATTAGAGAACAATATAAATATCGGCGAAAGATTTTTAAATCCAATAAAACTACAAACTATTCACAATACGTATAATAACGCCTTTTCACTCTGTCTATCAATTCTATACCACGTTTTTTACATTTTAAAGAGTATTGTGAATTGCTGGATTTTTAAGGGATATAATTCATGGTAACATAATTGGCTTTTGTTCTCGATCACAACTTTCTTGATGCCCCATGCGCACAAAGTATTCTTAATTTCGGGTTGCTTCTTCTATCCGAAGTCTTCTTCACTATCTCAAACACTGACGAGACCTATTCATTCAAGAGTTGTTCTAAATCCCACGGTTTGTATACAAGCCTAGTCTCGTTCTTTCTTCGAGTTCAACAAGTATTTAAGTAATTGTATGTTATTTAAACAATTTAATTGGATCTAAAGTTAAAGGGATAAAGATCTTTATAAAAAAAGAGATTATGAAATCCAAGATCAAGTAAAAGCATACATTCAAGCTCTCACACTCCGCAATACACTTGAACTCATCTCATTTGAGAGAAGAAGAGCAGTTGATGAAGATAGATCAGAGGAAGGTGTCAAAAGATGCATCAAGAAGTTGTGCAATATTCCCAACACTCTGACTACGTCTAAATAGATAAAATCGATAAAAAGAAAATTAACCAATAAATAAATAAAAAATCAATATATTATAATTCTTTCTTTTATATTTATTTACTAGACCTTTATCTAATTTACTTCACATATATTATGCATTATAATTTGGTAAGTCTGATATAATGAAATTTATCTTATATATTGAATTGAAACTATTCGTGTTTGGCATATAAATTACAAGATTTTTTTTTCGTAGAAACGTTTTTCTCTATCTTATGGTAATTTTTCATTCCATAATGACATTCTGCAGTCTTTTATGCATAATATGCTGCTTGTAGATAAAGAAGGCGTTTAAAATATCTTTCCAAAATTCCAAATAAAATGTTTTAAAAAAAGAAAATGCAGATTTATTGCCTATATATTTATAAATTCATTTATTGGAAAATCGCAGTATAATATTATCTAGATTTTATATTCTATTTATATTTTGTGTTTATTGCAATTTGCTTTTCTAGACGGGACTTTCTAGTATAAGACCATGAAATGTTTTATTATTAGGTCTATTCACACTCGATTTCTATAAATTCTACATAAATATCTCCTATTGCGATTTTATTATCCCGACGTAATTGACCATATACTTTTGAACCAGATCGATCTAAAAAAAATTATGAAACCACAAATTTCTACTTTAAAAAATTTACTGGGCTTGTGGCAACAGAAAGAAATCTTTTGATCTGAACGTTTATTCTTAAAATACGGTTATTAAATGTTTTCTATGCAAACCATAGGATTGAGAAGGACTCTTGTGCTGATAAGCCTTGAGAGAAAAGGTATATCGATAAGGATATAGCAGAGGAAGAGGTAGTAAAAAGTATTATTAAAGTTTGCACTAAGGATTTAATCACTCAATATGTTTGAGAAAACATAAAAGTGAAATCAAAAATTAACCGTAAATAAAATAATCAATAAAATGCTTTCTATATAATAAGAGCAAAAAAAATAAAATGTATTTATATTTTTAGTTCAATTTGAAAAGATCTTTTACTTGGTTATGTGAAATTTTGACAATTTAATTTTGCATAAATAAGGTAATCTTGCTACAATCACGATGAATATGATAAATATAACAAGCATCGAAGCTAATTTGGTGTAAAGAAAGAAGCTTGGATTTCTAGTTTATCTGATTTGGTAAAATTTACATTTACACAATTTAAAATTTCCGCAAATATATTAACAAACTATCTTACGCATAAGTTTTTGGGTTTATTCGAGCTAGTTCTATTAATTATTATGTGTTTTTTTTTTAATTATCCTCATACGGGTAGAAATATTAGGTTAAAAGTAAATGTACAATTACATATTATTCGAATTGCAAACATAGTTTTATGTTCCAATAAATTTCGCATGAATATAAATGAACTTGGTGTGAAAATCTTGCTTTTTATGTGAAGTAGCTTGATAGAATATAAACTTATTTTTATATTCTACACACCTGAAAGGTATTTGAAGTACCAAAAAAAAGAAAATTTTAATATGGTTATTAAAAAAATAAATATTTAATTTTCATATTTCTTATGACTTAAAACATTTGAGATCGACCACATGATAAAGATTTCAATACAATTTGTGAATTTTTTTTTTGCTTTCTAAGATATTTTAAATCTCAATAAAACCTTAATATAATATATTTTGTATTATCTATTTAAATTACAAGGCTGTTATATACAAAGAATCAAGATTTAGCAAATTTTTGAATTTCTAACACATAGATATGATTGTAATATCTTATCAATATTCCGATTTTTTTATTTTTTTATCCCTGTTATATATTCAGAATGCCTGCTAAAGTTTTAGAGATTTTCTGACATTTTTGTATTACTACTTTAAAGGCAAGGAATATCCCTTATGTTGTATAATAAAACGTGTTATTGACTTCTAATTAAAAAATATTATGTATTTTTAAAATTCAAAAACATTTTAAAATGTATATTATGATATTTATATAGTTTAGGTCCGCGCCTAGGCTTCATATGAGAATCAGTTAAGAATTAAGGATATTCTTGCTACCAATGTACAAGATCTCCTTAAAATGTAATAATGTATATTTACTGACAATTTTTAGGTATCATTACTAAAAATGCTGGAAATTATGTTTATCTACAGAAAAAGAAATTTATCGTATAAACATTGTGTTTTATTATTAAAAAAGCAAACTGAGAATTATCATCATATTATTAAAATGTATATTTATATTTTGTCCTAAACATTAGTTCTATTATAAAATCTATATATAATTCATTGTAGTTTTATGTGGCATCCAGCGCAGTCAAATAAATATTTCAATTATATTTAAAGGTGCAACATGGATGTATATTGTTTGATGAAAAAAATATATTTCAAGGAAAATATTTGAGGAATAATTAAAGTAGCAAATTTATCATATAAAAAGAAACTAATCATAGAAGATTTTTCTTTTGCACATACAAGTTAAATTATAAATAAATCAGAGAAAAAGTAGCTATATATTCAGAATTTTAGATGACTTGGATTATATATCCGTATGATTATTTATCATATATGAATCTTACAGATACACCAAAATAAATTAATTTGAAATAGTTGCGATAAAATGTATATTTCTTTGTGTTTTAGAGCTGTAAACTATTTATAACTGGTAGATGAAACCCACCAGTAGTTAAAACTAGCTTGGAAAGGGTTATACGCCGTTAAATAATGGTTGACAATTATATTCAAGAAAGCATTTAGCCACAATACTGTAATGAAAGATTGATTCCATAATATTTCATGGCTAGGAAAAACCTTTTTTGGTTTTAATCCCTTATATTATACATAGATATTTATAGAAAATGTTGATTGGGTTATGTAAATTTTAAGATTCGTACAATGTATTGAATGAAATTGTTTTTCATGGTTTTTCATAGTAATACCAACCGTTGCAATATTAAATAATATTTGAGTTACTTATATATGCAGCATTGAAATATGAATACATGAAAGCTTTGCTCAAATACCTAAAAGCATAGATTTGGTTGAATAAATTCTAATCTAAAAAATTACGATAAAATAAGAAGTATTTTTATATGTTCTAGGTTCAACAAAAAATATAAGAATTTCTGGCTTATTATTGAAATTCCCATGAAAGAAGAAATGTTTAATTTTTGTAAATCACTAAAATATGACAAAAATAAAAAAAACGATATAACTGCGCTTGACAGAAAAATATATAGTTTTAAAAACAAAGATTTTCATTGCAAATGAGTTGTTTTTCTTTGTAATACAGAAATTTTAAGCCGTATTTTTTTTTCAGCCTGTAAATTATTATAAATGAGAAGTTACACTTATAATTTGTCTTTAAAGTGATAAGCAAGTCATTTATAAAATAATTTCGTATATATTATTTTGTGATTTCTATATATCGTCTATTGATATTTTATATTTGAAATCCCCAAATATACATTTTTAAACATTTAAATATATTCTTAATAGATACAATCAATTATAACCCGGCTTGAGACTGTGTAAATTATGACAGGAAAGATAATTTCGTGCTCGTCACCTCTATTTTCCTAAATTTATCGGGATTAAAATAATTAAACCTTACTGATCGCATAATTCCAATGACATACATTTATTTACACTTTTTTACGAGTTATCAAGGTAAAACAATACATTTTAATATAAATTACACATTGAAAACTTTTTACTTAAGATTATTAAGTATAAATACCATCATCATGAATTTATTTCACTGCTTTTTATTTTGATTAGAAATACTTAATTGTACAGCAAAAGATAGAAATCCGATCCAAAATTCCAAAAAACACATTTTATATTGAGAAAATTTAAAATTTATGCTGCAAGAAACATACTGTTGAAATAAATAGCTTTAAATATTGATTGAATTCTATAAGTTCTATAAAAAATATAACATTAGTTAATTCTAAACATTTATGATTACCTTTATTAAATTCACAAACCTTCTTATTGTTAACTGAAAAATATGTGAAGTGGGTAAACATGTCTTTAAACTTTTCTAATCTAAAACAGACTAGGTTGAATTTTTTCCGTGATTAATCTAAGATTATTCTTATTGGAGGCTACTACACACACAATAAATTCTTTTCTTTTTTATTTGTGACCTAGTGTGCTTAGCTATATTCTGTCATATATTTTCCATTAATATATGATCATTGTGGTTTTATTTGTAACAAAATAAAAAAAAACGAACTATTTATCTATCTGGCATGTTTTTTTCTATGGGTAATACAATTAAGAATCGCAAAATATTAATTACGTGAGTATATTTGCGCATATAATAACTTGTATTTAGTAATTTATATACTTTGTATCGCGAAAATATGCACCTCTAATAAATTATCATGTAGTTTAGATGGGTTTTACGGTGTATCTTAATTTTTGATTCAATAATAGCGTACTTTATCTATCGTGCGATGATCTAAGGCTTAAAATTATATGTGAATTTACATTTTAAGTGCTTTTTTTTTAGTTCGCTTTTATATTAAAAAAATTGAGTGCATCAATTAGTTTGAACCTATTGGTTGTTTTCATGAATATATAATGATTAAATACCTTTTTTAAAAATGTCGGGCATAATGGGCTTGCAAACTAACTTTGTCAACTGCAAAAACATTTATTTTTGTAAAAATTTTAAAATAAAATACCAGATTGAAGAAAGTTGTGGTGGTGCGAACTAGTATCTATAATTAAAAGCAAATCAAGTAAAATACAATGTTTTTAAAACTAAATTAAAAATCATAATAGCCATATTCAAATGAAACTTAGTTTTTGAAAATTAAAAATCATTATATTCAATTAATTCTTGAAAGTTTATATACTTTCATAAGCAGACAGAAACTATATGAAAATTAGATTTTTGTCCATGAAACTTATTTTTGAGGAAATATAATCTTGCAAAAATAACATATACGAAAAATGACATTTTTATTTATATTTTACACATTATTTATTGGTTTTTTTTAATAGCATTTCTATGTTAAGACAATTTTTTTTTATAATATATTAAAATATAAAAAATAAATAAAATTTCCGATAAAAATAGATGTGTAGTGTTTAATTTCTTCCGATATTTCGATATTCTTTTAATTTAAATTATCTTTTACAAATTAATGAATCGATGATTTTGTTATATAAATATTTATTCTGTTTTGTAATTTAAAATAATATGAAATAAATTGTATTACATATTATTATTTGCTTATAAGTTTGTATACAGACAGATTTTTTGTGTGTAGTATAATAACTATTTTCGTGTTGAATATAAATTGTTTTCTCATTGAAATTTAAATTAAGAATACCTTTATAATACCATGAATCAATGAAATTTCTAAATATGAAATAATTTATTTTGTGTTTTACAATTTTCAGTATTAAAACCTTACTATCGTTATTTAAAAATATTTTCGATATCATTTATATTTTTAAAGCTTGTAGTACCAAAAATAATATTTCAACCGTTCCAAGTCATCTTGTGAAACTTATATAATTTTTCATCCGTGGAATTATATCTATTATTTTTACTGGCTATGTTTCTATTTTATATCTTTTTCAATTCTTTACCTTGTTTCTTATACACGAGGTATACAAATATTTTTGAAAAATATGATAAACTACTTACATACACTTTTGTAACCTTTTTATTCCTTATAACTTTTTCATAAAAGGTAGGCTGTATTAATTCAACAAAATATATATTTCCTCGAATTTCTCAATATGTGATAAACTTTAATTTTCCCCAAATTTTAGATAATTAAACTATGGCATATAATTGTTTTTTTAATTACTGTTAGATAATAAATATAAATTAGACACTATATCTAAATGATTGTGCCATTATAAAAATCCTTGTTCCTTTTTTACGCATTTGAAAAGTCGATCCTTACTTCACAAAAGAAATCATGCAACAAACGGCATTTAATGCATACTAAATGCAAGAGATATCAAAAACACAGATTAGTAGAACCATATTAAATTAAAGGTATAAAATTCTAAAATATCATGATTGACACATGAAACAGCTTTACTCTTTTCTCAAATCTCTGTTTAAATTATTGAAGCATAATTGGTAATACGAGCGATTTCTTACGACGATACTAAAATCAAAATGGGCAAATATATAATCTAAAAAACTGCAGAACAAATAAGTTTTTTTCATGTTGAGTAACTATAATAATATAAGATAAAACGAGACGAGAGCGATAAATGCTGCATGATAAAATCTAATTATATTGGAATGTAAAGGTTTATATGCAAATTATAGAAAAAAAGGATTTAAAAGCAAAAAATATATTAACTGTGTGCATATGTGCATTATCTATGAAAAGATCAATATTTATCAATCCACGTATTATATCATACTGGAATTCAAATTGAAATTAATGAAACAGCAGCTTTGAAAACAATACACCGCATATTTTTTGGTGTATATATAATATCTTAAAATAATTTATTAGGCAAAATCTACCAGGCCAATTTTAATTTAGAAATTTCTAGATTTTTTTTCTTTCCAATTTTACTTTAGAGATATATCGTAATATTTGACAAGTGAATTCGAGATGTAATCCATATTATCTCGTATAATTTTAAATAAATTCACTAGAATTTATTGCATGATCATGCATCACGTTTCTATGTTTTTTATTTTTTATAAAGTAATATATAACTAATAAACATAGTAATGTATATTCAAATTTTTTTTCGTAAAATAAACTGTAAGAGAAACTATATCTTAAAAACACGGTTTGTAATTACGATGTACACAATTTTTTTTATGCCATTTATAAATATTGCATTTCAATATTTTATATCTTGTGTATCAGATATAAAAATAATGAAGATGGATCAGTTAATTTATATATGTATCATTCAATATAATAAGAACTATTGTAAAGCTTTAAATTTGTTTTTTATTTATAAGCACATTAAAATTTTTAAATTAAATTTTAGAAAGTACAGTAGGGTTTTTTAACGTGGTTAAAAATCTTAAATTTTTCTTTAATGTGAATTTATTTACATATTATTTTTTCACAAGTATATGCATTATTAAACTATATAAGCATCGAAACCAAGTGTTTGGTGTAAATAAAATCTCTATAATTTAGGAAATATATCTTTTGTCTTGTTTCACATGAATGTTAAATATTAATTTAAAAAAAAGCTTGAATTTTCTTTAAATTGTATATTTTCGCTTGTGTTTTCACAAATTCGATAATGAGATTAATGGTTCTAATCTGACCAAGTCAATATGGTATTTCCAGTAGAAACAGGTATATCATACATAAATGTTTTTGTTCACTCGATCTTGAGCTTGCATAACGGGAAGGTTTTTATAGCCCCATATTTTCTGTATTTTTAAATCCAAAATAATTTTACATTATGCATATACCAATATTGTTTTATGTATTGCTTGAGCTTAGCGGCAATAATGATTGTTTGATAGTTTATCAATGACCCATGATAAATAGTATTCAAAAATCTAATCGTCTATTAACAAATCCAAGTCAAATAATACAACAATAACCATCACCGCGCTTATTTTTTTATGTTTGAAAATTGGTATAGGTACCAAGTGATAAATGGATAGAAATATCCTTGTCAAAAGTTAAAAAGGTATTGCTCTAATTAATGCACGTTAAAAGCAATGTTGGCAAAATGGTGCAATTCATAGTGAAGTTTGATACATTTATCGATTATAATTGTTTGATCAGTAGAAATAATAAAATATTATATCCATTAGTAATTTAGACAATTGCTTTTCAATATTTAACAGATCATGTTTATAAAAAAATTATACCAATCAAAAGCTTGATTGTAATATAAGATTAAAAATATAAAGAATAATCGAGATTATAAATTTTGTGGACCAAAGAAGTTATATCATTTAATATCTATAAATTGATTTGGCAAAAAGTTATGTGTTTCATTAATTTATATTACTTACTTTGTATTAATGGTTAATTTTTAATTATGTAAAAATTGCAAAGAAAATATATATGTTTACTCGAAAATATATGTATTAGACGCTCGAAATATAAATTGTTGTTCGTGAATTCTGTAAATTAATTTTTATGCGTCTAAGTAGAAACTGGGACAAGTTACACATTTTGATCAGAGAATTATATAACATGAAGCATATTTGCATTCAAAAAAGATGCTTCCGATCAATCGAAGGAAGAAAACTTTTGGAGTTCAAATCCAAAATGGGTGTCAATTACGCATATTAAATAAAAATTATTGTTTTATTATATATAAACATACTTAATTTACACTGTAATGGTTGCAACTTATGATGAATGATGTGTAAATTATGATTGCAGAAACTTGGGCAAACATTAAGATTTGATAATTAAAATATTGTAAAAAGATCTAATGAATATCGAAGTATACATATCACATCAAAAAGATGCAAATTGATATTTCTTTGTGAAACAGCTTTAAAGAACAAACAAAGGAAAGAAACTGAATATAATAAAAACAACATACAGATAAAAACAACACACAGCTAAAAAAAAGCATACAGATAAAAATATGAATATAATTACAGCACAAAAAGTTAATACTTACTCGGTAGTCTGTACTTCAGTAAATTACTGACTATAAAAAACCTAGAAACTACTATACAATTCAATTTATGCCGAAATAGTAATACCACCAATAAAACATTTTAAAAGCTTAATTCATTATATTGAAAAAAAAATTGAATATTGTGATGCAATTTGACGTAATTCTATGTATTTTGTATGCGAAAAAAGTAGTTTTTAATTTTTTAATCTAAAATTATAACTTTATGTCGTTGGAAATTTTCTGGACCGTTCTTTTTATTATATTTTTAAAGTTTTAGAAATAAACAGTGAATATATTGATTTATATTAAAAAAAAATATCGAAATAAAATCAGTCGAAAGAAAACAAAGGTAGTTTTAGAAATAAAAAACGATATATAATTATTATTTCAACATATTAAAATCGAATCTATACTTTTTGTGCATTAAATCGATTCAACTAGTATATTTGGGCAATAATAATAGATGTTATTTGCTGAAAATATTTAAGAATATTATTTAAAATATTAAATTGAAAAAAACACGAGATAGATTACACGGAAAGATCCGGATATTAGAATTTCTGACTAGGTATAGTTTTTTACATGATTTAAAATCTACTGTTTATGCATGTTATGATTCTGATACCATATTTTGTATTCATTCTTAATAAAAATTGCGCATTTCACATAATTTGTATATTAATAAAAATATTGATTTAGACTTTTACCTCAAGATTTTTTTGTTGTAAAATCGATCAATAATTTTTCCATGCATCATGACTGAATCTTGCTTATATAAAAATGATCAATTATAAATCACATGTTTCGATTATCTAGGGGATCTAAATTAACTCTCAAATTCTAGTACATATAACTTTGTTATATTTAATTCATGATAAAAAGATCGTTAAGTCTTATAAAAAATAATCTTCCCAGCTAAAACATCAAATGTAAAATTGTTACGTTTTTTTTATAAAAAGTAAAACTCATATAGAATAAATTATATTTCAACTATCATAAAAGTTAAACGTTACCATGAAAAATATAAAACGTTTTTGAATGTTTGTTGATAAACCAATATTTTTATAATTATATGTTTAAAGGGGCTCTAAAACTCAATTTCATAAAACTTGTGGACTAAAATCTGGAATCTAGGTAATCAAGCCAAATTCTAAATTCTAAAAAATGTAATTGTCTAGGATCAGAAATTTTGTTTGAGCTTTGTTGATGCGATTTTACTTTTTTTCTAAGAAAATCAAATATAAGCTTGCAATTTAATCTTTATATGATCTTATATATTTTTTGATATTGTTGTGATAGTGAAATTTAAACTATTCGAATTTAATTTTTTTGCATGACAGTTCACTGAATTTTTATTAATATTTGAAAGTAATATTTGAAAAATTTTAATAAAGTGTGAAATTAAATTAAACAACTATTTTTAGGACACATAAATGCAACTAAAATCAAGATTTTTTTTTGATTGCATAAATCTAGTAATTTAGTGTTGGTATTAGAATTGTTACTGAAATACAGCGATTTTTGTATAAATATAATAAAAGAACACATAAGAAATGTAAGTTTGAAAGGTTTTATGATGAAGAATAAAGAAATTGAAAGTCTAAAACAAAAGAAAGTTTGAAAATATGATTTAAGGTTATTTGAATATATTTTGCAACTTTTATTTTCATACTGATTCATTGATAATCATTTGTTATTATTAGCCTTTAATTATATTTAAAACTAACCCGAATATTACATCCACATAATTATGTCGTTTTATTGCAAGAATTTATTTTGTCTTTATATTATAGCATATTTTTACAAAAGTTAAAATAAAATATATGGATAAAAAATTTTTAGAACTTTTTTTTTTCTTATTTTTTAAATTAAAGCATCACTATTCAAATGATTAGTAAAGTTTAACCTAGTAATACAGGATAGTGCAAATTTATATACGTAAATACATAAAAATTATGATTACTTCACATAAAAACCATAATATTGTTTTTGAACTAACATCAGTATTCTAACACAAATTAGATATTTTTTAGATTATTTTTGTCTCAATACAAATAAAAAAACCATAAAATAGAAGGTAGTGATCTAAACCGATCCTGTATAAATACATTATTAATTTACTAACGCCCTGAAAAACCGATCATACCACGTATTAATGTAGGAAAGAGCCTATAAGTCACAACTTTATGCATTTTTGTGCAGAAATTATATTTTTACCTTGATAGAAGCATCTGAGTATATAAGAAAACGCCTATATTTATGAGACATATCATGATTTTAGTTCAAAAAAGAATAAACATATGCTTAGTACATAACTTCGATAAATTTACTATCCTTTTTGACTAGAAAATCTTTTCTGGTTTTTTATTATGTCTATTATGCATTTTCAGGGTGTAAGTTATGGTAAAAGCGTTGATCTTGATTATAAATATATATAAATCTGTTAGTAAAAATTTTTAATAATTTAAAAATTTAAGAAGTTTGTGAACGAAGCTTCTTGATAAAGAATACAAAATTATTTAATACAAAATGGCTTTGATATAGATTATATGTGGCATTCTGCAGTTTTTCTTTTCTGAATAAAACACTTTGATATTTACAAAGGTTTTATTGTCTTTAAATATGAGCATAAAGCCAAAAATCAAACTAAACATAACTAAATAGATATATTGCACAAGATTCATAAAAAAAACTAAAATATCAAAAATGATGATGTAGTTCAAAAATTTTATATATGTGCGTAAAGAAGAACAGTTTAATAAGCTTTACTTACAATTAACTACGCCTGATTGTGATGATATTATAAGATTAACACAGCATTTAAATAAACAGATAGTACTTGCAACAACAAAATAATATTTATTGGATATATAAGTGTCTGCTAAGGCAACGAAAGGACGTGCATACACCCAAACACCAAAATTTTTTATAAAAATACATAATATGGGCTTTTAAAGGGGAGTTAAAAAATGATTATTATAATTTATTACGATTAAAAAAGTATATTTATCTTAAAATTGATCATAAATTATCTTAATTTCAATTGTTGTACAGTAGCTTAAATACATAAAATAAATCAAACACAAATATTTTAATATCATATGTCAAGCCGGAAGTGAATTTCAATGTTTATACATATTTTTAGTTGATTTTTTCAAATATGTATATAGACGATAATTTGATTCAAAAAAAATCTATGACGGACTAGAATTTTAGTAACATAAAGGTATTTTTAACTCGATTATAGTAAATATGAATATAAAAATACACCACATTGAATTTTATCCCGTAAATATACTTTGTGTCTTTTCAATAAATATGGTCTTCATTGAATTTTTTTAACTCTATAAATGAATTAATATGGACTTTTTAACTTTAACTGTTACTTTTTCTATATCATAGGTTCATACATAAAAAAATCCTTATTAAATTTTTTTAGACTACAAAATATAGATATAAGACATGGAAAATATGAAAAGATAAAGATATAGCAGAATATAGTTTTAAAGGTAACCTATTTAAAAATGAATATTGCTATTAAAAAGCAAATAAATATTTTTTTATAGACGTTCTATATTCATAATCCATCAAACAACCACTTTTTTGCGTCGAAGTAAAGTTTATTTGTTTTTAATAGATTTAATTTAATAGAGTTTAGAGGTTTTTTTATGTCAATCATGATAAAGGATATACTTAAAAGGGGTTTCAATACATAATCAAGAAACACACTATATTTTTCATGCAAAAGATGCGTAAGCGCAATAGAAAAAAATGCTGAAAATGCTTAAAAGATTATAAAAAATACGCAGACAGATACAAAAGTTTATGGAAATAAGTAAAATAAAATAAAAAATGAACTTAAGAATATATCGCTAAAAACGGAGATTATTTTTGTTTGAATAATAAAATGAACAAAGTAATTGATAAAAATATAAATCACATAAAATAGTTATGTCTAAATCAAGAACTTATAAGTTCTTTAAATAAGGGTCTACGGGGTGATTATATTTTGAACAATAAAATCAGCGATTATTATATATTTAAGACATTAAATCATGCATAGAATTTTATATTATAGTAAAAACAACATAGAAAGCTGGAAATATCGCAGCAATAGAATATTAACATAAAATATTTTTTGGAAAAATGTTAGCTAGAAGTAAGAAATTAAGCAATGGATTTTTTACTTAAAGGTATAAACGCCTGATTAATACTATTTAAACAAAAAATCGATATAAAACCTACTTTAAAGCTGGTATTTTATCTTATAAAGATATTTGAAGCTGTTATAATTTTCTAGATTAAGGAACGAAACATGATGTAGAACATAAAAAACGCAACATTACTCAAAAAAAAATTCAGGAATTTGATTTTTATTTATATAAAATTCAGCTGCAACACTCCAACAAAATGCATATTATATTATTTGTCGATAAGAACAATATTATTAATTTTAGGATAAATTTTAATCTAGAAACTGAAAACATTCGATATGATATATTTCTACTTATTTAAAAATCAGCAGGCAATCAGGGATAAAAAAATACATAGCATAAAATAGTTGAATATCATTCTATAACCATAATAATTAATAATAGAAATAAAAATAAACCAAGATCGACTGATTTTTAGGCAATTTTACCATAACAAGTTTTTAAAAACGCCGCAGTCGTAAATAGATAATTATTTCTAACTTTTTTATATAAGTCATACTAATAGCAATCAAAAAAAGTTAAATGATGTTTTTAAATCTCTAGCTGTAAGAAACGTATCTTAATATCCAACATAAAAAGATATAAACAAACAAGGGATATTAAACATCCCAAGAAAAGGTCATAGAAAACATTTTATAGAAGAATTAATGAAACCGACTGCGTTCTTTTTTGTCAAAAAATATTTTTTATTTACAAATTATATCAATTATGACTTTTAAATGTATTTTGAATGCACGGGTGATTTATTCGGTTGGAAATAACACAAAAGGGTAAATTTAAAGGTAATGGTATTGATAAAAAATACTTTAAATCTAAAATCATCATGTATACCATCTAAGAGAGACTTTATTGGAATTTGAATTTCTAGGATAGGCGAAAAACAGGAAAAACCAATCGTAAAACTAGAAGTGCTAATTAAATTAGAACGTGTGCAATATGCATTTTAGTTTTATTCTACAGAAATAGATAAATCATAAAGTTGGATAATATTAATATTAGTTAAAATTTATCCTTCAAGTCCTTTAAAAGCATAGAAAAGTGAAGACTTTGTATAAATTTGCACTTATAAGCATAAACTGAATTCCAAAGGCTTTATTTGTAGAGATTTGGGATATTTTAAATATATGGATTATGTTAAAAATTTTAAAATGTAATAAAAAGAAGACTCGTTACAAAATATATATATTAGTCGGATAAAAAGCAGCAAGTATTGCATATGAGAGCTAGATCATTATACTATGCATAAAAATCCATCTATATTCGCATAAATTCAGACATAAATTTTTTTATGCAGTAAAACAATTGTAAAATGACTTTTAAAAAGAAGATTATGGATAATATCAAAAAAAATTAGATATGATAGCCATATGTCAGAGCAAAGATGAAATTTTAGTGCAGATATGTTTATAACTTTGTTTAAAAATTCTAAAATTCTTATGAATTACATAAATCACTAAATTTATAGGTCAAGCATTTACATAGGTCGGCATAAATACAGTCTATTAAAAAGGTTATTCTATAGAAAGACTAAAGATATTCTCATTAAAAAAAAAATATTGCATAAATAGATATAACCCCGGAATAGCAATTCTAATACAGAGTAATGCATTTTATATTTATTATATATGATTATACATCCAAAACTCTTATAATTCTATTATAATTAAACTAATAGAAAGGAATATCACACAAAATATCTACAGTATGAACATAAAAGCCACAATAGCCGGCTAGTTTTGTGCTTATTATTATCTAAATGGTTCTATGTTCGATTATAAGAAATTATCATTCTATGAACCGCTTACAGGAGTAGATAATATGGTGAGTAAAAGCAAAAAAATACAGGTAAAAATAACACAAGAAAACTAAAAATAATAGTTTAATCAAAATTTTTTTGCTAGTATTTAAATAGTTATGTAAAAATATAATTTTACAAATCTTATTCAAGAACAAATAAAAAAATACTTATTTTGATTTCAAAGTGCTAACAAGAACAAAGAAAGTCGTCAAAATAATATCAAGAATTATAACTAAATTTATAAATTTAAAAAAGCAGCTGAAAAATATTTATAAAGATAATAACAATAAATGCTTAAAAATTGCAGTAAAGACAAATAAAAAATACAAAAAATGTCAACTAACGTAAAATTTCTTTTAAGCACGAATTTTTGACAAAACTGTCCCTTTTATTGCTTAATATAATGGCATTACAACAGAATGTCTTAAAAAATATCATAATGACAAGAAGCAGCAATTTATTTTTGCTTTGTATGTAAAAAACTTCATTATAGATGTATCAGCAAAAATAAGAGATGATGAGAGATTTCATAATAGAAAATATAGAATTAAGAAAGAATTTGTCACAAAAAAAATAATAAATTGGACTTTTATTAAAAACTTGTTTTTAAAAAAAAGTGTCATTAATATAAATATCATTACATTTTAAAATATCATTCGAATTCAAATTTATTGAATGAGAATTATGTCAAAAAATTTTTGTAAATTCTTTATATAAACTATGGACGAGTAAATCTAAATTATTTCAAAAAAAAATATATTTTTTTTTGTATCAAAAAAAGGCATATACTAAGAGATTCGGTAGGGCCTGGAGAACTTTTCTAGATTCTTTAATCTAAGAAAAAGATATTCTTACAATATTTAAAGATTTCCTTTTTACAATAAGTAAATTTTGTGTTTAGTTATTGACATTTCAACATAGATCATTAAAAAATATCGTGAATTGGTACTTATTCTAGCATAAAATCAACATCAAATGGAAAAGAATAATATATCTATAGCGTGTGTTAAATGATTTATTTATACGTGTTTTTCTATTGGTATCTCTCACCATATTTTGCTGTAATAGTTTTATAAAAATATGAGCATGTATATCAGATCTCGATTAAACCATGTAAACTTAATCGAAGCAAACATAAATTGTATTTTGAGCTTTAATACTACATACAAGGGCAACTTACTTTAAAAAATGGTTGAAATAACGTCTTGGGTTTTATGGTAAATATATGAGCATGAAAAATTATTCAAAAATATAGTCTAAAAATTTATATATAAATTGATATATAAATTGAATCCATCTAATATTAGAATCAAGTTTCTACAATAGAAATATATCTGATATCAACTCCTTTGATAATTTGCATAAAATCTTACATCTTTAAAAAATTAAAACATATATATGGTTTTATTAAACATTTTATACCGACGACAATAGACTAGAGATTATATTCAGAGTATTTTAAATTTTTATTATTTTTTTTGTAAAGGTTAGCGTTAATTTTTGTTCTTATAGCTTTTTATTGGTTAATTGTCGATCGATTTATTTTATTGGTTACTATTTAAAACTATTTCATTTTTACCATATAAAAAGAATTACATCCATTCATGTATTTTTATATTTGTATGCTACATTTTTTCTGCAAGAATTTATTTTTATTTTTAAAATAGCAAATTACATTTCATATAGTTTTTTTATGAATAAATTTTGCATCAAATTATTTGGGAAATCGAATTTTTATCTATCGGTCAACACAATAAGTTAATATCTGCTTACTGTTATAATTATCCATTTGTTATAAATTTTATTTAAAACAGAAATCATAAAAAAATTTAAAGGCGAAATTATGCAAAATACACATGGATTTAATTATATAATGACAGAGAAAGTCTTCGTGCTAAAATTGAGATATATTTTTTACAATTTAGGCGATAGGATCTAAGTTTATTTTATTTTCCAATCTCACTAATGCAACATAAAATAAAAGTTACATATATTTATTTACTGTTTATATGAATGTATATATACAAACTTAATTTTATTTCTTATATTTTGCATCTGAATATTAAAGTTTAAATCGGAAAAGATACAATTACCACGCATATTTCAAGAATACAATCAACAGGTTTTTGTGTATTTTTCGTAAACTTAACATCGTTTTTTTTTCCATATAACTTTATTTTACACTTTTTAGAGCATATTGGATTACCTTTGAGCCACTTATCATGGCCATTTTTGTATAAAAAATATTAATGTATTGTTTATGCTAATTTTCTGACATCAGCAATTGAAAGTATATGAATTTAAAGCTAAAAATTAAGTTGTATTGTATTCTATAAGAATTTAATAAAATCATAATTTTACTAGGAAATTATAATGTATTGAATAATTTATTTGTTGCTTTCATGAATTCATGTACGAATATTTATTTATAGTTATTTTTACCATATAAATTTATAGAGATATTATTCGAAAAATTCAAAATCTTGTTTATAGGTAAAGTAAATGCACATAAGAAATATTTAAATATGTTTTATTTTTTACTTATTTTTCAAGGCTTATAATTGAAATTAAACTAAAGGATGCACCATTTCTACAGAAAATTCTTCTTTCCCAGCATATTTTCGTAATGTAAATTGCTTAAATATAATTACAGCATTTAATATTTATTGGAATAACAAAGAACCCCAGAAATATAGTAGAACATAGGTAGATAAAAATATTAGCAAAGAAGATAAAAGTTTCCGCTACTTTTTTGAACTGATCAAAAAAAAATGTTATGGCGGCAGGAATATAGATCTATATTACAGTAGTTGTAAAAATTGACATCAAATCGCTCTTGATATTAGAATGTATAGCATGCATGCACGAAACAAAATTTTGAGTTTGTAATTTAATATCGCAGCCTAATCTATGTTTTACATACTTGAATGCCCAAAGATTTTTTTTAAAACTAAAGCTCTTTATATTAGTTTGGGTTGCTTTATATTTTAAAATATATGACCAATTTTTTGTGTTATAAAGCAGGTATCAAAAAATCGTTTTTGGATTTATGCCACTCATCAGTATTTATAGCTTCCCATTGTAGAAATCATTGATTATGCGCACCTTTATATAAAATAAAAACATAGCTAGGTAAATAGACTAACCCGTTAGCTTAATTGTCTTTTTAAGTGACATTTTCAATATCTTGAATCTCTAAACAAATTGCGAATTATTTTTATGCTATTTACGCTATATTAAAAAAATTTCTTAACATCAAAATAGATTAATTTGATGCTTTATGTTCATCATGGTATTATTATCACTAGTATAAATATTTCTACGCAGTATAACATAATAAATGGTTATATTTCGCATGAAATATTTATATTGTGGCAATTAAACCATGGGTATACTTATATTCTTAAGTTACACATTAATATCTTTTTATGGTTTCTTAGTACCAAAAAGCGTTATTCTCGCTAGGCATACAGAATATATCATATAAATTGTAAAATTTTGAGGAAAAATATTTACAGAGTTCAAAGCACGTGTATATAAATCGACCAGACTTCTATGAAATTATAGTTTTTTATAATATAATATTGTTTTTTGTCGGCGTTAATTTATATATCTGTTATATAAATTCATGTAGGTAGGTTTATTTTTGTGTAAAATAAAAATTTATAAAACTATGGCGATATATAATAATTAAAATACAAACTGTTGCAATTATTTCTATGCAAAATGAAAAAAAAAACCTTCTTTTTTATAAAGTCAATAAAAATAATAATTCCGCAAATTTCGTCTTATGTCTCAAAAAAAATATCATTTTTCTATTTTCGTAAATAATATGTTTTTTATGATAAATGCACTACGTTTTATTACTATCGCTGCTATATATTATATAAGATTTTCTTATATTTTTCTTTTCTTTTATTTTATAATGTGTATATCTTCAAGGAATAATAAAAAATATCTTTTATAAAGAAAGTTTATAAAGAAGACGGCTAAATTTAACTTATTATATCCTAGTTAATTTTATTATAAATTTATCTATTTTCTATTGTCTTTATTTTGCTTAGAAAACCCTTTTTAAACATAAAAAAATGATTTAAAACTTACTTTTAATACATATAAACTTTTTTATGAATATTAAAATAATGTTAACTTTTATGAAATTCGTTTATATAAAACAATAAATTAATATAAGTAATATAGTTAGTTAAAACGCTAATATTTAGCAGGCAAAAAATATTTGTAAGATATACATAAAATATCATTTTTTTCATCAATAAATTATATATATAGAAAAAAAACTAAATCAATTAAAATGTAAGAAAAAAAAGAATATATGAAAAAAAAGGATTTTACTACTGTATATGTGTTTTTATGTCATATTAGGTCGTTTTTTTGTTAAGGTATTAATATTATTTATTGGTTTATAGCATGAAATATATGCAACAAACAAACTTAATAGTTTTTAAAGCGTTTGAATTTTATTTTATTTTATTTAAATATCTTTTAGGCGGTATACTTTTGTTTTATAAAAAAAATCTTGCTGCTATATTCCTGACTAAAAACACTATAAAAATCCAGTAAAATTAAAAACAAAGAAGTTGCTGTAGATATCGTACTAAATGGATTTGATAATTTAATCAGTACACAAAATACTATTTAGACAGTATAAACGTAAAATTATTTCTTTATCTAAAAAATAGATCTAATTTATTAAATATTATTGATCTATCTTAGCAGATTGATAAAAATTACGTAAATAAGGGATTATTTATCCACATTCAAGAAATCTACAAAATTTGAATTCTTATTCAACTTCATCGGCTCAGTTTTTTTCATGATTTTATAGCTTAAACCTGTTTTTTAAATTTATAAATTATATAATATTTACATTTGACTATGCATATAGGTCATATATATTTTATATGAAGTTACATATTTTTATACCCCTTTCTTTTTGTTTTTAAATCGCTTTAATACATTTATCTATTTATATCGTAGATGAATGAATTATAAAGGATGTGTAAAGATGATTTACGTGATTTTATAAGGTATTTAAACTAAAAAATGATGCGAATTGTTTTTGCAAACTAATATTTTTAGTTTAATTTTCTTTGATCATCAACAATCATATTGACTTAGTTACTATCAATGAAAAAGTGCCTATAAAGTACAAAAATATAATTCAAATATAAATATGTTTATTTTAATTTTAATATATTCTATATTTTTTTATTTATTTAGTTATTAGAATCACGGAATATTTACCAATCTTTGAATTCATTGTCAATTTTTTTATTTTTTATTTAGATAATCTCAGGTAGTGTAAAAATACGCAAATAAAGATACATATTATATTTCTTATCTTATTTCAAACTTAAATTATATCAAACTCATATTTCCATTGCTAATGCAACGATTAAACAAATTTTTTTTCTTTAAAGAATTTTTATTATATTTTTCATATTTCTTTAGAGAATTAACTATGTTTTTGTATCGTAAGATGAAGAAGCCAATATGTATAAAACTTATCTTAACTGAAAATATTTAATATTTATTTTTTATGTTAACTTACGCATTAAAAAGCGTTGAAATATGTGTATTGTTCGTATCTTTCATTGTTCTAATAAAAAATTTCAAAAGGAAAATTTTTATAAATCTTGAAATAACAATAAAATATCTTTCTGCTTTAACCTTGCAACAATAAATTTCTTTTATAAAGTTGTATTCAAATTAAGGAATAAAAAAAAGATTTATTAAATTCGTATTAAGGATGACCAGTCACAATAAACGACGGCAAATGATTTTAATATATACATATAACAAATACTATTTGTCTATTGTAAAGACGATTATACATGAATCTTAGTGGCTATTTATCATAATCTATCCTTTATCTTGACTTGGCTTTGGTTTTAGAATCTTTATTTACATTGAAAACAATTTGTGTTGTTGTAAGCGTGCTTTTCATATATTATGTGTTTTTTATTAATAAATACATTATTTTGGTGTGTTTAAAGAAACACTATGTTGTTGCATATTATGATTTTGAATTTGGGCTAAATAATTGATTCTATAACAATATCTCCGTGATAATGTTGAATTTGTCAACGTTGAAATAAAATAAAATTTTCAAAAGCTTCATCTTTGATGTTGAATCTTTTTATATGGCAAAATTAATTGCAACTGAAGAATTATACGATATTCTTCGCTTGTTTAATGCAGGATAATTTGATTCTTAAAATTATATTTTTTACTACCTTTAAAAATATTAAGATATAACTATACTTGTAATTGTATTCTATGAGCATATGAAATTTTTAACACCAAATATTCATTATATTTTGAATTTTTCATTTCTGTTATTAATGCAAAAAGATCTAAATTTTCACGTTCTTTATAAATATTTATTAATAAAGCATAAGTTTATATTTATTTTTAGTTTCAAAATCGCGCAAAAATTTAGAAAATATATTTGTCTATATTATCGTAACAAAGAAAATCCTATGTTCTCATCAATTATACAGTCTAATTTTAGAATTTTAAAATATTCTCGCGAAAATCAAAAATTTTATAATTTTATTGAGTTTCCATAGTTTCTTTCATTGGATTTTTTTCTAAAATTGAACATACAAATAGATTAAAATACTGAATATTGTGATATTTATTGTGAGATTCGCATTTGCTTTATTTACAAAAAGGGTAAATTTGAATATAATTAACATGTATAATCAAACGCTTATATAGTTCCTATTTTACTATTTAATTTTCTGCGCAATTATCCCATCGGTAATTTTAAGCCTGGAATTAATTCTATTTTTACATCTTCAAAATTCCATAATATGAATTTTATAATAAAAAAAATCTTTAGAACTTTGTGCATGATCTGTAAAATGTAAATAGTGCATTTATGTGCTGTATTTTGGGATTTTAAAACTAACCATGCGCAAAAAAAAAGATATAAGACCAGCATAATATTGTTAAGAATTGGTTTATCAAACTAACGAAAATTAAATAAAATTTTTAAAATCATAATAATACATATGATTTATGTAAAATATAATATAAAAATGTCGATTAACTTATAATAAAGTAAGAATATGTTTTATTAAAGTATAGTAAAAACTACTCACTTGATTATAGAATATTAATTCTCATAACTTTGGATAAAATACATATATTTGTATGTATTTTTTTGTTATTATACTGTATAATTTATGTTCATTCTAAAGCCCTTGAGTAATATAATACATTCAGCATAAATTGCATTTAAAACTGTTACTCTAGGATAAAAAAAAATGAAAATTGAATCGTTTCTATATACGTTAAGCTGTAAGACATTTAGTGAATGTGTAAAGAAAAATTTGATGTTTTTAAAAAATTATATTGTCTAACATTTATTACAATAATAGGTAAATATTCATCTATATACTCTAAAAAACTTTAACAGCCCAAATAAATAACTCCGTGTTTAAATTTTTTTTTATGTGCATAGAATTTTTCTATGATAAATGTATTGAATATAAAAGCCTTATATATATGTAAATTGTCATATTAGTTGTTGTATTGAATATTTTTTAATGGCGTTTTTACGACTTAATGCGATAATACACAGTAGAAACTAGAATTATTTATTGGTTCGGTTAAATAGTTTAATTATCTGTAAATTATATAGGTATTTCAATGTTCTTAAACAGATTCTGCATGATTTTTTTATTAAACTTTGAGGTTTCTTATGCCGATACTTATTTATCATCCTGTTATATGTTTGTTTTTTTTTTAATATTTAACGTTTAAGCTTTTTATTTGTAAATATTTTTTTTCTAACTACAACTAAGGAATATGAGGATGCAATTTTGATTATATTGCAGCCTAAAACTTCGTAAACGTCTTCAAATTTTAAATTCAAACATTGAATATAAAAAAAATCTGTTTTATAGTTATCATGGCATTCGTATATATTATACATTTTCGAAAGCTTATTCTGCCAAAATACTGTTAAAGGGCTAAATTTTCTCAGTAGAATTTTTTCAAATATGATGGATTTTCTTAGTTCACTTAACAGTTAAAAAACAAATCTTTGCATGCAAGATTCATAAATATTTGAGCAAAAAAACTACTGACAGGTGAGAATAAATTGTGTACATTTCATTTAATAACTGCAGAATACAAAATTTTATATAATTGATATAAATTTTTATTTATGGGTTTACTTTCTTATTATATATTCCATCCATTGAGAACGCTGCGCAACTCATCGATAAATCTATTAGCACATTCCTCTGATCTATCTTTATCAAATTATCTTCTGCTCTCGAATGAGATAGATTCAAGTGTCTTGCGAAGTGTGAGAGCTCGCATGTATACTTCTACTTTTTCCGAGATTTTAAACACCTTAAAATCTTTTTTATGGAATTTTGTAACCAACAATAACCCAATTCATTACATAATATATATATATAAAAATACAAACTTGCAATAGCATCACCAATTCAAATTAATTTTATTTATCAGAAGCTTATTTGTTGAATAATTTACGCTACGGTTATGAATTTATAAAATGGGAACACGTGTTGATTAAAAAAATATTGTTTATGGATGTAAACAATACCGAATATTTAACAAATTTTTCATGTGTACTAGTGCGCATAATAAATAAAATATAAAGGATTTATATTTAAAATACAAATTTAATGTTTAGAAGTGTATGAACGTGTGATTTTAGCATGATTGCATAAAATAGCAATAAGTGTGATATTTTAGGCAATTAAGAAGATTTAATGGTGATATTTACAATAATTTAAAACATAATCAATATAAATTTCAAGCATCAACGTAAAAAATATGCAGATTAAGCTCAAGCCGATGTACAAACAATGGTAACCAGAAAAACATTATATTTAAATATCTTGAAAAAGCATATAGATTGAAAAAAAACCAAAAAATGGTTATTCTTGCCTCTTTGATATGAACATCATTTAAAATAAATATAAGGATTGCATTGAGCGATTTTATATAATTTCAAGATCAAATATAGCAATTAATATAATCCATCTTATTAATCAAATTTTTAAAATAAATTGTATCATTTAGGTCAATAGAACATTATTTTTGCTTAAGTATGAAATTCATAAATTTAAATTAAGCACTTAATATAATAAATTTAAGTTTACGTTTTGCAGAGCAAAAGATATGGAATATTAGATTAGCTTTGAGCTCTTTTCATTTTCAATCAAATAATAAGAAAATTTGAATGATATCGTACAGGCAACTTATGAAAAAAATATTGTGCATTTATCATTAAATAAAGTATAAAATTGTTTTTTTCAAAATTATAAAATCCATTATTTTTATATAGTTAAAATCTTACATATAAACTAAAACAGATATCTAGTAGATAATTATTAGAGACTATAGGTGAAGATTTAAAATAATCAAACAGTTCATGTTTACCATTAAATTTTTGGGCTTGTATTGTATATATCGAATGGTTTTTTATATAATATTTTTCTGATACTATAAAGGTATCAAACAAACAATCAATATATATATAAATACCATATCGTAAGTACTAATTTTTTTATGATCTCTGATTAAGCTTAAAAATTATTTCTTACATAAAAAAACATATTTTGGAATTTTTTTCTGATATTTCAACAATTCGATATCATATTTTTAACTCAAAAATTCATGTGTCAAATATTATTTATTAAATATAATAGTTTATGTCTAATAAAATCTATCAGATGATATAAAACATATGAGCTATCAATCAACTATCATTTTGTTGCATTTTTATTTCTGGTAATATCTATGGCAAAAAAATACAAGCAGTAAATAAATTTTCCAAATAAAATAACATATTCAAGATTTCCAACAAATTCATTAACGTGAATTATAATTTGGCACATTAGTCATCTGAATACTTTATTATTTATGCTATGAGTTTCTTTGGCCCTATTAATTAACAGTGATAATTTTGTGAAAAAGAATATTTATATTATTTTAATCATTTTTTTTTGGTTTTTTCTTGACTTTTTGTTATATGAACATCAGATAAATTAAGTTTGGTCTCTCTACAAGAAAAACACGAAAGGTTTTATATTTCTAGATTATAATTATTGTCTATACAGTCTTCGACAAACATTATCATGTTTATAAAAGAATATTTTGTTCTTCTCATATGCAAGTCTAACGTATTAGCTGTTTATTAATATTTTCAAAGGAATTGAATACCATAACTCAATTTAAAAAGATGTTTAAGATAATTTGATTCCTATTAATATTGATTTATGTTTTTTTTGTAGATTCTCAACGTCATATTTAGAAAATATCATAACAATCATTTGAGTAATAGAAATTTTGTGGTGTTATAAAGAGTCACGCTTCTTTCGCAAATTTTATTTTCATAAGAAATTATATCAGTATCTTTTGAACCCTGTGAATAGGATTTTAATGTTTTTAATAATTATAATCACCATTAAAAATTTTTTAGATTCATAGCATACAGTTTCACATCCTATTTATTTTTTTTGGAAAGATAGCATCGTTAATTTTTATTACAATTATTTTAAAAAACTAGATGCTTCGAAATTGATCTAATATTACAGCTTAATAATACACTTTACTGCTCATTTAAAAATTGAAAAGAAAAATATTTTATTATCGCTATAAAAAAAACACACTCCCAACATAAATTCAATACTAAAGTCTCTATGCCGCATATAATTTCAAAAAACGTTTAGTTTTGCTTATATTTTTTTTAATGCGTACAAATGATCATAAAATCACGTGAAACTACATTCTTTTATCACAAAAACATGTCACGTTCCCAACATATAGAAACGGCGAAATGCTAGACTGACTTTACCAGTATTTTTTGAACAGCTACAGCAACAATTATATAGATTTTTTATAGTTTTTACATTTAGAAATATTTATGATTACTTTATTTGCAACGCTTTACAAATTTTAGGCCAAAGGGGACATGTTCTATAGAGAAGCTCATGCCATTCTATCGGTATATAGGCAAGCTTCGCATTCAAAAGTTAATTTTCTATTTTTCCATTTATTTTCCCTGTGAAATATTTATTTTGTATTGTGAATCTAGAATAGATATATTTTAATCTGCAATACCGGCCAAAAAACCGCATCAAAGTACAAATTATTTTCTGATAATATTTTACGTGATAAATCTCTTAGAAACATATATGAAGATTTGTATTCAATATTAGCCCATGTTCTTAGTAAATTTGTTGAATCTGTATGAATTTATTTTTTTAGAAAAAATCAATATATTCGTGTTTCTCATAACTTATACTCTTAATTTTGATATAAGTATGTTTTGAAAAAAAACTTAATAGGTGCATTTTGATTAGAATTATAACAATGTTTTGTAATTTGTAGAAATACAACAGCTTAAAGGTTTATATACCAATATATTAAAGAAATAATATACTTGACCAACTTAACCAAAAAAATTTAAAGTGTTACTTATATAATAAACTTGCAACATATTATTATATCTGAGTTGCATATATTATAATTCATGCTAAATTTGCGAACAAGTAATAAAATAAAATTTTTAGAAATTATAATAAGTTAGATACGATTTTTTTTTTAGATTATCATTACATTTCCGGTCCATTGAAATTCTAATCGAAAAGATTTATTTAAGAAATCTGAATATTTTTTATTTAACTCTACCATGATGTCAAAATACTAGTTGTAAATTTTCTTTTTTACTCAAAATAAATTTACGAAAATAGAATGTGATTTATCTGCAAAAAGTTATGGGCATACTTTTTAATGTATTCTTTGCAACTTAAGTATTACTTTTATTTATATATTTTATCTATATCATTCTTTTTTAATATATTTGTCCTTCAAATGTCGTAAATATCTTAATTTACCGTTTAATCTTTGACTATTTATTTAAAACTATTTTGAAGATACAGAATAACGCACTTAGATACTTTCTGTTCGATTCCGACTATGTTCATAAACCCAGTTATACATTTTATCATGCGAAACAAATATAAGAAAGACAGAAAATATTTTTGAATTAAAAAAGCGCTGTTTTTTCTCATGGAGATAATTTTATCTATTTCAAAAAAATTACGAATCATAAATTGATAGAAGAAATATGAATTTTTCATTAAAGTTTGTGATATAGAATGCATGTGTATACTTTTGATTGTATTTTATAAGCTAACTCATTAAAAAAAATCTATTATAGATTAGGTAAGGTTTTTGATATATTTTATAGCTTCGATAATAATTATGTGAAGCTTAAAAATAGAATAAAAAACATAAAAACTTTTTTTTAGGTTTAGAATTAAATTTCTGCAATGAATATCTAGAGTTTATAATATATGCAGTTAAAAAATGTAAGCGATTTGTAAAATCTGGAATTGGAAATTATAATAAAAATATGAATCACATTTAGACCTTTACTTGTACGTTAAATCGAGGCTAAAAATTGCCTAAAACTATAAATTCGTATTATTACTACAAAAACAACACTATAAAACACAAATCATTTATTTTAAATATAAATAAAAAGGTTTAAATGTAAATTGGTTACCTTAGATGCCAATAAAAAGAAATTTGTGCAAAATTTATGTTGTTAAAACCTATCTTGAAGAATACTATTTTTTAACGAACCTCTGGGATAGTATTGTACGGATAGACGTAAACAAATGCTGTTTTTTGTATTTTTTAACTAAAAAAACTAGAACCTGTGACGATAAATACTAGGTTCAAATAATAAATACTAAGTTTAACATGTAAGTAACTGGTTTTTGGAGAATCATTTGCGAAAATTTAGATCCCAAAATATAATACGACATATATTTTGATGTTTATTACTCAGCTAAAATGCACTTAAAGCATTATAAACTATATCATGGTGGTTTATTATGCATATAAAAAGAAATAAACGAGATAAAACAAAAAAATACAAAAATATGCAATATTTTTTTTAATAATTTATTGTAGCAATTCTTGTAATGGTCACTTGTTTTTCTATTTTCATAGATATAATACTTTGCATCGTAATTTATCTATATATAAAAATGCAAAAACGCATTTGAAATTGACATATTATAAAAACCAATTTTTTTCGGTTTGAAATACATGTTTTTACATATAAAAATGATTAGTAACCAGAGAAAAAATCTGTTTATTATGTTGTTAATGTATGTTATACGCCTATATCATACAAAATGTGATTGAAATAAAAATTTTTCATAAAAGTAACAAATTTGCATCACACTATTTGTAGATTTACATATGAATACAATTACTTTTATTATTTTTTACAACTTAAAAATTGTTTCAAGACAAGCGCATATATCTTTCATAAATTTATAATTTTGAAGTCTACGACAAAAATATTTTTTCGAGAATTCAATAAGCTCACTTTTTACCCTTGTTTCTAAATTTTTGTATAAATAAAATAAAAAATTAATATTAGAATCATTTTTTAAACTATTTTTCAATTTTTAAAACGGTTTTTTATTATCTTGGTTATTCACCAAAATATTATTTCTCTAATCTGCGAACTTTTATGTGATAAAAAGTATAGATAGATGCATTTAAATATCTTAATATTTGCCGAAAAAAAATTTAAATGTTTAAAAAACATCACAAATATCGAACATCATTATTCGAAAAAATATAGGTGGCCTTGTAAACTTTATGCAGTCAAATCCCTAAAATCTAAATTCATGTAATAATAGTATAGGAAACTGCAATAAAGGTATTAAAATGTTTTTTGGTGTTTTTTACAAAATATACTATATATTCTTATTTTTTGATTAAAGAATAGATCAATATCATACCATGCAGAACATATGTATTCAACTTATTTTGCTGTTTTATGCACTTAAAACCTCATTACCAATTCTCTAGTAACAAAAAAGAGTAAAATTTTGGCTGAAATAAATTCATAAATAGATAAAGAATAATCAGGATATATTTTTTAGCGATAACAAGATCGACATTCAAAAAAAATAAATCCTCTTTTTTATAATTTATATTGTCTCATAAAATATGATAAATTGCATAATTATAAATTTCGAAATAAAGATCTATTGTTCCCGATATTTAGTTCTTATAAAGAGGCTGTTTAAGTGCAAATTTATATGCAACAATATCATTAAAGTCACTTTTTATATATTACTTGCGTTATAGAAATTTGAAAATCATTTTTAATATTTTATATTCTTCATACGTAACTTTTTTCTGCTGAAAGCAATTTTTTTCTCCATTTGCAGAATAGAAATTTATCTGTATAATTTTTGTAAAAAAATTCTGAATGACCATAATAGATAAAGTTATTAAAACAAAATTTTCAATTGAACATTACATTTATCAATAAAATCTTCTTTGTTACTATAACTTGACAAAAATATAATAGTCTCTATTTGTAAAATAAAAAAATTAAGACATAAAACGGTATCTTTTGCTTCAATACAGTTTTCTTAGAGTTACGAAATCTTTTCCTGATTTTTTAGTCTATATATAATGTTGAAAGTTGTTCTACACGTTACAAAGGATTAGATTTAATATATTGTGTTTTTCGTATCTAAAAATAATTATTTACAAAGAAACTTATATTATTATGATCAGAAATAAGATCATTTCAGCAATAAAAAAAACAAAAAAGCAATTTATATCAACAGTTTATACAGACTTATTTTAATCATATTGGCTTTTTTAAGGATCTGAATTTGAAACTGTGTATATATTATAATAACCAAAAACATAAAAACTCATATCTTATTGTAATAATATTATAATATTCGGGTTTTTGTAATCAGATAGAAAAGAAATATAATATTTGCAATAAAAACTATGAGGATTTGTGAGATTTGCGATTATAATTTATAGCCTTTGGCCTTTTTAAACTTTTAAAAACATGAAATAAATGTGATTGGATGTAATATATTTGATATACTTTCTATCTTGAATGAATTTTGTTATTTTTTTTAAAACTCAGCGAACAGGCAAGTTTTGTTTTTTTAAATTCAAAGCTTATTTTTACTATAATTGCATCTAATGACTTGTAATCCAGTTACCCATTTAAATCAAAAAAATACACCTATTTCCAGATATATCATGATAATGGGCCGAAAATTATGAAAAATATACACCGTGTCTTCACTATCAGAATCTGCAAAATAAAGACACATATGATATATATACATTTAACTTTTATAGACTGATGAGGGAATTTTATATAGTTTTACAGTGAATCTTTTCTATATAAATACAATAAATATTTTTTGTAATTGAAAATATTCTAATATCAACTCCATATTTTCTTATTCAAATTCATGATATTCTAGACCTGCTATATTACAATTTCTTATGTAATGTAATGATCAATCATGTTGATTATATTAATTCGTTCCAGAACTTTTTTCTGAATAAATTTATTCTCATAAAGATGTGCAGCTTTTAATATAATCGCCTTTCTTTATTTAGAAATAAATATAATAGATACAATATAATGTGTTTCTGTATATTCTAGTGTAAATTCGTTTTTAGCATTATAATAAAACTTTTTGTGCCTAAAATCCGAAAAAAAGCATAAAATACAATTTATGCAATTTATCGTGTTAATTTTATCGATATTCAGTTCTTCGCTTAATATAAAAATATATTGCATGAGTAATTCTGAAGAAACCGATTTGCTACAATAGAATACTTGATATGACGAAAATTACAGAACAGTATAAGTAATAAAAATTCAAAATTAATACGTTCTAAATCTGATATAATTTCTCAATAAACATGCCATTTTTTTGTTTTTATATGGGGTTGTTAATAATTAATGATTTTTATTCAAAAAATGAAATAAAAATCAAATTTAATATTAAAAAAGGCAAATATAATATAAAAAACGCATATACAGTGTGTAATTTTGTATATGCTCACGCTTTTTATATAAAAAAGCTGCTATGCTGAATATTAATAAAAATTTGTATTAAGTTAAAAGTATACAAAAAGAACCTAAATATATACAAATGTAAAATAAATTAAAATGAAATATTATTTAAATATATAAGATTTGGGTAATTTTTTTCAGACGAATATTTATCTATAATATAACAAATAAAAAAAAACTTAATACCATGTCATATAAAACAAGTATTCGAAATAGAAATAATATTGTAGTATTTTAATATCGTTTAAAACACAAGTGATTACTGATTAAAATCTATTCAAGACGGATGAAACATCAGAATGCATTTAATACTATCAAAAGCTCAATTTTGATTTTTCTCTGAACTTATTTAACATATGATAATATGTTAAAACTAAAAAAAAATCTTTTAATTATATAAAACTAGTGTCAAATAAAATCAATTGCATCAAATTACATTATTCTTTGTACTATATTTCTTTTAATCAATTTGAAATATTTTTAAACTTAATTACATGATCTATAGGTCAAAACAATGTAGAAATACACAAATTTCGATTTAAAAAAATACTTCTAAAGACCACATTTGACACACATAAACTACTAGGTGTTGTATTAGAATTGTTGGCAGCATAATATCTATTGGATATTTTCTGTTTTGTTTGAGAAAATTAAATTTTGGATGAAAGTTCTTATAGATAAGTAATGAACAGTTTTTTGCTATATATTTATCTACACAGCTACGGATTAATGCAGTTTTTAGCTATGATGTCAATAAAAATTTATTCTAGGCATATGATATTAGGTGATTTTTAAACATATTTTGGTTTTATTATAATTTTATTTTGCTTATTTGTGTTTCTCATACTATTTGACAATTTTATATCATTATCATATTAGTTACGTATATAATCTTCTTTAAAAGCATCAATTTCAATAGAAAACTATTATTACCGGTAATGTCTAAAAAAATAAAGTTTTGTATTTACATAAATATTTAAAAATAGTTTTGTATGATTTTGTTTTTTTCATCCACAAAATAAAATTTTTCAGTAAATATATTTTGAGAAGGGTGTCGCTTATTGTTGCTAGAATTAGGTTTTCCGATGATAATTATTATTTTTTAAAAATCTTTTGTGACATCTTTAGGTAAAAGAGCATAAATATCCTTGTTTAAAGAATTGAATCGCTATGTTTTACTTATAATCGATGTATAAATACTTTATGGCATAAAGGGTTTAAAAAACGATTTAATCTCCTGGTCGTGTTTACCCAGAATAATTTATGGATTCTGTGATAAAGTATAATTTCTTCAATGAAATATCAGGGTTTTAAGCAGTAAGTATAATAAATGCGAATCTATAAATTATTATGACAAAAACCACAAACATACGTGGTACTCAAGGTTTTCAAGCCTGTAATATTTTATAACTCTATATGATCAGAGCATTATTTAGAATTTTTGTTTTCCAGCAATTTATATTGTTTATATGCGATAAAAAGATAATAAAGAAAAAATAAGGATAGTATCAATAACAAATGAATATGCATATTAGTGACAAGGATCTCAGGAACCTCGCGAAAAATGGTATATTTAGCATTACATTTTTATTTGTAAATTTAATTTTTTTTGAAATATTCGGACATAAATGATTGTAAATGAATTTTTATTTATGTATATCTATATTTTTAGCTAATTAATATTGTTCGGCGAAACTTTAGTTTTCACTGAAGTACTGCTTAACTGGTACATCTTACTATCACATTATCTTCACGGTATTTTAATGCATCTGCTTATCTCATATTTATTATTTAAAGTGTCTTCCTAAAACTTATTTCTCGGGAATATGCTAATTATTCTGTAGTAATCCTAACTTTGCAAGAGTAAGGATTAAGAGTAAAATTAAAGTCAACTTTACTGCACCTATTATTTAAACATTTGCTTGTCTATATCTTCTTTTTACGAAATTCGCTATTTACCATATAAAACTTTTAATTTCTAGAGCACCTCCGTATATGGTCCTATAGTGATACTGTCACCATTTTGATTTCCTTATATTAGATCTATTTACTAGGCTATGTTTTTTAGAAGGTTATATATTTCTATCTAATTTTCCTCGTTGGTTAATTATGGTACCATCACCCTTTACACTTACTCGTAGCCTTGCTAAACGTAGTAGACTTCATTCAATGTAATTCCTAGCTTTCGGCGTCTTAAACATCGCACTTCTAAATATTATCCACCTTTGAAGTCGTTTTAAAGGTATAACTCGAGTTCTGACAGACCGCACCCTTGCTGGCATTTATTGTTTTGAGTAAATTTATATTATACTGGAGTTGTTGCTTTAACACTTAGGCTATTTATATAAGTGTTTCTACAACAACTGCGTCAACGCATCTTCATTTTTGGGTATATATCGATCCAAAAATTACTATACCATATATTCTTACTGTTTATTTAGCAAAAGGCTGCAAATATTTTGGGGTACTCATATGAGAAAGGGACAAAAAAAAGATTTTGTAATTTTTCAATAAATTTTAGATTATTATAATTCGATCATGGTAGTTTGAAATAGCATTAATCATCCTTTTGTGTATTTAATATATAAAATATTTTGTAAATGTGTAAGAACATAATTAGTATTTGATTTAGATATTAGTGATCTGATTCTAAAGCTGATTTTATATAAACACAAGGTTTATTTTTCTCGTACAACTTCGAAGAGTTGTCTTTACATATACTTACACAAATGAATTGTTTTAATAATGAAAATATTTGATAAAATGGGAATGCAGTTATTTGATATAATATAGAAGTTATGCAAATTTACTGATTTTCATAATCATAAATATCACTGTGAGTAATCTATCTCTTATTTACTATGTTTTAAGCGATAGAATATTTTAATCTTATTTTTAGGCTAATATTATGTCTAAAGCATGTAATTGTGACGCAAGTTTGAGATCATTTAGTTTAGTTAAATAATTATAAAACACGGATTCATATAAATGTATATGGTGTTATAAGATAAATTACTATTATTACATTTGGTTTTTTATTGCTTTGTTTCAAAATTAAGAAAAAATTTACCACATTACGAATGGAAAAATTTTACTGTATTTTATAAAAATATTTAGCCCCTTATTTTTTTAATGGAAGTTTTCGATGTGATATTTACTATTCAGTATTTTCAATGAATATAATTTTGTTACGATGATTTCTCAAATGTGTAGTTAATGGAATGCAGCTTAATTGTTTATTAGAAAAATCCCAATTGTTATGATGATCTAACGTAGATTTCTAAAGTCGTGTAAGAGACTTCAAATTTAAATTATGAATATAAAAACTTATTATAAACGCCCATCACCTATGGATATAGAATATGAGTCAGATTCTAGTAATAATAATTTAATCATGAATTAAAATGTGAATTATGATCTTGAACTGGCTTTAGCAGTTTCTCGCTCTTTAACTAAAGATGATGTCATACTTAGTCCACAGGAGGTTCACAAGTTGGTCATACAGAAAATGAAGATATTTGAGAGGAGTGTAATAAAATGGAAGAACCGGAATAGCATTTTATATATGAGAATTGGGTGTCAAAAGAGTTTACAATTATACTTCGTTGGATATTTGATCGACAATATACATTCTACTAAAAAATTACGCATAAACTAAAATTTGATATTAGCAGTAAATCAATGAACATTTTTTTTGTAATAAAATATGTACACCTTGATTATATATAAATAAATAGAGATTCAAATTTATATTTAAATATATAATGCCAAATATATAACTTTATCTATAAAAATTACAATAAATAAAAGAAAAACATATTCTTTCTTTCATTCATATATTTTTACATTATTGTAAAAAAAAATCATAATCAATATCATTATTATATAATTTACTGTTTATATAATAGATTTACATGTTTTTTTTGTTCATACTTTATACCCTTTTTTTATTGTAAATTGAACATTCTACAGCCCATTTATCAAAGCTGAAATTCATGACATGTGTGACGGACTTATTATATTATTGATAAAGGCTTCGCAGATGATAAGTTTTTAACTTTTATGCCTCCCAGGTAGCCTTAGACATAAAAGGCGATTAAAAATTAAAATAAATCATTATTTTTATAACTTCATTTTAATCTTTACATAATGAGAAATAATCCATTGATATTTTCAAACTTTATTTATTATTCTATGAAAAAATAATTTTTCTTGATTATGACCGGGTGGTTTTTATAATATAATTAAAAAATTATTTAAAAACAGTGAAATTATAATAATATAGCATTAAAATATACATTAGGATATTTATACTAATCTGATATGGCTTAATTTATAAATATGAAAGATTAAAATTTTCTGCTATATCCATAAAAATAAACATGGTACGCTGTCTATATGTTTATTGATTTAATAATTTATTTTGAGCTTTTTTTACTTTATTCAGTAAAACTATTGATTTATATATAATTACAGAAATAGCTATATACTTCCCAGTGGCTCATCATCGTTACAATCACCCCCAATGTATATTATACCAAGGCTTATTGATTCAAGCCTTGCATTCAATTTTATCTTATTGTGACCTTTCATTCATTCCTAGATTCTCTTTATACGACCTATGGCATATTACAGCCAAAAAAACATTATTTTATGGTGTTTCGTACTATCATATGGCTTCGGCATCGAGTATAAACATTACAAAATATTTTTATTGGGATAGTAACTTTCGTGAATCTTTTATGATTCGTTTTAAAATTTTTTTATTATATATTTGTTTATATACATCCAGGATAAGTATCTATAAAACATAATTTTAAGAAACAAGATATTCTTATCCTTATTTTATAGGCAGTCGACTAAAAAGTTCTATATATTTTTCTACTTTAAAATTGAATTTCCAAATCTACGTGAAAATTTTCGTAGATACACTAAAAAAAATTAAATGTACACTATAAATTACAAGTTGAAAGTATAGCACAAGTACCAATGTCTATTAATAGATTTAACCTGTAGAGACAGAATGAATTATTAATAGTAGAATTAATTGCTACTCTTGAATAATAATATTTTATAAATCAATATACATTTAGTGGTTTTAGATGTATGATACGTAAGGTGTGGGGATTTTTAAGACCTATAAACGTTTTTTATATTTTTAACCATTATAAATCAAAAAATCAATCGAAATAATTAAAAAATTTGAATTGATCTTGGTTATCAATTAAAAAAAAATTAAGGGTAGCTTCTCAACCATGCAGCAACAAGATGTCTACTTCTAATGTTTTTTTTGGATTATTTATATGAAGACATTACACGTGAATGGCTTCTTGAAAGGGAAATACGGTTATTACCTTTATTTAGATGGTATGGATTTTCCGTTATAAAATGTTAAATCTTCATCTAAAACTTAAAATGACAGTTTCGTTTTTGTTAAGTGATTTCAAAGCATTTGTATTTAATAAATATAGTACTCCCAACCAATTTTATTTTTAGTAGAGCATTGTTTCTGATTTTATTAGATTTAAGCGGCATATATTTTAAATTCAAAATTTCTATTGTTCTATTATCATAATATGTAAATAACGATAAATTATATGATTCAATTCATGTAATTTCTATTAGGCGAATACTTGACTGTTAATGATTTGAAAAAATATATATATACTAAATAAAAAGGCTATTCATAAAAGATTTTTTACTCCTATATTTTAATCATATTATATGATTTCAACTATATTTCCTAATATTATATAAATAAGTAATCATTATTTACATCGTAAGGTGGAATAATAGTTCCTTTTAGTATTTTTACTATTGTTTTTTTAAAACATATTAAATATTATCATTATTATGTTTGAATGCATCAATGTATCTTTAAATTGTACAAATATAATATTAATACCTTGAAAGTTTTTATTTCTTTTTTTAAAGATGAATACATAATATTACCCATGGTTCTTATGATTAACTTAATGCTTTATATGATTCGTTATGTATCATAAAAACAGAAGAATGATTTCCTGAAATTTTCTTAGAACTAATTTTCAAATAATATTATATAATTTTGTATTGGTTTCTTGTGATTAAATTTAATATGTCAGTGTTAAATATAAATTATTTGCCAACTCTTAATAATGATACTTTTGAAAATAATTAAAATGAACGTGGGTTATCCGTAATCTATATTTATGAATGCATTTTATATGGAAATAAAACACATAACCTGTTTACCAGCTCGTTTAATCTCTAAAATATTAAGCCAAATTCTTTCAATATTCAAATCGAGCCTTTGTATTTTTTTGTCCCCTTATCCAAAATGTCAAATAATTTTGATAAACAACGCCGAGTATTTAGAAAACACATTTACCGAGGAATTGATCTTGATGAACTTTAAAAAATAACAATAATTAAATTTGCAGACCTTTTTTCGTCAAAAAAGACGACGAGATATTAAACGTGATCTTTCACCAAGAGAAGTTACATTAATAAAGAAATGCTTACTGAGTAAACAAGCATGTTTGAATCCAGAAGATAAACCAAGAATTGTTAAGACACAAGCACGTTCTATGATAATTTTTCATTATATGGTTGGTAATCTTATTTGCGTTTATAATGGAAAGGTATTTGCTCCGCTTGAAATTAAGCCAGAAATGATTAGTTATAAGTTTAGTGAATTCGTGGCTACTAAAAATACTGGTGGGCATGGAAAGCCTGGTATTGGAGCTACTAGCAGTTCTAAGTTTACTCCGTTGAAATAAACCTATTTAAATATAATATTAGAATATTAAATCCAATCAAATGTGCTCCTAATTAAGTCTGAGTATCCATATAATTTAAATAAATAAATAATTTCAGGTCAAACATTTAATATATTGATAGCAGCAAATTTTTTTATTTAATAAGGCCGGTAAATATTCCTATTACAAGCTAAATATATTAAAATTTGATATCGAATCAGTATAAGCTAAATTTATAATTTGTATTCTATATAATAATACGTATAATTAACAACATTCTGAATATATAATCTATGGAAACTGAAAAGGTTTTTATTTGTTTTGTGTCAATTTTGCTAAATTTTAATATTAAACATTTTTTTGTTCTAAATTTTATTGCACGTAGCTTAATATAATACAATAAACTTTCGTGTTATCTATAATAATTTAGACATTTAAATGTTTTTTACATTGTTCGAAGTAATCATCTAGATTTTTTTTATTGAAAGTATAAAACTAAATTTAATGTGTAGTTCAAATAAAAACATAAATAAACGGCATTTCTCACTTGTTTTTTTATTAATCATACTTATATAATCGATTGTTCATATTTTTAAATTTTAGTTTCATGAACAAATTTATCTTATTCTAGCCTGCAATCAATAAACTAGTTTATAGGCTAATCAGATATAAATTTTGGTACAAATTTACTAAACTTTTATATTTCATTATCATAAGTTACTGCTATTTAGAATTTATTTATGATATCATTATCATACAATATATATTTTTCTCGATTTCAAGCAGTAAAAAATCAATTCATTATATGCATAATATCAGTGTAAAAGTATAATTAAAAATATGATGAGCTTTGATTTTTATAATTTTGCAAATTTCACTTTAGAAAAAACCATAATAAAAACTACAATACTCGATATATAAAATGTGTTCATTGGAGGAAATATTAATTATATAGAAAAATATTATCAGAGGCGGATTTGTTAATTCAAAAAAAAAATTTAATTCGAACGGTCAATTTAGTTTTGCAAAAATAGTTATAAGTACGATATTAAATTTGCATCAGATGACATCTTTTAACCATCGGGTATTTTATTATGAAATATGATAAAGTAATATTATATTTTACTGCCCCTTTTTTAATCATGATTTCAATTGAGTCTTTCATTATCGTGCATCGGATTTAAATTCTACATCAAATTTGTTTTTGCTTATTTTAAGTAAATTGTTTCAGTAGCTTTCCCAAACTATGTTATTATTAATTAACTTTCATGTTGGATAAATATGCATTAATCAAATTGTTATTTATTTATGGGTTAAGTTTCTTTTTATCGATTTTATCTATTTAGACGTGTTCAGCGTGTTGGGAATATTGCACAACTCCTTGATGCATCTTTCGACACCTTCCTCTGATCTATCTTCATCAACTGCTCTTCTTCTCTCAAATGAGATGAGTTCAAGTGTCTTGCGGAGTGTGAGAGCTTGCATGTATGCTTCTACTTCGTCCGGTATTTTTAACTCCTTAACATATTTTTTATGATATTTTGTGACCACCCCATCCCAAGTCATCACATATAGTATTATTCTTGTTTTGCATTTGTAAATTAAACCAAGTTCATTTGCCAAGATGTCATATTTCCTATATTTTTCATTCTCAACTTCAGTCAAGTTATCAAGGCTCGTTATACCTATTTCAATCAGCGTAATCATATTTTCTTTTTTATCGTATAGAAATATATCAGGTCTATTTTGTTTAAGTAAAATATCTGTTTTTATTCGAGTATCAACTTTTATTTCAGCATTTTCGTTTTTGCAGATCTCTTGTACTGAGTGAGTTCTGATCTTTTTGGTTTTCTTGAAGTTGTATCGTCTTGATAGGAGGAAATGAAGACATCTTACTATTTCGTTATGTCTTCGCGTGTAATCACGCCCTAATATTTTCTTGCATCTTGTTGCAAGGTGATCAATTGTTTTCATAGCTTCATTACAGTGTGGGCATTTTCTCCTCTCGCCAAAAAACACATTTCTGTCTTGAATAAAAATATGCATTAATAACTATTCATTTGATAAAAAGCTTTACTGATCAAGCATAATATTTTTTTCTACATGTTTATTATGATAAAAAGTAAAATATAATTCATTTTTCTGATTTGAAATATGATTTAATATTTCAGATAATAATTTATTATGGGATATTGATAAAACATCGTTTTGCCGGCAAAATCGCTCGGAAAAATGTATGTATATAACTCTGTTAGCCTTAAATAAAATCTAAATAAAAAGTAGTTTTTAATAATTTTATTTGAAAATCCATTTTATTAAAACATACAAAAGCATGATTAGAAATTAATGTATTTTTGCATTTTGTAATCTTAAGTGACAAAATATCCTTGCCATGTTTATTTTTAATTTTGGTTGAACAAGGTGACGATATATTATTTGTTTTAAAATAAAATATATACCTTGTTATTTTTATAACCAAAAGGATATTTTTGAATATTTCTGTGTTTTTATTTCATCTATATAGTTTATAATTATCTCTAGTGTAAATTTTCATTTGGCTTTCAAAAAAATTACTTATAGCTTTCTATATAAATTAAATTAGAATGTGAAGTTGATAAATATTTTACGTCACAGAATTATAAAAAAAATACATAAAAAAGACATAAATAAAATCTATCTTTTTTATAAACAAATAAAAAAGAAACCTTTTTGAATTTTCGAATACCAAAAAATTATATTTTTATCATGTCAAATCTTATTTATATGATCAGTGCCTGACAATATATATTTATTGAAAAGGTTATAAGTTATACCAAATTTTTAAATATCAGTAATTATTTGAAACAAAACCATTAATTAATATTTTTACTTCAGATAAAATCGAATATTCCTACAAAAAAATAATTTAAGTGGTATCAAAATCAGTGCAAAATTATTAAGTATCTCAAGCAGAATAAATTCAATTGAAACAGGGTGATTAAACGAAACTCTAAAAAAAACAAATTTTGATCAAATAAAATCTTTGATTTTGCAAATTTCATTTGAACTCATGTTCAATTTAATGAATGTGACAACAAAGGGATACTAGAAAAAAAATAGAAAATCCACATAATTGTGTAAATCTAGTAACTATAAAAAAATTAGTAAACGTTTGTTTTTTTGAAGACATTAAGATAATTTAAAACATGTGTAATAGTGTTAGTTAAATATACTCACGGCACTATGTGCCATAAATATATCTTTTTATATAATCTAACAGGAATTAGTAAACAAGCTTTTTAAGAATCATAGAGGACTTGTAGCTTGAGATCGAAAGAAGAAAGGTTTAAGAGCTGTTAACTGACTAAAGTTCCTCGGTTGTTTTTTTTACATTTTAATAACTGTCATGATTGCTTGTTAACTATATCAAATTTAACGAATGTTGTACTTAATTAGTTTATAAAAGATTAATTTCTAAATATTATTATATTAGAATAAATATTTTAACTTTTATGTATTTTTTTGGAACACGAGTTCATTACTTCCTAAGGCAAATGTTTGACTGATCTAACATTTCTTTATTAAATTAAATCCCAAAAATGGTATAGTCTAACAAATAATGTAATTAAGAAAATAGTAATTAAGCTGATCTATGAACATGTACTCATTTTTAACATCAAAAAAACATAAGAAAATGAACTTTTTTTTATAATATTTATCTATTGAATATACCATGATTGAAATATGAATAGATTTGTATTATTTAAGAAACACATAAGGTAGTTTAGTATTATAGTGCATATTGATTTGATTAACAGAGTAAAAAAAAAGCTATGATTGTTTACTTTAAGGTGATTTGACTAGTATTTCATCCGATATTTGGAAAAGAAAAATCTATTGACAGAAACACAAATTCCAAACATAATAAAGTTGTAAAGATGGATTAATTAAACCAGAAGTTTTATGGATAGATTTTAGCATTTAAATAGCGACTGTATAATATTTGATAAATATATTACGGGATAAGTTTTACCATGTACTTTTACCTTGATTTTTCTAAACTAATTGCAGTGGATTATTACGACAGCTGAATAAGCAATAATTTTTTATCTAATTAAAGGTTTTGATTTGCTTTACAAATTATATGCTTCATTGATTAATTTGAAGTACTTTATATCTTAAATCTTCATTAATCGTTAGAAATAACTTAAATGATTTTAAGAACGATTTATTAAACAAAACCTCTATTTATAAAAAATAATAATCAACATTTGTAGAGCTTATCTATATTGTGTCTTTCTATAGACTAATATATAATTTTTCAAGTATAGGTATGCTTTATGGTTAATCAAAAAGTCTTATCAAAAATCGTTTGGCTTAATATTTTTTTTGGTTTGTTGCCCTATTGTTTTATAAACCTTTTTATGTTTCCCTAAGTTTGTAACAAATATTATGTGTATTTATTATATTATTTTTATATTCGGCTAACAAATATTATTTATTTTATATGTTTTTTCGGCTCAATTTGGTATTTATATTTTGTAAATATGATATTCACATTAATAGGCTTAAAAAATATATAAAATTATTCTAGTTTTTCCATAAGCGATAAGATTTTTTTTATGCTGACATTAGATTTATCAAATGTTACACATAAAAAACCTTTGATATTATGCGAATATATAAGTGTAAGTATTATTTTTTTGCACATTATTATATAAGAAAACATTTTAAATGTTTAACGGAATATGACAGACACTAAATTGTCAATTTACTGTCATCTTGTATATGTAAAACAGCGAAATATATTAAAAAAATTATAAAATGGTTTTATTAGTAGTTGTTTGAATTTTAATATAAAATGTCATTTGAATATTAAAAATAAAGCCTAAGCCTTAACAAAAATATTATTGTAAATTAATTTAAAGTAAATACGTTTTTTTATGTATATACTAGTGTATAAATATTTGCAAATAATTTATTTGATTCTGTAAGAACTACCGTTTTTTATTTACAGAAAAGTAATAAGGAGAATTTAATCATAAATAATTAAATCAGAAAGTATTTTACTAAAATAAATTTCACTTAAATGTTAATTCCTTTCGAATTTTTATTTATGTAATTTGATTTTAAACACTTAAACTACTTTAGCAAAAAAATATTTTCCTATAATTGAAATTGTCGAAATAATTATTCGAATTGCAGATAATAAGAATATATCTTCAAGAAATATTTATTACTTTCGATTTTATTGGTAGTGCACAGCATTTAATTAAAAAAATAACAAAAAATAACACAGGATGTTTTTAATTGGAGTTTAGCAAACATAAAAAATGTATAAATATAATTTCATTATTTTTTGTAATATCAGAAAACAACAAATTTCATCTAAATTCATTATCCAATGTTATGAATACATAAATACATAACCTACAGTTTTAATTTGTCAATACCCTAAAATTCCAGCATCATATCGGATTATTAAAAGAGTTTTGAAAAAGGTATTTCAAATCAAAAATAAGAGAATATTATTCTATATTGTTTTTAGGAAAATTGAAAATCCAAATACGTGGCTTATATTTTTGCTGAACAACTTTTGTATTCTAGGGCTTGATAAATATTTCGAAGGATCATTCTATATTAAATAACATGATAAACCTTCCTTTAAAATTTTTCTAGTTAAAATTAGCCATACATATGAAATTTTTGTTGATTTAAATACCTAGTATATTTTTTAAGCTTATCCAATGCATATATTATCTACTAATGTATATGTTGTTAAAATGAAACGAATCTGTGGTCAGTAACATATAATTTTTATTATATAATCAAAGTGAATTATAAATATTCGAAATATTTAAAGCACCGAATCATTCCGAGGATTAGTGGATGACTAAATAGGCCTCCTTGTTATATTAAAATAAATATTTTCGTGCTATAGTCATATTATTCCTTACATCTTCGATTATCAACGAAAAAATCTTGTGCTTAAATTTATAATTCTCTTAAGAAGTGGTTTTGTATGGTTAAGATATTAATTTGATCCCAATGTAATATTTTCTTATTAAAACAGTTTTCAATATAAGTTATAGACAATTAAAATACAGTAAATATGCATATGAAACATTCTTCCCAACATTTGTTTAAAGTTTACAATATAGACCATGGTCAAAATGCAAGAATAGTAAACATAAATTTTGTATCAAATGTTATATATGTTATTTCTCCTACCCCTCAATTAAATAAACAATCACATCAAATGTAATTCTATCAAAATTTAGAACGATTTAAATGGGGCCCCATTAATTGTTTTAAGAAATATAATTAGAATTCAAATTTTTATAGGAAACAATGTAGACTGTTCATAGCTTCAACTTTTTTTCAAGTATAAATCGCAATTAATGCTATTTTTAGTCACTTTTGAAAAGCCTTATAATTTTTTTTTATCGGCGAAATTTTGTAGATAAATTTATATGCATTTAGATATGAGACAAAGCGTATTTAGGCAAAAAAAATCCTTTGAAATTTTATAGGCTAAATTTACGGTGATTTATAATAAGATGGTAGGAATTATTGTTTTAGTAATATTATATTGTGTATTATAATACAGCGATTTATGCGGTAAACTATTTAGATGATCTATTTCGTTTAAATTTTACCATGAATTTATTTCTTTGATAAAAAAACGTTAACTAATTTGGTTTAAACTAAACAAAATTCAAATAATTTTCTCTTATTTCCTCGTTTAAAATTTACATCATTTTGTATTTTAAATATTTTCATCCTCCTAAATGAAGCTCATAAATAAAGTGTCTACACAAGTCAAAAGGCATAGAAAAGCTCATTATGATACCTCTCAAAAGAACAGAAGCACACATATGTCATCAATGCAGTCAAAATATCTTAGTCAAGAATACATGTTCTGATCTTTTGTTTTTTTGCTCGGATGGCTCTGTTTGTGCCATAACTGGGAAATCTAGGGACGCAGATGCAATTTGACAAGTGTTTCGCGCAGAAATTATGCTTTATGTTGAAATTTTTGAAAAGCTTATCAGTACATAAATAATTGCTGATGCCATTCCTGCGATTAATCTTTGCATTACGGCTTTTAATTTAGAACATGGATCTCGAGTATGAGCTATTAACAAAACAAGCGTTCTCATAATCTTTAATAAGATGTATTGATTAGAAGATACAGCGAGGCAGAAGGTATTAAAACTTAATAAATAATATTATACAATATTAATTCATTTTTATAATAAAATATAATGTTCTATTCATTGAAAATATACCATATTCCATTAATTAGTGTAGAGTGGTGCAAATTGAATTTAATTATTTAATGAATACACAATAAAAGCATCAGCATAAAAAACACCGAACATTTAACGCACATTAAAAACGCATTCTCTGGGATATATTTAGAAATTTGCTTGAATGAGGCCCAAATTCATGTTAAACTTGTTTAAATAAATTCAAATCAATCTTAATTTATAAGAAAATTGACTATTTTCTGTACATAGATGATAGGTGTTGAATTTCGTTGGAAAAATAAAGTTGCGTCAATCGCATCAAAAATAGTATTGAGGAAGCCCTTACTTCATAATTCTTTATAAAAGAACACAATTATAGATTCTAAAATACGGATTAGAATTAAGTAACAATCTTATTACTCAATCAAAAAACCGAAAAGACCACCATTAATATTATAAAAATCAATGATGTATATTATTTAGACCTCAAAATATGCAATATATCTAATAGTCACTAAACTATACGAAGCACACAATAAATTAATATGCTTATCATTACATCTATTTTTGCTTAGGGCCAATCAAATTTAAAAAAAGGATAAAAAATGCGTAAAAAGTCATATGGGGATCTAAATCGGTAGTTTAGATTTATATGGTGCTTACCAATTTTTCTAAATTCGACTTTAACAGTAATCTCATCAATTTACAAGGTTTATTTTATTTTTATTTCACTATGTTTTATAATTTATCTTATTTCTGCATTTTCTGCAATTAATTTTGACAAAAACTTACAGAATTGATCTATTTTTTTTGTAAATAAATTTTCGCGTTACTCTTTATATTTGTCACGAAAATCTTTGATTCCATCTTAGAAAATATTTACCAAATTTTTTTAAATCTATTATTTTTCACTATCTCTGTGAATTTGTTTTTTTAAGGCAAATATAAATTTAAGTGTCTCTATCGAATGTATGTTGTTTTAATTACAAGCAGCTATTCTTAGAAAAACCATTTTAATTTATATTTTACTACATAAATGCACTTGTATTTTTTTGCTGATATTGAATTTTTATCTTTGTATATACAATATTAAATGTTTCTGTTCACATTTATGCTTTGTTTTGGCCATATTTTATATTAGATTTTTGAAATAATGATTAAATGACAGAAGATGTTTGTATGCGCTGTTTTCTAGATTATATTGGGACAAAAACATACTTAAAATATAAAAAATTGATAAATTAAAGAGTGTATGAAAAGGATAATATATTTTGGTTTTATTTTTTTATTTTTATGAAAAAATAAATAGATAACATGACAATTGTTAAAGTACAACCCACTATGCCTATTATAATACCAACATGCAATCCTTTTTTCTGCGCAATCTGTTGCGTGTCGTTTATCACTTCATCTGGCGCTCCCTGCTTTGCTTTTTAAACTTTTATAAGGCACTTTCTGCTATTTTCTTTTTTGAACACCTTTTAGTAACATCGTTTCTGTATCACTCTCCTGTTTTTCTACATATTTCTTTTGTGTACGTTTCTTGGCATCGAAGTGCCCACGTTTATGATGCTCACCACTTGAAAAATCTTGTTCATTCTGAACGGCCGAAGTCGGACACTTCCTGTTCTTCACATGCTGCATATTATTATAGTTTTGTTTATTATCATTTTGTTTATCGAATTCTTCTCTCAATAAATCATAGACACCTGGTAACTCTTTTTTATCGAATTTATGCCCGATACATCCAGCGGGGCAAGTGGGTAATAGATCTTTTTTAATAAAATACTTTGAATAATAACAGTCTTCATCCGAATCAATATATAATGAAAATTTTTCATTATAGCAATAAAATTCCTGCTCATTGGTATTATTCTTAAAGTATGGATGATCATAAGCTTTGGAGTAATAAAAGAAATTTATTTCTTTTTCAGTATCACATAATTTCTTACCACAATAAAATGTGCACAACAAAATGAACTCTGTAACCTCAATAGCTGTTATATCTATATATTTTTTGTAACGTATTTCATTTTTCGTGATTTCAAATATAAAATTATCATCTTTACTAAATAAAATTTTATATTTTATTTTTTTTTTTAGATCAATAAAAAATAAACCGAAATTTATGTAAACAACTACCCCAACACATACATCATCTTTAAAATCTAGCCCTGCTTTTAAACAAAAATTCGGTCCGAAATCCTTATCACCAAATTGCACTATAAAATTAGAATCTAATCTTTGCCCTAAGATACTGTCTTTATAAGAGTAAAAAACTTCATTACAATATTGGACCCAATTTTTTTGTACTTCAAAGTATTTTTTTACCACGTTTATGCGCTTAGCCTTAAGATGTATATTTTTTTCATCCGGATTTGTAATTGAGCTATGTATTATTTCGTCGATTGTCTGCAACATGTCTTTTGGAACACTTATCCTTTGAGAAACTCCCAGAGCCCGATTTTCTGCAATATGATACTGGTGTTTATTGTTTTTACGCAAAAGAGACAAGAAATTATATGAATTTACATGTCTCAGTCCGATGAAGCTTATTTTTAGTCTACCATAAGAAAATCTATTGGCTTCGTCCGTTTTAATTTCTATTTCAGACACATCTTCTTTTATCATTCCACCTTTGAAGGTGTTCTGTTGCTTTTCCGACTTTTTTATCCCACCATATGTTCCTTTTGGATCATTAGACTGTGATATAACTATTTTAATATTATATAATAATAACAATACAACGGCGATCGGTGTAATCGTAAATATTCTTAACAACATAATCTCAATAATCTTCATTGACTTCTTGGTTTTTTGGTGGGTATATTTAAATTATAAAATACTTATCAACCCTTTAATTTTTTCTTTAAAAGGATATAATCATTTGGAGAACAGAATCTAAATAAATGATAAAATTATATATGTAAATTAATATGCTATTCATGATCTACAATTTTAATGGAAAGTTTTTACTGATAGATATTCTATTTTTTTAATGGTAGGCTTTTGATTTAATATTTTGATAAAATAATTGTTATAAGTCAACTGATATCATTCTTGTTTCTTAATTTATCTGCGTTGATAAAAATGTTATAGATAAAGAATTATCATGATTTATGCTAAGAAGTTCAAAAAAAAACTGTTCTTACCAGTATATTCAGAAAATGCCTCAATAGAAGCTTTAAAATATTGAATTTAACATATTCTAGAAATCGATACTTATTTATGGATTGCTAGTTTAATGTGTAATTTGCCAACAGATGTTATTTTCCATAATTAAAGCATTTAAATACACATTGAATTTTTCTTTTGTATAAATTTTGCGTGACACTTTTTATGTTAAATGATTTAAAAAAAAATGTATGCCGCGTTTAAGTAAAATATTTTATAACCCTTTGTTCTTCTCTGCAAAAGAATTTCTTGTAATATATATTTTTATATTCAGAATAATATTCAAATGCGTTCATTAAAATTTTCAATCTACCAATCGAAATTTGATTTGTAGAATAAAATATAATTTTTTGCATGAATAAATGAATATTCGTTTATGAACATGAATAAAGATATTTTGAATTTAAAACAAAAAACGGATATTGCATGCTAAATATGACCAAGCTCAATTTTTATATCACTGGAGCAATGATTTTCGAATTAAAATTCATCGTTTATGAAAATATTTAGTCTACTTTTTTAAAATCAGAATGACTTTCTAACATTAATATTTATAATTTGAGAGCATGTTTAACTTTTCATCTAACGTAATACATTATTTTACGCTACATTTGAATTTTTTTGTCTTCGAAATAACGTTTCAATTCTTAATCGTGGGCAGACTTTGGTGAATTATGTAAAACGAATGATGACTCGTTAATATTTAAAAAAAATAAAAATTCGCGTAAATTCTAGCACCAGATATTAATTAAACAATCCGAAAGAAAGCCTATTTAAGATCTATACCAGCCACATAAGGTAAATATAAATTGATAAAATAAGATAAATCATCCGAGAAACTTAAGCTTTTTTTATTGATTTAATGAACAAAATTATTAGCCTCTTATAAAAATTTCTTAAATATACATTATGATGAACGATAAAAATTATTTATTGAATTCTGTAGGAATCCAAGATAAAACGTTGTAAGTTATAAAAATCAAGTATCTTGTTTATAACTATATCTTTATTTTTGAATTACTTTTCTTATTCATGCAGTGCACCAGACATCATCTTTTACAAATAATATAAATATCCACAATACAATATATAAATAAATATTTAAAACAGTTTATAGCAAGCGAAAATATGCAAAAGATGTCGCATAAATGAGCTCCATTGTATATTAAAAATTATATTTACAAATAAAAAATATAAACAGGGTTTATTAATTGTATTATTAGTTAAAAGAAGGCGCACAAATATAACTCGACTCGAATAAAGCCAATTTCCTATGAAATATGAAAATAGGCGCTTTAAATGGATTTATATGTAATTAAAAAGGCGCTTATAATAAATTGCGTGCGTTTTTAAAAATTCTTGATTTTATGAGATTTTATTCGCAAATATTTTTATTTCTTTTTTATGTTTGTTCTCTGAAAGCAAACTATAGTGGAAATAAATATTTATTACGATAAAATTGCCATAAAGATTTTGTTTTTTTATAAAATATATTAAAAATATAATCGAAAAAAAACTATATTAAACATATTAAATCACAAAAATACACATAATAATAATATATAATTTAGATCAAAAATATATATCTTTATATAGTATGTAAAACATGACACATGAAAAAATATTAGTTTTCCTATTTGTTCATTTGACTGCAATTTTAGACAAATTTTAATGCAAAATAATATTATGACTCACACCAGAAGTTATAATACAAAATAATTTTGATTATTGTATTATTTGAACTATTATGCTGTTAAAGCTCCGGCGTAATAAATTACAAATTTTAAACATAGATTCTTATACATCTACATATAGGACAGTTCAGAATAAATATGATTGCTAAATATCATCATGTGTTATATGAAATCTCATATCATGGTTTATATGAATAAGATTATTTTCTCAATAACTATATAAATACCAAAATAATTTAAATAAGTGCAATTATTGTATTATATTCTATTTTGCATGATTTCGTTTATCATTTTATTTCGATTTCTGCACACAAAACAACTAATTATTATATTTCCACTATTAATGTAAGGTTTAACTAGTTTTTATTATAAATATATAAGTTTTCATATACAATCCTGCCTACAAAGCACATCTTTTTACTCAACAAAACCATAAAAAATAGGATATCTGAAAGTAAGGAGTCTTTATAATCCAATATTTCAATATAAGATCCTTTATGGTTCAGTATTATATAAATGCAAATATTTAAACACAAAAGGATCGTTTTATCATTTCTTATTTAATGATGTTTTAAATTGGCTCAATAGAGCGGGATTATTATTATAAAATTATATAAACACAAAAAATAAATGTTTCTAGATTATTCAAATTAAATTCCAATAATTTTAAATATGCTTGAAAGTCGATAATAGTGGGGTGGTATGGAAGAGTGGTTTACAAGTCAGACTCCAGTGTGAGGGGTCGCGGGTTCCACTTCCACCCACTTAACTAATTATCGAAACGAATTTACTCTAAAGAAAAATACCCAAGGGGGCGGCCAGTAAACAATAAAAGATAAACCATAAAGCATTGAAAAGCCAAGAGAAATAGGAGGTTTCTGTGTAAGCCGTTGAACTGTGCCTCAAGAATGAAAAAGATCCCACACCATTCAGCAACGATATAGGTACGTGTAGAGTGTGGTTGTAGCTTTAACTCTTAGCGATGAACTGTGTAAAGAATCACATCCCCTCCACATAATGACTGCCACCTATGAGAAAGGGCCCAATCCCCGGTGATTACGGGTGACAATGAGTGCTGGGGGAGTTCCACAGAGAGACGCATCAGTCAAGCAATAGTTATTATTAGTATAAAGCGAACTTCCTATAAGTAATAGAAGTAAAACATAAATAAAGAAAGTAAATTCGATTGGAATTTTAAAAAGTCGATAATAGAAATTATTAATTCAAGGTTGGTAGTTTTAATGTCTCCTCATCAACTAGTTTCTGCGCCTTCTGAAATATATAAAACATAAATACCAAATTTTTTTTGCTTGCACAACCCTTCAAGAACCAATCCAATTTGTTTTACATATATAATCAATAGTGTTCTTATATAAAAGTTTATTATTTTATTGTGTATCAAAATTCGATTCCCTGCTGTTCTATGCACCTAAGTGTCATGAATAGGCAATATGGTATCTAAAAATGTTATATGCGTAAAAAGTACTCAATCCAAAATAATTCTTTGGAAAAATCTAACTTATAATATTTGCTCTACTCATTATGTTCACACCCGAATTATTATCAAACTTCACGGTCGATTACACTGATGTACGCATGAATACCTATATCTGAAAAAATTGACTATATTAAATGCTTTGGCAAGATATATTTTCATTTTCGTCAAACAAACATGGTATTTAAAAAATACAAAATCGATACGACAAATCACTTTATTATTGTAAAAATTTGAATCTACAATGATATTTTCAATAAGGCTAATACTAATATTATAGATACGTTATAGACTTGGCGGCAGAAGAGAAGCAACTTATTGTGTGCTTAGAAAAACAAAGAGTATAATAATTTGTAAAAATCGATGCGGTCATATTATATCTAGTTAGTGAGTTGTAATCAGTTATATTCGAATAAAAAATGATATTAAATTTTAGTGCTTAAAACAATATAAATGGTCATGCCTATGCTGGTTTTTATATGTGTATTCAATTTTTAAAGATTATTATACATAATAGACAAAAATCAACCAAAAATCCACTGATCATCGTCTTTTAATATCTTACAAAATAGCTTAAAGCGTCTATTTACAACGCTTTGTTTCTAATCATCATACTTAGCATGAAAAATATAAATACCTTAATATAGCCTTTGTTATCTCTATTTTGATGGAATGGGGTTTTTATCTATTTTTGCACATACTAATAATTGCATAATATTAGTTAAAAATGATTTTAGGCTCAAAATATAGCATTGAAAAATACGTAATAATCACTAGAAACTTTAGAAGGACTTCATATGAATTTTTTTATATTTAAAATTTTTTTCAACACCTATCAAAAAAATATTAACGGTGTTGACAACAACAAATAAGCCACCGCTACGGCAAACATCCTCATGATGCCAATACTAACTTCAAATCTTTACTTGAGTATGATTTTCTTGGAATTGGTTTCTGGAGGTCATTCAAATGTAAATTTATATCATGAGGCTTTCTTTTTCTATGAGTCGGCCTAATATTGTTTTGCAGTATTCTTAGCAGCTAGACGAAATTTAATGCCATTTTTACCCAATAAAGCTCTTTAGTTACAATAAATTAACTTTAATATATTTCAATTCTTCAAGTTAGATTATGTATTGGAAAACTCCCAACCATCAACACATTGTCTGTCAGACTTGTAACATAGATATCAATCAAAAAGGTTTTTTATTACTTTAATTTCATATATAAAACCAAAAAAAACATAAAATATGAATATATATAACACTGGCTTTTCTTTCCCTGGCGTTTTTATATCTAAAATATATGTCATTAAAAACAAAATTATAACAGGTTATGAGAAAAAGATAAAAATCGTAATGAATTTTTCTTTAGAGACTAATTAATTTAAGTTTTAGAATATTTTTAAATAAAACGATAGATTAAAATTATCAATATTTTACTTCAAAATACAATAAGATGGTAATAAATTTTTATGCTCATTTTTAATCCATTTAATAGTAGCGAAATCTTTAAATAATTGCAAATAATAATAGGGCGCAATAGTACTTTCTGAGGGTCTATAGCGAGATATTACATTTACTTTAAGCTCAAATATTTTAATAAAAGTATAATTATATTCTTAGCTATAAATCTTGAAAAAATCAAAACCAATTATTATAATTTTATTGTAAAAAGGAATGCGTCTCATTAACTCAGATTTTATTGGGGCATAAATAAAAAAGTCATGGATCAAAATTTTATTAAATGAATAAAAAAAGGCCAAAAAATATCTTCCGTCGTTTAAAAAAAAGTAATTTTGCCACAAAGAGTATAAAAATATATTTGTGGGTGGATAGAATTTTTTTATCGAATTCCAGAATATTGGGGAATCACAGATAGAATTTAATAATCGAATCAAAACGGCTAGAAAAATGTTTTTTACAATATTTATGAGAAAATTTCAGATAGACAGTGTTAAAATATTATTTATAGGGATGAAAACTGGTTATATGCAGATGATTGCAGCACGTGAAAAATAAATAATTTGAAAAGGATAAAAATTAAGATTTATTAAGAATAAAATCATATATTTAACATTCTATTAATATGAACTCAGTATAAAAGGTGCATTTGTTATAAAGTTTCTGTAAAAAAAAATTGTGAAGCAATAAAATATATATACATAAGTATTTGGGTCTTTCCTGTTAGAATAAACACATGAAAATGATTTTAAAGGTACTTGAACAAATTTACGCATTTAATTTTCTCTCTCTAATATATCAGTCTGTTTTAAAAGTAAGTGGTCAAATGTAAAGTTATTTTATTTTTCATTATGCATGAATTTAATAACAAAACTAAAATATAACCAAATACGGTAATATATCAAATATATCCATGAAAAGTAATTTGTTTATCAGCTTCATTGTTTTTAAAAAAATTCTCGCGGGAAAAATGTGTATTTGCAAGTATCCGACAAAAATAGGCACATAAAAATCTAAAAAAGTAGGTTGGTGTCAAATTTTTATTCCTAATTAGTATTTTTTATGTGCTTAGAACATTCACAAAGTATTAAAAATTAAAACATGCAAAAACTAAAAGAATTTATAATGCATACAATATTTGAAAATAGAAAAGTAGGAATTGCCTTTTTCTTAACAACTAGTATTTTTTATATCATACTTGAAGGAATAATCTTGCACAAAAATTTTCATATACTTAGGAACACAGGGGTTTATCCCTATATTCAGCCTATTAGCTATTGTACTGCCTGGAATTTTATGTATACAGTTTTTGCAATATTTAGAGTAACTTTATTCGACGATATAGGCCAAGTTTTTATTTATTACATATTCTCATTTCAATATTTATTAAGAAAATTCTATCAAGTGAGTATATTTAGTCACTTTCCTCTCTCCGTTGTTCAATTTGTACTTTTTTTAATTCAGGCTACAATAATGACTTCAAGATGCTTTTTTTTCCACAAAGTCATAATGTTTAGGCGCCATAATGTTCTCGGGGCAAATCCAAAACAGATTAGAGCTTATACCGTACGAATAATTCAAAGGGCAATGGGGGAAGGTGTTGTGGTATATTTAACATTTACAACTATCATACTAATTGGTTCCGGAGAAGTTCCAACTTGCATTAAAAATATATCAATATCTATGTTGATCTCCATTTTTATAGTTGTATTTATAAGTAGAAAAGAGGATGATGAAAATAAATGTTATAAATATGGCGACATAGCTCAAATGTCGCTTCTCATTCTTCAAATATACATGAAACCCTGTATTCAACATATTTTTTTACAAGATTCTCAAATTCTTTTGCATCTGGTTTTAATTTTTTCAATTCCATTTTTTTATATTATAGTGCAATTGTTTGATTATTTTTTATTTGGAAGTGGTTTAAAACAATTTTTAAATCAAAGAAGTACCTTTATGGATCTTAATTTAGAATGCTCTGATGAGCTTTAGGATGATTTCCATACAGATTAAAAAAAATAAAAACCTTTGATTTACTTTAAAAAGCTGGTTTGTCATGTTCTCAATAGTATACATCATTCATAGATTTTTTAATGTTCTATAAATCTAATACTTTATATTATCTGTTTTATAAAATATAGCGCATATTTTGTTATAAGATTTTTTTAGGGTTAAAGCTTATATATTGACTTTTGTATCTGAGAAATAATTGTATTGCAGTTTTCTCTTATGTTCAGATTTTTGTGTTTATCTGTTTTGAATTCCTTAACACCCAATTATAATTTATTATCATGCATAAATTTTAAAAGAATATATTTTCCAGTAAAAAATGGTATATATGTTATAAGGGTCAAGATCAAAGTAAATTTGTTTTTTTATAAAAAATAAATTGTAAAGGAATAAAAAAACGATATTCATGTTTAAAAGGTACCAATCTATTTTTAGTTTATTTCTAACCTTTTTTTTGTGTTGTATAAGAATTTATTTTCATCTGCAAATTTTTTACATTTAAAGCTTCTAATCATGCTAGATCTGATTTTTTATTCGTGGCAAATTAGTTATATCATTATAAAAGAAATAAAACATTTAAAAGGTATAAATCAATTTTATAGATATGATAAATTATTAGATGTGGTTTGTATCTAAATCTTAAAATCAAAATCAAAAAAAAACAAAGAAAAAACCTTTGTGGAGGGTCGAAAACAAATTTTTAAAAAAAAAATTATTAATTTGTGACAATAAAATATATTATTTGTCCGAATCTCTTACATCTTTTATTAAAAAATGAGAGTATGCTAATGATGTAAAATTTCACAAAAATAAATCGTATAGAAATATAGAATCATATGTCAACAAATAAAAATTATCAATAAAAAGTAAATCATAAATAATAATATAGTATATTTATAGTAAAGTCATTGAAAACTATATTTTATTAAAATAGAAAAACTGTGTAAAAACATTATTACATATAGTTTTTGCAATCGCATTTTTTTTAGACAGGACTGCTTGATTTTGTGCATAATAGAAAAATTTATGATAATCGTATTTTTGCATGTTTTGAAATTAAAGAGCATCAACCGACACGCATAAATCTCAAAATTTAATTGTTCGCAGTGTTGAGATTATTTGTTTATAAATCTCGTAGAATGTAACATCAATTTTGAATTAGACTAAAAATTACAGTGTCATCATAGAAAGAACCATAAATTTAAATTGTTTAAATTTATTTTGCATTATATTATAGTAAAAATATCGCATACGAAGGCATGTATAACTCAAATGAAACGTTAACCTGATAGTCAAGAGCAAATTAGACCTTAATTTTAGAAAAATTATTTACAGCTTTTTGTAGGATTTTAATATTTATAAAAGGAGTCTGTAAACTGGTTTAAATTTATATATACGTAGAAACAATTTCTACAACTCGTTTTATTATTGTTGCAACAACGTGAGTGTTGTAAGTTCATTTGTTTTATATAGGTATTTATGAATATCGAGCACTTGTTTATCATAAATTATAAGCACACATAACTACATCTCAAAAAAAAAGCATTAATAGCTATAGAAACTGCAAAAATATATATTTTGATTTTTCACATGTATAAGATTCAAATTTTATATTTGATGACTTGATATATCAATATTGACATTTTTTTGTAGAAATATGTGTGAAAAATCCATAAATTAAATTTTAAAATTTTTTACATAAACACAGCCTGTTATTGAGTTTTAAAATCAATAAAATCTATATATACGAATCCAATCAATATAGCCATAAAAAATAATATTATAATTTTTTTGAGTGCTATTTTCATATTGGTAATGTATTAAAATTTACAAAACATGTTTTGTCGTTCCTAAAGGCAAAATGGACTAGTATAACAATAAAAGCGATAAAACTACATGATTTTTACAGCATAAAATTATAATGTCCTTCTAATATGTGTTCTATGTGAATGTAAGTTTTGTCTTTTATCTACGAAAGATATTGTCTCTCAGGTTTAAAAAATGATTCCTTATTTTTTGGGACATCTTGCAGAAAATATTTATTTTTTATCGAAAATATCAATTAAATTTATGGAATACCATGTGATTCTAGAAAAGATAATCTACATCAACTCAGAAAAATACTCTTGTGGTTTTTTTCATTTTCTTATAATTCTGATCTGTACATTAATTCTTTACGCTGGGGTTTTAATAATGCTATAGGATTTTATTCGTACAAAAAGTTAAAACTTGTTCTAAAAAATTAGTGCGGTGTTAGTGCATATAATATGTTCTTAATAGGAATATAAATTGCAGGTTTCATTACAAATCATGTTTTTTTTTATAGGTAAATATTTGAAATCTAAATACAATATACAAAAAAATGGAATTTATTGCAGAAATTAGATTGATTAATGTTCTTAAAAATGCTAATAAATCTACGAATGCGCTATTTTTGCATTTTTTAATGTTCTATTTTTATTTCTTACAATAAAGCCATCGATTTTACTAGATTAAATTTTAAAGAAATGATTTATTTGGTTTATAACATTCCAAAAATACTAGTTCCATTTGAAATCTTGAAACTACAATTTTGGCAAATATATATTTATTCTACACCAGACTGAAAGATAAGTATGAATTTTAACTCAAAGCACTACTAAGATTATAACTTCAGCAAAAATAAATATGTGACGTCATGATCTTGATGATAAAAATCTTTAAAAGAAGCGAATTAAGTTTTATAAATGTATGAAAAATTTAATGGATATCGTTTCAATAATAAGTTTCTTTTAGATTTCGAAAAAATTACCAGATTATAATTTAAATTACATATAAATATTTTTTTTTACTTTAGTTTAAACATTTAAGCCAAAAATTAAGATTTTAAAGACTAAGCCAAATATCTATATAATTAATTATCAGTGTTTATTTAAAAATGTCAGCACTTATTATATGATATTCTTCTTTTTTATACCCTCTTCTACTATCATGTATTATTATGAATTTTTGGATTTTTAATAATACTAAGTTTTTTTTGTCTTTTTAATCCAAAAACATATGATAGAAATTAAAAGGTGCTAAAAATACAGGTTTTTCTATCTAAAGAAAAGAGTTGTTTTGATTTATTTTCTCATATTTTCATGGCTAAGACCTAAATTTCTTTTTTTGAATAAAGTTATGCTTTAAATTTCTACGCCAATTTAAATTTAATAGATTTATCAGAACATTATTTAAACTGTAGATTAATGTTTTGGAAAGTATTTCTGTTAATAAAAAATAAATTTGTATATAGCTATTTCAATAAATAAAAAATCATATTTAAAAAATATAGTTATTTTGAAAACTAAAGTTATTTAAAATTATAATCACGCTTATAATGATCAAATTAAATATATTAGAAGCAAATTTATTTTGTGTTTTTGAAGTATGAACAAATTTTTTGATAATCGTTTTCAGAGCATCATTCTAATTTAATAAACAAAGATATATTTGGAAAACATTTACAAAATTTCTGCATTTTTATGAAAATAAATGATTGACGTATTTTTAATACTTGAATAAAAAGCGATGAAAACTTGAAGGCTATAATATTATATGAATTACATGTATAAAAACCATTTTAGTAATATTTAAAGTATATGTTCCAAATTGATCAAAAAAACAAACTATGCTTTAGTTACAAATTATTCTTCAATAGACAGCACAATCTTTATTTTTTGCACCATTGTATACAATAAATAATAATTGTGAAATATGTTATTTGTCAACACCGTTTTTGTTTTTTTTGTAAATTATTGCTCTATTATCTCTTTTTTTTGGTGAATTTTATATATTTTGACAGTTTTTGTTATATTTTATATGTAAAATAATAATCATCCCATGATTTGCATTTTCAAATTTAAATATTTTTAATATCAATTCCGTGTACTTTATGCATCCTATATTTATTTTTGAGGATTGGAAATCTGTAGACTTTAAAAGTATAATTTTTAGCTCGAATATTTCAATTAATTTATGTCATACTAGAGTCTTTTAAAATTTATTTTTTGAGCTTGATCATTTTGAAATCCTCAGAATTTATTTATGTTGCGGATGGTCTTATTTTTATGCTATTTGTATAGAAGTTCTTAGACCTCTTTGGTGAATTTACATAATTTTTATGCTCTATCATCTATATAATTAATTGAAATTGGTTTAATATTATATAAAATTACGAATAAAAGTAAGATTATCGTTTAGTCAGTCGATTAAAAATATTTTTAGATAGTCAAATTTGATTTTTATACAACAGGGATTATGAAAAACCAAATCCAGCTCTTAAACAGAAGTCACATCATATGTATTATAATATTGTGTCGCATTTTAAACTATAATTTCTAATTGATTTATAAAATATAAATTCTATTTTTGTATTTCACATGTAAGTATTACATCTACCAAACGGTTGATTTTTTATAAATAAGAGACAAATTTTTTTATTTTCTGTTGATCTACTATTATATGTCTCGTTTTTGGGGGTTTTTTTTTATGAATATTGGAAACTTTTGCTTCTGCCTGCCTACTTACGTGTGTTTCTATACATCACTTATAATCAGTTTGATATCCGCGGATTAGACGTTTTTTACCAGGTTTGGCTGATATGGAGGAGGAATCAGATTTTATATATTTATTATATTTTTCTTCACAGGCTAACTATGTTGTTATATTCTACACTTACATATATACTTGCAGAAAAGAATAGGCTTGATCAAATTTTCGCGCACGTATTAGCGCCTTATAATTCAACATCCTAGTTTATTCCCGGTTTGTTACTCTCGTATGGGTTTCCTTTTTCAGTTTCACCATACAACTACTTATAGGTATTTCTTAGATCAATAAACACATATGAAATATGGATTGGGTTGCTTTTGATTGTTCAAAACGCAAAAAGATCTTTTTAATCAACTGCATCACCGTGCCCCCCGAAAAATGGATGAATAAAAATTTAATTAATAGTAAACAGGTAAATTAAATCACGAAAGAAAAAAAACAATAAAATCTTACATGATTATTCAGACTTAAGTATTGGTAGGTGCCATAATTCGTGTTAAAAAGCTAAATTAAATTATATAATATTTAATTTCATCTTAAAATTATTTAAAAACTATACTGTCAAATATATACAAATCATAATACGAAAATAAAGAATAATCTTCTATAATATATATAAAAAAAATAATTTATCCGTTAATTGAATTGTAAAGTATTTGTTTTGTGATTTCCTTGTTTTTGCGAATTTTTTATTAATAAAACCTTTATGTACTTTATTTTAGTAGATAGCACTTTCCGTGTGTTTTACGTATAACTAATATTTGAGGCCGTACTATAAAATTCAGTCAGCTAGAATTCAACTAAGACAATACAATAACTTATTACAGTTTTTTAATCAAAATAACACATTAATAAAAAATCACCTGTGTAATAAATTGATAAAAAATAAATTTGATATTTTTTTTTGTTTTTTGCAAAAAAGAAAGCATAATTCTGTGAAAACTCGTTTTATATTATAAAAATGTTTTTTGCGGATTAATTAAATATTTATAGCTTCTAGCATTACTTTTTCTAATTCTGTTCATCAATAAAGGCAGTAAAAATGGATATGTATATATATTTTTTGTTAGGAACTCAATTTAAACATGTTTTCCAAAAAAATTGTTAAAGAATAAAAGAACGCTAAAAAGCCATTTTTGCTGCTATTTTTCAAAAAAACGCACAAATATTTAATTTCACTATTCTATGCATTATATTCTTGACCACATGTATAAATACAATACAGCCATTTTATTATGATTTTCTAATACTTAATATAAACTAAAGCGCTACAGGATTGAAATCTATAAGATAAAATTATATTTAAATATTTCTTGTATATTTGATTTGTCATTGTTTATTAAATATAATTTATATTTTATAATGATGATATAATTTTAATATGCAGATATAAATATAAATATTTTCTAATTTAACATATGTTTATAAAATTGATATTCATATATAAAAAATTATTTTATGTCTTTATATGATAGTAGCATTTATGTTCCACATGTAATTATTGATTTTTGTATCATTAATATATAAATACTTTAAATGCCTCCTTATATTATTAATCAAGAAATAATATTACTTATTAATATGCTAATATTTAATCTGGAATTCACAATTTAGTTATGAAGGTAATTTATTTTAATCTTATCTGCACTTTTATCTTTCTTTTACATCTATAGTGTCTGAGGCTGAAACGATACTGAATGACCCAAGCTTAAAAATTGATAAACAATTTAATATGGCTAAAATAAAAAAGTCATCATATGTACTTGAATTTTGTGATAAAACAACTTTTTTTGAAAGAAGAATCCTTACTTTTTGTTTCATCTTTTGCTGATTTTCTTGATTACGACACTACTGAATGGTATAATACAACATATGCTCTATCCGGTGAATCTGAGAAAACAGGAACAGAATTTACAAAAATATTATACCCATTGAAATTAATAACAGATCAACTCAGGCAAAATATTATTCTAGATCTCAATTTTAGATTTAAATTTCATTTATTTTATAGAAGAATGTGCTTTAAAGCTTCAAATATGGGAATAATTGATGACTAAGACATTGGATCAATAGCAGATAACACAGTAAAATATATTGAATATGTTCATGTTAAAATGGAGGAAATGGGTAAAATGGTATCCAAAAAAATGTACAATAATAATTTTATTTTAAGTATTAAAAAATATTAAAACGAGAAACCAACGGGTGATTTAGTCTGAGAATTTAAATACGAAGCAGATCAATTCATCTATTTTAGGAAATATTACAAAAATTTATATCATGATGGACGAAATGGCAGTTCAAAGTAATAGTAAGTTTCTTTCGCAAGAAATAATGCTCGAAGATAATCAGTCGCAATTCGTTCAAAATAATGTTAGTGTATAAATGAAGTGATTTTTGAAAATAATGAAGTGAAAATTTTTGAATAAAAACCGCCTGAAGTATATGAAAATGATTTATGATATTTTGATGATTCTAATGTTAGTTTTTTCATTATAACATGTTCCAATTATTCAGTTAATCTCATATATTTATGTTTGAAAATAAAAATATATGATTTTTATATAGAATAGATTAAAGCTACGGCTGCTGTTTTGCTGATATATTTTCCGATAAATATAGCACTTTGAGCATGAAAAAAATGGCTTATATCATATAAATGAACAGAATTCTATTTATAACTGATATTTCATCATATTCAATCTGTGTCAACTCGCAGAAATGATATGATTTATAAAAGATTTTATTAATGTTTCTACGGTTAGATCAGATCGCTTTTATTTCCTATTAAAAAATTTGCAAAATGAATTTTATAGTTTTGCTAAAAGTGCTGATATGATCACCCAGCTTTGTTTTCGGTATGTCAATTTTTCTATAATTGAATACGATATGCACGAATATATAGATTTCATACGCATTAAGCGTCGAAAAGCCATGGTAAGTTACTAAGGTATTTATGAACCCCAAAAAAATTCCTGTAGTGTTTAGCGTATACAGTAGATATTCAGAAAAAAGTGGTTGTTTTTGAAATAAAAATAATAAGCAATTGTATTGATAGTATTGGCATCAATAATCTATCGATAAAAAATAATCCAGAATAAACAGATGGACTAAATCCACATGTAATTAAAGGATGTAAATTTTTAGAGATGGTATGAAAAATAATAGCCTCCCGAGAAAAGATCTACCAGTATGTTTTCTTCTTTATAAAGTTTTTTTTTAAAGAAAATATGATACTGATCGAAAGTCAATACGCCAATCAATATCATCCATCTATAATTATGTTAAAATTAAAATCTATTAAGAATTGTTCAATGATTACAATTTTACTAGATAATTTATGGTCCTATGAAAGTCATGAAGACATGTAAAACATTATATGCATTTATAAGTGTAGGAATATTAAGATCATTAAGAAATATTTACGATTACTGCATTCGAGAAGTTCTATTAAAAAATGATATTCATGTAAAAATAGATAATGAATAATCTAAATATTTCTATAAAAATTAGGCAATATAATTATATAATTTTACACATAAAATAACTAACATCGTGAATTGATGTCTATATTGTGTTTTAATCAATATAATAATTCGTATTTCTAGACAACTATTAGCATTGAGAAGTTAAAAATTATCATTAAAATGTTTTAAGCATGCGTGTATTTCCAGTGTATTTTTTTATGAATAAATACACGAAAAAATGCTAGAAAATGATTCGTATTATTATAAAGGTATTTATGCATAACTTACAAAATATTTGATTAGACATCGTTTATGGTAGAAATACAAAATTTATATAGACCTTGAGAAAAAAATATACCGTTGTGCAAGGTTGTAATTATCAGAATAATTTTATACATATTTTGTCTAACACTATACGAAAAAAAATTTTTGACGTTTTATAGCGATGAAAAGATACTTTATCTCTTGTGTGTGTCATTTTTACGTTTATTTAATTGCAATATATACATTATTAATTTAAAATTTATCTAGATTAAAAATATACCAACATTCTAGTTGTATATATTATTATTCAGATTAATACATTCAATACTTTCAATATTTAGTTTTCAATGAAAAGTCTTTTAACGTGCCTTAGGATGGTATTATTAAGTATCAGTAAACTATAATCTTAGTTAATAAGCGTAAAAAAATATATGAGATGGTATTAAAATAATGCAATTTTTTATGTTGTAAAGTCTCTTTAATTGATATAATGAAGCAAGATTCTATTCCGTGAACTTTTTAAGACATCATAAATGTTCACTTTACTTTTATGACCAACATAATTGATTTTTTGATATTAATTTTAGTAATTCGCATTTATTTTTATGATAGATTAAGAAAGAGAAATAAAATATCGTAAATAGTAAATAAAATACTAAATCGCAAAAAAAAATTGATGAAATATTGTTTGAACTGCGTTTTTTTATAAGTGGAATTTATGAAATATACAAAATCTTATGAATTGTTCTTAAATTACATTCAATGTCTCTGATGATTTCTTTAAGGCAATTGCATATTAAAAAGAAATAAAGTATAGATAGCCTTGACAAATTATGCTAAAAGGTAGTGTTTATGCTTTCTTTATTTATTATCTTTTTGGTTTTTACAAGTAGATTTTTTTTAACAAAAAAACTTCAATTTTACAATACGAAGATAAACTACTCAGCATCGAAAAATTTATAATAGACAACGAACACTATAAAATTTTTGAGAATTTTACGAGCTAATCGAGAATGTTTTTATAATAATAGAAAAAATGCAACGTATTACGCTTCTATAGCTATTTTTTAATCGTTTTTTTTAGAATAACTATAAAATGCATGACTTTCAAGGGATTAACTAACCATAAAATGCAAATTACTCTGTAAGTATACCTTTTTAACTATGTTACTCAACATAAAATTCGATTTAGGTAAAAAAATCTTGCACATTTTAGAAATTCTAATAACTATAGTAATACCAAGAAACATTTGAAGTAAAAAAAGTTTCTTCGTGTCTCTCTCGTGTTATATTAACTACTATTTTTTATTTGATGTTGTTAATTGTTCTTTATCGTACTTTTTTATGTAAAGTATAATGAAAATATTACGACTCGAATTTTATATTTGCATAATATAGTTTCTATGCATATCTGGCTCAATTTGTTTTTTTAGTCATTAACTAACTTATATTGTAATATTTTTCTTAAAAACTCTGATAATGCTAAAATATATATTACTAGGTTTTGCAATACTGGATTTTCACTGATAATTTAGCGAGCAATAAAAAACATGCATATTTATTTTATTTTAGATGCGATAAACATGTTTGTTCTCTGTTATTTTTACTAGATATGTATGAATAAATATATTCTTGCAACATTTCTAGATACGATATTTAGAATACTGCAATTTTAGGTAATTTCATATATTATAAATCTGTTTAATTAAGCAAAATTTCTATATTTGCATTATATTAGCCTAGTGAAGTAAACTTGCGTTTAGTTACTCTATTTAAGATTTCATACTTATCTAATGTTTATGAATAGAATTCTACTCAAAAGCAACAAGGATTATTTTTTATATTCTTAATATATTACAGAATTTAACCTCTAAAAATGAGAAAAATACGAAATTTAATTCTATAAAAAATGCATAAAAATGCAATAAATCTAAAAAAATGTCGCTTTTAGATAGTGAAATTTAATTAAGCATTTAATATCGTTTAAAATATAGAAAACGCGAAAAAAATTAACAAATAAATTGGGATTTTCATATTAATTTTGTGAAAAGAGTTCTTTTTTTTTTGTAAGATTGCGACTAAATATATATTTTACGATATTGCGTGACTTTTTTTCTATGTTTAAAATACCAATTGATTGTGTAAATAAAGTTTTTTTTGTAAAAAAAATATAGAAAGTTTAAGCAATATGATAGGATTGAGTAACATATTTTTTGCGATCCTACTTAATATCTTGAATCGCTGTCCATAAAAATAATGTTTTCACGTGATAAGGTTGTGGTTATCTTTACATTACTTTGAATATAATTTGTTGTCTTTACTTTTTAAATTTAAAAATTAATAATAAGCATAGAATCGAGTTTTACATTGTATCTTAGCAGAGCAGGTCATGAACTTCAAATATTGTGCTGTGTTAGTCTATTGTAACTAGATATTATATAAATTGTGTTCCAATATTTAACCTTTAATAAATTTAATCACAAATTTTTTGTTATTTTATCATATAAAAATATACTTCACTGCTAATGATAATCTAATGTTCTAAATTTGTAAAAAAAAAATAATGGGATTAATTTGAATATATAACACTTAGAAAATTCTATATGTAGATAAAAAAAATACTTAGCAATGAAAAAGATATTATAGATATTTTTTAATATTTATCATACATTTATTTTTGTAAAATTTTATGCTTTTGTAAATAATCATAGGTATTTACACATATTTAACTTTATAGAAGAAATTCTCTTAAACGTAGCCAAGCAAATTAATATTTTAACATATTTGAAACACAGTGGTGTGTAGTTATTGAACATCTACGACTTCTGTTCTAAAAAAATGTGGTATATTTTATCTACTTAATTATGCAATAATTTGCCTACTGTTTGTTTTTTATTATAGAAATATATTCTTATGAATCTATACGTTTGTAATCAAACAAGTTTTATTTTGCTTCCGAACGGAAAACAAATTTATTATCACTGTGTTCAAAAAAAGTATTGCCTACTCTTTTTAAAGTTATAAACGATTTAAAAAGGCTACTAATGCGTTCATTACTTATATAAGTCATCCGCAGTTAATTATCGAGTTTAAAACGCCTTTAAGTGCTATATTATTGTTTCAAATACCATTCGTTGCTATATATACAATTTATAATGCTAGAAATCACACGAAAATATAAATAAAATATGTTAATGCGCGAAAATTGCTGCTTTTCCAATTGAAATTGCACGTTTCATAGCAGATATTACATTTAAGGCAGCAATACAAGTAAATTTAAAGTTTTTAAAATTGTCATTCTCATGTCGATTATTTATAACTATCATTGATTTCATAAATGATGACACAATGCCATTCTTCCTATTAAAGAATAGACGAAAAAATTAACTGTTAAATTGGTCATTTTATTACTATCGATGTTTATAAAATCTAGTGGCCACTTTATGTATTTTATTTCCTAAAGAAGATTTTTACATATCATAAAATCCATAAAACAACATATGAATTCGTTGTTCGTTTTAAATCGGCATAAAATTATAAGTAAATCATAGCAAAATTAGCATGATTTAAGCAAATTTTAGTAAAGTTCGTTCTTAAAAGAAAAAAATCATTTCTGTAAAAAATGCAGGTATATATATTCATCATATAACGACTTTATTAAACGGTTACTGTTAAAAAACCAGTACTATAAAAATTTAAATAACAGTAAATCTCAAAATTAATATAAAAATATTTATATGAATTACAAAAATAATAAAATTATTGTTCCGGTAATAAAAAATATCGCAATAAGTTTTTTAACGGTGAAATTTTTACAAATTTTATAATATTTTCATAAGTTTAAATATTTATCATAATGCATACATTATAAAATATGGACATGATAATGACGTCTTAACAAACCGAAAACTTTTTTTACATATATGTATTTAGTTAAAAAAAATGAGCAAAGTACACTTTACATTCTTATTTGCAAATATAAATGATTTTCCAATCCTTACTTTTTTTCATGTTTTTAACGCATTATTTTTTGTTTTTCCATGTTTTCTATTTTTATATATAAGTTGTATGATATATAGAACATGATATCTGGTTCAATCGTATTATCACAGGTGTTAAACTCTAGACGTACAGTTATATGGATAATTTTTGGCTTTGTTATGATTATATAAATTTTAAATCATCATTTATTATATGTCTAGCATTCAATAGAAGAAATTTTCATGTTAATAAATTCCTAAATATTATAACATCATGCTATTATTTTAGACAATAGACAATATCATATGATTCCATTTGTTTCTATATTATAACTTACAAATGATATATGAAAATTGTCACGTTGTATTCTTTGTAAATTTAAAATTTCACTATCAAAATGTAAGCTTTTATTTATTCAAATATACATTGGCTTTATAAGAAAAAATACATGATATTATTATGTAACTATACAGTATATATCATAATAATCGAAATTGCTGAATTTATTTTATTAAATCAACCATACAAACAAGTAGAAAAGATTCCATTCAGACATGGAGTCTACAAATATATAGTTATGTTATATGAATAATAAAATCTTTATTTTGGTATCATATTTAAGAAATTTATATCCTTTAATCATCCTTTATACTAGTTTTCCCGAAAAAAAATAGGCAAAACTTCCAAATTTAGTATAAATTTAAGATTCTATTTATCAAAAGATTTTTTTTTGAAAATATAAGCATGTTAAAAATGCATATTCGATGTTAAAATTATTTCTGATGTAAAAATTAGTAAAATTATATAGTTTTTTCAAAAATTTAATTCGTGTCATTTAGGATTTAATAATGTATTATGCATTGATTAAAATTATAATATTATATCTATCATGAATTTTTTGTATTCTTTTGAGAGATTTATACAGGATTAAAGGAAATAATCGCGTTGACCATAAAGAATTATTGAATTATTTACAAACAAGGAATATACCTGTTAAATATGCAGCCACAATAACCACGCCCTATTGACACCTATTTTTACATAAATTTTTGTATCCAATTGATTGTAAATTTTTATACTTACCTAAAATTCACATTTATTTACATATCAAAGTATTTTTTATTCATAATTTTTTATTGGTGAATTCAAACGCTCCGTGCTTTTTTTATCTATTGCTAAGGATCATAGATTGCGTGAATAGTATAGAATATATGTTCTTTGTATAAATCTAAAGAATCTTTTGATCTTCATTTTTGCAATGAATAAAAACTCGTATGGATGTTATCTTATTACACTAAAGTAATTTTATTCCATATTTTTTTAGTTAGTTTTCAGCTTCAAAAATAAAAGAAAAAGGTTTTCATCTTATCATTAATTCCACCCATATTAACATTCTTACTGCAAAAGTTGTATATTTATTTTTTTATGGATATTCCCTATTAAAGACTAATTATACGATATTAAGTATTTTCTATTAATTTTTTCTTTCTTATGCCATATTTTTTTGAATATCAATTTTCATTTATGCTGTATAATTTCTCGCTTGTTAATAAATATATAGGTGTGTCAGAATATTTAATTTTTGAAATGAAGTCATGCCTTCGTATTTGTTAAAGTATATGAAGTTTTGTCTATAGATTTTCTACAGCTTTTTTTTTATTTCGGTTCAAGTATACTTGGTATTTGATTTTGCTTTCTATTAATGTATATGGTATTGATTTTTCTGGAACTGAGAAAACACTGTATTTAAAGTTTTCTCGGTTCTTAATTTTTGTCTAATATTTATATATAATATACACATAAACTCATATGTTATTGTGCTTATTTTTATAACAATCCGTTTTGTATCATCATAAAATTATTTTCGCTTTATGGCATTGATGATATATTAAGAGTGTAAATATTGTATGATAATCGTTAAGAGCATTCTTCTACTATTATATACGTTCTTATGTCCATAATTCCGCATATACAATGTATTTTATCTTTAAGGACCAGATTGTAATTTATTTCGATCCACTTATCAGTAGACCATACAGGTTGCGTCTCTAGATTAAAAACCTTTTATGCCCATGTACCTTAGACAAATATTAGAAGTTTTTTTCTAAGGTCTTTAATATCATAATGTTGTTTTACTTTTGTTATTTTTTTCTTACTCGATTTTTATCATATTATTTCGGATCTTGCTAATGTGAAAATTTCTACGCAAGCCCGGAGATTGTTTGAAAAATACAGATATTATCGTTAATATTTTTTTTGTAAGATGTGCAATTGTAACACATTACTTGAGCCTTCTGTTCCTAAACGTATGCGAAATTTTATATAGATTTGTTTTAAACTTGCACATAGTTGTTTTATCTTAAATTTTAGCCCGTAAAATTTTTATTCCACAAACCAAATTTCAGCAAAATCGTTTTATTGTAAATTAATATGCGTTTTTTGTATCAATGGAATACATTCAAGATAAATATATTGATAAATTTACGTTTAAATTAAATTTGTAGGACTATTAACTTATGTTCTTACAAGATCAATCAATTTTAACGTGTTAAATCAGAGCTGGAGAACAGAAGTAAAATGTTTTTATTCTAAGTTCTTTCTATAGCTTTTTCTGAGCTTTAGTATCATTTACGTAGCTTTTTGGAGTTTAATTGCTTCTGAATCTGTAATACATTTGTGATAAGATTTGTAGTTGTTATATTACGTGTAAAAAGAAATTGCGTAAATTATTATAAATATTATAATCACAATCTAAATTATCTTATTAATTTATACTTACATGCTTTATTATACTATATACAGCCTTCTTAAAATCTTTTAATAGTATTTCTTCTGATAGTATGTATCATGATTTTAATCCATGATTATAAGCCTATAAATAATATCCATATCTCATTATTGTGCTTTGGAATGATAAATATTGAGTTATCATGATTCTCTATGTATTTTTTAGTTTTATTTCATTTTAGCTATCTTTTGGAAAACTGTGATATTTTAAAATATCTTAATCCATTATATATTCGAATTATGCTTCTGTTGTTAGAAAGGGCTATTTTAATGCTGTATATTACATCTATTTCAATCATACACGAATAAAGATGGGTTAGCCAATAAAAAAAAATTTTGTCTACTGTAAATTTGAAATAAATAAACACTATAAACTACAGGGAATATCAGTTTTTGTTTTTCAGAATTGGCAATATATTTGAGATTATAGTTCTTAAATCCGCATTCGGATCGTTGGTCAAATATTTCATAATTTAAGATCATAAATACTATACCGTAAAATTTTATCAATAATAATTTTTTTGATGTAAAATATTGTCACAAGTCAATAGCCTAAATGAAAAAATATTCTGGTAATTTATATTTCAATATTGTCAATGGTGAAATCATATGTTTATGGATTCCTCAAGTCATCTTATGCAATTAGAACGATTTTAGGATACAAAATAATGGCGTTTCAGAGTCTATATATTGTAAACCAATGATTATTCATCTAATTTGAACACAATCCTAGTAAAAGCTTCCAGGATTGTATTGATTTTTGATTGTATAATAAATCCACCATAGTTCTTTTATAAGATATAAAAAAAATTAATTATATAATTATTAAAAGGAAAATAATTTGATATTTGAAAACATGTATTTTACTTGAATTATCATACTAATCTGATGTATTTTAAATTAATTAGCATACTAATCTGATGTATTTTGACGATAATTTCTTTTAAAAGAATACTAGAAATTTATTTAAACTGATAAAAACCCTATTTTAAGTTTACAATGTTTTTTTAAAATGGTTCATAGATAATTTTAAATCATTGTGTTCTATCTAAATACAGATGGAGACAAATAATTCCACGAAAAATACTAAAATGAACCTATATTAGAAAATATATGCATGAATCTCGGATATTGGCAAAAGTTAAAAATCAAATGAAATAAATAATGAAGGAAATTATAGAAGCGAGAAGCATGGAAAGAAAATCGATTAAATATGATAAAAAAAAATATTATAATTTTTTAAATTTCTGATGGTAGAACAAAATATATTGAAAAATTTATCGACATGATAACAACTAATTTCCATTTACAATTTTAAAATTTAAATTATTAAAAAAAAAAGTGAAAATATCGCTCAAAGACATCGAAAAAAATATGACAAATGAAGATAGAATAAATTCATTTTTAGATAATTTTGATGTAATTAAAACATGTGCATTATTAATCTACTATCTACAGATAAAAAAATAAAAAGCCACTAAATACAAAAAAATAGATGTCTTTATAACCTAAACTTATCATAAGAAATAATTAAGAAAACAATAAATTCAAAAATATTTTAATATATATTAAAATGTGGTTTTTTCAATGCTATACACACAATTAAATAAAAAATCATGATAAAACCGTCCTAAATATATTTCTATTAACTTTATATGTGTGTGATAGTGAATATATTCATTTATACATACATTCTTGAAAATTTTTATGTTTTTTTTACTTTTAGCGTATTCTGTATTTCATATTTTAAATGTTCAGTTTCAAATCTAAGATTGCGTAAAATTTTAATAAACTTAGAATTTTATTTAGAATTGTCTAGACTTAACGTATCCGGTGATTATCGCAAAAAAAAAATTTATTTCAGTTAAGTTGTTCTAATACATCATATTAGTCTTATGATAATAGTTTATCAACAAAAAATATGTAAAGATATCTCTATATGGTATAGCATCTTAACCATATATATCTTCTCCGAAGATTCTTCTTCATTAATATTTTCAAAATTATCTGAATAGTAAATGAGTTCACATGTATCTGTGTTTATATTATGAATTTTGCGGATTCTTAGCATATTTTTTATTGCACTTTGTAAGCGTCACATTTCAATCAATTTAGCTCGTCAATTTTTGTTTATAATTTTTATGTTATTTAAATCTACAATTAAGTATATTTACCATTTTTTTATCTTACAGGAAAACATCACGTAAATTTTAATCAATATGAAATATTTATCTTTTCTACTTAACTATTTTTATTTTTAGTAAATTCGCTGATTTCTTCTGCTGAATGTGTTACGATCATTATGGGCAACTCACAACTCTTGCCTTTATAAGATATGGGACCCATATTTACCCTAATATTTTTGTCAAAATAATCTGTCTGTATGTTCATCTTTTATTCTTTTGCAGGTGATCACATATTTACATTGCTTTTTTACGATTTTGAGACATGATATCTTTATCTAAGCGCATATTTTTGCCTTAAAAAATCAATTATTCATTTTCTTAACTTTTGCATATCACTTTTGTCGAATTACCTCTAAGATAAGGTTTTTATCACCATATTTTATTTAATAATTTATAAGACTGTTAGTATATGTTTTCTAATACCAAGAAACAAATTTTCTTTTTTTCCTGGGGCTTTAAAATAGTTACAGTCAAATCTTATATATTATAATATTTTTAATGATTTTAGGTTCTTTATAAATTAATTTTTTTTATTTTTTATATCTTGACCGCGTGTTGTCAATAACTTAACTGTAATATGGGCTACTCACTCATCTTCTCTGCTTAAAATACGTAAAAAATTAACCACGTTCTCGTTGCATAACATAATTTATAATCCATTTAAGCCTAAATGTTGTAAACTATCTTAATGTGAACAAAAAACAAATTATATTTATATATATATACACAGTTTAATAATTTAAGCACTATATTTTCATATGAGATTTCATAGTCCCATATTATATATTACAAAATTAAATAATAGCAAACTATATCGTTTCTAAGCTGTAGTTATATTTCCTAATCCAAGTTCAAATTCATCTCTTCTTACAAATTTACGCGTGTAATACAATAATTTTTCACTAAAAACTGTAATAATATTTTTATTTAATTATAAAACTTGAATTTCTGTGGAAATATATATAAATGCTTTCATCGATTGCTCCATGTCAAATTCTATATTTTGAGCTAATGCTGAATTTCGGTTTGCCTGATTGAAATAAATTCCTTTGTATCTAGTTCAGAAAATTTAGAAGATAATTAGAGTATAAAATTTAGCTAGAGATTGAAATAAAATTTGATGATTTTCCATGATTATGCTTGCAAAAAATATTAAAACAAGAGAAAAGTTATGCGTCAAAATGTTTGAAAAAAATAGAATACTGTCAAAATTTGATAATATGTTTTATATTAAAACGAAAGAAATGTATTTATTGTATCAAAATATTCAGAATGTTGTTACAACATCGATTATAAATTTAATTGATGATTTCAAATTTATAAAAAAAAATATCAGACTAGGCTAATTAATTACAAAATAGTTATTTCCATGATATTTAAAATTTCGATGATGTACATAAGCTTCTACTCTAATAAACTTCAACACAATAAGATTACTGATAAAGTAGGGGTAAAACTTGTCTTCTCTATTTTATTTTATAGTCAGTACATCGATAAATAGTTTAAGGCACTTAAAATTACAAATTAAGATGAAAAAAAGCACGACAAACTTAATAAATGCATTTTTACTGCCATATTCAGAAAAATACTAAAAAAAAGAAATCCGGCTGTTACATTTTATAATAAAAAGATGTAAAAACCTTGGTTTTTGACATCAGCATTTTTACATAAACCATTTCATCATATTGAGCAGGTTCCCAATCAGTAGTTATCAAAGAAAGCACACGTATTTGATATTATATGCGAACCAAGCAAGTTATAAACTATCTGTAAAAAACTAACGTTATTTAAAGCAATTTATATGAACGATATTTTTAAGGCAGAAGGATTTTCCCTTTCTATTTTGTTTAGTATGCATATTTCAAAACAATTAAATACATTCGAAAAGTACTATACTGTTACTACTCACAACATTTTCTAAAAAAGTGTAGCTTTAAGTGAATCTTTTATATTACCCAATAAAATACATCTTTTAAAAATCACGAAATTGATTCAATTACTTTTCTATTATAAAGCATATTATTTATTATACTTTCACCCATTTCATAATATAATTTCAATGTAACACTGTCGTAATTCGATCTATAGGTTTCTTTAAAACGGCTCTTATCTTCGAATATGACTTACTGGTCTATTTTTTCTTAGATAAAGTTCGAGATAATATATTCATATCAGAATACATGAATAAACGTTACTAACTGGTTTTAGCTATTTATTCTTAGAATTTTTAACCCACATTGTATAGGTATTTTTCCTTTTTATAAGTATTATTAGTATCTTCATATGCAGAGCTTTACTTTTAAAATTTATATATATAATCAAATCGGCATTTTATCTTGTTTTTTATAAATAAATAAAAGATTGTAATTCATTATTATTTTTGAAAAAACCGATTTTTCAATATTTTTTATGTTTAAAAACATTTTATGATAATCAAAATGGTTTTTTTATCATTTTATGTAGAATCAGCGCTGTAATTTTGTTTTATTGTCATTGTGAAGATGCGATGAATTATTTCGCTGTTACTTGTTTTCATTTTATATAATCCAATATTTTTTTTTATTCAAGTGTTTTTTAAACCTCTAGCTTGTATTCTATGTTATTTAAGCTTTTTTATTTTTAAAAAACAATATCATTATCGCAAATTATACCTTAATGTTTATTTATATTTAAAAATTGAGGTTCGCAAGCGAAGTGGAAGCATATGGACAGTATTAGTATTGTAATAAAAACATGCATGCATATTTCTTGAGCGTAGAAGATATATTACAAAAATAGTGATGACTTGCCTTAAAATATTAAAAATCAAGATTTATTATATAGGAAAACTAAAGTTTTATGAATGTAAAAATTGTTTGTATAAGAATATAATAAGCCTTATAATATATATAAAGAAAATTTTTATTCGCTTTTATAAATTTTATTCTACATTTAAAATATTTCGAGGCCTAATTGTATTGAAAAAAAAAACGCTGTGTAACATAAAGTGAAAAAATTCCCGTAAAATCCATATTAAAAAAATTTGAATCAAATTTCATGTAAATACAGTTATAAATTACATAAGATACTAAAGTCATTTAGTAGTAAAAAGAACACAAAAATTCTAATTATTATGCCTATAAATAATAAACGTCATTTTTCTTACATTATATTTAACATTTTGGTGCTAATATTTCATTACCAAAGTAAATGGGAAAGATTCTGCTAAAAGTATAGCAGAATATGGATGTTTTTCTTATGTTCTGATCGCTCTATTTTCAGAGCTATAAATTTAAATGTAATTTTTTTGTAAGGTATTTATGAAGAATAAATGGCAAAAATTTTATCATGTAGAATAGATTCAAATAAAATTCAAATCTAAAATCTTTTACTTTTCGAATTGACAGAATAGCTTAATATACTATGCTATTAATACAATTTTTGTATATAATATGTACTTTCTTGTTTTTTAAAATATATCTTAAAAATTTCTCTCAAAATAAGCAAAATCTACCACAAATATAATTCACATTTACTTTAATTACTTGATTTTAAGATTGTAGGCATTTAAATTATGTGATTAATGGATTATGCATCCTTTTCTATCTAAATAAAATTAATAAAAATATAAAAACCAATTCTGCACAAATTTATTTTGTAGAATTTATAATATCGAAATGTTTTAAGTGCATAGAAATAAGTATAGAAAATCATTATACATATAATATACTTATTATGTAACATAATTTATATATACGATTTAAAATCCCTTAATTTTTTTTGTTCGTATTTTTGACTTTTACATAAAATCAATATAAACCTTTGCAATTTGATCATAATATTTTTTAGCTGCTAATTCCTATCTTAACATACAAATTTTATAATACATATCTTTTTCTTAGATTCTTTGTGTCTCTTGTCGATCGTATATTTTTTTTAATTTGTATTTAGATAGTTTATACTCTTTACTCCTCTATTAATTTCTTTATCAGAATTTCTGACTATTTCTATATTTTCCAAAAATGGTTTTCATTAATGAGTCTTATCGAAGCTTATTTTAGAAATTAATGAAACGGACCTTATAGCTTTTGATGCAATATTATTATTGAAAAAAAACAATATTGTTTTTTACCAAATTCTAATATTCCAAATTTCTTAGAAAACGTCGATTGGGTTTAAAATTCATTAAATGTTACTTTTTATTTATGTTTATGCATGTTTTTTGTGATAAATTTTATTTTATTGCGATTTTTCTGTACTCAAATATGTTCTGAAGTAGTATAATGTGTGTTTTTAGATAAATACTCCCGTGCTTCTTAATATATCTTTTTTTTTGCTAGCGATAGTGCCTTTTATTCATATTTAACTCGAGTATATATGCTGGGCAAGAAAAATAATATCTTATAATGCATTAATGGTGTTTTAGAAGTATTTTTTTTGTCAGTATTCTGTTTTTCATTGCCCTATACTTAGTTACAGTATTATTTTGCAACAGTATTAATTAATGAATAGTATGTATATATGCCCACCATAATTTATTTACTTGCCAAGCTATTTCAAAATAAAATTGGTACGAAAAATTTGTCTTAGCATAGTCTATCTATGTTTTTGCAATGATACACTGCATTTTTTTATATATCTAAATATACTATCTGGGTTAACTCATTGTAATAACGATTTCTAGCCAACGGGGGATTTTTGAATATTTATCAGACAAGGAACTTTATTTTTTTATTTGCAGGACGGATTACTTTCCTATTCTTATTTCATAAACTAATTTACTTCATTATAGATGAAGAGGAATACCGACTGAAATCGGAAGTATACAGACAAAAAATTGAATTTAGGATGATGATTTGTATAATAAGCTTTATGTAAAGGGATTTATTGAAGAAGATTCATATTGAAGATTGTTTAAAAATGTACAATTCATTGGTACCAAGGCATAATAGTATATAGGAAAATCTCTGAATTTATCATAATATTTATAACCGCATATATTTTTTTATAAATATTTCTAGTAATAAATATTATGCTTGTTTTTTAAAGTGTTAAAAGCGCGTTTTTCTAGATGATATGAGATAGATAAATATTCGGACAGCTAAGATAGAAATGAAAATTTAAGAATTTAGTTATTGAAAAAGAAAATAAATACCATGCAAGAAAGCGTAAAAAAACTGTTTTAATTATACAAATTATCAATAAATTCTTCTAGCCGATAATACGTCAAAATATTTTCTAATATCTGGTGTAATTAAAAACGATAAATATAGGTGTAAAAATAATTATAGAAGTTAAATTTATTTAATAACGATGTTTATTTTATGATCTGGAGCATTGAGCCTAATCACCTTATGAGGCTGTATTACTCGAACGCATAATAATGTGTTCGATTATCATTAAATAATTCGGAGATAAATCGTCATAATTTACAGTGATATAAGACCTTTTTAGTAGCATTTTTTGCTATTGTTTCTAAAAGTAGAAATTTTGAGTCGAAAATTCTGTTCTGAAAAAATATAATTTTGTTTGAATTCCTATGTACTTCTTTTATCCTTCCTTATCACATCTCGATCCAAATGATTACGGATCGTATAAAAAGAAATTATTTTTTAAAATATTAAATAAAAAACAATCTAATCTAGGTGTGTTTTAATTAAGATGTTATTCGGAATATTTTTCTATACTTAATAAATCTTTCATTATTTGCCATGAATTCGTGGATCTCTCTTACGTTTGAATTAAAATCTTCATAAGATCGTATATGTAAACCCAAATTGCGTTTTAGAAAGCTCTTTTCAGTTATTTCGATCTTCTAATCTATTAAGCAAGTGAATTGTACAATGACATAATTTCATGTTATTTTTGCTCTCCTTTGATGAGAAAAGAAATTTTTGTATGAACAAAATTATAATTTCTATTATACTAACACGCTAAAAATTATAGTGCGAATTCATAGTTCTATATAAGTTTGTTGCTCTTTAGCTTAAAATTATAAGCTTTTCGTGGTAACAGCCAAATTAATCGCGATTTGAATATATTCTTAGTTTAGTGCTTTGATTTTTTTTTAAAAAACAGAGGCAATCTAGTCTTGTCTTACATTTTTATTTCTTCGCATCTTTTTTATTTCCATCCAGAGATAAATTTTTGAGCATTATTAAGGTTTTGAGTAGTTTAATTCTTGATTTATCAAATAAAGCTTTCGAATGCAAAAACTGTCATCTATTTGTTAATAATATTTACTTTAATTTTTTAAAGATATCATAACTTTATGAACGTTCCTTTTCCTCTTTTGTCTTTGAATCACATATCTATAAACAGTTACTCTTATAATTTGTTTTGTAATATTTTTCTAGACTGTTGTAAAATAGATGAATTTTTTAACGATCGCAAACCTGATGCTTCTTCACCATAAGATCTCTCGAATTTGCTATTGTCTTGTAAGGAATATGCAATAAGTTTTTATCATTCAATAAACTTATTTTCATGCATAGTTTTGATAACTTCTGGGTTGGTTTCTTATTTGATCGTGTTTGCCGCGAATATATATTATATCGTTTGTTTTGAATATAAATTTATTTTCTAGCCCTTTAATCAAAGCGTCCGTTTATACATGTTTAATTTTGTCATAGTCTTTGCATTATAGTAGCTTTCTATCATAAAAACCCATTATAATGTATCGCATATATTTCTAAAAATCCGAACCCGAAATAGTATTTCTAGATTCATAAGTTTAATCTTTCTTTCTGAATATAATTTTTAGAATAAATAACCTTTTCATTATCGTATGTATCGATACTCAGAAATGACTTTCTCTTAACATCGACATCTTCGAATTTAAATCCATAATACCAATGTGTTTATAATAACATTTGATTTTTGTTAAGTTTTTTAAAATGAGTTAGAGTCTTTTGACAATTTCTAAAGAGAATCGGCATTTTTTGTGCATTAATCATCTTATTCTAATGGGTACATTAAATAAATTATTGTATCGTTTAATTATGTTTGAAAAATGGTTTAAGAAAATGATATCCCATAAACACACCTTTTAACATAAAAATAAGAAAATTCTTGTTAAATTTATTTATCTAATAATTAAAATAAATAATAAATTTATAACATTTCCATGGAGATTTTGCGCCTCATGGGCCATATAAATAAATAAAAATACATTTTGTAAAAATTTTATATTTTACTTTATACTGCCTATTACAAGTTATTTCATTGCTAAAAAATTAACAGTTAGCGCATTCACTTCTTTTTTAAGAAAGATTTTATATCTATTTTTGTATTTATAAATTTTATTTCACAATATAATTGTATTATGAACACATCTGTCACTAACTTGAAATATAAAAAAATATAGTATAAGGGCATATATATGATTCATGGAATTTTTGTTATATAAACACTAAAAATACTAATTTTATGTTTTTTATTTTTTTCCAGTTTAAAAAATCAATAATTTTGGATTCAAAATAAAATGAATGTGAAATATAATACATTCTTTTGTAATACACCAAAATCTATAAATTAAAAGCGAACTTAAGATCAAATATTTTTTTAACAGGTTAGTTTGCCCATGTAAAAATTTGGTCCATATTAACTTATAAGCAGATTGAAAGTAATAATGATTTTTATAAATCAAATTTGACATTGCTAAATGAACATTCAAATATTTTTTATTTATGGGCTAAATTTATAGTCGTAATTTTAGTTTTTGTTCTCAGGCACAGTTTTCTTGATTCTCTGTACACACAGCGTATTTATACTTTCGGCTATCTTCTCCTCTCCAAAGTCTTCTTCGATACCCCACCTTCTTTCGAGACCTATTAATTCAAGTGTTTTTCTCAATCCCAAGGTTTGTATATATGCCTCAACCTGGTTCGGGACATCTAGTTTCTTCAGATACCTTATATGATATCGTGTAAACATACTGTCCCATGTTATAACATATGGGATAATTTTTGTCTTGCACTTGTATATTAATGACAGCCTAAATGAACATTCATATTATCATATAATTGAAATATGTTTAAAAAAAAATTAATCTCTATGGGTAATAATTGTGTCAAAGGCAACATACAGATAATTCCGAAATTTTCATTCTTTTTACATTTGTACTTATAAATCTAACTGTCTTTTATATAAAATGGAATCTGATGGAATTATCGTTTGCTAAAAACTGCACATATAATCATTTATAAAATCACTAAATTTCTTCTGTATTATAATTTATTCAACTATGTGTACTTTTAATATTTTTCTTGCTTTTATTTGTTATTCCTAATATATTAACCCAATTTTTGTACATTATCATCAGAGATTTCCAAAAGCGATTTATAAATAAATTTATGCTAACTACTAAATTATAGACCTTTTAGATGATATTAAAAATATATAACCAAATTTCCGATTTATTTTATTCTTCTTATTGATGGTTACTAGTGAATATTTTTCGCTTATAGGCGCGTTCTATAATTTCAATTCATAATTATAAATATTTTTTATATCCTCGGAAGTATAATTTAAAATTTATATTATTATATTTTGCTGTAACTCTTTGCTCTTAATTTTTTGTTGCGATTATTATATATGAAGTTCATTGAATACCTGTTAGATTTTTTGCAGAAATTGTAATTGAATAAATAAAATGAAGATAAAATCTATACATGAATTTCAAATAAACATTTTTATATATAATATTATTTTAATGTCATTAGAATCATCATAAAATAAATGCAAAATTTTTTTGAATTTAATTCGTCAAATATAGTCTAATTTTGGTATTTATGATATTTTTAACTATAGTTTAGATTTTCAATTTAAAGAAAAGATATTTTTATTTATCGTCATTTATATAATATTCGTGCACTTTTGTTTCAGAGATCCGTCAGGTACAGTTATCACTCTTGTAATTCATACATTTTTTTATAAAATTAACAATAAAATCATCAATTCGTGCCGTTTTGTAATTCACCTTATTGAATTAAAATTATAGAGATACAATTCTTTACTCTTGATGTTTTCATTTATAAAATATAGAAATATTTAGATATTTCATTAAAATATGGTCATTATAATGTATTTTCTCATATGTATAAGCTGTATATTTTAATTTAATGTTAATTAAAATATAAATATACCACTATAATTACCATTTTTTACTTTATAAACAATATTCATATTATTTCTTTGTAAATCATGTACCTAATATTAGTCCATATAAATATAACGCAAGATATACAAAAATGAAGCAAAAAAAATTTAGTTGGAAAATATGGCACGACCGATAGCGGAAATTAAATATGTAAGTTGCATTTCCGGACATATCTACCATACATTAATATATTTTTGGAAAGTCTTTTTTTGGTATTTCAAGATACATTATTTTTATTCCTTAGTTTTTTTATTAAGTAATACATCAAAGCCTAACTATATAAAAATTGAATCTTTCATGTTGACTCATCTAATATTTTTAATTACTCACCAAATTATAACCTAGTTAGATGAACTTCATATTATGTAATAACTCTTTTAACAGTTTTATGGTGAGTGTGGTATTTTATAAAATATTTGGCATAGTTAAATTGAATTTTTCTTTTATTAAGCAAGTTTGCTTCGATATTTATCACTTTTTCAGTATTCCAAGGTTGAAGCAATCATATATATAAACGCAACTTTCTTATTGCCTTCACACATATATAATTTTTGATACACATAAGATATGAATAAAAAATTTTGATTTCATACAAGCATTTATTCTTTTTATTATATAAAACAAAAAATTGATTTTATATGCAATTAAGTTATGATTCTATATCTTTTAATTTGCGGTAAATATAATATAAATGGCTTCTATTATAAATTCTGGCTAAAAATTTAAGTTCGGATTTTTTATTTTTTCATAATATTTATTTTGTTATGTTTATTCTTTTTATATCTCATTATAGGTATAAATAGCATAAACCAGGACAATTATATTATATTTTTAGTGTGGATAAATTTATACAAAAGTGCATGTTTACATTTTTATGATGAACAAAATTTCGGTATCTTTCAAAATTAATAGGTGAAAATTTTTATATGCTAAAAAATGCGTTAATTTGTAGAATTTCTATTATAAAAGTTAAATTCGATTCCTGATCCAAATAAATCATTTATATGATATATTTAGAATCTATAACTTTTTTTTTGAATTTCATTCGCCTATTTATAATCAATTGATTTTATCTTAAGTTAAGTTAATAACCCCTGTTACATTGATTATCGTAGAGATAATTTTCAGGTATCAGTAGTAAAATAAAATTAGTTATAGGTGGATTATTTTATGTGGTATTTAATTACATGCGATTTTATCATTAAAAAATAAAAAACAATCAAATTTCATTATAGATACGAAAAATAAAAAAATATTATATATGCTGTGTTAGCGATGATAGCAAAAATATATTTATACAATTTATCAATTTATACAATAAGAATAAAAATTGTATATGTGATATAATCTATAAATTATAATTAATTGTAATTGGGCACCTAAATCTAAATTAAAAGCATGAATTTTTAATATTTTAAAAGACATAATTATATTTTTAATAGTTATATAGATGTAAAATCTAATTGCAAACAGAATTTTGTATATAAATAAGCATATGGTCGTCCATTTTTTTTTATTAAATCTATTATAATATATAGAATTTTTATGATTAAATAAAGTGGAATCAGCAAGGCCACGAAATAATTTTTCCTTATAAAATAAATTAAGGATGAAATAAACACTTTGAGAACCATACGTGTTACTTTGTTCATATATTAATATAAAAGCAAACTTCGGTCAAATTTCTCATGTTTACGCGCCAAAACTTTGGGTTTCTCTAGATATAAAACCAGCTGTATAATTTTTGCAAGCAAACATTTTTTACTGTCAATATCAATAAAAATGCGCTTAAGACTTATTATTAACCTTTTCTATGATTTCTATTGTTTGTGTATATCCTTTAGCTTCCGTTTATCCCTTAATTTCTTTATATACAGCTTATATGTTACTTTAAAAAATATTTCATGACATATGATTTGCTCAAAATTTATGTTAGATATAATTACTCTTTATTTTAATGATGAATAAGTTTAACTCGGTGATTTATCGATAAACTATATAAATAGAAAAAAATAATTTGAATAGAATACACTATTTTTACATAAATAAAACACGCCAAAAAGTATTTATATAGAAAAACTATTTATATAATTAATCCAACCTTGAAAAAAGTACATAAGTACAATATTTAATGGCCTATAGAGAATTTAACGAGCTTAATTACGCTTTTATGTGAATTTATGTGTTCCTCGCTATTTACTTTCTTATTACTGAAAAAAACTTTATAAATATTTCAAACCTCAATATGATAACCTGTTCAAATGAATAAATGTGACTTTAAGATGTAAATGAAAACATCAGATGCCTTCTTTGCGACATATGATTCCATATATACAGAAAAGATTATTTTTTGTATTTTTTATTGATATAGTTGTGATTTTGCATTATATACGCTTATAATTAATTTTTAAAAAAAAGTCGATAATTAATATCTATAAATATATCCCAACTATGAGTAAAAAGAAACCATAATAGAAGGGTGGCGATGTATGAGTAATCTAAACGTTTGACCTATAATATTTAATTCAAAATATTTGGATTTTAATCCACCTTACGCTAGGGCATATAAAAATGGATAAGTTTTAGTTCTATGCCATCTTGCTTCAAGGTATGCTAAAACACTGTAAGACTGACCAACAAAACTAATAGCTTAAGGCTTTAAATATAGACTATATTGTAGCATTGAAACAACTTGAATTAATTGATGTATGTGATGACAAAGTAATTTAGGTATTATCATAATGTTTTCGTGTTATGGTGACGCGATTAGCACGGTCAATATTGTAATTCTTTTTTTCTGTAAATCAAGATGAACATATTAAAAAAGTCAATAGTAAAATTTTGGTGGCGGTTAATTATAAATTATTTGAAATCATCATGTGTTGTTTAAATTTCTGTAATTTTTTTGTATAAATTTTTCATGTTTTTTTACATTATTTAATATATAAAAAACGTTTTACATCGATTATAAAGCTTTTAAACGAATCAAAGTAATCAAAAATAAAGATAATGGTTTTAATATTTCTGTGTATGAAGTTTATTATTTTTTGTACATTTTAGATCTATTTTGCTTCCATGTTAAAACAGCAGAATTTTAAAATGGAATAAAATAAATTGTGTTTCTTCTAGCTAAAAATATGTTATTTAAAATAAAAAATCCTAATTTACAGCCTCTAAAACAAATTTTTATATGTGAAATAATAAGTTATTAATTTATACAAAAATTATAAAATTAATGATTTTTGATTTTTTCATTTAATCTATATTTAATATTGTTAAAATGATTTGTACAAATCTTAGTGTAAATTTTTTTACACGATATGTTATTTTTTCAAAAATTTAATTTTTTTGTCGTAGAAGATTTTATGAATCGCATTCCTGAATGATCGGAAAAGCCCCGCCAATCTCTATTTTTTATAACATATGTGAACAAAAAGAAGAAATCCACCTCTCTAAAGAATTTAAAAATACTCTTCAACTCTCATAATTAAGAAAACTCGGAAAATTCTAGAAAAATAAAGCTATTATTGTAATCAATAAGATTATAATTTTAATTATTCGAATTTATTTTTTTATTCGAATTTGTGTTTTGTAAAGTATGATATAATAACAACCTTCAAAAAGGTTTTTATTATGAAATCATGCTTTCTCAATTTATTTATATATCTTAAAAAATATAATGTGACCATTATTATTTTATTACTCAGATCTTTAATTGTGAATGAAATTAAGTTATTTTTCTATTTCTAAAAAGGTCTCTAACCCCGAATACACCAGACAGTTTTTTCATAAAGCCACAATTTTTCACATAGTTCTTATAACATAGATGATGCATTCTTTATGGTTATAACTTGTGTGTTCGTACTATCAAGAAAACTGTTTTTTGCGTAATTTATGTTCGGAAACCAGTTCTTTATTTTTATTTTAAATTTTCTAGAATAATGACAGCTCAGAATCTTTTTTTCTTAAATAGATTTTTATGAATGAAGATGATGTGGTAAAAGAGGCATAAATATCTTGTATAAGTAAGTATATGTTTAGACCAGAAAAAAATGATCAATAAATGCTTAATATTATTGTGAATATGTTTTTTTGTATATATTTTGAGGCGAAATTATTCGATATAATTTTGATTTTTGTTAGCAAGCACAACTTGCCAAATCTCTCGTACGCACAGTGTATTGATGTTTTGGTTTTTTTCATATCTCAGAAGTCTAACCTTAATAACTTTCCTCATATAAAACACGTTAATTCAAACTTTTTCTAAATCTCATAGCTTGTATTTAAGCCTTTATCATTTTAAACTACTTCGAGTTCTTCCACATACGCTTTTATGATTTTGTGAACCTCACCGTACTAAGTTTTATAATATGAAATGATTTTTGTCTGCATTTGTATGTAAATCACACCTCGGATTACGATCAGATCATCCTTATAAAATTTTTCGTTTTAAAATATATTCATGTTTTTATTACTAGTTCAAATGAATTGTATGAGAGCAATAAAGTTCTTCTTTTTATCAAATATAAAAATTTAAAATCTTTCATTTGATAATTTAGATCGTTTTAAATTCTTTAGTTCTACTTTTCTCTCCGCGAAAATATTTATCATTATTTCTATGATGAGTTTCTATAGATTTTTTTTGCAAGTATATTTCCTTGCTAGCATAAAGCGAAGACGGTTCATTTACGTATGACTCCTTGTATAGTCATGGCCAAGCATTTTTTTTATATATACTTGCCAATTGATTGACTGCTTTATTCTAGCCGTTACGCTGCGAACATTTTCATCTTCACCTAAGAAACATTCTATCATTAATATAATTGAATTGAAATATATCTTAAGATCAAATTTTTTCATCCTGTAAATACTTAAATGATCCTAGTATTTCTAGCGTTGAATCTTTTTGCACATTTATGAGTTTTTGATCATGTGAATTTTTTTATTTTACACGATAAGCTCTAATTTTGCTTATAAATGTGCTCTGAAAACCTAGGTTTACAGTTTTGTATTTTTTCATTACAAAATCATTTATTAAGGCCAGATGCATCGCTTTGTTCTTTCCATAGTGATTGTACTCTTTCTTGATCTATTTATAAGTTTAAAGAGTAAACTATAGTTTATAACTTTTTTAGATAGGTCATTCTTTAGTGCATGGTTGCATATGTATTTCATTTTTTATCAATATTCCCCAATTTTTTTGTCTAACATGCTAAAATATATTAGCATCAGCTTTAATAGCCCTACATAGTAGTTGATAAATGATATTGCATTTTCATTATCTGCTTTATTAAGTTTTTAGCGTTCTGTTTAGTTTGAAATAAAGTTTTGACTATGTTTCAACACACAATTTAGTATCTTATGATTGTTTCAGCTACGCTCTTGATTTGGAGTTTTCATGTATTTCTATTTATTTGTAACGGTCATTTTCATCTATTAATGTGCAAACAACTCGGCTGTTTTGGTTGTTAGTAACAGACTTTAATAGGTTTATTTTTATCCCATGCATTTGAAAATTTTAGTTAGTTCATTAGACATGGTTTGAACTTATTTTCGTTCTTTTACAGAATCTTAGAACTGTAAATGAAAAGAATAATATTGGTTGTGAATGCTTTCTTGTCTAGTTTAGTATCTGCTGGTGGATATTTTTCATTTAAACTATGACTTAGTGGATCCAATATCCCAAGATAGTATTCAATTATATAGAAATACAATAGAAATTTACAGTTTATTATGCTTATGTGTAGGTTTAATATAGATAATTAAAAATTTTTGCATTTATAAACTTAAGTAAAAGTTTCTATAAAAAACTATAGCGGAAGATATCAATATGAAAATACAAATCTAAAATAGGATCAGCAATTCAAATTAATGTTTTTTATAAAAATATATTAGATGAACAAAATACTCTACTGCTATGAATTAGAAAAATATGAAAATCTGTGGATTAAAAAAAATATTGTTGATGTGGGTAAACAGGAGTCAATTTGCTCGTCAAATTTTTCGCCTGGTCCTAGTTACGCATAATAAATAAATTTGTTAAGTTTTATATATTAATTACAAATTTCTTGCTGAAAACTAAGTGAACTATCATTTTAGCATGATTTATAAGATAACAACAAGTGAGAGAACATAGACATACATGACGATTTTATGGTAATATTTTAAATCATCAAATATCGATTAATATAAATTTAAACTATCAACACTAAAAATATATAGCTGAAGCTTGGGCCCGTTTGATATATATTTGATCAAGAAAAACGTTATTCAATATATCTTGAAAGAACAAGTAGATTATTAAATACTATTTTTATAATTGTTTTAGAAGTTGTGATGAGCAAGCCTTTTTGAATGCAATATAAAGATTTCATTATAAACTTTTATATGGCTAAATATCATATAAACACAAGAATTAATTTAATACATCTTATTGATAGAATTGATAATATAAAATTCAATCATTGTAGACAAAAAAATACGTTATATTTCTTTTACATGAAATTCTGAAACTTGATAATATCTTTATATACAAATTCAAATTAAGTACTAATTTAATTAATCTTAATTGACATTGCAGAGCAAAACTGCGAAGAAAGATTAGATAAGCTTATAACTCTTGATTAATTCTCAATCTAATGTATAAATGATAAAAATGAGTCTCGCAGGTAACTGAAAAATTGTATATTGAGCCTTTTATCATGAACAAAGTATATTATTTGCTTTTATTTATTTTTTATAAAATTCTGATATTTTAAATAGGTACAGTATTCTACATCAAGTAATTTAAAATTGCAAATTAATTGATTATATGAAATCAACGGATGATTAATTTTACAAATTTCGACTGCTCTTGGACAAATTTTTTTGTTGATTGTATATTTCATGTTTTTTGTATAAAACTATTATCGATTACTTTGAAAGTCTGTTTACGGCAATGAATTTATAATATCATATCGTAAGTACCAAGTTTTTTAAAAGCCCTGCATAGCCTAATAGTAATTATTTCAATGCAAATAAAGGTAATTTTTTGTTGTTATTTATATAAAATTCAATCATAAAAGTTTCAATGTAAAAGTTCATGTATTATTTATTCACTAAGATATTCCACGAGAACATTCAGATACCTAGAAAGTGGTTTCTATATATCTTGCAAAGAAATAAGTCTTAATGCTGGTATATTATTTTTTTACATATAAATATGTAGACCTATATAGAGAAAAAAATTCGACATTAAGTATAATAATATATTTAACCTAATATATAAATAGCTTTTTCGATATTTATATTAATCGAAAGAGATTATGGCTCTTTTTTCTTCAGAATACTTAATTTATAATTCTAAGCGATTCTAATGTTAAAATCATGAATTCTATTTATTCATGTGCTAGCTTTTTTATATCAATTTTATCTATTTAGAAGTGGTAGCCCATTGGAAATATTTTAAAGCTCTCTGATACAACTGTTATCCCATCCCCTGATCTATCTTCATCAACTGCTCTTCTTCTCTCAAATGAGATTCGTTCAAGTGCCAGTTTAAATAATAATAATGTTTTATTTTAAAAAAAACATTGATATCATTTTTCTTGTTTTTTTGCTTCATGTTCAATCTTATTCTTCTATAATTTTCTGATTAACATAATTTTTTTAAATAAACACGGAAGGTCCTAAAAAAAAAATTTCTAATCGAATTTACTATATTTATTTATGTTTTACTTCTATTACTGTTTAGGAAGTTCGCTTTATACTAATAGGAACTATTTATGATCTGTTGCGTCTCTCTGTGAAACTCCCCCAACACTCATTGTCACCCGTGATCATCGTTGATTGGGCCCTTTCTCATAGGCGGCAGTCATAATGTGGAGGGAATGTGATTCTGTCTACTGTTCATCACCAAGAATACCAAGCTACAACCACACTTCTCACTTACCTATATCCTTGCTGAACGGTGTGTGATCTTTTTCATTCTGGAGGCACAATTCAACAGCTTACACAGCAACCTCCTATTTCTCATGGCTTGTCAATACTTTATGGTTTATCTTTTATTGTTCACTGGCTGCCTAGTTTAGGTATGATTCTTTATTGTAAATTCGTTTCGTAAATTAGTGGGTGGGTAAACCCGCGACCCCTCACACTGGGGTTCGACCTGTAAACCACTCAACCATACCACCCTAACATGGAAAGTGCTATATTTGCATTTTTAAAAATGATTTGAGCTTTAAATAACGTCAAAAAAAAACTTTAGATCAATCTAAAGAACGTATTTGACTAATAGTTCCTTTCAATACATCATCTTAAAAATCTTCCTCGATGAAATTTCTTATCTCAGGACTTATTAGTTCGAGTGTCTATTTCAAACCCGTATTTTTGTAAGTATCTTCCACTTCAGTTATCATTCCTAACTTTTCGAAACACGACTTATCGTATTTTGTAACCACCCATCTCAATCTATGACGTATTGCAATATTTAGTCATATCTGAACCATTATTTGTATATGGATTTTTTCAAATGGACTTGGTTTAATTTACAAATACTAAACAAGAATATAACATATGTAATAAATTGGGATTGTGTTTACAAAATTTCATACTAAATATGTTAAGGAGTTAAAAATCCCGGACGGACTAGAGGAATACATACAAGCCTTCGCACTTCGAAATACACTTATACTTATCTTATTTGAGAGAAGAAGAGCAGTAGATTAAGATATATCAGAGATAGGTGCCATAAGATTGATCAAGGAGTTACGCAAAGTTCCCAATGGGCTGACTACGTCCCGATAGATGGAACTGATAAAAATAAACTAAACCCACAATTAAAAGAACAATTTACATTGTTTATCGATTAATACACATAAAGTACTATTATAGCACCAGAGACAAGCATAATTTATTGTTTTACATCCAACTAGATTTTCTAATTACTTATATGTATCAGAATATAATAGTTAACTACAAAATTAGACTTACAAAAATGCATAAATTATGAAAGAGCAAAATTTATAAAATAAAATTTTCCATAAATCGTCTCTATATGATAAAAAAATCTTAAAAAAAGATCGTGTTCTTGCAATCAAGTGTATAAAATGTTCTAAACATCTATAAATTTCTATTCTGCCTTTGATTTTTGGAAATACCGAAAATTTAAAACGCTTTAAAATAACAAAGTCTTCTATATTGGTAACTAGGTTTTAAAAATCAAGCGAATGTGGGACATCAAAAATTATGCTATAAAACTATATAATGGATCTATTAATAAGACTATAATTTCTAGCATTGGAATATTTATAACATACATGTAATAACCATTTATTAATGAAAATAAAGACGTACTAGATGTTCAAACAGCAATATATATTTACTTTTCACAGGAAAAATACATGCGACTATCGTTTATTGATGTTAAAGTCGGAGAAATCAAAACATGCCATTTAAAATTAGCCTACATATATTGCATTTAAATGAGTAACCAAACAGAACAGAAACCAAACGATTATATATCAAACAACAGAAGCAATATAGATCTTACGGTGCATGCAGAAACGACTAATTGGTTTATTACTATTCAGTCAAATCAATCAAATGTCCGCCGAGAAAGAAACGTATTGTGCCCCCTTAAAAATATTATTGTACTGAAAGAAGATACTACATATAAATTACTAGAATATACTATTGTAATTTCTTTTTAGTCTCTATAACCACTAATAGCATGATATGTTCTAAATTTTTATGAAAACCACTGTGCAGATATGAGTAATAGTTCCAAATACTATTGGGATTTATTTGTTGGTTGAATTCGTTATATCAATTTTTATTTTCTGTCAATTTCCTTGATTTTGTATTTTTATAAAATTATAAAATGTTCTAAATGTGTTTTTGTAACTTATTTGCCATCTATTGCAACAAAATTAATTATTTTAAGCATATATTTATGCTGAATTTATTTTATGAAATGTTCGTTTATGATTTTATAGATATATGAATATAGTTAAAACACCATATCAATGCTTATTTATCTCTTTTATTAATATTGTATATATTGATCATAGATAGCCTTGAGGGTACTTATAGGTATATATAATTTACTTCAATTTGGTGCGGTTATAAATTTGGTTTAAAAGCTTTGTATAGTTGTATTAGTTCAATCGCAACGCCATGGTTTCACAAGAATTGACTATAAACGAGGAATACCCACAAGAAGGCTGTCTGTCTAAACTAGAAATTAAAACTATAAAAATGTTTTAAACCGATCAAATATTTGTAGAATGCTGTTAAATGTGCCGAAAACGTGATCAAACATTGAAAAGCCCAGCTTCCGTTTAGCATAAAGATTTTTTAGTGTAGAGGTGGGCGGTAACAAATTCATAGGCGATGGATAGTATATTTCATGTCATCCTTCTACAATTTTAAATCCGCCTAGTACAACAGACTTAGCACACGGAGATCAACTGGTCACAGAAAACGTAATAAAATACACGCGGGGATGCATCTGATAAGCAAAATTTCATCATTTCATGTGTGAACTTACTAAAAAAGATAAATAAAGGTAAAAAAATCCAAATTTATAATATTCACCCGCTTTATAAAAACCAGTACAATTTATATAAACAAAGTTTTAATCATTATCGATATTGTCCTTATAAATAATATTTTGTTTTATAATTTTTTATTAAAAAAAATTATATATTTTACGAGCATTTATATATATCTTTCAAAATCGATTCAACAAAGGCTTGAACTTTTTTATGTCAAAGGCTTAACCATAACCAAATAAATTTGTGCTTCTGTTTCAAAAAAAAATATGTTTGATAATGAATAAACGTATATAAATGCAAAAATAATACAAGTATACTGTATTTCGAATGACGTTTATCTTTTCTGCTCACTTAATTGTGCTTTTTGCTTATTTTCCAAAACCATAGAGTTATATATTGCCAATTTTAGTATCATTCTGGTATACTTAAATCTTTGTTATGCTTATTATGTTTATAATAAACTTGAAAGTTTAGATATTTGATCAATATTGATGTTTTACGGTGTTTTGTATATGATGGCAATATCTTTTAATCCCAAGCTTAATTTAAAGCTTTAAATATATATTTTTTTATGATTTTAAATATAATATATAACTTAATATTTTTAAAAGGCACCATTCTGAGAACTTATGAATAATTTAATATGATTTTGTTTTTTTTGTTGTGCAAGGAAACTAACTTCAACTATATTTTTATGATTAAATAATATTATAAAGAATAAAAATCATTTTCTAGTATTTTATATTTTTAATTTTTGAATTTTATATTAAAATAAATCTTTATATAAATATTATACTAAATTATTTTTTAGTCCACTTACTTTGTGTGATTTCAAGACAATATTACGAAGAAAAAAAAAGTTTCTGAGATATACGAAAGATTTTTTTTAAAGGAGAAAAGACTTCGTTTATTGCCTTGTGGGTATATACATAGTCAGTTCAAAAAAATAATTGTTTTTTTTTCAATAAATATTGCCTTGAATAGATAAATATTTGAAAATATATTTTAAAAAACTATAAAAAAATCAGCTTTATTATGTTTTTTTTAATTAAATATGATTTATATTATTATATCATGGATTTCTTCCTAAATTTTAATATTTCAAATATAAGCAAATTTAGATTATATGAAAATCATAATACGCGATATATTAAAGGATCACGATGTATTATTTGATATTGTAATATTAGTTCACAATTATATATCTATTACTGCATAAATTATTTTTATTTTTTATGCATAGAAACATAAACATTGAATATAATAATACCCAAACTAAATTTTTAATTAGAAATGCATTAAAATTTATAATTATAGTAGGAAATATTTCTATTTCGGGGTTATTAATCATATGCAATCGGATCTTTTTCGATCCAGATTTTATATCCACTAGATAATTTTAATATAGTTTTTTTTGTTATACAATCCATATTTATATTATAAGCCGATTATTTCCACCTTAGTTTGTATTTACATACAATAAAAATTCTTGAATTTTTTTGTGCACTTGTGTATGTGTTCATTCAAAGATTTTATATGTATATTATTATTTTTTATAAATATAAATGATGATTTCTATATTTGGAATTAAATTTTCGATAATCCCACAATAAAGTTATAAAATAGCTGTATGTCATATTTTTATCAGATCCTAAAAACATACTTAATAAATCTGCGATTTTTTTTTTCTGAATATTTAAAATGATAAATTTATTTTAGGTTGTATAGAATAATATTATTCATTATTTGTCAGTATATATCGGGAAAATTTTATACAAAGAAAACTTTGCGCAGTTCCTTTTCTTACTACGCCATAAAATCATAAAATCTTGATTGTAAATTAATTTGCAATTACTTTATAATTTTGCAATCTCTAAGATCAACTAGAATTTCATGCCCGAATGGAGTATCTATTTAACTATGCACGGGATTTTTATTAATCGTTTTGTATAATTTTGTCATTTGTATTTATTTATGAAATATATTTTATGTGTATTCACGCGTGTTTTGCTCACGTATTAATCTAGAATTTTCAGATATATCCTCAAAAAAACAGAAAATAAAAAAAAATATGGTAAAATTATTCAGCATCTTAGTTTTAAAATTTGAATTTTTGCACGTTTTTTATATTTCTGTAGACATTCTCTCTTTATGCGATTTATAAACGTTAAAAATACCATTGAAATTGTTTTTTGCAATAAAAATTTTTTAAGTGATATATATAATGCCTTTATATCTGATTCATATATTTAGGGAAGCAAAACTAAGATTAAATCACTATTATTTACAATTAAAAGGTATTAGATACTTCCATGACTTTTATATATGTTATTTTTCTCATCGATAAAAAATTTATGGAATTTAGAGGTTAAAGTAGACTAAATCAAAAATAAATATTATTTACCATACTAGTTATAGATTTTATGCTCAAAACTGAACAAATAAAAGTTGATACGTTTTTTTCTCATAGAAAGGAATCAAGTTTTTGAATAATTTTATAATTAAATATTTGTGTATATATTCCTTGTGGGCAAAACAATTTAGATTTTATGCATTTATTTTTTTTCTTTCATACATGGTTCATATTCTTACGGATTATTTTTAAAAAAATATGTTTTCATATTATAATCCGTTTCTTTCTACCATGGCAGATTTCGTTTCATCTATTTTAATTTGTTAGCCTGCAATAGTAAATATATATTATTTGGATCATAGGTTGAATTTATATGGTTTTGTGATTTATAAAAGAATACCATAAACATTTCAAATTATATGTGACTATATATGAAAAATTGGAATTAAAATTTGAATTACTGCATTTTCTTTTCAATGTCTTGTTAAAGAAAACAAATTATATTTTAAGAAACATCTGGATATGCTTATAAAATATCATAGGAATTATTTAAGTTGATCGATCGAAAAAAATAAATTAAAATTTGGCAACTTTTTTGTTGTATGTAACTACCAAGAAATTTTAAATTAAATTTTGTTTCTTGATAAAATTAAAACAGAATATATAGTGTGTGTTTTCTCATGAAATTCTTCGCATTATGAACACCTCTAATTATTTTGATATACTGTTTCTTCTTAATTTATGTAAATGACAGAAAAATAGTTATATGTATTATAGAAAATCTTTTGCTGGTATTTCAATCGACAGCACTCTTTTTACGCAAAACTTATCTGAACTCTAGAAGAATCATAGTATAAATTTATATAATTTTCATCTTAAATCTATCTTATCTGGTGCAAATACTATTTAATCTTCTCAAATACTTATAATTGAATCCGTTAGCATCTCCTTTAGCTGTGATTTTTACGTAATATTATAAGCTATTTTTGTATATGTGATTTTAGACTTTCTCTATAAGCATAACGCTAGTGAATACACGTGTTCACAATATAAACCTTGCATTTTATTTGATCATCTTACATTGTCTTCATTAAAAATTTCATTTCGTAGACACATTAATCAAAGATTTTCAAAAATCGATTATGGTGGATTTATGATTATATTTTGACTTTTATTTGTAGTTCTTCTTGTTAATTTTATTAATTTTTTGATATTAAGATACCACACCATCATATGTTACGACATTTGATATAATTTATGCCTTAGACGATGAATTTATACCATCAAAGGATGCTAGTAAATCATATTTTCACCTTTTTAACGTTCTCATTTTTGTTTATACTATAAACACAGTACAATCTTTTTCTATTATAGATATTCATTTTTATCTTTGAAGTAAATTATTTAACTAATAAAAATTCTATTTTGATTTACCCAGGGTATTAAAAGTTAAAAATGGATTCTGCAATTTAGAATGAAGCAAAAAAGGTTTCAAGTTGCTTTTTTACAATATCTAAAAATACCATTGTAGAGTGCACCAAATATTTTTAAAGGTATGAAAATATATTCTTTCTTATAACTAATACTTTGAATCTATTTAATGGGCAGCTTTATTATCTTGTATTAATAAATTATGGATGGTTAAAGCAGAAAAATTTTAAAAGTAATGTTTTTATTCATCTCATAATCGTTGTACTTTGTATTTAATTATAAAAACAACGGATATATTAATATTTAATAATTTGAAATTTAACAATTTGAAGTTTAACTTACGCTGTGAATTTTTCGCACACTATTTTTTATTCAATATAATCTATAAAGATATTTATTTATGTGTGTCAAGCGTGATATATTCTGCTTTTTCTAATATAATGCAAAGTTATATAAGTTAAAGACAAAAACTATCCAAATTTTTAGCATCTATGATATGATTTATTAATTAATTGCAGTTTATATAAGAAAATTTCTAATGAACATAATTTAATAGAAAAAAAATACAACATCATCTTTCTTTGAATTCATATGAATAAAGGCATCTTAAACATGAAGAAAAATTTGTGATTTTTGTTTTACCAGCAAAATAGATTATATTTATAGCTAAGTTTAATTAAATTTAATTTAAAAATTGTGATATTGCTCCTTTATTTACAGTATTCTATTAATGTGCTGCTTTAAATAAGCATATACAGCTATTCTCAGCTGTTGAAATTCTACATTCTTTAAATTTTTTAATTTGTTTAAAATATCCTCTTTTATTGCATTTTTTTATCTGTAATATTATACGAAAAAGCATAATTTCCCAATGCATCATATAAAGAAATTTACATTTTGATTTTATTAGTTTTATTGCAAAAAAATTATACTTAAAGCAGAATAAATATAAACTATATTTTTTAATCGAAAATATAATTATTATAAAAATATCTAAAAATCAAATATTGAAAATATGTTTTCTCTGTGAATCTTTGCTGGTCGCATTATTTTTATTAATATACATTATTTATAAAATCAGTTAACATTATACTAGATATTTTATTAAGATAACAACAATCATTTTGTTTTAAATCTTTAAAAGATAAATAGCTTTCTGAAAATTTTTTTCAATCAGCATAATGCATTAAGATATTATTTTATTAGTATAAAGGTGCTCTAAACCCAGTATAAATGATGCAAAATTTGACCTTTATTCTATACTACTTTTATAATGAAAATTTGTTGGTATTTCATGATAAAAAGTAATCAATTTATATATTTTAACCAATTCTAATGCTGAAATTCGATCATGACTTGTTGCAATCTGCATTTTATAATTTTTTTGCAAAAACTACAATATATAATTTTTTGTTTTCTTTGATCATATAATTTGTAAAAGAACAAGAAAATGACAAAAATCATTTTATTCTTTATGCTATTTAATTTTAAAATATTCGCATATAGCAAATCCATTATATTCATGGTTTTAAATTTATTTTATAATAAGGGTTAAGGCAAAAACAAGAGAGGAGAACTACAAAGAAAAACATTCAACAACAGTTCTGTAACGATAATATCAACTAAAAACCTGCCTGAACCACATGCCGCCACGCGCATAGACACACATTTTTTCTTACACCCATGGCCATCTGCAAGAATACACCCGCCGAGAAAGAACATTGGATTCAAGAGGCTTACGCCTCGATCCAGAAAAGATACGTAAAAATGCCTAGATATGGCTGGAAAGTGTTCTGCAAATCACAATAATATTATAAACTGTGATATAAGCATACCATAAATCTAAACCAAATCATCAAATATTTCTTAATATTTTGATAGAAAGGGAGACAAGTCCGGAAGTTCAAGAAATAGAAACAAAAACACAAGCACTCGAGAGGAAAACCTTAAAACTCTTAGAGATTCATTAATCTCATAATATGCTTAAAAAAAAATTCTTAGAGTACCGACTGACTTGGAAAATTTACACATCATTACCTCCCATGAACAAGAAAAATACCCTATACTAAAATAAAAAGAGATGTCATTGTAGTCATTATTAAGCGGTTAATATACATATCACAAACCATCCCCCGAAAAAAAGTGCGATATAGCAAGTATCTTAAAAGCTATCCAAAAGAGTTATGAATAATGAACATCGAAATAAGCCCAGTAATAATTAAAACTATGCATGATAAAAGAGGGAAAATAGAAGGGACAATCAAATAAATGCAATACTCAAAACTCACGTAAGAAACTTAAGAAAACTATAAGAAAGTCAGATGAAATTTCTAAGAAAAGTCATGGGACAACAAAACAAGATACTTGACAACAATAAAGATGACCTTGAAGCGACTAGTATAAACAATGATGCGATGAGAATTATAAGAGACAGATAGAGCAATACGAAAGAGAAAAGAATTCACAAAAGCGAATTGCCAGTTCGAAGTCAACAGGAGACAATTTTACAAAGAATCTACAGATATAGTAAAACTTGAAATCAAACATAAAAAGTAATTATTATAAATTTCTGGTAAAATATGTGCATTAAAAGCCCAAAAAATATAGACTTCGATGCTTATATAAGCATAAACGCGCTAGAAAACACGCCATAAATATTTTTCATCTGCGAAAATATATTTTTTCAGATAATAAACAACCTACCCATCGTCATGCTACAGAATGCGATTGTATATCAAACTTCTTTAGCGAAAAAAAATTACAAAATTTCGCCAAATTTGAATATAACAGTCATATCATTATGCCTTTTCAACAAAGAGGTAAATAGTTGGTTCTACTCTGGGATCACATACCTCGTATCCAAACAAGAAATTTAAATGGATCAGAATTCAGGCCTTTAACATGCATGTCAAAATAATACAAATTGACAACCTAAACTGTCACAATAATATTACAGAAAGACGTTGAAGCCTGATACTACCATCGGAAAACTAAATTGGGGCGGTTAAAAGAGTACAAGGAGCTAAATAGAAGACAACTATAAACAAAACAATCAACAGTGAACACGATTACGAATTACACGTATTAAAATTCGACATAAAAAAAACATTTGATTCAATCAACCACGAGTATCTTCTAAAATGCTATAAAACATTAGCTCTTAGGAATGGATAATCATCTTTATATCTAAACTAAGAAAAAACTGGATATTTTTTCTCTGATTCAACAATTAAGAAATAATGAAGAAAAAATTTGAAAAAGGGATTATACAAGAGGATAGTTTATCAACACTACTGTGTGTTCTTTCTATGGATCCGCTAAGCCGCCGATTAAAAAGAAAATTTCATATAAATGCCCATTAATCTTAATAAAAGGATTAAAGATCTAATTATTTTCTTTTCATTGATGATTTGTAGATTTTGGCGAAATAAGAAAGTAACTTTAAACTAATGTCCAATATAAAGCGCAAATTTTCGAATGTACTGGAATGATAATTAAAATGCCTAAATCAGCTACTTGCAATCATAATTTTAAAAATATTGTCACGGTCATAGAAGGAAAAGATGGATATATATATATATCACAGAATACTGGAAGATTGCCAAATGAAAACTAAACACATAACGATTGTTAAAATAATAAAATATGTTTTAAGGATGGATAGCTTATGTAACTCAAAACTTTATTAAAAATATAATTACAGCGGTGAATGAATAGGTATATTAAATATAACCTACTGCATGGGTTTATAAAATCTAATACCATAATGCTTTAGAAAGATAGACGATTAAATTAGACGAATGATAATAGAAATTTTAATACACTTAAAACCTTCTTATAAAATAAGATTATACCTAAATGAAATGACTGAGATGTTGATTAGATAATATGGGGTTTAAATCTACAAGTTTACTATACCAGATTTTTAAAACTCGACATTGAAAGAGGAATAATACCCAAAAGCTGCATTATTCGAATTTGATAATCAAAGTGTGCCCCCTATCCGTATTAATTATTTTCTCAAAACAAAATACTACTTGTTGACATAGATCGTTTAGCGCTTGAATTAAAACAAAAAAGAGTCTATCATGTATAATTAAACATAATAAACTCTACTATGTGCATAATAATTCAACGCTTTACATATAAAAATCCGTAAAGTGGTTACAATATGGAAATATCAAACCATCTGAAGAATCTAAGTTCTGCTTTACTCGGGCTAGAAACATTTTCTTTGGAGAAAGATTAAAATGTCTGCATTGTAACGAATCTTTTAAAACATTCGTCTACGTGGCAAGCCGATGTAAAAAATGTTTGATCATGACCATACAAAGTGACACAACGAAAAAGTAAGAATGCAATACTTTATATTTGCATGATAATACAATTTATAGAAGACCTAGAAAATACGCTGACACTCTGACAAGAAATAATTGAAAACCAGTCGCGAAGATCAAAGTAGATACAAGAATAAAAACAGACATCAATTTATAGAATGACAGACCTAATATTTTCGTATGTGATAAAAATAAGAGCTGAATCACTCTGATCGAAATTGGCGTGACAAGTTTTGACAATATAAACAAAGTTGAAACCGAAAATACGACCTGCTAGCATCTGAGCTGTCATAAATATACAAGTGCATGACAAAATTTATCCCATATGTTATAAAATAGAACGGTGTGATGACAAGATATTATAAAAGGTTCTGAAGGAAGTAGATGTCACGAATCAGGTTGAGGCACATGTCCAAACCTTGTTATTGTGATAAATCCTTGAATTAATATGTCTCAAAAGAAGGTGGGGCATTGAAGAAGTTTTTGGAGAGGAGAAGATAGCCGAAAATATAAATACGCCTGCGCACAGAGAATCAAGTAAGAGTGCCTGAGAAAAAAAACTAAAATTATAACTAAAGATTTAGCCTATGAATAAACAATAAATAATATGCCAATTGATTTTTTAAAATTTTAATATAAAGGCTAAAAATTATAGAGTTCTATAATCATAAAAATGAACGAGCTGATACAATCGGCTGTCCTAATTCAGTATGTTATTGGAATTTTTATATGTATTTTACTTGTCTTAAATTGCGATCTTGAGCTTTGTTTATGGTTATCTATACTATGAAAATATTCAAATTCATTTATATTTGCTACAAAAACAAAATAGAATATTTTGGGGAAAACACCCATAAATTAAAATTTCATCTCAATAATTTTATATTATGGTAAATTAAAAGAGAAGATTCATTTGGTCTGGCTTCAAAGGACTATAATTAGCCAGTTATGTTCAGTATAATAAATTAATAGGGCGTATTGATCCGAATTATTTACTTTATAGCTTTTTATTTGCAATTATAATGATAAAGGGACATTATCATTCCTTTTTATGGTTTTCAAATTTTTTTAAATCAAATTTTTTCCTTTTGGCACACAACTATTTTAAATTTCTGTTTGTAATTACGATCATGTCTTATTATAAATAAATTTATTCACTGTATTTATTTTTTCGTGGCTAATTTGATTATTAGAATTCTTTTTGCTATCTTTTTTAACATTCCATGGCTCTAAAGATAGTTAAAGTCATTAGTGGTAAGAACCATTGAATTTTGTAATATCATTTAATCTATTCAGCTAGATAATCAAAATTATCTGATCAATTCTATCATAAAAATAGATAGAAAATAGTCTCGGGCGAATATATATAATTTATAGCATTTATTTTTATCAAAAATAAAATTTATTTGTGCATATTTGGGTAAACTAAAAAAATGAACATTAATAGCTATGACCTTGATATCAACTTAAATGTCCTTAAATATATAATCGGGTTTCATCGAGAAACTGTAATGAAAAATGTAATTTAAAATAATGTGTTCATTCATTGTATACAATTATTATATTTAAAATTAACTTTTTAAAAACATTAGTGATAAAATATGTTATTTTTATTAACTTATGAAATTCATGGTTTTTAAACATATAAAGTGTACTTGAGTAAAAATAATAAAAGACGATATGAATAATTTGGTGAGAAGGCTCGTTGTTTTATTCATCTTCACACACTCTTTAAAACAAAATTTGTTGCATGGTTGTAAAACAAAATATAAGAGAATAATAAACATTTATGAGATGATATTTGGTATTTCCTAGGGTGTTATTGTTATTTTTTTGGTCTACTAATTTATATATATAAAAATATAGAATCATGAAATAAATTCCCAGAAAAAAATTATGGTTCCTTTTTTTCAAATATCTCATCATTGGGAGAGCTGTTTTTAAATCCCCTCGAGATGCTTCATCCGAGTCATGAACAATAACAGTTATAGAACATCATTTTCAAGAGAACGAAACCTAGGATGCGATTCTAAGCAATTTACCATATAAGCAAAAATTATTTAACATCGGTACAATATATACCCCACAGTTTTTTTCAAGTAAATAAACATTTACATTCCTTTACTCACAATTCTTGCTTTATGATTTCCTTTTGAAATTGTGGATCAGTTTATAGAATCAATATTTTATCAAGTGATTTAGAACAAAGGAATTATCATGGATATCATTATACACTTGTGGAGAAAAACAAAATTTTGAAGTTATTCTGAGTTTATTATACTTTCCCATTAATTTTTTTGTGGATGTATCGGCTGACTCTATTTCATATTTCCATCCAATTATCTTCGCATTTGGAAACTTTGACGGCAATGAAATTAAGAATTTTCCGTATTTGAATCTAAGATCTAAAAACTTATGGATTATTCAGTATTGTAAACCATTTTCCATTTTATTGGAGTTGGATTCTCTGGAATCACATGTGTTTATCAGTAAATTTATGTGAATGTAAATGCTGGGGAAATCTTCTTATAAATTGCTTGTCCATTTAGAAGGTGAATTTTTACACAAGTAGAAGAACTTTCAAATAAAATATAAAATAAAAGGATATTACTTATTAATAAATGAATTTTTCATATATTCGATGCTGATTGTATAACCAAAGACAGTTAGGATGCTACGTTAAGATTTAATAATTAAATCCACAACCATTGTTTGTTAATTTGACATAATTATATATTTAATTTTTACATAAGGTCATATATTAACACTTTTTTTTGTTCACGTATTTATATAATTTTATACAGGTAAATCTTTTTTGATTTTTTGAGTCCTTTGGCTTTTATTTAAAAATATATAATCAACTTTTACTGATTTAATAATTATTTACAGGTTTTTATCATGATCAAAGGAACAATATATATACCTGTGCTGTAATTTTACGATATTGACTCATTTTCAATAGAAACTTAACAGATTCTGCATTAGTTTAACTTCGCATTTTTTATCTGATTATTTTCAAAAAATCAAGATTTTATGTTAAATAGGTGGCTCTTTTATTTAATATATGACATAATTTCCAAATAATTATTTACGAGATAATCAAAATAATTTGAAACATTGTAAATTATCTAAATAGAATGATATATTAATATTTCAGTTTTTTTTTGCCTGATGTATTTTAAAAAAACAAATGCATTATTTTTTAGCTTTATAAATCGAAAATTTTGCTCTATTGTATTGTAATGTAAATAAAATTGATTAAAAAACCCAGGCTTTGTTCTATGTGCTTCATACAACCTTAAATATATATTCTGATAGTAGGAAATTTTTTTAAGAAAAAAGTTATTCTATATTATTAACTTGGAACGGGCTGGTGAGTCAATTTTATAAAATAAACCCGAATTCACAAACCAGATAGTGTAAATATTTACAGATCTTGATATTCGGGTTTAAACATTAAATAAATAGGTCTTGAAAGGAAGAGAGATTGAAGAAGAGAAGAATGCCGTAAGATAAAAACCCTGTGCATGGGAATACAAGAATGTATACTCGAAGACACAAAATGGAATTTAAGCATTAACTTAGCTCAAGATCATTACCTGTATCAGATTGTGGTAAATTTTTCTCGTATTTAACTATTAAAACGTCGAGAAAAATAAATTGACATGTAAATTTTCCTGTAATACGGAATACATAATGATTAAAATTTTGTATAAAATTAATCAAATATTTTTGAATGGCCCTTTTTGTTTGAATATATTGAAAATTAGAACAAATAAAAATAATATATTGGCATATAGGCATATCTGGTTTACTATTCTATCTATGTAAATATTTTTTGTGACTTTTCGATCATCAAATTTTTATTTTAATTCTTTTTCCTAATTTTATGGGAAATCGCAAAAGATTAAGTGGATTTACATGTATTGTTTGCAAAAAAAAATAGTTTGAAAAGTGTTTTAGATCCGATTTTTAAGATGTTAAAAATTCCGAAGAAAAATATTATTTATAAAAACTTTATATTAATTGAAAAAAAATGTAGCACATATATTTATGCATTTCCCTGGGGGTGTTTGAAACAGAAGTTTAATGATAATAAGATTTGATATTCCGCCAGCAAATATTTTTTTTGTAAGTGTAAAGACATAACTATTTAAAACATGTTTTTTTTTAATAGATTTAAATACATTTATGATATACCTATTGTTTTTATAATACATAAAAAGGCTCTTTTTTATATAGAGTAGAATGTTTTACGGTTTTTTACATGTTATTAACTTCGTAGTGAAGATATATTATTATAAAAATAGATAATCACGAATAATAAATCATCACAAAAAATGATGCAATAACAAATAAATAAATGCCATGTTATATCTATATAGTACGAAAATAATTAAATAGAATATATGAGTTTACATTCGACGCAAGAAACTAATTTGAAAAGTGTATATAGTTTTAAAAATATTTTGTATTTATTATAATAAAGAAATATTTATATTATAACACCTAAATATGTATTATTTGTTGTCATAGTTTCAGTTTTAATCGCATAAAAAGTGCGTTGGGATTTTAATTCATTGAATCTTGTTAATATTATAATACAGCCAAAATATAAAATGCTGCAAAATTTCTAGGAAACATAGATTTCACGGTTGTTATATTTTTGTTTTTTCATAATAAAAAATATATTGGGTGAACTTATAAAATATTTTTTTCGCATTTTTAAAATTTCAAGATGAATATATCTTAGATTTTCTATCATGAAATTTTGATAAAAACATTACTGTATGGTTAAAATATATGAATGATTCGTTAAAATACAATTTTTACATACTAAAATCTTCATAACCGAATAACAACTTAAACTAGAATACGGTATATTACCTTTGAAATTTATCTAACATAAAAAAATTTAAGAAATCTACACATAAATATATGATTTAGTAGAAATTTTGTTTAAAAAAAGGTCTTATAATTATTTATTATTGATTAGGAACGTTTATATGAATTAAAGAACGCCACTTGCTTGAAGTTAATATCACAAAACGAAAAATTCATGTAATATTTTTTACTTCTACATGCATCAAATCTCTTTCACATAAAGGAAAGATTTATTAGTTATCTAAATATGTACGATAATTATATTTATATCTTATTTTGATGAATCAATATAACAGACATATGTTACTATACTTTGTGGCAAAACCCTAAAATTTTAAATAATCAGTGCTCTTTATGCCTATATTATTCGATTCTTTGTTTAGAAATAGTTTGAAATAAAAAGCTATTGCATTGATGAACATATTTTTAAAAATTTTAGTTTATGCTGTAAGTATCCATACGTTTGTTCTTTTATCCTTAAAAACAAAATTTTTATACATATTATAAAATAAAGGTTCTAAAAGCAAACAGCAATTTTGTAGCCACTTATATATATTGGATCGGACTCTTATTTAGTTGGATCATAAAACAAGATATTTCATGATTTATTTTTATGAATTCGTTATCTTGGCATCGACAGAAAATAATTTATATAAATCAATGTAAATATTAATTTTATAAATTCAAATATTATATACCAGGAAAATATTATTTTTATCTAAATCTTTACTTCTATAGTTAAAGGCATTTCTATTTATGGTTTTTTTTAATGATTATCAATTTGAATACGAAGCTTTAATATTTAAATTTATGCGAAATATTATTATACATAAAATATTAAATAAAACATTTCGCGATACATAATTAAATAGAACAAAAATAAGATAAGTTTAATTATAGGAACCAAATTAAATAATCAATTAAATAAACAAAAAATGAATTCTTTGAACTGAATTATTAACTTGGAATCTTGTAAATTAACTATTTTCTAGTGCAATCGAATTAACTCTAGTATCATAGAAATATAAAAATTTATGGGTTACGCAATCGTATTCTTTTGGGTATTAAAACTGAAAAATGTCAATTTTAAATCTCTCATAAGATTTTAAGGGCGTTTTGTTTTGAAATTTTAAAACATGTAATAAAGCACATGAATTTTTTAGGTTTAAAAATACTGTTGCAATGTACAAATTATTTTTTTTGGGGTTCATAAATAAGTAATACTTTTACTTGAATATTCTTTATATATAAGATAAGCTTGTATTTTTGGGCATTTACAGTAAATTCCTAAAAATATGAATGGTATCTATTTTAATTATAAAGTTACCAAAAATGGTAATAATGATAAAAATTGGAGGCCAGGAATTTTGTAAAAAAGGGACTCTATTTATATGGCTCGAAAAAAATAATTGTAGGCGCATGGTTATTAGTTAAATAAAAATACCCATTTTATTTATAAAAAGGCTATTTTTTACATCCAACGTGTATTTATTCAAAAAATATATCAAGAAATGGTAGTTATTATTATTTTTTATGTCAATTTATATATAAAAATATTCTAATATGTCGCAAATTCATTTACTTTTTTCATAATTGTCACAAACCATAACTTAACAGCAATCCATGATCAATAGCGTAAACATATCTGCAAAACACATAAATCATATTGTCACATCAAAAGATACTTGCGTTATATGCATAATATGAAGTTCATATTCAAATAAAAATCATCTAATGATTTCATGTAAGTTTTATACGAATATATTCTACTATACAATGTTCTAATGTTGCTGTTTAATATTGTTTAAAAAATAAAATACAATGCTATTAGTGATGTAATTATAGTGTCCTAAAGGATGTTCGATGGTTGATTGTAAATCGATAAATTTCGTATTTTATGAAAGTATCTATAGGCTTTGCACTTATATCATTACATCAACTCTATAGATAAGCTAAAGATATTAGTATATCAATCGGAATTCAAAATTTTAAATTATGCATCAAATATATATATAATGAATATATTATAATAGATTAGGGACTGTTTTTTATGATTCAATTATTAAGTTTGAAAATTTCTTATATCGATATTAAGGATAAAGATATGGTTTCTTTTTCCTTGAATTTACCAAAGAAAATTACATGATTTTTTTCTATTATCTTTTTGTAATCTACTTCATTAATCGGGATAAGTACAATTTTTATTTGTTATAAATTGCTGAACTTACAAATAATCATCCGTATTTTGTTACATTTTTTCGTTTATGGGTTTATTCTTCCTAAATATAATCAAATTTATTTGGTCTTTTAGTTTGTTTTTTGATTTTCATGTAAATATTTTTTTAATATTCTATTTTTCATAATATTTGACTTTGCCACTTTTTATGTTATATTAATTTTGCTTATATCTGTAATATGCTGTAAAATATATTGTACTCGCAGAATTCATCTTCATTTGTACCACTTGTAAAAATACCTAGAAAATATTTTTTATGATTTTTAAGATGAAAGACATTATATCTTTAACTAAATTATTCCAAGAAAAAAAATTGATTAGTGTATTATGTTTTTTTTATTTCATAGTATTTTTTTACATATTAAATATTTGCATTATAATTTAAGTTTTTTATATGTTATATATATTTTATCAGAGATAGTAGTCAGCAAATTTTCAGAACCCACTATATTGAAAAAAACCAATCTGTCTTCAAGAATTTTTTTTGGAATCTTGATTTGCTAAATGTGATCAACATATTTTTCCATAATAATTATATTGTCTTTTATCTTCTTGGAAAATTAGGCCTGAATTTTGTTTGTGTAATCTTTTCTCTTTCATTAGAGTTGGTCTATGATTTTCCCGATACAAAAATCACTAAACAATGGTGTGTCTTTTAAGTTTTATATATTATTTATTAACCTTTGCGTAGAAATATTACAAATAATACAGCATAAATACTTGTTTATTATTTTATAAAAGTATGATTATAAAAATCTGTATTTTTATAAGAAAATTCTATAGGCCGATTTACATTCTTTTATCTTGTCATGTCAATCATATTCAATTTGCATTATAATTATTGACACCTGTAAATCAATCTTTTATCTATGTCTATATTGCAATATTTTAAAGATTTACGCTGGCAAAAAATAAAAAAAGCCACAACCACTGTTTGAGCAATGTTGATTGTCAAAAAGCTTACTCCACCTGTATTTTTACCAATAACATCAATTGCCACAAGTAAGGTGTAAACTATATTAAAGATAGAAATAGTTTCCATAAAAAATGTAAAGGTATTATGAATCCTCATGTTTTTAGAAAGAAAAAACATCTGCATGTATATAGTAAAAAGTATTACTTTTGCAGTAATAACTAGCTTAAAAATAAGCCATTCTGCACCCTTAACATTAGACCACCAAATATATAACTTTATAATCAAGAATACAGATACAACTCTGCCAACATGTATTACTTTTCTCCTTGCTTCGAAACATTCACTTATAGCTTCACTTTTATTTGAAAAATAATTTTGCGTTTTGATAAAATTATCTTTCAAGTTGTGAAAAATAAGGACAACTAGTACTATTTGAAATATTTGCAACCCTATGCTAGCGAATGTCAATATTAAAAATGTTTTAGTGCAGCCATCTTCATTTATCGAAACCAAAAATACAATGATGACCATTAGTGCAATAAAAAGGGACGTGCAACTAAAAACTTTCAAAAGAAAAACTTCAAATGTAAAAAGAGCTTGAATTATCTGATATAGGCTAAGATTTATAAAAATAGGAAGACCGATGAATAGAGAACGAAATTTTTCGGTTTCTTTTTTGGTGAAGAATTCTCCATATCTTATTGCGAAAGCTACTAAAGTTATATTTCCCAGCCAGCAAAGAATAAAAAAGAATCTATAAAGATCGATGTTTTTGCTGTGTTGCTTTACATACATTATTGTTTTCTTTATGACTAAACTGGTTGTATAATATGTTTTTATTCCAGATAGTATCAATGCTTCTATAAGACTTTGAATTTTTTATATTTTATATATATTAAAACCCCGAAATAGAAAAATGATGGCTTACAACGTGTTAATGTAAATGAATCTAGATATATAAATTAATTTATCTAAACAATTTGCAATAAGATTGTCCTTAAAAAGGTGTAAGTGATAAGAATGTCAATTGGTAAAATATGGATTTGACGATTTCTTCTTATAAACTATCTATTAAAGGACTCAAATCTTAAAAAAATTACAAAATAGATTTTCTAGGTTTCAAAATTATTACTGAATAATATAAATTGGCAGATCGAATTTTACAAATTTATTTATGCAATAATGTTTCATATTATTATTTACATCTTGTTGATAAACTTTCATAGATTTTTATTACTAGAGTTTTATTTTTACATAAGGTTGATTGTCATCTGCGTTCATTTCTTGTTTTAAATATTTGTAAAACACAAGGTTATTTAGGCTCTTAAAAAAATAATAAACTTTCAAAAATTTAGAGTATACACACATTTATCAAAATATTTTTTGAATGAAATGGGGATTTTAGATTTTTCTTATGAAAATCTTTCATTCATCCTTATAGATGCATAAAGTAAAATCAATTTTAAAAATTTCAACACATATAGATCTTTACATCAATATAATTTGTTAAATTCGTGCTGTATTCAATCATTTTTGCAAAAAAAGTCTAATTAATGTCTTTAAGTCCATCATTTTTTTAGTTAGTTGAATTTTCAATTGATCTTGTTTTGCCTAATTTCGATATTTCATGGAAATTTCAGCCGTCTATTTTCAAAAAGCACCATAATTTCGATCAGGCAATAATTTTACATTTAAAATAATTGTATTATGCAAAAATAATTTACTTTACTTTTTGGCTTTTGGGAAAGACTCATAACTCATCCTATGAAACATACAAATATATTCCTTTTTCATTTTTACTTGGTATACACTCTTCTATTATAGTTTGAAACCCTACCAATAAGCTAAATATCATTATAAGTTAAGTTATTATTTCACCGCTTTTTTTATTTAGAAGCGACCAATATTGAATTTAAAAATTTTAAGCCGTATAAAATTTTGCATATTTTTGAAAGATAATATTTGATTCTAATATATAAATAATTCAGAAACCCTAAACAAATTGGAAATATTTTATACTCATTGTTTGATTAATGCGCAGTTTTTACTCTATTTTAATACTGGGTAATATCTTTAATGATATTATACATGTAAAAATATTTTGAGAAACTTAACAATAATATACTTAGCTTTTTATAAATAAGATATATTTTTCGGAAATAGATTTTTATTATAAAAATTGTGTTTCAGTTTAAAATAATTAAAAAAATATATGATAAAGAGGATGCAGAATTTAGCTTTAAAATTTGTTATTTACAATCAATCGTATGTTTTTACATATAACTACGCAATAAATATATATTTAATACCATTAAGAAAATCTCAAGGTTAAATTTAGCGCATTGAAGATATCTATTTTCAAATATGCCATAAGATAATTTGCATATTATTACTATATGTATAAAAACATGATTTTGGGCTCAATATACGATGAAAGCATAGAAATTGTATGAATTCTTTATAATCGATCTGATCATATTGAAACTACGATACATGAATAGGATTACATTTTAAAATCTTGCACAGATAGATGCCGAATGGGGCTTTTAAAGAAGAAATCTATTGTGAACTTTTATAAAAAAATTTATATACGAAAAATATTGTATAAACCAAATAATATATCACAATCCAAAAACACATGTTCGCAAGAAAAATGTGAATCATCAAGTTATTTTAGAAAGCATTCTCTATAAAAATTTACTAAATGAATATGTGTTTTTATATTATATGAAACCAATGCATTGATAAAAGCGTAAAAACATATTTTTTTTCTTTTCAAATAGAATAATCGCAAAATAAAGAGTAAAATTATGGTATTTCCCGATATTCTTATCTTTTAAATTTCGTTTTAATATTTGATTTTTATTTACATGTATATTCCCCTACTGGTATAATCATAGATATAAAAATATGATTATAAAACCTTTCTTTCTTTTAAATTCGCACAATTTTCTATTAAATTTAATATAGATGTGATTCTAGCTTTTTATGCAACTTGTGAATTAAGCTGGATGTAATATGATAAATAATGGGTTATTCTATTATCTAAATTCACGGAAAGCATCTGAACTTCTACATTTATCTAAAAAAATCGATACAGGTGATGTAGCTAAAGAACTTACGAAACACAAAAACTCATAGCCCTATAGGAAGGGTGAACGTGAAGAAGCGTAAGGTTAGGTTTAAGCAGAGATAAAAATAATATGTACTACATAAAAATTATCATCGATAATTTCAAAATAGAATCTAAAATTTAATTAAAAATCTTTCGATTATAATAAGTTTTCGAAGTGAAATTTAAAGGTTAACATCTTCATAAAAATATAGTTATCTTGTGTCTATCGTTTAAGTTTTACAAAAAAACGGTTTTATTATATTCATTGATAAAAATAAACTTTATTTTGTCGTTTTTATTATATTTACATATATATCAAATAAGATGCACATATTTGTTATATTTGTGAAATATCTTTAATTATATAAATTTAAAATTTTGCAAAAATAATTTAATGTTGATAAATTTCTTATATTTTTAGTTTTAAGTTTATTTAGTTGGGTTTTTTTGATAATCTTTATTTGGTGTTTCAACTATAACTTTTATCTTTGATATTTAAAAAGAGTTACTAAATATCTATTGTGATATTGAACACACGAAATTGTAAAAATTTAAATTTCAGTAAATTTATGTGGTTTATAGAGTATTTTTGGTTTTTTACGAATCTATGTTTTACTTAATTAAATTCATTTATTATATTTACCATGATATAGATTAATTGTATAGCCGTCACGATTAGATGTAAAATAGTGTTATGTATAAATGAAAAGTGAATACTTGCAGATCGTAGGACATAATCTAAACATCTTTCCTCGATATTCCTTATTTCGATATTTTTTTTTATTTTAAAATTTAATATATTTCTTGTTAGTAGTCTAAAGAATAAAGTTGGCTATTGCTCATGGATGCATAACGAGATGCTAAAATTGCTTTATTACATTCTAGAAATAAATTATAAATCGTTAAGAATATAAGACATATCCAGCTGCACTGGTAAGTAAAATTGCTCTTTTATCTGATTTACTTGGCGTATTTCATTCACCAGAAAGGAATATAATTACATTATCGACATATTTGAAACCATAATAAGCTATCAACAATGTTAAAAACTTAAAATACATATTATATAATATGCTAGATTACGATTTTTGATTATTTTACAATCTTAAGTGGAATGTTATAGAATAAATCTTAACATTTGGCATGGGTAAAACAATCATAAAAATTGTGAATCAATCATATTTTATTACAAATCATGACATACGACAATTTTAATGAAATCCTAGAATCGATTAAGCTTAAAGAAAAGCAAGGCGTGAAAAATATATGTTGCAAGAGCCGATATCTGCACATTTGGATACATATATGGTAGAATACCAATTCAATTGTGCTTAAATGTTATATCCAAGGATAAAATCCTAAAATTAGATCATAATTATAAGAATTATTTTTAATAAAGTTTATTGTTATGATCATGTAATGAATTTATAGATATTTTGGAAATTTTCAAAATATGTAAAATAATTCACCACGTACAAATTGTTGCTTTATCGGAAATTTCTAATATATTCAATATTTATAAAATATATTGAAATTATAGAAAATAAATTTTCTCATGTACATTTTAGACCACATATTCATAAAATTAAAAGTTTTATAACTTTTTATAATAAATATATAGCTGTTAAATTTCGGATTAGGTGCAGTAGTCCCCACACATATTAAAAAATTTGTTAAATAATCTAAATATTTGAAAATATATTCGTTTTTTATATCTATATAAGCATTTTCTGCCGATCTTTTTACATCTCTCATAAGGAAAAAATATTATTTTTCACAGAACAATAAATAAATGAAAATTTTCTATAAATGCAAATTGATGTTGTAAGTGGGGTCAAAAAATGTATCTTGAGTAATATAAAAAAGGTTAGAATATAAAGTATGCGTGTCGTGCACTGAGCATGCCCGTTTCAAATTCAAAAAATATACTTTTTTGTTATACATTCATTCTTTGAAGGCATATACATAGCCTTAAATCACATCACAAGAGTATTTTTATTATACATTTTCATTCCTATATTACTCGATCGATGTAATCATTCCGTTACTATGAATACAATATCACAAGTAATCAATTTCTCGCCGGGAAAATGATACAAAAAACCTTTTTGACATTCATTTGATGTAACTGAAATAATAGTTCAATGTAATATTACCATGTTCAAATCTAAATGCAAAATGCATCAAGAATATTAAACTACAAAGAGAACAGTTTTCTTTTTTTTGCTGAAACACATGACAATATGCTCGCTGTTTTTATAAATTTTTTTTTTCGAAAATGTGTTTTACTAAAGCTCATTACATCTTAAATATTGTTTATTATTGCGGCTATAATTAAAATAGATATCGATCTTGTATTTCTAATGCTAATAGCTTTACTTATTCTCAAGGCACTTTATGCCACAAATATATGTTTTTCACATGATCCTAAAGGAAATAATTTACAAGGCTATTGAATAATACCACTCGAATTGAACTTATTTTTAAAGGAAGAAAAGGATAAATAAATAAAAAGAGAGTTCATATCTAATGGGATTTTCTATCTCAATAAACAGTAAATTCTTGTAGCGCACTTAAATTCAACAAATTCTAGATTAAAATAATTTGAGGAATGTATGATTATACATTTTTATACAAGATTGAAGATGAAGTTACTAATTTTGATTCGTTACTGGTGTACATATTCTTTTTAGAAAAATCACTTATGACTATACAAAAATTTGCTTATCAGGAGCAACCTCAGCTCGTGGTTCTTCACATTTCTTTCACCTATTTGATATATTTGTAAGGCTTTTACGGGGTGATGTCGAAATGGAGGGTGGGTGATTCTATCTACCTTATGTCACTGGTAATTGTGCTACCACTATTTCAAACTTGCCCAAATATTTGCTATACGGAACAGGTTTAAAAAATATATTCGGGCTAATTTTATGATGTCTTAAATAACAAACTATATAAATTTTCTTGGCTTTTCTGTCTTTATATGTTTTTGCTTTCTTAGTCTCGACAGACCGGCCTCATGCGGGTATTTCTCCTTATGTGCATTCATTGAATCCGAGTTGCATTGTAGGTGGATCTAAGAAAAGTTATTAAGATTCAATAATAATATTTTAGTTTATATTTATATATTTTATTAGTTTATTTACAATAATTATATTTACTCAATTACATGTTTTTGTAACAATTAAATATATTTTTTAGACGCATATAATAGCATATGTACATACTAGACATAAAAGTATTGATTTTATTTATAGAATATACCCGTTTGATGTGTTTGTGCACATATAAAAGGATATAAATTGCATAAAATAATCATCTGATATGAAAGACTACAATTTAATGAATTCGAAATAAGCATAAAAATGTAGAGTAAAATTAGCCAAAAAGTTTTTTAATATAATAAACCATAATGTACATCGTTCATTTTTTTCTTAAAAGGGCCTGTATTACAAAAATTTGAATATTTTCTGTTTAATTATGCCCAATTCATAAAAAATAAAAAAATTTAAAACTCCTCTAGAAGGCATTTTCAATCACTTATTTTATATATTATATGATCACAGAACATTACCTGTTTTCAAAAGCAAAAAATCGAATTTATTGTGTTAAATTTCCTATAAAAAATTTTATAGATGCAAAATAAATATAATGCTATTATTTTATTTAAAGATTTAGATGATACAAAAGCATTATAAACCTTATATCCCGTAAATAGGTAATTAAGGATTTAATTTATGTGTTAATAACTTAATTTTCAGAATTGTTAACAATTTTATATTTTTTCAGAATTGGTTATAATCTTTGACATCTCACAATCTTAGAATTAAAAAAAATTTCTTTGATTAGAAAACATCTATTATATATATTTACTTTCATTCATATTTGTTAAATGTAACACTTTTGTTTGTAGATTATTTTTATTTATTCTAGCAAAAGTTTGCAAGCTGTATAGTGCATATTTATAAATTTATCTTCTATTTTATGTTATACATAACATACTCCCATGTATTCACCATATTAAGGTAATATTTTAAGCTATAATTTAAAATTGTTTTATTTGTGTGCTTCTTTTGTATTGATGTCCTCCGCTAAATTTTGCAACAAAAGAAATTTTTTATTATAAATATTTTTTTCAATCTCTATTTATATGAATTTATTGCACATTTTCTGCAGCGAAAGTTCACTTTCCTTTTAAAAAACATATTTGTGCCTCTTAAAAATGCTCATGTGTATATTCAGCCGTTTATAATAAGTCGTTTTTATTTAATCATACATAGACAATACTATACAAAATTTCAATATGTTAAAATTCATTTGTTTATTTATATTGATTTTAAGGTTCTTTGTTATCCTTTGCATTTTTTTCGCATAAAATCTACTTTTTTTTTATCTCTTTTAATAGCCATACTTGAAAACTGAAAATTTGATAGACATAACTTTTCTATTCAATATAAAATTTTAATAAAAACAGTCACAAAATATATAAGTCATCTACTTATCATTATTCTCACTATTAAAAATATCACAGGTTCTGCTTTTTTTGTCATTATAAGCGCATATGATGCAATTCTATTTATATTTGATTCGATATACATATAAACACCCACATTGTTACGTATTAAATTGATTTTTATAATTTTTTTACGGATTTTCTTGGTATCATGCGTAAAACGCATCGGTCTTTACTCTGTTTATATATACATTATATATTGTTCAAAAGGTTACTAAGGTAAAAAAAATTCAAGAGATATACATTCTATGTAAAAGAAGAATCATGATGGTAATTTTCAAAACTAAATCGTATTTAAGCATTATTCTTTGAAGAAAAATACACTATTAGGTCAATATCTCAAAATCACTGAATTTTTTTATAACTTAACAATAAAATCTAATCTCCTCTGAAAAAAGCAATGGTTAACCAGAACAATTCTAATAGCAATCATTCAAACTTTAATTTTTTGTGAAACATATTCTTATCGGCTATTTTTATCATGCTTTTGAAATTAGTTTATTCGCTTGTGAAAATAAATAAACATTTTTAATTTTTAAGATATAAATTAACGTATTACTTATGGTTTTTTGGTATCATTTTTGTTTTTAAAACTTATATTTTATAAGTCTTTTGCACTTTATTCTTGCAAAAAGAAAGCAAATATAGATTTAAATGAAGATGTTCTATCTATAGAATAAAATCACATGTACTTTTTTTTAAGCAGTTTCTATGATAAACTCCTGCCAATGAGAATTAGAAAACTACAACTTAATTGTCGTGTTGTTTATTATTCGCATTTGTTCAACGATGTCTTTGAAAAGAAATACATTTTAAAGTAAATAAAATTTCTAAGAAAACATCAGATAAATACATAAAAGCAAACAGTATTTATAAAATAAATCACGTGACACTTAACAAAAATTAAAAATTTTTGTGCAATAATAATGAATCAACAAAATGTTTGTTTTTTTAATAATATAATGGTCAGTAGATAGTAGTTCACATTTACTCTTATTTTGAAATATTCATTATCTGCATAGAAGCTCTTATTTTATTTTTTCGCACAAATATATTGTTAGAAATAATACCGTTCCCAACATTTGTAATTTGATAGAAAAAGTTTATAATAAATTTAAAAGTAAAAGCGTCAAAACACTTTATATATTATATAGAATAACAAAGAATTTTTATGTATAATTTTTTTAGTTCCTTCATTTATATAATATCATTTTTTGTTCTTATTTTTCAACGATTTTGTTGCATAGTTTTTTTATATATTTAGTATATATGTGTGAAATTTCATAAGAAATAGAGTGAATCCTCTTTGCAAATTCATTTCAGTAATTTGGTAAATCAATTAAAAGCCTCTTTTTTAATTAGTAAAATATAATTTTGTATTTTAAAATTATAAGATGAAAACGAGCTCCTCTTTTGAACACAAAGGAGTTTTCTTTGCATTAGCTGTAGCTCTGAAAATTATATGATTTGCATTGAAATTCTCTTAATTCATATTATCCTTCATCATTTTTTATCTATAAAATTATTTGTTTAATTTATGAAATCATTATTCAATCTAAATTAAATCAATTTTCAAACTATAAAATATTTCTATTCATGCAAAAACTAACTTTTATTCCCATAACGATTTATGTAAATTAATGCAACCTCAATATTTTATTAAATTGTAATAAAAACCGAAGTCAAAAAATTATTCATTCATAAAATTACTTTTTTTAAAATTAACATTATAACAAATGAAATTTCCGCAATATTGTGTTCGGATTGTTCCCATGATTAACCTCTCATTATAAACCGTATTTTAAACTAAAAATCAATAAACTCTGGATATTTAGAATTATTTAATAAAACTGATGAAAATTTTACACTTCACATTATTTAAAACAAATTTTCACAGTTTTTTTTGCTTTATTTTTGTTTTTTAGCTGGTAAAAAAATGCATGATTAAAATTTAACAGATGTTTTTGAGAATATACAATGGCTCGCTAATATAAATAAATCCTGGTTTCTTCGAAAATAAAAAAACATTTCATAAATATACTGGTATTTTTTTATGCTATAAACATATTTTGTTTTATATTGTTTTTAAATTTTTGTTTATTGAATTAAATATATTTTTATTTCCTCTTTGTTATATTTTAGATTCTTAACATTCGAAATCGACCCATTATAATTAAAATACACATTTAACAAGATTTCTTTATAAATATTTATCAACGTATATTTAAATCTCCAAGTTCTAAAAAAGTACAATTTCATCAAGACTTAGAGTTTTTGTGAAGCATATATAATGTTAAGTAACTTGTGAAATTTGTCCAAAAAAGTAAATTTTCATAAACTGTAGAATTTGTGTAATTTAATATGGTATATCTCTTCTCAAGATGATTCAATATCTCAATGAAAGTAATTTTATATACAGTGAGCTGTATAATATTGTTAAAACCCATTAAATTTTCTTATTAATATATACAAAAAATACATAATTATAAAAATTGTCTTTTATTTATTTAGAAAAAGTGTAAATATGTAAATATTCACAGTATAAGGACGCGCAATTTATTAAAGAACATTTAATATAAAAAAGGGGAAGGCGAAAAATACATAAAAAGTTGGTATATTGTTAGTAGAAGTCAAAGAAAAAAGAGCGCAATATAAGCTGAAAAGATATTCGTAAACGCAAAAAACAACTATATTATATACAATATATCATAAATTTCTAGTGTTTGATTTGCTTTTTAAATTGAATAAAACGGGAATTGAAAAAATCGCTGTATAAATTAATGCGAAAATATGCATAAAAAAATATAGGCTGGGGGTATTTGAATTATGAATCTGTAAATATTTAATATTATGCATATGTAGCGCGATTGTGTTTTTTTCTACTTTGTAAATTTAATTCTTATAGAATCAAATCTTTTTTGTTTCTGAATAATCTCGTTATTAGAATATCAGAATTTGGCTCACTTATATCATTTTTTGATATCTTATTTATGGAAATTTCTTATTCTTTTTTTGTATAACACCATTGTCTTTGTATTATCGGAGATTAATTTACGTTTAGAATATTAAAGATTTTTTTATTGCGCATAGCATTAAGTTTTTCTTGCATATAAAATTATGCTGCTTTTTTTTAAAACGTTAATACATTTTTATGAACAGTTCACAGTATTTTATTTATATTTTTATGAATCATCTATTTGTTTTAATTATATTTGCCGTTGGATACTATTAAACATAATTATGTCTTCAAAAAAAGAATATAAAGTTCATAAAACGGAATGGTCATTTATGTTATATAATACAAACAATAAATCCCCTTGTTCCTTTATCAGAAGAATATTTAATATTTCTTAAGTATATATTAAATATATTATAGGCTATTTGTTAATTATCAGAACTATATAATTGAGATAAATTTTTGAACTAATACATCTTGAAAAGAGGTTGTATCTAACAGATGTAAGATAAGAGGATATAATCCATAGTATATAAATTATGTTTCCACTGAAAGTCAATCACTTCAAGCTTGAAGAAGAAATCTTTAATTTTAATGCTAAAATTAGCCCATGAAAAAAAATATTATGACACAATGAAAATTTTTTTCTTATGTATAATTATGATAATTTATTATCTATCAGGGCTTTTTTTATCTTCATAGATCATATAATGTTTTTTTTCTTGAATCGATGCTATAAAAATTAGAATGATTCGATCTTCTCGCATTAAACTATGCATTTTTTACAATATTTATATAAGATCAAATTGTGTTCTATACAGGAACATTATTCAAAAATAAAAAAGCTATATGAGCACTATGATAAAATTAGAAATATCTAGTTTAAGTATAATTAGTAACAAAGGTCAAAATATTCATTTATTTACTTTTTTTTCATTTAAATATTTTAGATGATTTGGCTTTTGAAATAGCTGATATTTTTATAGCTAACCTCTAAATACCTTTGACCAAATTAATGAATGATGTTATTTTCTTGAAAGAATTCATGAAAAATATGAAATTATAAAAATTTATAATCATATATTAATTAGAAAAGCCAACGATTGTTTTTAAATTACAGCTTTTTTTCTTTTAAGTGCAGATCAATGAGATAATCTTTATGTTTCGTAAAACTATAGATTAAGAAATAAATACTTTGTTTTTTAAATGAAATAACATTTTGATCATTGAATATTTAGTTTTAAAGACTAATTTATTTTGAAATATATCAAATTTATCGTAAAAATTTACTTTCTACTAAAGTTATTTTATAAATTATCTAAAATACCTTATGTACTTTCAGACATTTTTCAGAATCACGCCTTTTTTTATAACTTACAAAACACTATTTATTTCTTATATCTATGTTATTTTTAACTGATAAAATTAAGATTTACATGCCTGTACAGGAATGTCAAAGTAGAGATAATAAAAGCGATAGAAAATCCACCATATTCCAAGATATTCATTCAATCTAAAGATTATGATTAAAATTTATGAATAACTCAATTTGAACAATCATTCTTTATATCTCTTCAAATTATATTCATATTTTTTTGTGTAAAAATACATATTAAAATTTTATATTATTTTCACTGTTTACAGTTAAGCATAAGTATACAATGGAATTCACATATATATTAATGCGTATTATTTATCTTAAACTTACTTTATCTATCTCAATTTATTGCTAATATGGAAATTAGTTAATGAATTTTTCTTTCGTTCTTCTATTTAAATATATTTATTTGCGCTCGTATAAGGTCAAGATTAGGTCTTAGTTATATTGGACGTTATTAAGAGCTGTAAATTATATTTTTTTGTACAATGGCATATAAAATTTCACATCTATGCATTATATATATTGAACTTATATTATCAATCTCAATTTGTAACTATTATTGAAATTGTGTTATGTATATTTCTTCCTCTTCTACTTTATATAATATATATTTTGCTTAAATAGGCCCATAGATCATCTCACTTATATTTTAACGTGCTTTTGCGCTGTAAATTATATTTGGTTGTTTTTTAGTAACATTACAACGTGAAAACCTTCTAATTTTGCATCTATTTGACACCAAAATAATAATTTACCTTCTAAACAGATCACGGCAATAAACCTACGTTAAAATGTATTATTATATCCTCTTGTGCGGATATACAAATTGTGCGACATATTTACTTAATCTATAAAAAATTACCTTAGTTTGTGCAAATGATTTTTTTTATGTGCTCTTGTTCGGATGAACAAACTAAGCAATATATTGTGTATAATTTTATATAAATAAACTTGGTTTGTGTTAATAATGCTTTTTTATGTGATCTAGTGCGGATATACAAACTTTGCAACATATTTTTATAATTAATACATTAAAAAAATCTTTTTTTGTGTTAATAATCGAGCCGCTCGTTTTATTTTAACACTAGATGTATATTTTTAGCGTTTTTTATATACACAAGATGTTAATTTTATAAATTAATTATTAGTTGGCACCTTGTTTTATTTTTAAAGGTTATATTAGCAGGGTAATTTTATAATAATCTAAAAATATAGTGTGAAGATGTTAATATAAAAAGGTATTAATGTATTTTATAGTATATTTAACATAATAATTGTGCTATAACATCTTATTCTAGGAAATCATAAAAAGTAAAAAAAAAAATGATTCATGTTAATAGATGACTAGAAAACACAATGTTGTCTTTATTCTTAGTTCAATATTTTCTTGGATTTTTACCACGATTATTATCATTTAAAAAACCCATTTTTGATGAATTTTTTTAAGAGAAGCTGCAGTAAATATAAACAAATAATTTACAATTTTATGGTGAAATGAACAAAGTTATTGTTTTGGTGTTCAATAAATAATTTCCCACGTTTAGTTATGGTTTATTTAAATATTTATTATCACAGAATGAATAAATTTTATACAAACAATATTTTTACGCCTAAAATTATACTTTATTTATATATTTATTATTGTTTTAGTGGATGAATTTCATGATTTTATACAAAAAAATATTTTTAAGCCTAAAATTATACTTACTTTATATTTTATTATTTTAAAACCTATACTAACGCTGATTTCATAAGTTTCTTAGTTAAAACCTTTTTTTGGTAGATTGGCAGTAATAAAAGCATAGATGAATTTTCAGGCACAAATCTTTATATTTTTGATAGGTTATGTAAAATTGCTCTTTTTTTTTATTTTTTTCTTGTTTTATTATTTTTCCTGCCTTTTAAGCTAATTGTCGGAAATTCACTTTGAACAAATATAAATTCCTTAGATTTGTGATCATTTTGATTATATGGTTTGGAATTATTTATATCATTGGATAAAAACACACCGTGATTTTTGTTTTCATAATTACTTTTGCTTTCAATGAATGATTCCTGAGTATGTGTGCTTTTTGTGCCTTTCAAATTCGATTGCGAAGTCTTTTCATTTGAATCTATTGGAATCCAATGTGATATGGTATGAAATGGACTATTCAAAGTTCCTGAATTATTATTACTTGTAGATGTAACTACTAGTTGGCTTATATCATGTTTTATATTGTGATTTTCGATATTTTCGGGCATAAAACAATCGCTGATTATTTTCTGATTAATAGGATCAAGATCTGAATAATTTGTATTATTCCTGGACTTTGAAGCTGAAATATTATACTGGCGCTTTGTTTGATTTCTGGAAAGATTAGGATTGCTTTTTCTTTGGTCTTCTTTTATGAGTCTGTCCAATAAATCATCGTCATCACTAAATAGTTCTTCTATGTTTTCTGATGTTTTCACGGTAAGAATTTTTGTGGGAATATCTGGGTTGCTTTTTCTTTTGTCTTCTTCTATGAGTCTGTCCAACAAATCTTTGCCCCCACTCAATAGTTGTTTATTGTTTTCGGTTGACTTTACGGTAAGACCATAAAATGTTTCATGGTCATTAAGGTTAGTTGGAAGATGTTCATATTGATCGAGTAGCGGTAATTCCATGCTATCTAACCAAGTGCTGTTTTTTATGTTTTTGCCATATATTAAGCTTGGTGGTGACTTGGAATAAGTTCCATTATATCTTATACTTTCAAGAATATCTAATTGATCAATATAATTTTGATTCACTTGATCCAAATTTGCTGGTTTTTCCGAGTATGCATTATTATCAAAATTTATGTCGAATTGAGCACTACATCCGGAAATTTGTGGTGGTCTTATGTAGGAATCTTGTGTATTTATACAAGGGTTTACATGATATGGTTGATCAAAATTTGAATTATGGTCTTTCTGATAATATGAAGAATGATTTTCGTTTTGATGTAATATTTTTTGTGTATTCTGGAAATTCATTGGGTTTTGTGTTGGATTAGGCCAAAATTGATAATTCATCTGGGGTATAGTATTTTGAATGTAATGGTCATGCATATTTGTATGCACAGATTGGCTGTTTGTACCAGAATTTATCTTTTCGGCCATAGATCGACAGTTTAGCCCAAAGTTTATATTTCCATGTATAGATTGTGAATTAATATTTCCATGTATAGATTGTGAATTAATATTTCCATGTATAGATTGTGATTTAATATTTCCATGTATAGATTGTGATTTAATATTTCCATGTATAGATTGTGAATTGATATTTCCATGCATGGATTGTGGATTGATATTTCCATGCATGGATTGTGGATTGATATTTCCATGCATGGATTGTGGATTGATATTTCCATGCATGGATTGTGGATTGATATTTCCATGCATAGAATATGGATTGATATTTCCATGCATGGGTTGAGAATTTATATTTCCATGCATGGGTTGAGAATTTATATTTCCATGCATAGATTGTGGATTGATATTTCCATGCATAGATTGTGGATTGATATTTCCATGCCTAGATCGCGGATTGATATTTCCATGCATGGATTGATATTTTATACCTGAATTTATATTTCCATGTGTAGTTTGATTATTCGCATTGTTAAAAATGTATTCACTATTTATATACTGTCTACTGTACCCATGCATTTGCTCTTGAAACAACTGTGGATCGTTATTATGCATAGTTTGATTGGGTATTAACTGACTTTTATCATCATAATGCATTAATTGTCTGCCCATATACTGTACAATATTTCTTTGCATATAATTGTTTCCATTACTGTTGTTAATATTCAAATTACTGTGAATACGACGATCCATATTCGAATCCAAATGCTGTCCTTGATGAGATGCGCTACTAGTTTTCTTTTTTGTTAAAAACGCAAACTTGATATACATTAATATTAACTTATGCATCATCTCTTCTAAATTATTTTAAAATTTTTTGGGCAAATTAAATATTTGATAAATGGTATAAATTAATTTATAATATATTTCTTTCCGATAAGAAATGTTGATTTTTGATGGATGATTGATTGAAATATACAAAGAGTTTTAATGCAGTAGTAAAAAAAATATTATAATACAACGCAAGACACTTGAACTCATCTCATCTGAGAGAAGAAGAGCAGTTGATGAAGATAGTTCAAGGGGTGGTGTCAAAAGATGTATCAAAGTCTGTACAATTTTCCTAATGAGCTGACCACGTCTAAATAAATAAAATTGATATGATGAAACTTATACCATCTATAAAAAAAGATAAGAAAAATACATTACCATCAAATTTATTAGCAGAACGACATTCTAAGGATTTATTCATCTGAAAAAAACTATTATGACAAGGAAACGGGTATAAAAAAAGAATTAAATTAATTTTGATACTAAATGAAGTAAAAATTGTTCAATTACAAAATAATTGTAGAATATATTTTTGTGTAGCCATTAAAAGCTCCAAAAATTTAAGATTCATTATAATTGAATTCTCTGAAAAATATCTTTATTTCTTATAAAATATATAAATATGTTTTTAAAATTAGTTTTTATTATTATCTATGGTTTCTTTTTATCATTTCCATCTATTGAAACTTGGTCCGCCTACTGAAAATATTGCACAACTCCTTGATGCATTATTTGACACCTTACCCTGTTATTCTTCATCAACTGTTCTTCTTCTCTCAAATAAGATTAATTCAAGTGTTTTGCAGAGTGTGAGTGATTACATGTATGCTTCTACTTCGTCTGTTATTTTTAAATCCCTAAGATGTTTTTTATGGAATTTTGTGACCACTCCATTCCAAGTTATTACATATGATATTATTCTTATTTGACATATATAAATAAAACCATGTTCATTCACCAAGATGTCATACTTCTTAAATTTTTCATTCTCAACTTTAGTTAAGTTGTGAAGGCTAAATATACCTATTTAAAATAATGTAATCATGTTTTCTTTTTTATACTATAGAAAAATATTAGGTCTATTTTGTTTGATTAATATTTCTGTTTTATTTCTGGTATCAACCTTTATTTCTGCATTTACGTTTTCGCAGATCTCTTGTACTGAGTGAGTTTTGAAATTTTTGATTTTCTCAAAGTTGTATCGTCTTGATAGGAGAAAATGAAGAAATCTCAAGATGAAATTGTACCTTTACGTGTAATCATCCCCGAACATTTTCTTGCATCTCGTTGCAAAGTGATCAATTGTTATCATGACTTCGTTACAATGTAGCATTTAATCCTCACACCGATAAACACATTTATGTTTTGAATAAAACTGATTTTTTCTTCTTCACGAGGTTTAATAATGACTTCTTTTATTCATCTTGATGATCCAACAATATCAATCATAATATTATTTTTGCCTTCAAAAGGTCTTTGGTGTAATGGTTTTTCTTTTATTTTACAGAATATACTTTCTTGCTGCTTTTTTTTAAGTTTCTAGGAATCTGTGATATTGGCATGATATATATTTTTAAGATGTTCTTTAATTGGTGATGTGTGTCTTGTTATCTTTTTCTACTTTATATATTTCAGCCACTCTCGGTGAACCGTTTTCAAGCAAAATTTTTAGCTGGTAGATCATCTTCTCGGCTTTAAATCCAATATTACATAGCCAATGCCTAGTCAAGTCTCTTTACATATAATCTTCATTCATTACTAGGCTGGTGTTGAATAGAAAATTCGTTTAAAATATCTCTTATCTTATCATCAAGTTTAGTGTATTATTCGGTTCTTTTTTAATCCACCTATATGGTAATTTACATGTTATTTTTCTTGTATATTACTAAGTTTTAAATAAATTCCCTCCATTCAGTTTAGTCTTACATAAATTTCTTAATCGAATTAGTATTTGTCTGCAATATATCATAAGTTTCTAGCTTATGCTCCCATTTTCTATCCTTGTTTACTCATTGATTTTTATATGCTGCCGGAAATTTAGTAAATGTTGCATAATCTGCGCATATTCCATGGTTAGTGGCAGACTTTTTTGTTTATTTGAACGCCTATTACATTAAAGAAGTTTAATGTTTTATCCATCATGAGTTTAAGTGATTCCGGTGTTTTTATCATTTATTTAAGGTCATCTATGAACAGTAGATGATATGTTGTGTATAATTTTTCATCATTCATTACACGTACCCCGGGATAGCGTTCTTTTGATTTTTTACTCAAGGGATCAATATATAGTATGAATAAAAAATATAACAGACTGTTTCTTTGTATTATTACCTCATGTAAACTTTATGCATGATTTCTTCAACATTTAACCTTAAAGATATACTCCATTTACTTGTAATCTTTTTTATAAAAGACGCTATCTATATAGGCGGGTTCCGTTCGTAATACATGAATGCATATAGTAATTTGCTATCGAGATATTAGCTTTTCTCACATCAATCCATGTTGTATATAGATTTTTGACATGTTTTTCTTTAGTCGCGAATTCGCACGAGCCCTTTCTTTCGCACCTTATTATTTCTAACTGAAAAATATAAATATCTCACTTCGTCTCTACCTCATATTTAATGATTTTTATAAACCGCTTTTGTCGTTAACTTACAGAAAGTATACATGCATGTAATCGGTCTAAATTCATTTTAAATTGTAAAATCTTCATTTGGTATATAATATGTCATACCAGAGTAAAACAATTCTTTCGAAAATTTATTTTCCAAAGAATTATCCGATATAATCTGATATAAAATTTTATATGGGCTGGTCATCTTTTGTATAAAGAAATTAAAGATTTCATATGTGCATCAGATTTTGCAGTTTGGCTGTGATTGTATATGTTATTAAATTCAATCTTTGTTATGAAGCTTATGTTTCCTGTTGTTCTACCTGTAATAATGGGCATAGGTAATCTTTATAAATATTTTTGTCGTGATTTTTCGTATATTTTTCATATTTTCATCATAAAGTTATTGATTTGTTCATTCGACGCTTCGATTGTATAGTTCTTGTTTTCAGTGAACCCTCTATAAAAAATATCTCCTATTAAGCTCAAAGCAGTTATTTTCTCTGGTTAAGTCATATCTTTTTTTGTACTTATCTATCTTTTTCTTTGATATTTGGATTTTTTACGTATGCACGTTTAAAATTTTTATAAAAAAATCATCTTTGTCATGGATCATGTTTTTTGATTGAGTTATTTTTCTTGATTTTTTTATTTCCTCTTTCTTAACTTCATTGAGTTTATTTTTATATAGTTCTAGTCCATCTCTTATTCTTCCTAAAAGCTAAATTTGGCCAATATTTTCAAAAGTTATTCTTTGTCTTGTTTCGGTTTTTTTCTGTGACGTTTTTAGGTATGTTGTGAGAATTGTAGCAAGAAAGAAATGTCGGATATATTCTTGGAATTGAGGTGGATTAAATTGTAACCATGATCTTATTAATAGTTATAAGAATATTAGAGTCAACTTTGTAGCATATAATATTTCATGTCCTTTAAAATTCTCCGATGCTGCCTTTTTAAGCTTTCGTATATTTTTTTAAACTCCCTTCTACATAAGTTAAATCTTCTATACGCTTTAATTCCAAACTTGGGGTTTACTTAATTTTGTTCTTATGAAGTTTTTGACGTTTTCGGCATCAAATCGTTTGACAACCAACTTACTTACATTTTGGTCTATTAATATTATCATCGCTCTTATTTTTAGTTCCTGTTGGGATAAATATATATGGAACTTTTCGTTATCTTTTTTTTTGAAGTCCCCCCATTCAAAACGTAGCATACGATAGAACCGTATTAGCATTTCTGCAAAGGCATCTTGAACTATTCATCCAAAGAATGTTTTGTCGACATGAAGATCGATTCTAACGTCAGATGTCCTTTTGATTTTTTCAAGATGATTATTGCATATTCCAATGCTACCACATCATACGTTGAATTTCTACTGAATCTTTGCATTATTTGTCTTTTTAGTGCTCTGCTTCGTGTTTTTTTGTTTCACCGATTGATCTTAATCCGTTTAATACTTATAATTCAATTATATCAACCAAAAATGTTTTAAACAAAGTCCGATTTATTACAAAAGAATTTTCTGGCTCTTTTTATTTTGATTTTCCAAATATTTAATTTTATAAACTTCATTTTGCTTATACTTGTAAAAATAAAAATACTGTTTTTTTTATCCATGAATACAATGTATAATTTGCAATTTTTACAGGTATTTTTGTAAAGTATAATTATTTTATATAAAAATTCCATCCTTTTTTTCGTGATATTTTATGATGGCAATTCTGTAAAACATAACATCTTACCACTAATATTTAGATTGCCTGATTTCAGTATGGAGATCGACTCAAATTGTTTCGAAGCTGTAAAAAGAAGTTTTTGAATACTTTATGGCTTTTTTTTGTCATGTATCAAAGAAATCGATGTTTGATGTATAATTTGCTGTAAGGCGGGATATATTGCTGTTTTGTAATTTAACAAAATCCTTGCCTGAGTATGGTTAAGCTTTCAATCCTTTGTGTTTTTTACTAATGGATTGAATGTTTTCATCCGATTCTCTTGAAAATCTAAAAAAAATACATATTTTGCTCTTTTGGATTGTAACCAAAAATCAGGGGCTAGTTACATCTCAAAATATATTGTGATTAAAATAAAGGCTTTGATATAAAGAAAGTATTTTTATAAATACATCTATTTTGGAATGTTTTATTTATTCGGAATAAAAAAGTAAAAGCTTTCCGTGGATACTTTATATTTTGACGCGGCAAGTATTGAATATTTAGGAGCCTAAAAATATTTAATTTACTAAGAGTATTCTAATTTAAAAAAAGACGTGCAATTTGGCATAGTATTTCCAGAAATTCGGGTAATAGTGGGGCTCAGATACATCATTAGGAATATTTCGATATTGCTTTAGTATTTCAAAGGATCCGATTTCTCTGTTTATAACTTCAAAGAATTTGCCTATTTACATACTTTAAATTAATTTTATTGTAATCATAATATTAAGCAAAAATAAATGTAGCTTTAATTATAAAAATTCGAACTTTCTCAATTCTTCCCCTATAGTATTCACAACAATTGGATCCTCCTTAGACCTTACTAAAAAACCACTTAAGTTATAATGTATTTTTTCAATAAAATCACAATCACAAATCGAGTAAAAGTGAAACATTAAATTTTCACAGATTTTCTTATAGTATAGCTTTAATAACTCGTGACGAGCGCTGTTAGCTAGTGACTTATCCTCATCAATAATCATAATAGAAATATCATTTGAACAATCTTTGAATTCACGAAATATATCAGCACCATAAGTCATTATGAACATTTCTTTTTCTAACATACAAGTGTCTTTCAGTACATGAAACAATCTATTTTGAGACATAAGCGGTTTAAGATTGGCACATAAATTTAAAATTGCTCTTATTAAATATTTTTGATGTCCCAAATCTTCAGCTCTCGCATGCACATAGTTTTCTATGCAGCTATAAATTTTTGGTAAATCGATTTTAAAACAAAAATCCTTCTTTACATTGAATTGTATTGTTTTTCTAAGTGATAAATAAATTATTGTCTTCGGATTAATGTCAAATCGAAATAAAAATCCCTTTTTTAAATCTGAGGATTCACTGCGAAAATTCAATTCGGATTTTTTTTTAAATTTAACATAATTCCGCATTTCTTCTTTGTAAAAATTGTGATTGGTAATATTCGGTATTTCAGTAAAAAAAATATTCAAGTCTTCTTTGGTTTTAATCGGCCAAAATTTGGCAATTTCATATGAAAAGATGGTGGTTTTTATATCATCTCCAAATTTAGTTAGAAAATTTTTAACATTAGTATATATTAGTTTAGGGAAGTCCGATTTGCTCTTTTCTATCGGAAAATATTTTATTATCTCTTTTTGAAGGAAGAAAAATTCTCTCTCGAAATACTCAGACATTTTCGGATGATTCTCTGAACATATAGATTCTTGAGAAAATACTATAATATTTTTCATATTTGTGTAAAGTCGTTGTAGTTTTTGGAAAAATAATTCATCAAGATCATTTTCTGAAACTTGAAAGCAGTAAAAGTCCATTGTTTTGTCATCACTAAAACTATTTTCGAATTGGTATTCATATAAACCATTTTGCGCATTGAATATCTTACCTAATTTGAATTCGTAAAATATTTCTAGGCCCAAATTCGAATATAGTTTATTTGTGAGTATAAAATCAGATTTAGATTTCAAGTTGTTCCAAATTTTTACGCATAAATTTATTTCTGAAAAAGAATACAATGCATAGTCGCATAATAATTTTGTGTATGTACCTATATCATCATCACCATCATCTATAATTAGCACTATATGGCTTGGAATTGTGATATAACTTTCAGCAATGTATTTTATTTTGTCATTAGTTGATATTTTAGGATAAATCAATAAGGTTCGAATGATTTTTGTAATATCAGAATAAATATATCTCCTTGAAAGTGCGATTACCTTATTATTTTGATACAGGATTTCGAAATCCAATCTATCTTCCTCCCTGTAATCAGTTTTAAATTTTCGATCCCCACATATTATCAAGTTTATGCGATAACTTTCGTCAATATAGAATTTAGGTTGAAAATACATCATGTCAATCAGATCCGAGACAATTTCATTATTTGCATCTTTTTTTATCATAATAAAAGTTGTGTTTGAATTTAAATCATCATCATTAAAGCATCCCAGAAAATCGATTGAATTGGGTATGTAATTTTCTTGTAGCATTCCTGAAAGAATACTTTCACAAGATTTATATCTTAAGTCGTATTCTATTGTATAATTAATCTTGTCTTTATTATCATAAATAAATTCGGCATTATCACACTGCTTTATCAAATCAGAAATTTCGTATTTAATTAAATCCTTTAAATAATATAGCGCACCTGGATTTATTTTAATTACAAGTTTAATAACCAACCATTCATTCATATCATAAAAGTGCTGTCTATTTATTCTAGCGATCTGATGAATGAGTTTTTCTTTACCGATATGAATATCACGCTTAATCATGTATTTTGTTATAAACATGTCTTCTTTTTTTGTCTCCTTTACAATTTTTTCGAATAAAGTTTGTGGCAAATCCTCAAAAAAAAAATTATTATTTTGCGCAAATAAATCAATCGAACAAATTGAAAACTGAATTAATAAAATTAAAAATGCTGTAAATCTTCTTCCGCCTATTTTTTTATTTATATATATCGATTTCATTCTTAAAATAATATTGAATATATCCTATTTAAATAATTGTTGACGTGTATCATTGATAGATATCAAATAATAAAATAAAATTGATCAAGAAAGATTTAATAATTTAATATAATTTTTAGAGGTTATAATTTCTCTTCAATTTTGTTCAATGTAATTTTTACAACAAGAACGAAATGCGATAATTTTGATTGTTTTGGAAAAAATATATCACTTTTTATCTGGCAAAATAAAAAAAAACTTATTTATATACGAATAAAGTAAAATAGGGTGTTATTAATTCAAGAATTATTTATATGAATACATTATGACTTTTTTAATCATTTAAAGATATAAACTCAGACAAAAATATGTTCTAATCTTACATTTTGTAGACGAGAAATAATAACTTTGATATTTATAAAAAAAAATTGTTCCAAAGTATCGGATGACAAGTTAAAAGATGTTTTACAAAAATTTCTCTTATTTTTCTAAATCAAGAAGTCCATGAAAATTCAATTACGATATTATGATGATAAGAATATGTCCATCTAATATCACAATCAGCTGTGATCACATTTAAAAATTCAAAAGGAATCCCCTGGAATACAATGTAAATTTATTGTATTAGTTCACATTTAGGAGTAATACCATTATATTTCTTTATTTTTTTAACACATTCGGTTAACTATTCTAGACATGGTTAAGAATGAAGCTTAAATATCTATAAGAACGCCTCTTGTAGATATGGTTCAAATATACCGTATCATTTGTTTAAGTAAGCCAAATTGCAAAGATCTTACTCATTTTGGGATAAAAAATGAAACCTTGCAAAAATAACTTCAAGAACTACTGCATATAAAATTAGGTGGAAGGAATTATACTGGATAGTTTCAATGTGTGTTATATACTTCTAGATTTTATAGTATAATTAATTTAATAAATTAACAACGCACATTCTTTCTATAACTCAAGAATTCTAGTTATTTTTATAGAGACTGATAACATAATTTTAAATTTTCTAAATAAATACCCTTTTATTGCAATATATAATATATATTGGGATATAAATAGAAAAAAATCGATCCGATGTTTTTTCGCGTACATTAGGTCATGCAGATAAAAGTAGTGATAAAAAATCTTCCAAAAAAAAAACTCTTTACAAATAATGTGAGACTTTGGTGTGTGTACATTCTTTCCTTCTCTTCTTAATTCTGAACTTTTTTATTATATCGATCTCCTTCTATTTTGTCCACTAGAAGTACTGATCTTTAGCTTAATTCATGGGATTTTACATTTATTGAACGGGGATTTCCTTTCATTTTTTTGTAAATACTTGTTTTTCAGATAGTTTTATTATGAGCAATGGCAATCACAATAACAATACAATAAATAAAAAGCATCACCTACCCACTAAAAAGTATGAAGTAATGAGAAAAATTAATAATATTCAGTGATTTTTTTAATAAAATTGCCACTTTAAAAAAAATCAAAATGTAAAATTTTATAAAATTTTTGGATTCTAATAATTAGATTTCGGGATGAAGTATTCGATAAAATATAAAAGTGCAAATTTTCACAGCTAATAAAATACCAATTACAATTAATAAAAATACAGTATCATGTAGGATTCAGAGTTGCCGAATACAAAATGTACTTGGAGAATGTAATTCAAAGATTATAAATACACTAAAATCTATGTACAAGAATTTATTAAGCTAAAATTTTGAAAAATTTATAAACTACCTTTTTATTGAATAAATAAATTATATAAACTATGACGATAAGCTTCATGCTGGGCTTACTTTATGTATTTTTATTTAATGATGGATCTTTCTTTTGCAAGTTTATGTATCATTGTTATTTCTTTAAAAGCAAACCAGATATTTTAATATAAAAGACAAGTAAATATTGGGCAAAGTAGCATATGTGCCATCAAATCTATAAATAATTTTCTAAATATGCTGTATTTTTACATTTTGTATCAAATATGTTCTATTAACTTTATATTCTTGCGTAAGTTTTTATCTAAAATTTGAGTTTATGCAATCGCCATGTTTTTTTTTATTTTTACTTAAAAGAATACCTATAAAAAAAATACACGATATTGCAATGTAATTTTTGAATATAAAGAAATAAAAATAAAATAATGCGATGAACAAATTTAATTTTGTTTTTTTTATGCAAAATAAAAAGATTCATGCTCAAAGAGATTGAAGATTTGGGTAAAATAAAGAATTGAAAACACATTTTTATAAGAATACAACAAATAATCCATTGAATGCGATTGAATATCATGATGATAGACCGCTATCTATTCATGATGTTTCATTATAAAGATAATTATATTTTATACTCATTGGAAGTAGCTTAGATTCATCATAATCATCAGCTAGCTATATAAAAGAATCATGAATTACAATATATCTAAATTTTAATATATATATAATCACCACTATATAGGAATATTGATATTGGCTTAGTTTTTGGATTATATACTTCTGGTGCTTTATATTGTTTAAGTTATGCTCTATAAGTGTGTGTAAAGTGTGATCGATTTCCAAAATAAGTTGAAATGTTATGCCATGTATCGATAGCCATATGTAAATTTTTCCATCGATGCCTTAGATAAATCAAGTATATGGAATATTTTTACCAAATTATTCCGCTGAATAGAAATGGTATCATTCTTCAAATTTTATGCGAAATATTTACTTATAAATATGCTAAAAAAAATTTTAACCTTATTCCTTCTTATCATAAAATGGTTCTTGAACATTTAATTATTCTATGTGACAAATATTGTAAAACTTTAAATATATCATGTAATAATTACATGATAATTCAGAAGTAAGTTGTTGTACATTTATAGTATTCAACGTATTTTCTTATTAGATGCCCACACAGTATTCTTCTTGACAAATTTTTAGATCATAGTTTCTATATAGAGAACTAGTATTAGTCAAAAGGGGTATATTTTTACAAACTTTATTGATTGTATGAACTACGAAAGTGCATTATAAAAACATGAATAGTACGGAGCTTTGTGTAATACATGCCACTTTCCTTCCAACAGCGATTCAAATAGATCCTATAGAATTATGCATTTATTGACACATTTCTCGATTATTTATATTTAAATTACATTGTAAACTAAACAGACAGTTATGATTGATTATAGCAACATTGTTTATTTTTTGAAGATGGAAATAGAAAACAAAGAAATTATGCACAGAAGGAAAATTACAATAAAAATAACTGAAATTTCAAAAGAGTGAGTCTACCATAATCAAATTTATATTTAGAGATTCTTCCGGCCAAAATTTTTCTTATAAAAATGCTGTTTCAGGCCGTTGAGAAATTCTATATTGGTTAAGAATGCATATATGGGAGAATTTCATGAGCATTATGCATTTAATAATCATGTTTAAATAAAAAAATTCAAAAAATAAGATAAATTTACTATTTTATTCGTCCATTGTCTTTATTGTGGGCAAAATGTTTACCTAAAAGGCTTAAGATATTATTGATATAGTCAAAATGCCATTTCGTAGTTTATATAAACAAAACAAGATGATTTTATATGATTTCTTTTATAATATTTTATAAATTTAGCTTAATTGAACACAAATTTTATTTTTTAATTGGCAGAAGATATTTTTTTTCTTTTAAATTTATATATTATAAATATAAACTGTTTTCTAAAATTCAATTTATTAAGTCATGTTTTTAAAAATCATAAATTTTTTTAGTAAGCTATATTTTTACATATGCTATTTATTTCTGTTTTCAAATGGATGGTTCTGAATAATTTTGAATTACATGGTTATTTGAAATTTTAATACTAATTAAGTACGATTTAAGGAAATCATTTTAAAATTGTGGTTTTGCACTTACAGTTAAAAATTATATATAGCATATCATTTATTATTTTCTTTTATTAATTTTCTTAAAATTAACATAGTTGGTAAGACATGTAATTATTTTATTTATAGGTTAAGTTTATTTTTATCTATTTTATCTATTTAAAGGTGTTCAGCCCACTGTGAATATTTTACAACTTCTTGATGCATCTTTTAACACCTTCACCTGTTCTATCTTCATCAACTGCTCTTCTTCTCTCAAAAGAGATGAGTTCAAGTGTCTTACGGTGTGAGGGTGCTTTCATGTTTGCTTCTACTTTATCCGGGATTTTTAATTCCTTAACATCTGTTTATGTAATTCTGTGATCGCTTCATCCCAAGTCATTACATATGGTAGTATTCTTGTTTTAGATTTGTAAATTATACCAGATTATTTGCCAAGTTGTCATACTTTCTATCTATTCATTCTCAACTTAAGTTAAGTTGCCAAGTCTAGTAATACCTAGTTCAATCAACGTAAATATATTTTCTTTTTTATCGTATAGAAAAATATCAGGTCTATTTTGTTTGATGTATATGTTTTACTTCTAAGATCATGCTTTATTTCAGTGTTTTCGTTAACGTTGATCCCTTGTATTATGTATATTCTGATCTTTTTGCTTTTATTAATGTTGTGCCGTCTTAATAGGAGAAACTGATGACATCTTATGATTTCATTGTGCCTTCTCGTGTAATCATGTCTTAATATTTTCTTGTCTCTTGTTTCAGAGTGATCAATTGTTTTCGTATTCTCGTTACAAAATAGGCATTTTATCCTCTTACCGAAAAATTCTTTATGTTTTAAATAAAATTGAATTTTCTTTCTTCATTTGGTAATTTTTACTTTTTTTTTATCCATCTTGATGAACCAACAATATTAACCATATCATTATTCTCGACTTCAAAAGTTTTTTGGTGCAATAGTATTTCTTTTATTTTACACAATAGACTTTTTGCTGTTTTTTCTCCCGTGTCTTGGAACTGGTGATACTGGCATGATATATATTTTAAGATATTATTCAATTTGTGAGAGATGTGTCTTGGAACTGGTGATACTGGCATGTTATATATTTTAAGATATTATTCAATTTGTGAGAGATGTGTCTTGGAACTGGTGATACTGGCATGATATATATTTTAAGATATTATTCAATTTATCAGAGATGTGTCTTGGAACTGGTGATACTGGCATGATAGATATTTTAAGATATTATTCAATTTGTGAGAGATGTGTCTTGTTATATTTTTTTACTTTTAATATTGCAGCCCTCCTCGGTGAACTGTTTTTACTGCTTTCAAGAAAATTTTTATGCTAAAGAGTTATCTTATCGGTTTAAAACTCAATATCACATAGCTCATAATTCCATTAATTCTCTTTATATATAATTTTTGTTTATTATAGGTTGTAAGTAAATCAAAAATTTGTTTAAAATATCTCTTATCTAATCATCAAGTTTAGTGTATTCTAAAGTTTATAATATAAATACGTCTATATGGTAAATTTTGAGTTATGTTTCTTGTACATTTATGGCTTTAAATGCATTCACACCATTCAGTTTAGTCCTAAATAGATTTCTTGTATAATTTAGTATTCGTTCTGAAATTACATGATAAGTTTCTAGCTTATGATCCGATATTCTTTCCTTATTTACTCAATAATTTTCTAATGCTGCCGGTAATTTAGTAAATGTTGCATCATCTGCGCATATTAGATTGTTAGTGGCAAACTTGATTTTGTTTATTTCAAGGCCTACTGAATTAAAAAAGGCATATGTTTCATCCGTCATGAGTTTAAATGTTTCTGGAATTTTTGTATATAATTTGAGTCATCTATAAAAAGTAAATGATTTGTTTTATAGAAGTTTGCATCATTCATTACACTTACCCCGGATTGCGTTCATTTAATTTTTTACTCAAGGGATCATATCAATGCATAGAACAAATAAACAGGGTGACAGACTGTCACCTTGTAGTATTACCTTATGTAAACTTTTATGCATGATTTCTTTTTCTTTTAATCTTTTAGATTAAATCCATTTGCTTATAATCTTTATTATATAAGACGTTATATATTAGGGTAGATTCAAGTTTTTAATACATGCACGTAGTTGGTTATATTCTTCCTATCAAATGCCATATTTACATCGATTCAAGTTATTATTAGAACGTTGCCATGTTTCTATTTGTCGTAATATAAACAAGAGCTTGTTCTTTTGCTCCTTGGACGCGCTTTATGGTTCCTAACTTATTTTCCCTAACTGTTTTTTTGTATTCACCTCAGATTGAATGATTTTTGAACCCGCTTAAAGTCGATAACTTACATAAATTTCACATACATGTGTTTGGTCGAGATTCATTTCGTATTTTGACGTCTTCTTAGGGTTTAAGATATGTCTTACCAAGTAAAACCATTCTTACCAGTATTTTTATTTTCCAAATATTTACCCGATTGAATCTGACATATAAATTTATATAGGCCTGTCACCTTTTTAATGAAGAAATTAAAGATTTCACATGATCATTCAGCTTTACAGTTCGGCTGTGATTTCATTATGTTATTAAATTCAATCTTTGTTATAAAGCCTTTTTTTCTGTTGTTTTATCGGTAAGAATGGACATAGGTAATCGTTATAAATATTTTTGTCGTGATTTTTCGTATCTTTTTCCACATTTTCATCTAAAAAATATTGATTTGTTCATTTGACGCTTAGATTGTATAGTTCTTGTTTTCAGTCAGCCTTCTATAAAAAAAAGTCATCTATGCAGCTCAAAGCAGTTATTTTCTCTGGTCAAGTCACATCTTTTTTTGTACTGCTCTATCCTTTTCTTTGAATTTTTGATTTTCTGTATACGCATTTAACATTGTTTTTAGATGATCATCTATGTCTAGAATCATGTTTCTTGATCTCATTATTTTTCTTAAATTTTTTATTTTCTCTTTCTCAACTTCTCTGTGTTTGTTAATTATATAATTCTAGTAAATCTCTTATTCTTTCTAAAAGCTTAATAAGTTTTAATTTTTTTCAATATATATTCTTTCTCTTTTTTCGGTTTTATTGTGAGGCGTTTATAGGTCTGTTATGCGGTTTGTAGCAAGACAGTAATATCGGACATATTCTTGGAATTTTGGGTGAATTTGTTTGTAACAATGATCTTATTAATCGTATGAAGAATTTAGAGTCAGCTTTGTAGCATTGGATTTTTCTTGTCCTTTGGCATTATACGATGTTTGCCTTTTTTATGTTTTCGTATATTACATTAAATTTACTTCTACATAAGTCAGCTCTTCTATATTCTATAAGACCAAAATGATATGGTTTATTTAATTTTGTTCTTTTGGGGTTTTTGTAGTTTTCGGAATCCAATCATATAAAAACCGATTTCCTTACATTTTAGTATATTAATATTATCATCGCTCTTTTTTTTAGTTCTTTTGGGACAAATTAGATTGAAATTTTAAGCTGTAATATTTTTGGATTACTCCCATCCGAAGCGTGGCATACGATAAAAGCATATTAGTTTATAGTCATAGTCATCATGTTGACATAAGTTTAAAGAAGATTCTGTTGATGTGAAGCTCAATTCTAACGTCAGATGTAATGTTTTTTTAAGGTGATTCGCGCATATTCTAATGCTACCACATCCTTTCTTCTAACATGAACAGTTTTAATTATATTTATCTTTTATCACAAATTATTTTTTTAGGATATCTGAAACACCTCAATCTTTCGAGTTTTTAACAATCCATGTCATGATTGTGGACTAATTCGGATTTTGTAAATAGTACAGAAACAAAATCATGAAAAAAGTTCATAATTTTGCATGCATTAGTAATAATATCAAAAGAATAAAAAATACAGAAACTTAGTTTGTGGTGAATTTGAGTTCTATTATGTTGTCGAATTTTTCATTATTATTTAAGTAAAAAAAAAAGCTATAATTAGTTTAATATTATCATCTGCGATAGAATTGCATATATCACAAAAAAAGGAATCTTTTCAAAAATCCTTATATATTTTCTTGCGATACTAAAATAAAAAATAAGGGTATATCAGTTGAAATTAAGGCAACACAGGTTTATAATATTGAATATTTCATAATATTAAAGACCTATAAATTGATTTAAGAAAATGTCGTGCAGTTCGACATAATTTAAAAAAAAAAAAAATTTTTAAAAAACCATCTAGCTCCTGATAAAAAAACATAGGGTAATGGAATCAACAATTCTATTACACTCAAACATAACAATTATTGGAAACTTTATTTGTAATATTATAAGTATTTCTTTCGGAATAATTTATGTGAATGAACAAGAGCAAACCATATATTGGTCTTTTAAAAGTAAATAGAATAAGATAGATTTTTTTATGAATTATAATTTTGTTTCGAAAATACTTTATCCATTAAAAATAAGCATCTTTATGCGGCTAGATTTACCTTTCGTGTTATTGTATGTAGAAACTCAATATATATTAATTAATGAAACGGTATATATTATAAAAAATTATAGATTTTTCTTAACGAATACACTATTTAAGCAGAGACTGGTAGTATCTATATATGCAATAAATATTTATAATAATTTACTTAATTTAGCTTTAGAAATAAAAAAAAGCAATCCCAGTATAAATTCTAATTTTTGTGTGTGGTGTGTTTTTTTGATCATAAATTTTTCTTTTTTAAACAATTTTAATGATAAAAATATAAGAATCAAAGCGAACTTGTTTGCTTATCTATGCCGATAAATAGTCTTATTGTGCACAAGAATGGGCGTTTTTGTGTTAAATCTGCGTTATAACTTGTCTATCTATCATTGAATATTTTATAAACTTGATTACAATGATAATGAATATTAATAAAACAATCTTTTCTTAATGTTGAGTAAACAATTTGTATAAGACTTTGTAGCATGGTTATGATATTTTATCACGTAGAGACAATTTTATAATTTAGATAAATAAAATAAGGGGTAAAAAATGGTTTATTTGGCAACAAATTTATATTATTATAATAAAAAACTGATATACGTATTATGGTACCTATAAAGAAGCATGCTAGCTTGGCGGGATAGATAAATCAAATTCTTATAATTTTGTAATGTTTCTTTTCCCTAAGTTCCGAAAATAAAAAATAACCTTCCATCCCAAAAAATATGATATTATTAAATGTAAAAAGTCTAAGGTATACAGAATGCATACAGATTTCAATATTTAATAAGGGTAGCTATAGTTGTGATCATAAAAACAAAAACAATACAAATACATAAAATATAAAATAATACACGTAAACAACTATATAAAAGCTCTTCTATAGTGGTTTTTCTAGTTCTTTTCTCAAATATTCGGTTGATAGTTCTTCTAGAAAGCTTAATCTATCGAATTCATCCCCTGTAATGCACAAGTCGTAGTTAAAGGTATTTTTAATTTCGAGTATGTTGATTTCAAAGGTTTTATTCGACATTTATATTGGTCTCTTAATATTTTATTCTTCTATCGAATGGTTTTACTTATTCGTTGTTATAATATAATCTTCCTATTTTGAAAAAAATTACTAGTTTATATACCCAAATATAATAAAATTTATCACTTGATCATTTATAATTCTTTTTTTTTGTTTTAGAAATGAATCTTGAAAATCTTCACATTTGATCATCGAAAATGGGCATAATTTATTAATTTATCGTGTCATATGCCTATGATTAATTAAAATAAAATAAAATAAAATGTATATAATTAAGCGATGTTTCTGGATTTTTTATAAAATTCGACTTAAAAAAGGCATTACAGTGTACACCCGTCCATGCTGTAGATTTAAATTTCCACTTAAAGAAACTAAGGGATCAACAATAGTTAAGAGCAATTGTGGTAATTTGTATCCAATTCTAACGATTTATTTAATGTGATGAAAAATGATAAAAAAATACAGTAATTTATATTATCTTTGACAAATTGTTATCATTTAAATTCATTTACATAGTGACTTCTTTAGAGTTCTTATATTTTGTAGACAGAAAATTTTCATGTAAACCTCTTGCTGCTTCGTGAAAATAAGACGATTTTTATGTAAATAATAATTGAAATATAAATCTTATAAACTGATATACTAATTCTTTTTATATAAAAAAGTATATTCTATATTATAAAACTTATAGAATGTAAATCGAAAGCAGTCGATTTAAGAAAAAACACTTTTTTATTTCTGCTGAAATATGTTTACTATTTGTCTATATTCAATATCTTATAGGTATTTGAGATAATTTAATCGGTGTTGATAAAATCTATTTCAAAAATAAGAGGTTTATTCGTTCCTTTATAGTTTGCCTTCTAACTTCCTTCTAAATTTAAATAGTAATAAAAAATTACTTTTTGAATCTTTTACTACTATGCTATATTCAAAATTTTAAATTTAATATTTTTTGTAGCTATGCATATGTTAAATTGAAATCTATTACACGCTATTAATTACTAAATTAAATAATGCCATAAGCTAGAAATGATCAATGTCATTTTTGTTTGTCCGAATTATTTCATTCGCATCAATTTATGCTAGATTAAAATTATTATAATTTTAATTAGGATTCTTTTTCACAATTTATTCAAAATAAAGTTAAGTATGAAAAATCCGTACTATTTTTTTTGAATTTGCCTAGTTCTAATAAAAACAATAATAGAATGCCAAAAATAGTATCCTTCCATGTAAACTTTAAAATGCTGAATATATTTTTTTTTAAATTGGATATTGTATTCAAGACTGGTTTGAGTTTTGTTTTTATTTTATATTTGATTTCTTTATAAGGCTGACTAAATCCTTTTCTACACGGAAAAGCAATTTTTTTACGATTTTTTATTACCGAAGGATCTATGGGCAAAAAAAGATTCGCTTTTATATAAGTTACAATTTATTCCTATTATAAAAAATTAATCCAGATTTAAGCTCGTCAAAACTGATGCGCTTATGCTATATTCCTATAAATTAATAAGCAATAAACCCATATCGATACATGATGATCCTATAAAATAAATATTATATTTTTTATGTTTTATATATACAATTTTTAATATAGTTCAAATTGTTTTTTGGTTTTATAATTTAAATATATTATTTATGTTTTAGTTGTTTTCTTTTTATTTATATCTTTACAAAACATTTCAATATTTATTTTTTGTTTTTGTGGGTAATTTTAAAATAATTATATTAGATTAAAATGGCTGTTTTGTCTCTAATGGCAAAGTGTTTTCAACCCAAATTTTGTAAAATTAATTCTTAAAATGAGCATGAGAAATAGAGAACAATAATAGCTTTTCTTGTACTATTTTGCAGTGTATCACTTTTTTCAATATTTTATAATATCTTCAGCATGATTTAAGGTTATTTATAGTATATAAATCTATTTTTATGCATTCTTTTGTTCTAATAGTAATTTATTTTTTAAGTGAAAATTTAGTGTGCTACATTAATGACAAGATATTTATTAAACAATTCATATTTATCTGAAATTGAAATTTAATTTTTTTAATGTTCTTATGGAAAATAATTCATATAAAAAAAATCTTTTATATGTTTCAAATGTTTTCGATCAAAAAGAATAGTTTATTTAGAATAATTGTGCATCAGAAATGCAATAGGTTGGATTTTGTGCCAGCGAAGATTATATTTTTTTGTTTTCTCTCTATTTTTTAATATTTATGCACGTTTAAATTGGAAAAAAACTGTCCTAGTATTTGCAAAATTTTAAATTGCCTCTATAATTTGGTATGTATTCTGGTTTCAGCTAAAATAAACTATTTTAAAACTTTTACTTTTATATAAAATAAATTTTATTGTATAAATAAATATTGATAGAAATAACAGAGCAATTTTAAATGGTTATTTCAACTTTTATGTAACTGGATTTTTTATATAGATAAAAAGTAAAGAAAACAATTTTGTATATAAATAACTATAGCATGAGTTATATTATTCTATGTCGTCTTTTAATGCTAGCACAGAATTTTTCAAATGTTTTCTTGATGGTCTGATGATGATTATTTTATGCTATGCTATTATAGGCTTGAGTTTTATGATCAAAATCAGAATATTCATCTTTTTTTTTACTTTTAAAAATTATTCAAGGTACTTTTTAAATTACGTTATCGAAATTAAACTTCCTATAAAAATTAGGTTTGCTCTTATTTACCTTATAAAAAAATTTATTTTAATTTCAAAATAAGATATCATATTTATAATGCCCTTAAATCGCTTTTAAGAATCATGAGAGATTTAAGGCCCATCTATAATGTTAAAAAATATTTAAAAAATTTATCTGATTGTTATATTCACGATATGTAATTTAATTTATCAATAATACTGATTAATTCAGCAACGTGTTTACTATTTATAGTTGAAAATTGATTCTTTGTTTATACATATTCTCAATTATAATTTAAAATGGGTTTTTCTTTACATTTTAGCATTAATCCCCATTAATTTCTGCAAATTCTTGTTTCTTTTTTATTACATTTAAAATAAATTCGAACCGAATTTGATTGGATCACATATCTAACTGATGTGTGATCTAATTTACTTTTTTTCTTTGATCTTACTAATATGTACCCACAATTAATTCTTATCTTTTAACCTATGTGAGGTCATAATTTATATTTCTTCTTATCTTTAACTAATATGTCAAATAAAATAAAATTAACTTATATTTCAACCAATATATAATCATTATGTTTTTTTACTATTTGTTCCTACAAATATAAATTGTTTTTTTCTTTTAATTATTTTTGCCCAAATTTTTATTTTGTTGCTTTAGATTTTTTAAGGCTGATTTTAACAATAAAATATTGTAATTCATATTTCTATAAGGTGTAAATTTTCTAGACTAATATTTATGTAAAATACAACATAATTATCTAAAATTAACGAAACTTCTAATATTTTTTTTTTGAATACTTTGCTATATGATTGGGGTGAAGCTCCTAATGAAGTCGATCATGTATTTTGGTGATACAAAACACATCTATTACAAAATCAATATTTATTGCCTCACCCTTGGTAAATAACACCTAATATTTTTATTTCATGTTTAAAGGTTAAAGTTTTAATCAAACGCAGACTAATCCATACTCGTGCATTGTATATTTCTGGATTATAAATTTTGAGTAAAGTTTTTTTAGAATATTTAGGTATAAATACGCTGTTTGTGAGAACATATTTAATTAACTATGCTAAATGTTCTGTATAAATACACTTATTCATTTAAAAATTCTAGATTTTCATTTTTTCTTAAAATGACAAACTAATCACATGAATTTTTTTATTTTCAATATTTATCTTCTTTATAATTGGAATATATTATGATGAAAAGTTAGATACAAAAAAAATATTAAGTTTTTAAATTTTTAAAGTCATTAATATTGATGCATAATATGAATTTCGTTATTCGTCGATTAATCACGGTGCTATAATTTTAGATTTTTCTTGCAAGCAAAACGTGATTATTTCCCGTGGGCACATCATATATATTATTCTTGGCTGTGTTCTCTTCTCTGTCATCTTCTTGATACCTCTCTTCTTTTCAAGAACTATTAGTTCAAGGGTTTTCCTTAATCCTATAGTTTGGATATATGCTTCGATTTGTTTGATTCTGAGTTTTTCCGGTGCCTTTTGTGATATTATGTCATCAATTCATCCCCCGCTAAGACATACGCTATAATATCAAATAACCATATAATTTCTATTTTTAATTTAATGTTGCTAAATATTAGTTCTCATCTATGATTTAGAGTAAGAAAATATAATTTTCTGTTGATATTATACTAAATAAATACAATTCCAATTATTTTTTCGTATTATTATAAGTTTTTTTCAAATTTTTGTGCATATAAATTCAATTTTTTATTTATAATTCAATATATATGGATATTTTAGTAGATAATAGTTAAATTCTTATAAATATAATTAAAATAAAATAATTTTTGTATTAACGCTAATATCTATAAATATCCGTATTTTTAATTTAATATATAGGTTAAACTGCAAGAGAAGAGGATATAGCCATAAGTATAAAAATGATGTCTTTAAGGAAATTACATTTATACTCAAATAGAGAATCTAAATTTACAATGCATATATTAACCCATGAACTAAATACTTTTTCTTTAATTTTCATAATTGGATAAAGAAAGTTAATTCATGGTAAATTATTAAATACGCAATATGAACATATTCATTTCAATTTTTATTAAACAACTAATGAATAGTCTTCTCGCGTTTCAAGAGAAATCATTTTCTGTTTTAGATAGATGGATTTAGGCATTAATTTTGTCCACTCATGTAATCCCTTTGCTATGGCTAAAATGGCAATTATGAAAGGCGGTATTAAGCCTAGTTTCAAAATCAAGTCCGTCTTTATTTGACCGAAGCTGAGACATCCTATTACATAAAATGTTATCAAAAGGACACACATTGCTTTCGTTTTTTTTGGAGTTTTTTTCTTGACAAAGGCGGCAGCAATGGCTAAAATAAGGCAACTGATGCCCGCTTTCCATTTCATATTAATTTTAGAAAGAAATACTAGCATGAATATTAGTCGTAATAGAAAATTTATGGCTATTTTCCCCAATTCTTTTTTATATTTATATCCGCCATATCGAAATTCATCAACTAAAGAATTGATAGTTTTAGTGCCATCAAAGATAAAATAAGGTAATAACCAAAGTGCTCGATTTATCGCTATAATATTGTCTATAATTAGGAACACCAAAACATACTGTGATACTACCAACATTATTTTCCCAATTATAACAAGGCAATTATATATTTCTTCAGAATAATCATCTTTTGATTTCTTGAGTATTTTCAAGGTTCTTATCCATAGCATACATAATAATACTGCTGGCAAAATTAATGGTGTGAAAATTACTGAGTACTTTACTTTCAGAATATCGTTTTCTTTTAAGAAAATTATCAATGGAGTAACAAAGTATAATAAAACTATGGAAGAAATCGTCCCGATCATAGCAATTAAGTTTGTTCTGCACAACAGTCTTGTATATAAAAATATACTCTTTTCGTCTTTTAAATGGGATAATCCGTTGTATCCGAAAGAGTCATAAAAATCTCTTCTTTTTTTATCCCGAAGAAACATATAGGCTCTGCCTATTCTATCGAACTTTTCGTTGCTTCCATTTTTTGTATCTGGATGAAATTCTTTTGACAGATTATAGTATTGTTTTCTTACTTCTTGTGTCGTGCATCCTTTGTGTAAGTAAAGATCTTCATAGAATGATTGATTCATTGTAATTATGCATTCAATATTGATTTTATATATGAAATTGCTGAATATTTGAAACTTTAATTAATTTTTAATTTAAATCGCAAAAAGCCCGCATTCCTAAAACAAAATTGTATTGAAAAGCTGGAAAATTGGTATCTAAGATTGCAAGATATTTTTGATTATAGAAATAAAAAGTGAAAATTTATTATTTTTTAAACATTATTAGATGTATGGATAGAGAACGAAGTTAAAAATTTTTGTAAGAGTATTTATATTAAATTAAAGAACTTAGGAATTTTAAAATATATGTATTGTATCAAATTATAGAAAATGTTACGTGCTTTAGTCATTAATCTGTGTTTCACTATTTAAAACATTCGGGTATGTATAAAGTTAAAGAATAGCTCTACAATTAAAAATATGATTTTATATATCTCAAGGTAAGTAGTTAACTGTTCATTTATAGGTTAATCATGGTATTATAATATTTAGATTCTATCTTCGAACAAAACTAGATAACTTAAATTATATTTTTATTTATGTATTAATCTTGGTATTATAATTTTTTTGATTTTCTCATAAAGCATAACTAGATAAATTATATTATATTTTTACTTATAGGTTAATCTTGATATTATAACTTTTTTTGAACATTCATCGAATAAAACTAGATAACTTATATTATTTTTTTATTTATGGGTTAATTTTGGCATCCTAATTTTCTAGATTTTCTCATAAAGCATAACTAGATAACTTATATTATATTTTTACTTATAGGTTAATTTTGAATATATAACTTTTTTGATTTTTAGATCGTACAAAACTAGATAACTACTATTATATTTTTATATCTGTATTAATTTTGGCATCTTAATTTTCTAGATTTTCTCATAAAGCATAACTAGATAACTTATATTATATTTTTATTTATTGATTAATCTTGGCATGTAAATTTTTACCACAAATATAACGTGATTTATTTACTGTAGGTACATCATATCTACACTCTTGGTTATATCTTCTTTAATAACTATACTCTTTTCAAAATACATTGGTTCAAGGGTCTTCCTCAATCCCATAGTTAGGGTATAGACCTGAATTTAATTTGAGACTTCGATTTACATTTTTTACAATTCAAATAATGTATATTAGTAAAGGTATTATAACATTAAAATAATTTTTTCACAAATTTTAAATTCATATATTACTGATATTTAGAAACACTATTAATTTAATTAAATCAACGTCATAATAATTATTTTGACAGAAGTTTTTATAAATATTGGCACAAATATATTTTTCTTTGAACAAAATTAACTATTTTTATTCATTTCAATTTGTGAAAGAAGCGAAATAATTTATGCTCCTTTAACTTGACCAACAATAAAATCAAAATATCTCATTAGTAGCCATCTTATTGGCATAAAAAACATACATTTTAAATTTATTTTTAGCGCAGATTGAACATCATCAAAAAAAGAGAGTTGGAATTATAAAAGCATTTAATACGACGATGGCAATTTCAAATATTCAGTAAATATAATACACATTATAAATTATATTAATTTTTTCTTTTATTTTTGCAAGCAATAGATATAATTTTATCGGCAATACCATTTTTTAATATCTTGATTTAAATAGAAAAAATTATTTAACTGCCCAAATAAATTTGTAATTTTAAATAAAATTATTGATGATGAATCTTAGTCCAGAACAGCACAAAAAACTAAAAGAACTTTTTCCGCAACATGAAACCAATTATTTCACTAAAATTTGCTCATCATTTAACACATTCGAAAATATGATTGAGTTCTTGTTAAATGAAAGTCAAATACGCTGTGAAGAATCCGTGTATTTAAACAGCAATCCGCACCCAGAATTATTTGTAAACGATTCCATATGTAAAAATGAAACTTTGAATACGATGTCTTTCGCTGAACTTCTTTATAATACCAAACGAATAGATAAATTTTGGATGAACAAGGCTAAAACTATTAGAGTTTCTGAAGAAAATTATGTTTATAACTATCCAGATCTTTTTAACAATAAATATTTTGTAAAAGATGCCAATTTCTCGGAATTAAGATCAAAAGCGAATGAATGTTATCAAGAATATTTAAAGCAGAAAGAATTTGAATTTAAAGGCATGGATCTAGCGAATAAAAAACGAATAGACCGTGGAGGAAATACGATTTCAATATTTAGAAATCCACCAAAAAGTCAATGCAATGGGAGAGAAGAAACAAAATATATTGAAAAAATCATTAATACTGATTTTTTAGGACAAACATCAGCAGAGTATTATCAAATGTTTGAAAAATATAATTATGAAGCTTCAAGAATAATTTTATACAAATCTATACTGAATAGAAAAATTGGTAATAAATTACATGTACTGGATTTTCATTATTTGTATGTAAAAGAGTGCTTGTTGTTTTTAGAAGATTATATTTACGTTTACAGAAAGGAGATTAACAATGGATTGAAAATTCGTATTATAACCGGTAATAGTGAGAGAATTAAACCGGCTATTGAACATTTTGCTGCTAAGAGGTTCATGGTTTGGAATGAAGATTCTGTTAGTGTAACCATTTATTATTTGGAAATATAATTCATGTTGGATTTAGACTATTTTTATAAGCATATATTTAAATTAATAGAAATTAAATTGGAAATAACATTTGTATCCCGATAAAATATCTTTTGATGGTCATAGATTCATACAAATAAAATTATATTAAAATTATAAAATAAATATAAAAAATATCTTTTGAAAGCATTTCTTTTTATTAACAGAAATTGAATTTGAAATAAAATTATGATCTAAATATAAAAATATCTTTTGAAAACATACATTTAACTAACAGAAATTGAATTTGAAATAAAATTATGATTTAAATATAAAAAATATCTTTTGATGGTCATAGATTTATAAAAATACAATCTGAAATAAAATTATAATAATATGATATCCTTTGATGGTCATAGATTTGAATTGAAATAAAATTATAAAAATAAAATTTCTTTTGAAAACAGTTATATTTAAATTAAGTGAAATTGAAATAAAATTATAAAAATAAAAAATCTTTTCAAAACGTAATTTAAATTAACATAAATTGAAATTTACATAAAATTATAATGATAAAATATCTTTTGAAAGCATAATTTTAATATATAGAAATTGAATTTGAAACAACATTTTAAATTATTAACCATTCATAATAAGATCATCAAATTTTAAACTATAGAAATAAAATTATAATTTATTAACCACCATGAATAAAATTATTACTTTTGATATAAAATAAATTTCATTTTCGATTATCATAAGATAATCATTTTTAAATCTGTAGAAATATATTTTGGAAATAAGAGTTCAATTTTTTTGACTTTACCCTTAAAATTATTTAAGGTTGACTAAATTTTAAATTGCATTTCAGGTAAATATTTTCTTGATACTTCTTTCTAGCTTAATATCATATCAATATTCTTCCAATTATCTTTCTCTTTCAAAACTTATTAATTCAAGTACTTATTTCAACCCCACTTTTTGTACAAGTTTCTACTTCAATAGGCATTCCTAACTCCTTAATATACGACACATTGATGACCACCATCATTAAAATTTACAAATATTTAGCTGCATTTATGGCTAACGATAAATTCATCAAATTGTTTTATAACACGATTGTAACAATTAAACAAAAACCATATTATATGAATTTTTGCCTTTTTAGTGATAAATTTGTATATAAAACTTGATCAGCATGTTTATTTTATGTTGAAAATAATAGTTTATTAAAATCCAAGATTGTAAAATAAATATTGTTGCGTATAAAAATAAATTTTAATCATGGATTAGGTTGTCTCAATTCATTAATTTCCTTTACTAAGATACAGTTATCCTATTGGAATATTACAAAACTCTTTAATACATCTTTCCTGATATATCGATATCAAAAGATAGGATATCAATAAAAATGTATTTGTAAAAGTTTGAAATGTGTTCGATTTAATCCCTTTTATGTTCTATTAAAATGGTTCGTTTTAATTGGTATATTCCAAAATATCCAGTTGACCATTGATCCTATTTTCTAGTTCTAAAACAATAATTTTCCAAAAATGTTTTTGAATTAACTGCATATAACTATAATACAAATATTTCTGTTCTACATAGAATTATGAAGAGCCTCAAAGTCAAAAAAAAAATAGATGTAATTGAAGGATTAGTAAATCCACACAGACAAATAATACAAAAATATAAATTTATAAAAAAAAAATATCTTGAATACTTTGAGAAGTAAATTAAATATAAAACATAATTTTAGAACCGATCTTTGTTAAGGTATTCAAAATCATAGATGAAGCAATCATGCAAACTCTCACACTTCGCAAGACACTTGAACTCATGTCATTTGACAGAAGAATATCTGGTTGAGGCTTCAAAATATACATTAAGAGAGTTGTGCAATATTCCTAATGAGCTGTCTATATCTCAGTAGATGAAATTCATAAAAGGAAGAAACTTGTCCCATAAATAAAAAAATGTAATGTTGGAACCGATCCTTATACATCAGAATTCGGTATTGTGTTAGATCTGTTGTATCGCAGGAAAAGTGTGGAATTCTAAAAAATAAAAATCATTCTGTCTTATATGAATTTTTCTTCTAAAGATCCCTAATCTTTATATACCATTTTATTCGTTAAAATTATGTCACTATTTTCCGGTAATATCAATCCTTAGAATTTTTATTTTTACACATTTCATTTAAAATATTTTTTTTATATTTTATCTTGAAGAGTAAATTCGATCTTTGATGTTATTATTTATTTAATTCATTTATTCTATTTAAAACACTAATTATAAAAATTAAGTGGTTAAATGTGGATTTTTATCTTATTGATATATTTTAAAATGAATTTTCTAAACCACGAGCTTTATTGTCCTTAATATTTTTATCGCAAAATTTTGACTTTTCACGAAAATTTATTGGTTATGTAAACCACGTACTTCACAAAAAAAATACAAATAAATCACAACTTTACTTATTAATATTAATAAAATATTATTAGGGAACACATTCTGCTATAAAAATATATTCTACATTACTTTGTATATATCTAAATATTAGTCAGGATAATAAAATATAAAGAGCAATCATCTGTCATATAATTATCAAATTTTACATAAAAGATATAGGATAAACATTTGAAGAGCTATTTATATTTTTTTTATTGAAAACTTATATATAATTTGCAGCATACATACTTGATATTTCCATATAAAAAATTAAAGTAACTATAAAAAGGTATTCAAAAGAAAATAAGTGATTTTATTTTCTACCGTAGAATTTATCAGTTTAAAATCACAAAAACTTATTATAGCTTTGTTAAAAATAATAATTTACGGCTTATTTCAAACCGAAAATGTTTTTTTTGTTCATACTTTCAAGGTAAAATTTCTATCAAAGTTTTACATATGAAACTAAAAAATAAATATTTCCCGACTCTCGACATTTTATGCAATTAAATAATCGATTGTTCTAGAGTGGGATAAAATTCCAAATCTTTTTTTTTAAAATTAAATACCGATAATGGAAACCAAAAATTATGTATTTACGTGTTTTTAACATAACCATTTATTTCAAATATTTTATTATTGCACTTTAATATATTAAATCATACCTCCGGATGCATCAAAAGAGTATATAAATATACGTTGCTCTACCACCATTAAAACAATTCAAGCTAAAAATCTGGTTTTCTAAGAATATTTAAAACATACTTTTTTATTTATCTAGATATAAAAAAACCTATAGATGTGTCTTTTTGTCGATGTAAAATACAAATATTTGATTTGAAAATGCACAATGATATTTTAATTTGCAATGTAATATTGTATATGTTAAAAATAAAAAATATATTTGATATTTTTGCTTCTTTGAGAACTGTCTATCGTGCACCACGAGATTTATTTCAAAAAAAACTCTAGAGAATTTAACTATAAGTCATAAAAACCGTGTTTTTGATTTGCTAAAGATTTAATGATTATTTAAATGAACAAAATTAGCATAGCATTAGCATATTTATAACTAAACATTGTTGGAATTTCTATCTTATGTTCACAAAGATTTTATCAATTGAAAATTAGATTTTTTTTCTGATATGAAACATAAGTTTTACTACATATTCTATATATAATGCAAAATTTAACTTTTTTTTTATTTATATTAAACTTGGATCATCCCTTTTCAATCTAATTTGATAGATGAGCCGATAAGTTCACAAAATATATGAGAATTGTCTGTATTATCAGATTTTTTAATATAATAGTTTATTTTATTCATATATATAATTATATTTTTCTTTTAACACTTATCAACTCTTAGATAAATTTATAGGCTTTAAACAAAAATCATTTATTTCCATAAAATATTTTCTGCTTTTGGCATTTTTTATTTTTAGATTCAAAATTTATTAAATTGTTCAATATACATACATTATCTTTATATTTCAATAATGTCATTAAGGTTTTTTTAGAATCGAAATTTATTATAGTGTATAACAAACATAAATTATCTTAATGCATTGATGGAAAAGTTTTGGATCATAAGATCTTATTAAATAAAAATTTACATATGTGTTTCATTTTGCTATATATCAAATTAAATAAAATATTGATATTTTGTTATGCGGTTTAGTTCTTTCCAACAATACGTGCTGTTCTTTTATTTGTCGATAAAGTTGCATCATTATGGTAAAAAATCGAATATTATTATCCATGTGTAAAAAAGAACTTGGCTGTAAAATAATAATCTGCGAACATTTATCGCATAAATTATACATATGAAAGAGCGTGTCTACATTTTTGTTCCGTATTTTCTGGCAATATTTTTTACGCCTTTATTTAGATGTGTTAAGTGAAGTAAAAATCATTTAGATAACCTAGAAAAATGTGATATCCTCAAAATTTCCGAATTATATATTTAAAATAATGCTTCGCCAACTTAAATGCAAAGGAATAAATTTATGTATGGAATCGTATATATTAGGACATTAGTGGATATTTTACCCTAAACAAAAAAAAAAATATGGGTTGGTTGAATTCATAAGATGATTTGTATTTATAATTGAATATGTTAAAATTTTCAATGGATACCTATAATTTACAATACATTGAATGTGTGACTGATTGAATGATTTAAAATTTACTTTTTATCTTATAAAAATCAAGATAAAGTTTATATTTTCGGCTCAGATGCTGTTTAAAATATTTTATTTAATTTCTATCAAAAATTTTATGAAAAACTAATTTAATTCGGGAGTCTAGATCTCTATTTTTTAATATTTCTACGGATAACAGTATTTTTTAATGAATAAACTAATAGGCACTGTAAATCACGAAAAACACTGTTTTTTATTAGAAATGCATAATTGGTTTGTTAGAATTACAAAATATAAAAATTATTACCAAATGGCTTTAAATAGTCTCTTTAAACTAATATTCGGGAAAAAATACAACGGTAAGTTTTATCCAAAATATATAATATTTATCGATACTATAATTTTTTGATCATCATTACCAAATTTATATCAAATCCTGCTATTTATTTTTTGGATATTTAGCAAACATATTTAGACATTTTCTCAAATAAAACATTCACAAATATTGTAAAAACAATTTCATTATAATATTCTCAGTTCAAGTGTTTAAACTATAACCAAATTTTTTGTATATAATAATAATTTTTTAATTTTATTTATTTCGTAATATAATAACGTGAAAATAGTTTCATTTCAAAAAAGACGACAGATTATATAGTTTTATTCATAAATATTTTTTTTAATTAATTTAGTTAAAAAAGATTAGTATTTTATTTAAAGTTTTGTTCACAAGTTATTTGATCAATATATCTAAATATATTTTTTGGAGGTTTACATTTGATACGAACTTTGTGCTTGATGCTTTATTTCGCGAATCTTATGAGAAATTTGATATTTTTAGGTTTTATATTTCTCATAGATATTGATTCTAAGACGAAACCCGAGATTATAAGTAGTAAATTGTATTGGTATTCAATTCTTAGCCATTTTTGTGCGATTTTTTGTGCAATACTATTTAAGATTTTAGATGAATATCTTTTCCTATCTAACTAAAATTAATTCTAAACTTATTTTTACCATTAAGATGTTTTATTGTGTATTGTTTAAATAAATATATTCCCAGCGTATAAATAAGATATTTATATAAATTTATTTTAATATACTTTTTATATCAACCAAACATGTGTGTGGTCAAGACATACATATTATATCTCTAACTTAATAATCTGTTTTTATATATACTTGGGTTTTAATATGGCTAAATTTATTCTAAGGAATATCGGCGTAGTCATTTCTTCTAGAATGCGACTTATTTAGAAAAAAAAAAGATATAAACATCTATTAAAATTATAATTTCTTTCTGCGTCAACCATACGACTATAATCTGGGCCCGTTAGTTTATCACATTTTTTGAAAAATAAATAGATGCTGCATTTTTATTTCTTCTCAAATTTTCTTGGTTTTTTCTTAACTTCTAAAAAAAAATATTTAAAATAGTTTTACACATTAAATTATAGAAAAAACATTATTTATCTTTATACTTTAATCAATATTTGTTTATCAAACAAATAAATAATTGATATTTAAGGTCTAAAAATTCATTTAATAATAAATATATTCTTCTCGTAAATCGCATGATAAATTAAAATCTTGTATCCATGTGATTTAGATTTTACTTGTAAAATCCATTTAATTATTATCTCTTTTTCTATATTATCATGGTATTTTTTAAATAACAGATTTAAACATATATTAACTGTGTATTTCATTGGCTTTTTAGTTAAACATTGAGATATGATTCTATAAATAGTAGAATAAATTTCGCTTTGTGCTTTTTTATAAACTTATTTTGTTCTGTAATTGCATTCTATACTAAAAATTTGTATAAAAGGTATCGTAATAGAATATTGTGCTGTTTTAAAATAAAGAGAACATATTCCTTGTAATATTTTATATATCATAATTTAATAAACTTCAAAAAAATTTTGTGAATCTTAAATATCAAAAAAAATTTATAGCTCAACTAAGTAAGTAATACAAAATCAATAAAATGTATAGAAATCAGTACATCTGGTTTTTAAATATCGAAATTTACTTATTTATATCGTTTAATGGTAAAAAAATAAAGATTCTTTTGCTAAATATCTAAAGATTTTACGAGCTAGCAGGAAATAAATCTGCACTTGAATTTAGAACGCCAATTTTAAATGTTCAGTTATATTTGCGATAGGTTGTAATTTATTCAAAGTTCTTATTCTGTAAAATTATCAAGCAATTGTAACTTACAGAAAATAAGCGTATTTTAGGCTTTGCCTCAATTGTGCGCATTCTGCTGTTTTTATGATGTAAAATTATAATTCTTATATTATAAAGTATAAATAAATGTATATTCATATGGCTATTTCTAAAATATTGCATAATCGGCATCTAGTATCATAATTAATACTTGAAAAATACCAACCTAATTTTGAATTTTCCTGTAATCTATTTCTGACACAACTGCATTTATCACATCTTACCTTTTCTTTTAATAAGTAGCATGTTTTTTATTTCCACCCGCATGTTCTATTCCTTGAGTATAGCGGAAATATGTAATTAATGGTATTTCTGGAATTCATGTACAAAATAAATCATCATATCGATGATAAGGGGTTTTTTATAATTTTAAATCATATCTAATGGTTTTTAACTGGCATTATTATTTGTAAACTTTCATCACATTTTTGCAAGGTATAAAACAAATAATATTATCGTTTTGTGTTATTTTGTGTGTACAATCTATTTATAAATGTGATACAAACCTTTCTGTGTATAAGCAAACATTTTTTTTCCTTATCGTAGATAGTTTTTTCATGTTATTATAATACATATCACCACTCTTTTGCTTCTATGTGTTTATTTATTCGTGTATTTTAAATATAATTTTATTGGTAGTTGATTTATTTTGTTTGAAAATGCTAGATGCAGTCTTGCATCTTTATACTAGAATCATCTAAATAAACACTATATTTTAAAGAAAATTTATCTTGGTACTGCTAAATTGTGATCATAAAAATTAAATTCGTATATTTTTTTTATAAAATAGAATCAAGCAGCGTTTTATAATTAGAACTGTATAAACTCATATTTGGTTTGAATCTTGTCGCTTTACTCACCCAAATTTTTTTTACATTTATTTAAATATTTCTGACGCGATTGGAAAATTAATCTTGTGCCATGCAGTAAGCTATTTCGGATCAGTATTTTTTGGCCGAAAGACAATAGCCACGGCTTCAAGAATCTTTTTTTTATAATTTCTATATTGGTTTTGTATAAAAAAACTTCAAAGAAAATATTTTTGTGTGCACGTCTTTGGTCATTATAAAATATGAAAAATATTTTTTTCGCATTCTCTGCCTTTTTTTCGCCAAATTAAGTGCACACATTTTCTGAAGTAATTGAGAGAGTATCAAAGCTATTAATGGTATTATGATGATATTATTCGCTAATTTTGGAGCTGATTGTTCTCTGAACTTTTTATTCTCGTGAAATTTTCAAATTCTATATCAGTACGATTTTTAGTTATCGTAGAAATCCAAGAAAAAAGTTATTGCAGCTTTGGTATAATCCGTAAAGAAATTTATTTGTGTAAAAAAATTTAGTTTGGAATGTAATTGAAAATCGGTAGAATATTATGTTTAAAGAATTTTATTTATAATATTCCACTAACGAATTCGTAAAAAATTCATCATTGGGTTGATAACAATATATTATATCAACTTGATCATTTATTTGTGTCTTTTTTAACCCTTGCGAATAGAGGTATCGATTAGAAAGTATAGCTTTAAAAAAGCACAAAAATGGGATAATAGCACACAATTAAAAATTATAATCCCATATTATTCTCAAATAAAACTGGAAACGAACATTAGAGCCTTGTATTTGATGTGTCTAAAATTTTAAAGATGAATCCGGAAACCACAAAATTGAAATTAAATTTGTGCAAATAAGGCTAGAAAATTATAAATAATTATATAGTGACTATTCGCTTCATTCAGGCTCAAAAGTATTTTCTGAAATCGAATATAATTTTTCTATGATCTAAATAAAAAATTTCAATGCATATTTTTTTAAGGATTAACATGCACCAGTAAAATAACAGTACACGTTAAATTCTGAGATATGTTTTCACAAGAAATTAATGTGGTTATGTAATATAAATCGGGATTTTTTATTTCTTTAAATAAGAAAACGTTCTATTAATAACAGAGATATTCGTTGATTGATACTGAACAAAAAAATAAAAATAATTTTTATTTTAAAACACATTATTTTTCAACTGCTTTTTATATAGAATACCTTAAATTATGGTGTAATAGCAAAAATAATTGCAATAAGTGTATTTTTTAAAAAATAATTATTATATTTTTATTATTTTTACTTTTAAAATGTATAAATGCCAAAAAACTTGAAAAATATATTTTCACATAAATTATTTAAAAATCAACAATTAATCAATATTTTAAAATTTTAAGCAAGCGAACAAGTAGATACCTAGAGTAAATACGTTTTTACAGAATTTATAACATATCATATATATAAATATAAGCATACTCCATAAAGAACCACGGATGTGTTTTTTCACATAAAAAGATAGGTTTTTATTCGCAATTTTGTTTAAGCATTAAAGTTCATATCATGTGCGCCTGTAGTTAATTAAGGTTATCATCACCCACTTGTTTATTTTATTTTAAAATGTATCGAAATATAAAACTAAGTAGTAAATTTATAATTTATTTGAAAAGTAAGTCTAAATATAGTAAAGCGGTAATATATTGAGTACTTATAACCGAATTAGAATGTACCAAATCGCATAAGACCCCTAGAACCCATCTTTAACATTTAATGGCGTAAATTATATACAAGACATTGTTTATAAACGTAATAGAATTTTTGTGGCACATAATTCCCATTGATATATATTTCTAGAATCAGACTTATTTTTAAATATTATTTACTATTGATAAAGCTGTCTTGAATAATTGCAATTATAAAATAGTAGGCACTAAATTACAGAGGTTGATAAATGAAAAAGAGAATAAAATCCATTGCTATGCACCAATAAAGTGTATTGTGTGGTTGGGTAGCATAATTAATTTCGAGAAAAAGGCCACGACTTAATATACCAATATTAGATATATAAATACTTTCAGGCTTTTAAAATGCGGTGTTTTAATTTACGCGCCAATATTTTATTATTATTTATTTATTTAAAAATGTTTTATAAAATTTATAAATTGACAATAACATAAAAGCGCTGATAATTTGAAAAGTTGTATGATATTCATGAATCAAGATTTCGATTTTCAAAGCAAATTTTATTGTTGAAACTAACTTATATGACAATTTGAGGAAGATATGGACACTTATAATACCAGGTAAATGAAGTTCTTAATTTTATGTATTTCAATAAATTTCTTTATAAAAACATTGAAAATCTTTTTATATTCTTATACATATACAAATGGATAATTCTGGATTTTGGGGATTTTAATGCAAATTTGATATTAATATTAATTTTAAAGTGTTCACGTAATATATTTTAAGCTCTAAGTATATTTAAGAATGTATTTTACTGGTGTTTTGATATAACTTATGGTTAAATATGACTAGATGAAAAGCTAAATCACTAAAAGAAAATATTATAAGAGTTAATTAAAAGAAAGTTTCACTATCAATGAGACTTCAAGCAAAAGTATCTGTAATTAAAGAAAATCTATATAAATTGCTCGTTTCGCTATTAAAGAAACTTCAAGCAAAGGTTTTTTTGATTCAAGAAGTAAATATATATTGCAAGTTTCGCTATTAACAGAACTTCGAGCAAAAGTGTTTTTAATTAAAGGAATTTTTGATTTCAAAAGGCACATATTTAAAAAATTATTAAGGTTTCTTCTTGCAATTATACTTTTTCATTTAATATATAATTTATAATATTTTGTATTTTCGCCATTAAGTTTCTTCTATTATTCAGAATTCTTCCTAAAATTATAGGTTTTAAATATATTAAAACAAATAATACAAATTTTCTAAATTTTGTTTTATTTGATTCTTTACAATTCTTTTAAGTATAAAAATTCTTACTAACTTCTATAACATTCTTCTAATTACATTTTTCGATAAAAAAAATTGCGTATCACAATTAAATTTCATGCAAAAAAAGCCAATGTTTTATTTGACAATATTTTGTATCCTATTATTTACTTCTATAGTAAGAAAAAAATTATAGAGTAAAAGAATGTTGCTTGAAAAACTTGAAGGCTGATTTTTTATGATAACACATAAAAATTTAAGCAATCAAGGTTATTAGTACTGAAAGTTTCGCTCATATGTTTATAAAATAAATTTGTGGGATTTTTAATAGTATTTCTTATATTTTTAACTGTGCCAAGTAAGTGGATATTTTAAACACACAAAAGAGGATAGCTACGGGTAGCGAATTGAATAGTAAATTGCGCATTTAATTTCATAACCCATTAATTAGATTATTTAATACTAACTTACTTTAAAAATCGACAAAAAAGATATTTACCAAAAATTAAGGTATGTAAGCTATTTTTATATAAAAATGTATAATAAAATAATAGTATTAATTTTATTCGGATGAACAAATAAGATCATAATTGACGACTAAATTTCATCATAAATTCAAAAATAGACAATCACACATAAAATTTTATGTTTGATATCTTAAAATGCATTAATATAATTTTATTGCCTATATATCCGATTCTAATGACTGAATTACTAGCATTTTCCTGCCTATGATCTTTATGAAATTTAGGGCTAGAAATTTAGAATGATTCATAGAATTGAATAAATCGATTTATGAAATGCATAATTTTAACATAAAATTGAATAAAACATATTTTCTATATATTTTAAGCAAAATATAACTTATATTGTCTTTAATATTCATCTAGATTCGTATTCTGTTGAAAATTCAGACTTTTAATATGAAAATTAAATTAAAATATGTATTAGAATGCGAAACATGGGGTTAAATGACCTTGAAAGAGCTTGAATGAATTTATATATATATTCTAAATGTAAACGGTTTTGAAGCCTAAATAAAGTTTTATTGTAATTTTTTATTTAATATTCGTCTTAAACTATTATTTATTTATAATAATCAGAATTTAATATAAATTGATCATATATTTCTAAATTAATTATAAATATTTAAAATCAAAAAAAAAACTTTCGAAAGTTTCTTGTGTATAAGAGTTAAAACTCTGAAATATATATATCCATCTGCGATAAAATGATTTTTTTATAAAAATATTATGTTTTTAGGAAAACATACATAATTTCGTTGTTTTTTTTAGTGGGTCGCTTTTCAACTAATAGAATTTATTTTCCATGGGGATGTATAGTGAAACATAAAATCCTAAATTTTGTTTGTTGACACTTGTGGAGCATTTTGAATTTTTTGTGTACAAATTTGAATTTTTATGTGCAACTTTGGATCCTATTGAAATAATTTGTAAATATTATCATATATTTTAACTTTGGTGTTCCAAGGTGATTGCATGATTTAAAATTTAAGTAGTGTAACAGAAATTAAAAACAAGAATTTTCCATTGTTGGGATCGTAAATTTCAGTATATTAGCACCAAATTTAGTTCGCTTCTATCTTCTCTTTCTTTACATTTATTATTATTTTTTATAAATAATGCGGACGTGTTAATATACATCATACTCACGATAAAATATATCTTATAATTTATGACATAAGTTCATATAAAACGTTTTATGATATTTTAACAATTATGTACTTATAATAAATCCATTAACATAGTCTTAGTAAATGAATATTGCCCTAGCCAAGAATACTTGCAGCAAATACAAATAAACCCATATATCACTGGATAAATATATATCTCAATTTAAATTATAAAAAAAATTCAAAATTAGATTATAGCCTTTAAGATTTTTATATTATAAAAACCACATTTCAGGCGGTTTGCAGGAAAATTTTGAATGATTTAATGATTACAGCTATGATGTAATTTTATAGTATGTGCAAGTTTTAAGATTTTTTGTGAATATGTATTATAATTGTTTTCTTGAATGATATTACATATCTTTTATTTACAGTAATCATACACTCGTCGCTTCTTCACATAAAAAGCATTTACGTGGGACAACCAAATTCACATTGCCGAAAAAAAGAGTGAGTAAAAATACTACCGCACCTCCACTCAAAAACACAACCAACCAATATTTAGCGCCACTACCCCATCCCTTTCTATCTTTAACTTCTTGATACTTGTAATTCTTACTCACTTTACAAATCAATTCAACCAACTTAACCACAAGTAATGCAATTGCTGCAAGCCCGAAAACATTTGTTTTCATGTAATAAACCACAATAGATCCAACAAGGATAAGAAAGTATAAAAGACCGAACAAGAAATTTACCAAGTTGTCGTTATCACTATACAACAAAACATCAGTAAAAGAGAATGGAAATATTCCGAGACCAGCAGATATTAAAAGCGACGCGATTGAGAATGTACCTTTTTCAGCTGATTCAGAAACGAGGTTAATTGGGACCAGACCGACAATCGCAGTTGAAAACGCGAGCATAAAAACACCAAGTTTGCACCATGCAAGATATCTTCCCTGCAAGAACTGGCCTAAATATGACATTTGTCTCGATTCACTTCCATTTTTTTCTGTACCTACATTTCTATTTACTAGAAGATCGGTATATATAGAATACGTTTTTATTATGCATTCAAACGTTACAAAAATGGCGGTAAGGATCTGTAGATATTTTTGAGCAAGAATATTTTCATTAAATCGGGGACAGAACTCATATGAAATGTATGAAAATACAAGAAGACCTAATAGAAAAACTTCAATCAAGCTTGTTGTAAATTTTATTTTGTACATTGTGGTCGATGAACTCTCCGAAATATCTTTTGGCCCACCAAATAATGTTTGGTTCGTCTTGAATTTATTGTTTATTGAGACACCCATTGAAATATTTTGTATTTTTCTTGTATTAATTATGTTTTTTTTATTTCTTTTTAAATCTACTTTATAAAACTTATTCTTGATTTGTGTTTTGCGATTTTATAAATACCTTTTAAAATTGGAATATTCTATTTATGGAATTTGGTTATCTGACCTCTTTAGGAACTTTCTTTAATTTGTACCTTCATTTTTACTTAAAAGTATATACAAAGGAATTTATGTTTAAAAGTTTATATCAGGATGATGTAATCTGGAATTTAACTTATTATGTACACTCATAAGCTTAGATTGTATAAATTACTTTTATTTTCTGAAATATATTTCCTTATTTGTTTTTCTTTCTAGATATGTTATATTTTTTGAGTCTCACATAATTGTATCGAGATTGATATAAGTTGAAACTCAACCAAATTGATTTATAAATATCTCATCCTAAAAAAAATCTTTTTTTAGGGTATTAAAACAATATTATGTTTAATAAATCGATAATAACCTTACTACTTCGCTAAATAATGTTTTAGAAAAAAACGAATTCTTTAGCCATTCGTGAATTTATATGAAGGAAAAGGTAAGGTTTTCATATTTTATCGAAAAATATTTTTTTTTCGCTTTTAAAATTCCATGATACCGAATGTATAGCGTTGAGATTCTATTTATAATATAATATAAAATACGAATTTTGTTATTTTTATTCAAAAAAATTGAATATAAAAGTTATATTCTGTATTTTTCACTTTGTCATGAATATTATTGCCGCATGTACCTGGACTTATTTTTCCGATATAGAAATATCGTGATATTGGTCTATAAAATATTTCATTTCTATAATTAAAGAAGTCAAGAGCCAGAAAAACTAGCTATAAATTCTTTTTTACATTTTTTGAACCGAACAAAATTCAAAGCAAATTTTCTAAAATTATTACATTTGCTGATATAAAAAACATAATATATACAAAACATTTTTTATTTAAAAATCTGAACTAGCCCATAATATAATTCTTCTATCTTTTTTCACAAAGCAACTGGAATTATTTATGTATAATTTGATTTATTCCGAATTTTATATTTTTTATATTTTTTATATTGGGCAGTACATATATTTAGTTGGAATTTTGATATTATTAGAAATGATGCTTACCAATTATTAAATTAAATTTATTTTTTATTATACACAAAAATAAATCAACCTGGTTCTCTATATATTTTATTTAAATATTTTTTTGCCACTGAAATTTATTTATATCTCGAAATTACATTTACTTTGTTATGCAACTTCGGGACATATTCTTTAATTTTTGTCGCGATGAACGAATGTTTAAATCATGATACATTTCATATAAGATCACTTTGTAATGGTGGGATATCGCATAACATGAGATTTTGCCGTCACATAATAGCATAAGACGTTTATTATATAATTTATAATGTCAACTAAAACTGATGTATACACAGAAACAATAGTAAGAAAGGAAAACTTGAAATTTATAAGTCTTGAAAACACACCTTACATGGACTAATCTTAAATATAAAAAGATGACAAGAAGCATTAACCAATCTTTCCATAAAAAAATCATAAATTTTGCAAGATAACACTAAATAGTTGATAATCAAATTTACCTAAAAATTAATCAGTAATACATAATATAATATTTTATAAAACCTTTGCGCCATTATTTTGGCATAATTTTATTATAAAAGGAATCAAACGCGAATATAAAATGATCTTGATTCTAAAAAGATGCTAAAACCGAATCTTTTTTTTCATTGAAAAAAAGTTGCACTACTAAATCAACTAGAAATTATTTGTTCTCGATGCTAAAAAGTGTTACAAGTTATTCATTTTTTGCCATTTACGAAAAATTGTGCTACAAAGACACCTATAAAATTTTATTGGTATATATTAAATATATAAAAAAGATAGAATTTATGGATAGTTAGATACAAATACCCAAAATTATCATTTAAACAACCTAGTCTATGTTGTCTTGTTTTATAATTTTTAATTAATGCTTATACATTCATATAGAAGAGTGATTATAAATAATCTACGCTATCGTTTGATTTTTTATTTAAAACGTAAATTACCTTCATCATTTCAATAGCAATTTATAATTAGACTAATTCTATGTTTAAATTGTCATTTATAATAAGGTTTATTAGGAATAATTCTTATTAATTCAATTTGTAAACCAATAACACTCAATTGATAGAAATTCTCTGGGTACAAAATTACTTTTAGGTTCAGAAATAAAAGAATGAATCCGACTTCTCTACGCCATCAAAGAACCAAAAATCAACAATTTTGAGTCAAAAAAAAGTTAAATGGAAATATATTAAGCACTATAAAATAATTTTTTAAATTTCTCTTTTGATTACCGTAAAAATATTGTACATAATTTATAAATAATTTTTTGTCATTCATTTATATAATATGTTTTATCACTCTATAATTATCTTCTTTTTTTAGTTTATCAGCAAATTTTTATATACTTCATTTCAAACCATGAAATTTTGTTTGTAACAGGAATTCAATTGGAAATTTTCCGAATAAGTTTTCTTGGTGAAATATACACTTACAAATAAAAAAGAAAAATTATTAACTTGTTTGTTTATAATAAAAGATGATTCTTGTATTTTAAAAATTTGGTTTTGATGAAATTATTGGATATTCTATATATAGATCAGGAAGATAACATTGATGCTGTGGTCATTTTTTAAAAGCATAGTTATAATATTGTATTTCATAGAACCTTTATGGTACAAAGGGGGTCATTTTGATGTTTAAATCTATCATATGATTTGTGTATCGCATACAGAAATGACTAAAAATACACCATAGGTTTTTATCGTTATAATGAAAAATAAAGGATAGTTTTTTTCTTTGAAACTTATTTATGTTACCTTGATAAGTCCTTAAAGTATTTAAAATCGTCAACAAATGATCATAATATATATTTATAGGGCTTAAAACCAAGAAAGGTAACTTATGAGCATAACTAAATTTTCACCACCTAAAACACCCGATTTTTATCAATAAAAATATTTTAATATGGTTTTTCGTTAATATATCTTTAGTTTTGGGTTATAAAGTTTAAGGATATACTTTTTGGAATAGAATTTTTAATAAAATTTGGGCGTGTATGGTTACAGGATAAATTTCGCAATCAAAGACATTAAAGCTAAGTAGAAAAAAGATTATCTCTTTACACTATATAAAATAAAAAGATTTAAATATGTTTTGATAAACGACCATTTATCTTTCCATTCGACACAGTATACTTAATTTTTAATATTATCGATACACAATTTGTTAATATATTAAATTTAAGCAAGTGTTTTTATGATGCGAACCCACGTATACGATATATAACTTTTTTGGGACATGTTATGCCTTCATTTTCTTTATTAAACATAATTAAAGTTCTTATTTTTATTTTATCGACACAGACTTTTTTTTGTTTTTGAAATTTAAAAAAAATATTTGGGACGTCTGTTATCGTTTTGAAAAGATATAATTTGGCAAATATCAAAAAAAAATGATTATTAAATATGCTATTTCGATAAAATCTAGAATTTAGATATTGATACACATGCACGTTTTATATTTCATGAAATTTCTCCGTCGTTTTAATCATTTTTAAAAAACTCGCAATATATATACTGCCATCTGAATTCAACATAAATTCGTTCTGTGTTTCTTAGATATCATGTATATAAATAAAAGGATAGTAAATCTTAGTATATGACTATTTTTATTGTAAAAAGATGGTTTAAAGGATAAGACGGCCTTTCGTGCTGTATTTGTTTAATATAAGCCTCTTTTTTTTATTGTATTTGCATTTTTATATTTTAATAAAAAAATCTTATTATTTTAAGGAACACAAAATATTATGTTTTGGTGATATAATGTTTCTGAATTTTCATTCTATGATAATTATAACATTCTATGATAATTTAAACATTATATTAGCTCGAAATCGAATTTTGGTACTAGTATCTCAATTCATGTTTCCTATATGATAATTATTTATAAAGTAAATATCGAATTTTACACAACTTATATTTATATTATTTCTTTTAAAAACGATAATTTCTATTTATGAACTACTTGTAAAACAATTTTCAATTTTTCTGTGAAATACAATAGTTTCAATGCACCAATATTAATTTTAAAAAGAGCCACAATTCTTTTGAAACAATGATATGGGGTTTTTATGAATATAATAGATGAATTTAGGGAAAAGGTGAAGCTTTGAAGAGTGCCGCGAAGTTATGGATTTTTAAAAAATGTGATTCGTAAAGTCCGACACAGAAAGTGCTTTAAAAGGTACCAGAATCCTTTTGGCGCGATGATATAGGTCTTTTTATATTATTTAGATAATTAGATTAGTAAATATAGTAGCAATGGGCGCCTTATGTTCAATTATGTATTTATAAATCATCAATACAAGTGAATTTTAGTTTCGATCTACGTTATTTTTATTGTTTAAGATTTCTGAGAATAAATAATAAATTATTATTTTCCAGAATTTCATTAGTACAGGTGAATTATATTTTCGATCTACGTTATTTTTATTGTTTAAGATTTCTGAGAATAAATAATAAATTATTATTTTCCAGAATTTCATTAAAGCAAGTGAATTATAGTTTTGATATACGTTATTTTTATTATTTAAGTTTCTGAGAATAAATAATATATTTTCCAGAATTTCATTAAAGCAAGTGAATTATAGTTTTGATATACGTTATTTTTATTGTTATAGAAATCCGAGAATAAATAATAAATTATTATTTTCCAGAATTTCATTAGTACAGGTGAATTATATTTTCGATCTACGTTATTTTTATTGTTTAAGATTTCACAGAATAAATAATATATTTTCCAGAATTTCATTAATGCAAGTGAATTATAGTTTTGATCAACGTTATTTTTATTGTTTAAGATTTCTGAGAATAAATAATATATTTTCCAGAATTTCATTATAAAAATGTATTCTAGTTTCGATCTACGATATTTTTATTGTTTAAGATTTCTGCGAATAAATAATATATTTTCCAGAATTTCATTAATGCAAGTGAATTCTAGTTTCGATCTACGTTATTTTTATTGTTTAAGATTTCTGATAATAAATTATTAAAAGAAATATGAACAAAAATCATTACATTAGCTTTCACCTTCTTCAATAAATAGTATTTTACAGAAAGAAACAATTTATACCAATTAGAACTTTAAAATTAGCAGAATTTATTTTCTAATCGCGAAAAATCCCAATAATGAATGCAAAAAATTTCAAGTGTTTCTAAAATAGACTGATTACGGGCCATATTTTTTATATTCATGGGGTGTTTATGACCTATAATTATATGGTTTATACCATAAGCCAAAAAAAATCAAGGTTTGTGGGATGGCTGGAATATGGGCGCGTACATATAGGTAAGACTATTTGTAAGTCTCTCTAACTAATATAATTTCTGATGAGAAAGACGGTAGACATGAATATATCAGGGGAAGATACAGCAAGGATTTTTTAATGCATCAAATTGAACACACGCGTCTTATAAAATAAAATCGATGAATTCAATAAACCCAACATGCAAAAAGAAATTTATGGATAATAATATGAAACTAGGAGTATGTTGTATTACGAATAAAAAAAGAATTGTATAGATACTGGAATAAAATTAATACACTTATTTGTAGATAAATTATAGTATGCCGAAACAAAAAAAATAAATTATATAACTGTGGTATTATTTTTCCATTAAGTTGAATCACTATGATTTTAATTGTGTAAAGGCATAATAATTTACGAAAGTCCAATTTTAATATTATATTTGAGTATTTTTGAGCATTCAAAAATTTTTAAGGCTTGTACTCGATTCCTGGAAATTAGTTTTAACTCTGTATTTTATATGACTTTTTAGATGATATTTAGTGTTATAGTGTATCATGTTTAATTTTCCACTATATTTTTATAATTTTGGGATTGTTTGACTTTTCATTTAGGTGATATTTATAGTTTGTGTCGTTGATTAGAAACAAAACCACAAAAACCAATAAATACTTCGAAAGGTATTTGGAATAATGTACAAAATATTTAGTTAGTTATGATTTAGCACTAATAAAAAAGCAGGAAGCGTGCATATTAATTATCTAAATAAAAATACAGCTTTAGATACTAATGTGTTAAAGCAATAACATTTAAATTAAAACATGATGGTGGTACTTTCCGAGTTAGTTGTTTATAGTGAGTCATATAAATGCTTTAATTTCTTACATCTTGCAATTCAGCAATCAAAATAGTAATACATTTAATGTTTATGATTGAATGAAATATAAAATGAAGGCGCTCTTATCCTTTAAAGTCGAAATTTAGCAATTATATTAATAATTCTTATTAGCCAACAATTCAGTAATAAAGATAGATGAACCTTTGTGTTTAAGGCAATAATTAAAATCTAAAATAAATATGATATTTACCTGTGCCTGAAAATTTAGCATCAATATAATAATACTTTGAATTTTATGATTACATAAAATATGAAATAATTTTATTTTTTACTTTAAAATATAGACCCGAAATCATAAAGAAAATATTTTATGTGAATTAATTATTCATGTAGAACCAAGAAAAATATTTGGGCTAGAAAATACATCATTAATTTTTAAGTATTTATTATTTTTTATTATTGTGATTATTTATAATTTCTTATTATAAATAAACTATCTTTTAATTTGGTTTATTTTCTCATTTTAATAACATCGTATATGCTTTAAGTATTTATTATTTTTTATCATTGTGATTATTTATAATTTCTTATTATAAATAAATTAACTATTTTTTAATTTGCTTTATTTTTTCATTTAATTTATGCCATTGATAATTAAATTATACTTATCAAAGTTCGAAGATTTTATTGCAGGCTAAACAATTTAATTTATGTCTCTTCAACACGGCAAATATGCTATATATTTTATTTTTAATATATGCTGCTTCGTCTTGTTTGAGTATTTGGTGCATTGAAGAAAATTGTAAAATTTATGTGGCTATAAAAATATTGAGCCAATCTGTTTTATATAGCATTCAAAATTTTGCTTGAACCATTTTAAATGGCTCGAGATCAAATTAATACATAAATAAATGATTTAAATCATGTTTTGCCTAATATTGCGCATTTTCTTAAAATTGTTCATTATCGCGTGATAATAAAGATTAAATTATATGATTAACACCTTTTTATTAATTGAGAAGGTATATTCACATCTTTGCATCACATAAAAGTAAAAACGTCGGATTTTCTATCTTTGATAACATTAAACAAAGAATATCAACACAATACTTGTCAAAAAAAATATCCTAGATTGATCCCATCCTAAATATAAACTTTAAATTACTAAATACATCTAATTTATGGACTCATTTTGGAGTGGAATATTAGATTTTCTCTTCAAGCATGGGGTGATTTATTTCTTGTGAATACACTATATATACACTTGGGTTCACCTCCTCTTATATACCACACCTCTTAGGAAGATGTATTATTTCTTGGATTTTCCTCAAAACTATAGTTTGAATAATGCCTCGATTTAGTTCAAAATTAAAACTTACAGCTTTGATAACTGTATTTATATAAATAATTTTTTAATATTGCTTATCGCGCATGCAGAAAGAAAAGACAAGATTCGTTCTATGTGCCATAAAATGGGATATATACTTCAAGTCATATATTAAAGTGTATATCAATAAAGTTTAGGCTATGAAAGACACTAATTGATAATTTTTGAAATGTGTGATGTATAGAGGATAGTTGTCAAGGGGAGAGAAGTATTAATAACATATGTATATGAACCTATCTAGAGCTTAGCTTAAAAGAATTTAAAGAGTGAATACAAGATTAGTCCATAAATAAAAATTTATATAATTTGGATCATAAAAGGTCTTAAAAATTTACAGCATCAAAAATGAATTATTATTCATGCAATTATATTTCTCAATAAAAAATATTTTATTGAGGGAATTCTCTTTTTAAACTGCGTATTTTTTGATGTTTTTTTTAAAATAACAAATAAAAATTTATTATGGCATTGATTCTTAATCTTTTTTGTTTATAAATTGATTTTATGGTTTAAGTTTCTTTTTATCTATTTAGATGTAGTCAGTCATTAAGAACATTGCAAAACTCCTTGATACATCTTTTGACATCTTACATTGATCTATCTTAATCAACTCCTCTTCTTTTCTCAAATGAAATGTGTTCAAGTGTCTTGATTTTTTGTTTATAAATTGATTTTATGCAAAATATTTGCATTCAAAACCACACGCGACATTTAAAAAAAATTAAAAATCCTTTTTGCTTATCATTCTTATGATCATTTTTAGAAACACATAAAAATATTATTAAGGATTGTTTAATTTTTCTAATATTTAAAATATTATTAGCTAAAAGAAAAATAACAAGCGCTGTTAACTCCACGAAACCTTAATAAAACGATCGAAGACGACATTAATATATTAAATTAACTAATATCTTAAAAGCTTACTTAAAATAATCAAAGAGAAATTAAATATTCCTATAATATATTTTTTGGATACCAAAAGAACAAATAAACTAAATATCATGCAAAGCTTAAATAAAATCATTAAACATAAATTAAATGTTTTATAGAATTAATTTTTTCTATCCTAAAATAAAATGATTAAAGAGAAATTATATATTTTTAGAACTAATTTTTTGCATACTAAAAGAATAGAATAAACTAAATATCTTGTAAAGCTAAAATAAAATAATCAAAGAGAAATTAATATTTTATATAATTAATTTTTCGTATCCTAAAATAAAATGATTAAAGAGAAATTATATATTTTATAGAATCTATTTTTTTGTATCACAATAATAATATAAACAAGTAAAATTTTAATATTTTAAATAAATTAAATATTTTCTAGAATTAATTTCTTACCTTCCCAAATAAAAATTTTATGCCCTTCCACATAAAAAAGAGCAAAAATGCAAGAATATTACCTAAAGATCCGTACATCATCTACAACATACCAAAGAATCCGAATAAACCCTGATCGTGCCATAATAGGTTCATCTCCACAAGCCGATTTATGTATATCAAAACCAATTGTCGATCCTAATCACCTTATTGTTAATGCACGTGACCGTACAATGAAATCTTCGGCTGGTAGCGTTGTTTTTATGCGACCGTATGTGTCTGAAGTTGTTCCTAATCAGGTTTATGCTTTTAGTTATGGCGAAGTTATTGGAGTTTGTGGTGTTTATTTTGAGGTTGAATGTAGTGAAAATTTAAATGATGTTCACGATGGAAGCAAGTGTTTTGAAAAAGATAATAATATTGATAATGTGTTTAATAATGGTCAAAGTGTAAATGAAGCTAATAAAAGTTTGGTGGATGATTTCACAAAGGATTGTGATGATCCAAAGAATGTGAATGTGTCTTTTAATAGTGATCTCAAGAACGTGAATAATGATCTCAAGAATGTGAATAATGATCTCAAGAATGTGGATGAGTCTTTTAATAATGATAACAAGGACATAAATGTGTCTTTTAATAATGATCTCAAGGATGTGAATGAGTCTTTTAATAATGATCTCAAGAACGTGAATAATAATAAGAATGTAAATTTGTCTTTTAATAACGATCTCAAGAATGTGGATGAGTCTTTTAATAATGATCTCAAGAATGTGGATGAGTCTTTTAAAAATGATAACAAGGATGTAAACCAAAATATCGATAACGATGAAGGTTCAAATGAAATAAACAATATTTTCAACGAAAAAAACAACAGTTTTAATAATGAAGAAAGACTAGAACCAAGCATAAATACAATCTACAATACGGTAAAGGATAAAATACTTGAACCCAGGGTGCCAAAAAATGAACAAGCTTGTTTAAGAAAGAATACATATGCAAATGATGATAATATCATAAATACCAAGGATGAATATAATAAAGTTAACTCAGGTGTAAAAGTAATCGATCCATATAAAAAGGAAGTAACAAATAACATCGTATATCCTTCCAATGTAAATCACCCCGAGATTAAGAGCCAGGTGAAAGATTTTATCCAAAATAATGGAACTGGTATTTCCCGGAGTGATTGCAACGAGAATTCTCATTTTAAGGAAGATGTTAATGAAAAAACAGCAACTATTAACGTAATTTCGACTGACACAGATACTTTAAAGGACAATAAGAGTAAAGTTCCACATACAAACCAAATAGATTCATTTAATGAAGTCTCATCTAATAAAAAACCAGAATTCGAAATGCAAAATTTTGGAACATTGCCGGATGATTTTTTCGTCAAAGAAATAGAATCTACAACCACCAAGGATCATAATAACGAAACAACAGAAAAATGTAAAATTGCTGTTCAAATCGAAAAATCACATATTACAGCTAAAATTGATGAATATAAAGATTTTGAAGGACAAAACTACACTATTGAAGAGCAAAAACAAGAATTTCAAATAAATAGTCAAGAAAACGCAATTAAAGATGACCAACCAACCACCATAAATCAAATTAAAGATAGTTTTGATGAAAATGACACATCAATCGATATTGAGGATGGTGAAACTGTAGTGATTGACTACAACAAAATAATCCAAACCGAACAAGACTCCCCACTTCCAAATACCAAACAAGAACTTAAACAGATCATAAAAGAAGAATTCGACGAATTAATTAAAGAAGAGCTCGACGAAATTGTTAAAGAAGAGCTCGGCGAAATTGTTGAAGAAGAATTTGAGGATATGATCACAAACAACAAGAAAAAAAACGATACTGTAATCGATGAAATTAGAAAGGAAGTCGAAAAAGAAATGAAAAACACTAAAAATGAATTATATGATGTTTGCATAGACGGTGTAGCAAAAATTCAAGGCGATGTAGTAGAATTCGTTGGAAGAAACATCAAAGAAGAAATAAAAACGGAAATCGTAGGCGAGATTGTAGACGATATACGCGATGAAATACGTGCTGAAATACGAGAAGAATTAGACGATATTGATTCGAGAAAAGGCGAACAAGAAAACATACACAATAAGTTGGAAGATATGACAAAGGTTTATGTACACGACAAAATATACGCCGATGAGAACAATAATAACATCAAAGAAGAAAATAACATTATCGACAATAAACCATCTAAAATAATCCAAAAAGACGGAAAGAAAAGAGGAAGGCCATTTGGATCTCTAACTAAAAATTCTAGCAAAGAAATATCAACAGAGGAAACTAAAAAGAAAAGAGGAAGACCAAGCCTAGCTTCAAATACTGATGAATGCGCTGATATAAAGATAAAAAGAAGACCAAGCTTGTTTAAAACCGATTTCAATGAACAAAGTATCGAGGATGCGGGAAAAAGTAGTAATACTAGTTTTTCTCTTCCAAATGAATCAATAAAAGATTTCTATTCTGAAGAATTTAAAAAGAAAAGAAGAAACCGACCTAGTTTATCCAACGAAAATGAAGATAATAGTGACGAAAAAAAGAGGAGAGGAAGACCAAGCTTAGTCAAAAATACCGAAGGTGGTACTAAAGATAATAGTGTAGAAAAAAAGAGAAGAGGAAGACCAAGCTTAGTCAAAAATACCGAAGGTGATACTAAAGATAATAGTGTAGAAAAAAAGAGAAGAGGAAGACCAAGCCTAGTCAAAAATATTGAAGGTTTCAATGAAGATAGTGTCGAAAAAAAAAGAAGAGGAAGACCAAGCTTAGTCAAAAATACCGAAGGTGATACTGAAGATAATAGTGACGAAAAAAAGAGGAGAGGAAGACCAAGCTTAGTCAAAAATACAGAAGATGATAATGATGATAGTGTCGAAAAAAAGAGAAGAGGTAGACCAAGCCTAGTAAAATCAGTTGAAGATCAGAATGAAGACAGTATTGAAAAAAAGAGAAGAGGTAGACCAAGCCTAGTAAAATCAGTTGAAGATCAGAATGAAGACAGTATTGAAAAAAAGAGAAGAGGAAGACCAAGCCTAGTAAAATCAGTTGAAGATCAGAATGAAGACAGTATTGAAAAAAAGAGAAGAGGGAGACCAAGCCTAGTCAAAAATATTGAAGGTGATAATGAAGATAGTGTCGAAAAATCGAGAAGAGGAAGACCAAGTTTAGGGGAAAATATTGAAGGTGATAATGAAGATAGTGCAGTAAAAAAGAGAAGAGGAAGACCAAGCTTAGTGAAAAATACAGAAGATGAGAATGAAGACAGTATTGAAAAAAAGAGAAGAGGGAGACCAAGCCTAGTCAAAAATATTGAAGGTGATAATGAAGACAGTATTGAAAAAAAGAGAAGAGGGAGACCAAGCCTAGTCAAAAATACAGAAGATGATAATGAAGATAGTATTGAAAAAAAGAGAAGAGGAAGACCAAGCTTAGTCAAAAATACAGAAGATGATAATGAAGATAATAGTGTCGAAAAAAAAAGAAGAGGAAGACCAAGCTTAGTGAAAAATACAGAAGGTGAAAATGAAGACAGCATCGAAAAAAAGAGAAGAGGTAGACCAAGCCTAGTAAAATCAGTGGAAGATGATAATGAACACAGTATTGAAAAAAAGAGAAGAGGTAGACCAAGCCTAGTAAAATCAGTGGAAGATGATAATGAACACAGTATTGAAAAAAAGAGAAGAGGTAGACCAAGCCTAGTAAAATCAGTTGAAGATGATAATGAACACAGTATTGAAAAAAAGAGAAGAGGGAGACCAAGTCTAGTCAAAAATACAGAAAATGAGAATGAAGACAGTGTCGAAAAAAAGAGAAGAGGTAGACCAAGTTTATCTAAATATGATGAAAAGAATGAATCGTTAGAAAAAAGGAAAAGAGGTAGACCGAGTATTAATCAAAACCCAGAAGTCAATGAGAATAAAAACTTTGATGAACCTAAAAAGAAAAGAGGAAGGCCAAGCTTGTCAATATCTAAAGATAATGAGAACAATAAATCTGTAGAAAAAAAGAAAAGAGATAAACCAATTTTATCTAAATCTGAAAAAAGGCAGCAAAATATATCTGGAGAAAAGAGCATAGAAAAAAAGAAAAGAGGAAGACCAAGTTTGAATCAAAGTGACAAAGATGATATGACTGTTTCGGGCGAAAAAAGGAAAAGAGGAAGACCAAGTTTAAATCAAAGTGACAAAGATGATATAACTGTTTCGGGCGAAAAAAGGAAAAGAGGAAGACCAAGTTTGAATCAAAGTGACAAAGATGATATAACTGTTTCGGGCGAAAAAAGGAAAAGAGGAAGACCAAGTTTAAATCAAAGCGAAAAAGAAAAACTTATATACAATTTAGAACAGAATGAAAAAGATAAAAATGAATTCTCAAATGAAAGTGATACCCAAGAATCATCTGAAATGGAAAAAAGGAAAAAATCAAGTCTGTATAAATCTAAAAATAATGACGAAAAAATAAAATCGCTAGAATCGGTTTTGATTAACATCAAAGAAAACAAAGATGACAAATTCAAAGACTCATTATAAAACATAAAATAATTTCCCGATATTAAATAAAATAATAAGCTTATAAATATCACTTATTTATCATATTCATATTCCATTTGATTTTATATCTTACATAACAAAGAAAGTTCACAATAATATTAAAAATAAAAAATAAACAAACAAAGATCTCTTTCAAATAAAATATGTCAAAGTGTTTGTAAATAGTTGCTGTATTGCATCTTCAAGCAAAAAAACTCTCTAACATCGGAAATAATTATTTTAACCATACCTTCTAAAAACAAACAAACCCTTTCAGTCACTGTTATTGATTTTACACCCAACCAAATTTTTGATCCGAACCGAAAAAAATCATATAATAGAATCCTATTCAAGTACATACATGCGATTCTGGTAATTAGTTTACATCCTTTCACTACACAAGATACTCAAGGACAATAGAGTGATCGTCTGTGAAAGAACACAGTTTTATATTTAGACATTATTTTTTCGTAAATCAAAACCGTATCACTCACGCGAAAATTGGTGTACTTAGTATTGAAAACATAAACATAGTTGAAAACGAAAAATTTACAAATTATGATCTGCTAGCATCCAAACTGTCATTAATATACAAGTGCAAGACAAAAATTATTCCATATTTTATAACTTGCGACGGTGTGGTAACATAATATCATAAAAGGTATTTGAAAAAACTCGAAGTAACAGACGAAATTGAGGCAAAATACAAACCTCGGGATTGAAAAAAACTTTGAATTAATAAGTCTTGAACAGAGGATAGGTATTGAAGAAGCCTTAAGAGAGAAGAAGATAGCCGAAAGTATAAATACGCTGTGCGCACGAGAGACCAAGCTGCTTGAGAATGAAAATCTAAAATCATAACAAATAATTTAGCCCTAAAATAAATAAATGTCTTTTCTTAAATCAAAACGCTAAAATATTCGATATATCATATCACACTAAAGAAAATATTTCTATGATTATGTTGGATAATCTTAAAATAAAAGAACATGAAATTAATAGTGAACTGGGAACCATGCTTTTTTTCGTGTATCTAAAACACAAAGAAAATTTGAGCCATATTTAATATCAATAAAAAAATAGAAAAGACAAAACCAGCTAAAAATAATCATAGAAAACTATCTTCATCGAAAAAGTGCTGTTTGTAAATAATGGGGTTATCAATGTAAAATTAAAAAAATGTTGATGACTTTTAATTCCGCGCACGCGGTGAGATAGCAGATCTATGGCGGCCCTTCTAACTGATACGATATTGGCTAACTCAACCTGCCGATATATAATCAAATATGAATGTCGGAAATACGGATTTTGGAATGTTGAAAAAACTAAATTGCATACTTTGCAGGTGTTTTGATACTCTAGGTCGAATATTAAGGATTTTTTTATGTAGTTGAACAATATTAATTAATTTTCAACTATAGGAAATAGCAATTGATCGTAGAAAAAGACGAATCGAAAATAAAAAGCGGGATCAGAGACATTACACCCCCAATTATAATCAAAGACTTTATTTTCTACGGGGTGATAATATTTCGAATAGATTAGCAATAAAATTAAAACTAAGATTATAATTGATTATAAAATTAAATTCTTGGATTCTATCATAAATTAAAACCATTGGTAAATCTATAATATAATTAAGATAAAAGTTAGAAGTCACTTTTAAAATCGAATCAAAAATTATAATTGCGATATTGTATAAATATAGAAAGTCAAAAATTCATAAGAATTCATATATTTTACGAAAATTGTAATTCTTTGTGACTAAAATTCAAAATAAATTCTTTTATTAATTCCATTCTTTTCGAAGTCATATTTATTTTCTTCTTTTTATTTCTAATGTGTCATCATCGTTGAACAATTCTGTTGTCTAGGCATATACTACCGTATCTGAATTTGCAAAAAAAAAATAACTAAAATTTCAATTAACCTCTTGAATTTCCAGGCTCCCTAAATTTGGTGGAAATCAGGAAACACCGTCACCTACACAGCCTTTTTTATTAATGTACTTGAATGAAATACCCCATCATAACTTGCAGCTTTGATTACTACGTCCGAATTTGAAAAAAACTCTCTTGTGGCATACTATATTGTAAATAAATCCAAGGTTCTTAAGTTTACAATATCATTTGCGTTATCAAATAAAAAAGGTTTTTTATGATTCTTTGTCCAATTTATTGGAAATGTTGTCGTTTCTTTCTTATTCTGGATGACAAAAAGACAGGCGTTCGTTATCTTGATATCATATTCAATGATAAACATGGCAACAGTTTATTTGAATGATCTCCACCTCAATATACTTTAACTCTATAAATGCGATCGGTTTCGTAAACCTGTGCAGCTCTGCTAGCGCCTCCCATTTTTTTTATCAACTTTTTGAAATTGTTCTATATGTGCCTTAAATATCATAATAATTTTTTTGTAAGCTCTTCTAATGGTACCTCTAAATATAAATGAATTTCGGGATTGGTTTACCAGTCTATATACAGAAAACCTAAAATAAATAGACAAGTATCTAAAATTATCAAAAAGCTTTGTGCCTAATACTTTTTTTTATATATGCCAAGCATAACCATAAGATGCTTCTTTTATTTACTATATTTTAGTTCATATGGCTAAATTCGCATTTTAGCTGCCAAATCAATAATTTTTGTTCAATCAAAAGTTAAATAAATTTTTTTATCTTCCATTCTTATTATGTCTCTTTCAAAATCGATTTGCACATTTTTAAGTTTCTAAAAATCATATAAAACTTAAGATCCCCATATTATGAACATAGTGTGAAGATACATGGGTAATTAAAATGGTAGAAAGTTCTATCATGGAAAATATATTTTACTAGATGATGAAAAATAAAACCAAGTTAACTTTACGTAAACAGATAAAAAAAATAATTTGTCACTAGTTCAGCACTACATGCAGATATGTGGTTATATGGCCTTAAATTAGATGGAATATATAATAAACACTATTTTTTTAATCATTCTCTTAGTTTTCTGATCCCACGGAGGAACGTAGTTTGCAATAAAAAGATAAATTTCCGCAAGAGCAGAACAAAAGCGAATGCAAACATATAGCTGATGGTATTTAAAACATAAGAAATAAAACAGTTTCTACTTTGAATGCTTTAGAAAAAAACATCAAATCTATACATTGGTTTTATCTTGAATATTTAATATTGTTTAATCAATATTATACATGCCCTGCTTATTTAAATTTTTGAGTTTAAAATATTATAATTATATATAATATTTTTGCTTTATCATGTTTGATGATGATATATCAGAGAAAGAGGCAGCGAAAAGTATTGATAAAGGTTGCTTTAAGGATTGTATAACACAATCTGTTTTTGAAGTATAAATGTCAAATCAAAAATCAACCCATAAATAAAATAAGTGTGTTTAATCATGCTTATTATTAGATTTTTTAAATTTTGTTAATTGTATCTTATATTCCCTAATTTACCATTTTTTGCTCTATTATATTGTATTTTTTTGACTTTATGCCTTTTTTAGTTTAATTATATTTAACATTTGTTTTTTGTGTATCTATACAATTAATTTATTTTCATACCTTTTTTTATTGTAAATTATTCTTTATTCATTCATTATTATTTTATTTCGTTATTATATTATATTGTTTTATTTCCATTTCATAGTTTAGATTGTAACTTTTAAATTGGCAGTTTTAGATATTTCTTTTAACTTCTTAGCTTTACAATACAAAATTTTGATATTAAATTATTTTTTTTATTGTAATTTTTTTCTGCCTTAACCACATTTTTATATAATTAGATAAATATGCGCAAATTTATCCATAATCATCGTTTACTCCATTTTATTTTACTATCAAGCTATCAAATGTAATGGGTTCTGTTTTCAAGTTGAAATATACATGTTTATTTGTTGCACAATCTACCAATAACTTATATTTCTTTTATTTATCTTAGTATGCTGTTTTAAAACGATGCCATCATTTTATGCTTATATATGTTCAAAAATTGCATTTTATTTATAAATATTATAAAAATGCAAAAATAATATATTAAAGGTAGTAAATATTTAGATATTGTACCACCATAATTATAGATTCATTCTTTTAATGTGCAAGATACATGATTAAGCTAGAACTCACGCTTTATGATCATAGGAACAATGCAATTCAATCAATAGTATCCAAATTCATCATATTGGAAAAAAGGTGAGTATACACCCGTTGTATATATCTCTTCATTAAAATCTTTTTTAATGTATAAAAAGTTTGTTATTCAAGTTAATATAACAATCAAAATTTTTAATTCCACAAACATTCAAATCTACTTTTTCTAATTTTAGAAAAAATGAAAGAAGTTCTATTTTAAGTTTGTTAGAAAAATATTTAACAGATTAAATTATAATATGCAATAAGTTTTTTTATGATTTCGCACTGGTTCAGTCGTGGTTGTTGTCTAATATCAAATAAATATATATTACTAAAAAAATAAAGTACTATCTGAGCTAAAGAAAGATTATCTATATACATAAGTTTATTATAAACTTAATAATTGACATTGATTGCGCGTAACATTTTAAACTTATATCCATCGGTGTTTGTATATTAAATTTTAACCAAGTCATACTATATAAATCGCGGATACAATCAATGATATCACCAAGCTGCAAGGAATATACCGAAAAATATCAAATCAGCCTTGAGCAAAAAAAGTGCTCGATAGTTACACAAACTTACCCGTGTCGCAGATACAACTTACAATAATTTCAGAAGATAAATGTAAAAATATCAAAATAGCTTGCATTATTGAGATATTTACAAACAGGAAACCTTATTAGCCTCGAAATAACACAAGTCTATTTTTAATTGGCCACTTACTCAGTTTAAATATAAAAAAACTAGTGTGCAATCACTACCGAAATTATAATATTGAATTAACCCACAGATCGAAGCATAAACTTATTTTAAAAATATTTTTACACTACTTAGTTGTGGCTACCTAGTTACTAAAGAATATAAATAAATAAACGATAACTGATAAAAAAAAGAAACCTTTTTGTTTATTTTATTGTCTTCCAGAATATTTAGGTTATAATAGTACCGACAATACTATTGCCTAATCATTATTGGCAATATAAATTCCTATTTAGAAATAAAATTGATTTGTGAATTCAATTATGATGATAGTACTAAATTTTATATTATGGGATAGTTTTATTTTCAGAAAATAAATTTTGCACAAGTATCACTTATTATCGCTCGAAAGATAACAATTGCTTAATAATTTTTTCAAACTCATCTTCTTTAAATCTTCAAAATATATCTTCTTCGTGTAAGGCTTATTAATTAAAGTTTCCCACAAATCTATTGTTTTTTATCCTGCTTCAGTTGATATTACCAATCCGAAATTTACAATTTATAGATAAAAGTATAAAACGTATATTATTTAAAGGTATATTTTAATATAGAAGGTACATGAAGGAACTAGATGTCACGAACCAGGTTTAGGCATATATTCAAACCTTGGGATTGAGAAAAACCCTTGAATTAATAGGTCTCGAAAGAAGGAGGGGTATTGAAGATGACTTTGAAGAGGAGAAGATAGCCGAAAGTATAAATACGCTATGTGTACAGAGAATCAAGCAAGCTGTGTCTGAGAACAAAAACTAAAATTACGACTATAAATATAGCCCTTAAATAAAAAATACCTATTTTAATATAAATACATTCCATATTAGAATATTTAAAAAAGGAAATATATGGATAAAGCGTTTGTTTATATGTTTCGTATTGACGCATCCCTTTTCTCATAGAACTTTACTCAAAGACATTTAAACGTGATTGGAACATATGCATTATAATTTGAACATTATACATCCTTGCTATATATTATATCTATTATTAAATTTTTTATTCTGATTTATTGCTTATATATCTTGCTCTTATTGATTTACTAAATCAATGGTCTATGGGGCGATCAAAAAATTTTAATCAATGAAAATTATATAAGAAGCACTTAGGCTTTATGTTTATGTAAATATTCGATAAATTCTATAAAGAATAGCCTCGTTTTTAAGATCTTAGATCAACAAGATACAAATTAATTTTATCTTTTATCCTTTCATACAATGCAAAGCACATCTTAATCCCTGACTAACTATCAATGATTTAGTTTATGTATATTTGGGTTTTTAATCTTTAGAATGTTTGTAGTGATTAACATTTTAATGTCCTGCAAACTTTTTTTATGATCACTGCAACTTTTTAAAAATAAAAATAGATAGCACTCACCCAGATCATATTTCCAGTAATTTATCGTATAATCTTGTTTTAGTCCGGTAATAAACACCAGACAGCCTCGCCTTACTCTCTCTGAAATGTTATATCACACCAAAGACCCATATTCCATCAACTGGATGTTCTTTAAATATTTTCTGTTTGTAGTTTACTCTTCACCTTTTTATCGTTTTTGATGCACCACCGATCAATACAAATTCCTTATGATATTTTGGGGTGCATATCTGTGATATCTTCTCCAAAAGCCCCCATACGCTCTTTCTATTCACTTCGCTAAGATAGAATATTAAATTTAGAGATGCTTTTAATATGAACAACTCAAGTATATGTAAAAGCTTTACTTTGTTATGAAGCAGTTGAAAAAAACAGTATTTGACCACTCTGAATATTTAAAACCCTATAACTATTAATAAAATTCTATTCCTACAATCTTACCATTTATTATATTTTTGTGCAATATTTTTTGCATTTTTATATCCATTCTTTATATAAATCATCAATTTAAGTTCACTTTTCTTCTGTTTTTTATGGTGCATTTAAAGGTCAATAAAAAATTATTTTGGTACTAGTTAAAAATGAAACGAGTTGTACCATGCTCAAAATATCAGAAAATAATTCATAGTAAAGAGCAAATAACAAAAAATTATAAATATAATCTTTTTTTGTTTGATAATTTTTTATAAAATGATTTAATCCAGCAAAAGATACGAATACATAAAATTTATCTTGTATGTGCTCATCTAATCTAATGAAATGTATGCACAATAAAAATTCAAATCAATGAGCTAACGGAAATTTTATGAATTTTTTTTCAATTTCTACTAGAATGATTTAAAATAGGATTTTATCTTTTTAACTTTAAATTTTATATTGCGGAAACTAAATACTCATATAGAACAAGTAAAAAATTTAGGTATAAATACATATATACCTGAGAATTCTTTTTTGCGTCCTTCTTGAAATCCGATGCATCTTTTTAATAAACTATCTAGAAAAATTAGGAGAAGAGTCTTTGTGTATGATCAGAACCATAAAGGTATTTTTTTTATTTTTTATACTTAGAGTTTATAATATACGTATTTTTTTCCATATACGTTTGCTTGATCCTGGGCTATAGTTTTCGTTTTCTTTAAATTTTATATCGGGTCCAAAAACCGCACTCAGTAAGATTATATTTAACTTGAAGTAAAATAATAAACATTATAACATAGAGGAAAACAAATAATAACTATAAATCAACTTGATTTCATGTTTCCATCTTAGGATATGGTATACTATATTATATGTATATGAAAGCTTAAAAAGACCAAAATGAGATGTAAAAATAATTATTATTCAGATATTAAAAAATTTTTATTGCTTGGAAACGCTGTTCCAAAAAAGTGGTTTTCAATAACTTTTGTTTTCTATTTAATAGCCCCACAAAACCCCTATAAAAGAAGGCCGGGCATCTATATAACATTTTATTTCACATAAAGGTTATGAAGGCATTCTTTGATATCTTTTTTTTGTTATTTCTTATAACCAAACCAATTTAATAATATTATTTCCTCCTTTTATCGTATTTGTATGAACTCTATACTGCGGTCTTTGTATTTTTATTAATATTAACAGACTTATGTTCCTGTTAAAGTCCACTAAAAACTTTTCGATAGGCTTTTCATCCATCCAAATAGTTGATGGAATCTTTTTCAATGTTTTTTCATAGAAATTTACAGGACTAGCATTTCTTCTAGCTTCTTCGCATGCAAATTTTTTTTCGTAATTCTGTCTACACTTACGATATACTACATCCCCGCGACCCCGATTGTATTTTTTTAATTTTCACCTCATACATTCTACAATTTCACCTTGCCCTCATATTTCTTTTTTCCTAGCCCTGTTTTTTTTGGAAAGGTTTTTCTAAGCACTCTTTACCGCTTGGTAGCGATTATTTTCAAAACGCCTGCCCTCCAACCATACCTGTATTTGTTTCTTCAATATAAAGATACAAAAAATAATCATAAAATTGTTAATTTTCTTTTGAAAATTTTTTGTCTTATCTCAAGGTTATTCTAAATATACATTTACTATTAACACCTATTGAGATCCATACTAGATTCATATTAGCTTTTTTTCGGCATTTTTTTTGCAATATAATCATGTTTTTAGATATTAAATCCTTTTTTATTTATTCTTTCACAAAATATCACCTATTTCTGTTATTTTAGTTAATAAAGGGTTAAGAAACACCCAAAAGTGTAGTTATAAAATGAGATACAAAAAAAAGCTTGGGAAAGAATATAAACGATAAAAATAGGGTTTACTGCTGATGTATTAAAAAAGACATTCTTGGCCGTTTAAAAATGGGCACATATATGATATTTTACTTAAACCTCATTATTTCCTTTATTGTGTATTCTTTCGAAAATATAAATAGCTAAAACCATAGAGTCACAGTATACCCGCAAAAAAATTAATATTATAATAAGCTTTCACATTGTGATAATATATGACATCTGTTGCCAATATGTTTTGATCGGGGTTTAATGGAAAATATAACTAATCATGAGGATAAACTTACAGTAAGCTTCTTTTATCAAATTCAATAGATATACTGGTATATCATTTACTATGAAACAAGTGGTTGTTTAATTAAACCATTACACAAGAAATTTATAATTTTTTTGAATACCCTCCATACCTTCAAATGAATGAAGATTATTCTTGATGAAAGGGCGAATAAATATTTTTTTTGTATTTAATGAAGTAGAAAATTATCAACGAATTTTATTTTTAACAATTAACCAAATTTTGTTTTGAAGATATATATAAAATTTAGTAAAAAAAGCTATTATTGCCATCATCTATCTTTTTAATTGTTTGAATAAAGATTTATTAGTAATTAAAAAGCATAATATCTTGTTTAGTTGTGTATTAGACATAAAAAATCAAATTTTTCGATTTTATTTTTCTACCACGAATTTTGCATATAAAAATAGGATTTATAGTATATCTTGGTTTTTTGCGTCTAAAATTGCATTTAAAAAATTACATGGTGTTTATTTAACATTCTGCAATGTTTTTTTCTTTGGGATTTCTTTAATCAAGACTTTCATCGATGATCTTATCTGGACCTTTCTTTTTTATATAAATTCAAGATATACATTGACTTTATGTATAAAATGCGAACTAAATCTACAGGTAAGATGTTTTATATATATTTTTACCATTATTTATATGTTTTACGGTTATTAGCATCTATGATTTCTAAATGATGGTGTCACCCTCGTATCGCCTTGAATATAAATAATAAACTTGTAGAAAATGATTACATGATAAAAAAAATAAAAGTGATTTGTTTACAATAATTTTATGGATTGGATTGTGTTTCTAATATAACAAATGTCAATAAATCACGTAGAAAATATTCGAATTCCGTGTGCTAAGAAGAAAAAAATAATAATGAGAATTTTCGTTTAAAAGAATATCCAGCGGAAAAACAAATTGACAAACAGACTTATTAATATTATGTAATTGACTCAATTTGAAGTTATAGCACATACATCAATGTGTTATTAAAAAAAAATTAGGTTCGGATCAATATTGTATGGAAAGAACATTAAATTGCGGATCAATAACACTTAAATATTAAAAAAATTGTGAAGTTTAAATAATAGCAAATAGTTATATATGATATTTTTTGCATGTTTAGTGAAATAGAAGAAAGTATCAAACACAAAAGAGAGTAGCAAAAAAGTATATCATTTTTATAAAACCCATGGCAATTTAATTAGTGATATTGGTATCAATTTGTTATTAGAAACTATAAAAAAGTATACTGGATTTTCCAATCCCATTTTAAGGGAGACTATACGTGTATTATATAATGATCTTAAATATAAGTGCTTTTGCGACCAATTTTATCTCTGTACATTTTATAATGATCTTAAATATAAGTGCTTTTGCGACCAATTTTATCTCTGTACATTTTATAATGATCTTAAATATAAGTGCTTTTGCGACCAATTTTATCTCTATAAATTTTATAATGAGTAAAATATAATGAAAAACATACGTATTAGAGCAATTTATCAAACCTTTTATAGCATAAAAATATAAATGGCAGCGTTTGGCAAGTTCGTATTGTATAAAAGTACGCAGAGCAGTGTTTTTTTTGTTCGCAGATATTTTATATCTGAGCAATTTTATTTAACTGGGAATAAAAATATGATTATATTTTAAAGATTATATTTTTTGCATTAGGCGCTCTACTTTTTTTCACGAATTTATTTTTTTAATTAATTGTAATAATGGTCAATATATCAAGAAGTTAGAAATATAAACTGCAGAAGGAACAAATCACAAAAAAAAGGATCTAAGACGGCCCTTAAATAATAATTCTGGAAAGAAGGTGAGATATTGTGAATAATAGTAAAGATGGCAAGGTTGGATATAGCACCGGCCAAATCTGTTCAAAAGAGCATTCTGAACGTTCACTTAGTTATGATTTAATAGCTCAAAATCAAGTTAACTCATAAATAAAATGTTAAATGCGCATTAAGAGTAAAATCTTACCGTTACCCTGTGATATAGCGCTAATCCAAATACACGGTCAATTATAATATAAAAAGAGAATAAAAATAAATGTATTCTAAAAAAATAGCCCTTTTTTTAGAAGTTATAAATTCATTGGCGAATTAGTCACCAATCTAGATTACTTGATTTCCATGACTGATTCATTTAAATATTGTAACATGATAACAAATTTGAAGAATAAAACGTATTTATGTCTACATTTTTTATTTATTAAATAAATCTTGTTATCTTTTTCACGGTCTCTACGTATATTTAATCAAGTGCTAGTTTTTCTTTTATCTTTTAATGTTTGCATGTGGAAAACTTTGGATTGCTTCCTATTATAGATTCGCTGTATAATCTTATCGGACACGTCATACTTATAGTTTTTCTTAATATATATTATACGCTCAATACTTATACATTCGTGTGTTTTTCTTAATACCTTTATTTGACCATATACTTCCGTGGACAACCCTCAATTTTATTGATTAAATTTTTTTAATTAAGGATATTTCTTCTCGATTTCCAATTATTATCGCCATTAATTTGATTAGAGAAATTTTAATAGTAGGTTTTTGTTCCGAATAGAATACTAGATTTAAGTAAGATTATAAATTAAAGCTTGATTTCTTTTCTTATTTGAGTTTTGAGATTTACTGCGAAATCCAGAAATCGATTGAATGAGTGCCTTTTATTCTTATAAAAATTTAAAAGATTGGATGATTATTGGACATAATGTTCGATTCCACTTCTGCACTATTATATGCACATAATCAACAAACATCAGTAGAATAAAACTCTATGTATTTCATGATTTCTCAAAATTAAAGTATCAACAAAAGATTTGTTCCAAATAAATGTTCTAACAAAAGTTAACGCGCATTATCGGACACTATCAATGTTTAAATTTTATTCGTTACTTTAAAGGAAAAGTCAGATAAGAAATATAAATAATTTATTGATAGATTTAAAGATTAAATTTCGGATTTATTTTCAATCCATGCTTGTTTATTTTAACATACTTCTAATGAAAATTAAAACAGCGGAAAACAAAGACGAATATGACGAAATCAATGATATAAATGATAATAACAATGTTTTGAATTCCATGCATGTGAGAATGTTTAAAGAAAAGTCGATGAATTTACTTAAAGATATTTATAATAATTACACAGCGAGAAATGCTTCACTCACTGCGTATGAAATACCCAAAAAAAATTCGAGTAATGTTCTTTTATCTTTGCTGAGAAAATTTGAAAATAACAAATTATTAAAAGGACAACTATGCTATAGGCAGGTATCTAAATTGAATTTTCGAAAAGATACGCTATTCCAGCATCCTATCGAATTATCAAAAAAATTTATGTGTGAATCATTACGCGATTCATATTCAAATCCACAAAATATGACCAATGAAAATATTAATCTTTCAATGAGTAAATTGATAGAAAAATGGCCAGAAGAATCTATAGAAATAAATAGAAGCGCAAAAAATAAACTACGCGAATTTATTGGTGAAGTTTTATATGATGGTGATTATCCACAGCAAAATAGCAAATGTATTAACACACCAGATTTTTTTATCGTGCAATCAAAAAATCTTAATTCGGAAGATTATATTCTTATTAAAAAATACATATCGAAAGAAATAAAAAAATACAAACTGAACCTCGAACAAGAATTCGAAAGACTAATGCCAAGATTTAAATCCGATTCACTTAAAAAATTTCAGTACTTAATGTCGATTCTAATGAAAAAAGATTCAGCCACAATCAAAATGATAATTAGTTGTATTTTTGAAAGAAACTATAATTCAGTGTTAAGAAAAATTAAAAAACATATAAATATGTTAAAAAGGGAAAAGGAAAGACTCTTTCGCATTTATCAAAGTAATAAAAGGAGTATAGATAAACGAAAAGGAGCTAATAAACGCAAATTTTTAAACTATATGCATTTAGAAAAGCAGAACAAAAGCATCATGACACGTATTGATAAAAATAAAGTAAAAAATGATATTTTTAAAACAATAAAGGCATGCATAAAAACTATAAAAAAAGAAGAATGGAACAACTTTTATGATAGAATCGAACCTAATTTCAAGCGAAATAAAACTACATATCTATTCATATTCCTAGATGGGTCTATTTCTAGTATAGTATCTAACTTTTTTGCTCATGAAAATTCGAAATTATTCCAAACAGATTTTACGTACCCGCTTTTTGCATATAATTACACATCCGAAAAAACCATGAGAGAAGATACTGAAGGGCAAAAACTTTTCTGTCTAAAATTGAATTTCTTCAGCAAAAATATGGATAGAAATAATTGTATATTGTCTAAAGAACATGATGTGTACTATTCCAATGAGTTATTGGGAACTAAATGTTATACGATTGAAATTCATGATTTTGAAACATATAATCAAGAATTTTCAGGTATGAATACAGGCAAAACATTGTTTTATTTAAAAACAAACAGAAATCCAAAAGGTTACAGAGGGAATATTCTGCTAAAAGGTGTATATAACAATGTACACGACGTGGTTTTAACCATAGGGGAGAATCAATTTGATAAATATCGAGATATAGATTGTTTTACAACACTTACCGAAAAAATGTATTCTTTTTTAAAAACTGGAATTTTTCATCTGAAAAATCATAGACGTTTTGAGTTAGTCACCAAAGATCCAACAATTTATACACATATTCCTCGAGAACATACATTTTGCGTTCCATATAGAAACATTATTGTCAGCACAAAAGAATATTTTATTCAGAGAATTATAGAAACATTAAATTGTTTTCTTATTATTTTAGGGGAAAAGAAAAATATCAAGTCTTTTTCTATGTTTGTATCAACAAATAACTTTATTCTAAAAGAAATAAATCCCAACATTGAGATTATACAAAGATTAGACTGGCAAAAATATATCATAAAATATGGATTTAGACATTCATATTGGGATGAAAAGTTTAGCGAGAAAACCATAGATCATTATCCTTATATGTATGTGTTTATAGAGTTTTCATTGCATTTAAAAACTGTTAAAAATCTTAAATATAACCTGAACATCCAATTTTACAAATCTGAACGGCTTATTTCAAATCACTATTTCTCAAATATTATAGCAGAAATAATTTTAAGTTTTAAAGAGGTGGTTAATATCATAGAAAATGGTTCAGTCTGGATTGAATTCGTAATTAGTTGCATAGAACATCGTCTTAATGAAATTTTGACTGTAAAAGAGGGTGAACAAATAAGAAATTTATTAAATAATGATAAAATCACAATACTTTCGCTTAAAAAAATGGCTTTTATCATTAACAGAAAATTATTCAGTGATGGAAAGGAGCTTATAGAAAGTGAAATCAGAGGCAAGGTAGATAAAAACAAGTTTAGAATTATATTTGGTTTATTTAATGAGAATTTTAATGAAAAGCTAGAAAGAAGTGTGTTTAAAAAAATCAATTTTGAAAATATATCATTGAATGGAGATTTTAAATACGAACAGAATATTATTAGAATTTTTTCAAGTGATGAAGAAAATTTTTTCTTTTAATACGTCTTCTGAGTATTCATTTTTTGTTTGCAAAAATAAAAAAATATTATAGTAGTAAATTTCTTGTATATTGGAGATATTTATTTTACGTTTGATATGTCTTATAAAAAATTGTTGATACTTATTCATTTTTTTGCGACATATAAAATATTCATTTGTTATTTTCCCATGGGTCCATCTGATAATTTATTTTAGTTATTTTCACGGATTTATTAATTTTTAAAATATTTATACCTTTTCTATATAAACATCATCGTATTTACACTAACTGCACATTATTGTATTTTTATACGGCTTTTGTGTGTTAAATTAGTTTTCCCGACAGGCCCAAATAAATTTTGTAAAAATTATTTTTATATTGAAAAATGCTAAAACACATTTATATCGTTTTTCTCTAAGTTCTTTTGTGTAATATAATTCTATAAATATGTAATTTATATTTTACTACATCTTAGATATTTATAATATTTATTTTCATAAAATTTATACTAAATTTAAGATATGAGTGCCTATAATGAAAATAACAAACAAGTGAAAAAAAGTCGCAATAATCTGTTCTTAATTACACCAAAAATACAATAAAAGACACACTTTTTGTCCCTTATATAAAGCAGAATTCAGTTTGGCATATACGAGGTAAAAATGATTCAAGTAAAGACTATTTGGCTTAAAAAATGCCCAAATTATATATTATTTCATAGCTTGATCTTTTTGATTATTCACATTTATTTTATAACTACCATGGTAAATATATTTCTTATACAGTTAGCTGAATTTAGGAATATATGGTTTCAAGGCAGTATGGTTGCATCGAGAAATCATACTTAAAAAGACTATTTTACCTCAGTAGTAAAAATTTAGACAAAAACGGTATTCTCACATCCTTTTCATACTCAATAGATGGCATTCATTAATAAAACAAAATACAAACTATGACTCGATTAATATCGTAGCAATGAATGAATTACATATGTTGTATTCAAATTAATGGCTATTAAAATTCAATAAGTGTCAGAATACTTAAATATCTAGACTAAATAAACAAAAAGTGCAAATAAAAACAAAAATTAGAAATACAAAAGGTAAAAATATCATAAAAAATTGTAAAATATAATTCAAGAAGAAATTAAAAAAAAATATAGGAAAGATTAGTTGAAATAATTTTAAAAAATCACACAGACAACAAAAAAAAACCTATAAAGGTTGAGATTATTAGAGATTGAAAAATTATTATATAAAATTTACGTATTGACCTAAGTTTATAGTTGTTTTAAACTTATTATGATAGAGTTTCGCATGAATTAGAACGAAAATTCATGTTTTACATATAGACTTTGTCATAAAAGAGATAATATTTTTATTAAAGTAATCTAAAGTATATATGAATGCAAGAACAAACAAAAAACACTAAAATTGATAACTGCAAAAAAATTGTTTAAAAAGCATCTATATTTCGTTAAATTTAGATTAAAAATGTATTAAAAAAATAAAATCAATCCCCCTTTAATCACAATCATATAGCATTAGTGGCTATGTTAAAAGAAAATCAAAATGACATTTTTAGAGTTTTTGAATTCATATTTTCCAATATATAAACATATTAACAAATTTTTATGCTTCTTTATATCGAAAATTTTCACGATTTTATATATCTGAAATTTAACCATAATGCATATTGATATGAAGTAATCCTAAGAAAATAGTAATTTTTATAAACAATCGCTTATGTCTGACTTTCTTAGTTTTAACACAACATTGAAACTAAAAAAAGAACGTATGTAATGTTTAGTCTGGCTGTATAAGTTATTCCAAATAATTCAAAGCTTCTGGCGTCTAAAATTTGTAGGTTTTATATATATGAACGATTATAAAATATACCATGTATAGAGAAGTCGAAATAACATCTAAATTCGAATGTCTCTTAAGATAATAATTGCAATTTTGATACAGAAATATAAAATTAATTAAATATATGTACAGTAATTATATGCTCGATCTCACCACAAAAAAATTATTTACTATGTAGTAAGTCTTTTACTGATCTTAAATTACAAATGATTAAAATTAAATTTCTTCATCTATAAATTGTCGAATTTATACTTCTACTTCAGATAAATTTGCTTTTTTAAATATGAAGCAAATCTGTTATAAATAATATTTTGTGGCTCTATGATCATATATACAAATTGAAGTGAGTTAAACACAGCACATTTTTAATTAGCATAAAAAAAAATGTTTTTTTCTTTAACTAAATACCATAAAACATCCTTCTCCTGAAGATCAATCAGCAAAAATTCACAGATGAAAGTTTTAGCAGATAATCTTTATGTTGGTATTTATTTATAAAATTCTACATATAAAATATTTTATTTTTTAAAGCAAATGATCACATTTTAATTTAATATATTTTTTATTTTATTTTCTAAATTATTATTTCGTTTTAGTTCTAAATTTATTTTTTTTATAATAATTAAAAAATTTCATTTTTGCAAGGTTTTTAACAGAGGAATGCATGCATTAACTTCCCGCTTTTATATAGTCATGCTTAAGGACTTTTTAAAAATAATCAAATTATATAAAAAGCAGATCATAATTTTTAATTTATTTTGAGTATAAAAGATTATAAATATGAATATAGGCTTTTAGGATTATGGTTTTTATTTTCCCACATTTATTGTATTAAATTCACCGTCATATTTGGTTCTTTCTATATTATAACATATACATTTTAAAATTCATCTATACTCTATGCGATATTTTTTCTTAGAAATTATATCATGTAGATTTTTTATGGTCTAACTGTACTAAAATGGAAAAATAACACATATTTATAGTGTTTAAGCACATAATTTTCTTATTTTTTAGGGTAAAAATAATATAGAAAGAATTTTATTACCTAAAAATGCAAATCGATGTTAAAAATAAAAGTCTAATGCCAATAATTTTAAAAAAGAAATTTTTCATAAATAATATTTGTGTACAAATAAAAAAAAATGTGTTTATATTTTGAATTTCAATCCCTTTAATGTCTCAAACTTATTCAAATATTTGTTTTATATTGACAAAATACTACAAGGAGATTTAGTCTTTCTAAAAAGATTTTATTGATAAATAGAAGTGTTATAAAATCAAAATTTATTGCATTTATTCGTAATTCACAGATTACTTTGGAGTTATAAATGCGTTTTGATTATAATAATTTGTTCAGCAAAGAAGGTGTATGATATTTATCCCAGTTCAGCAATCACTCGATTTACGAACACAAAAGCAGCAAAAGATATAGTAAATGAAAAATTTATACTTGCATATGGTTTTGAGTTATGAAAAAAACTTAAAAAATTTTAAACTGGATATTTTAAATATAAAATTCTACCTTGCAAACATAAAAATTTATTAGATGATGAGATACGAGTTATTCTTTACACAAATAATTTTTTATTTTTTTCTTTATATAAAAAAATAGGGTAGATATCAATAAATAAAAAAATTAAATACTATTACAATCATATAAAAGATTCGGGGCTTTAACTATGGCAAAAATCAACAATTATATTTTGGATTTAATGCAGAAAGAATAAATATATCATTGAAGCATACAATCAAAAAATATAGATATTTTTTTAAAATCTAGGGTTTAAATATCTAAGCTCATAAGACATAAGAAACGAAAAATAAAATATTATGGTTTATCTCTTGCATAAGAGCGTTTATTCATCCCGTTAAATTTTTATTTACATGTTTTTTTAGAAACTTATATATGCAAACAAATTTATTTCCCCTGTTTATCAATAGAATAATAACAAAAAAATTATCACATTAAAATATTATCTTCGTTATAAGTTTTGAAAATCGTTTTCTGGTTTAAAACGAGCTCGAGTGGATTTTTGATGCCATTAAATCCGCTTGAAATTATATTTTTATGTGCAAATTACAATATTGATTACTTGATATATATAAGATATAATCTGAACATTCAAGTTATTATTTAATTTCTTTTGTATTCACGTAATATTATAACCAGCAGAAAATTTGTAAGCACATATATACTTTAATTTTTGTTTTTTCATTAAATACATTTAGCAGAAAAAAACAATTATATATCTTAAAATACTTGACTTACAAGCATATTTGGGCATCCAGTGGATTCTATTCCAAATCACATTTTATGAATGCACTAATACACAAATCAATTTTTTTTAAAAAATACTTGAATCTAAAGTCATAGCGTAATTTATAAGTATTCTTGGTCCATATTACTATAACAAGAAGATTTTATTTAAATATACGGAACAGAACCAATATACAATTATATATTAGCGATTATTTATATTTAGTATTTTTGACAAACAAATCATATGCTTATAAATTAATATGGGTTATCGCAGATATTAACCATTTTTATGAATTGTGTAATTCAAAAAAACAATACGAAACTCCTCTATATGTAAAAAAAGGTTCTTATCAGCCATAATCTTATGAACGCAATGAATAAAATTCTTATAATAGAATAACTACTAAAATTGGATATACTATTCATTCAATCCGCTTCCCATCCAAGTGGCAAAAAAAACATATCAATGAGATATTGGATATCAGTGGAGCAGATAAAAGCCATGTTATCTGCAAGTTGTTCTGATAATTATATAAAATACCCTTTATGAGTCGCCAATATCTCAAAAAGTTAAAAATCATATGAATTAAGATGTTTCCGATGCCACTATGGACTTAAGAATCTGAAAATTTAAATTTCTCGATTGATCCTCGTCAAAACGAAACATATATTGACGACATAAACATATATATTTAATTTTTTTTCATAATTTTAAACTATTTAAGTTATATAAAAAACAACAAAATCGGACCCACACAAACCTTAATTTCACATCAAAATATAAATATAATCTAATTACATGCAGAAAATACATACTTTAATTGTACTATAAAAATATACGTTTCAAAGGCATTATTTTCGAGTATGCTGTATTAAAGCCTTATACACTCTAAACTATGAAGATAAGAATATATCGACCTTAGACCGATATCGATTATAGTTAGTTGGAACATAATGCTGATAGCAAAACATAGTCTGCATTTGTGGGGATGCATTTTTGTTTTATAGTCATTGATAAATCATATTTTATTACACACTAGACACTTAAAAATATAAATAGAAAAAATTTAGAGCAAATATTGGATAGTTACAAACTATTTTTTTAAAATTTGCATAATGCAGCAAGGAATTATATTCAATTGTCCAGTTAAAGATTGGAGTTGTAATTTTATTATTTTGAAGGAAAACATAGTAATTTCAGCAGAAAATTTTCATGGTATTTTTAAATTCATCTACAAAAGGTAAAAAATGACTTTGGACGGGATATATTTTACAGATGGTGCATAAAATAAAATTATTAAGACAATATTTATTTAAAAAGAAATAAAAAAATGCGTTTATTTTAGTAACACGAAGAAGAGGTTCTTCTATATGAAGAAATTAACCATACAGATACTTCATAGCACATAAAAAAATTATAAAGTTTTCCGTTTATGCATATACTAATATTAAATTAATGTTTTTTTATGATTAATTCTTGCCAAATAACTACATATTTTTTTATCTGTCACAAAATTAGTTCTTTGTTGATGTTTTTATAATTTTACTATCATTGCGTGAAGTTTGATAACCGAAATATTGTAGAGAGTAATATATGCTTGCGTAAATGCAGCAACACATGAATGCAAATATTTAATTACATAATATCGTTATATAATACATAAATTAATTGATCCAAAACTTTTGACCCTTCAATAATGATTAAATATTTTAATAGAATTTCTATAATATATAGCTTGTGTTTGGAATAATCTAAGCACAAAATTTTACACACTATGTGGTTTTAAACGAATTGGTGCCTGATTAAAACCTAAAATTAGAATATTTTACACACTATGTGGTTTAAATATGAAAAATGAATGCGAAATATATTGTTGTGAAGAAATTGCGTATTTATAACAATAATTTACAATAAGACGATATTGTATAAGCGTTTTTAGGGAAAAATAAAAAATCAAAAGTAAATTAGATAAAAAACGTCTTTTTCTAAAAAATAACGTATTGTATATGATATGTGTTAAAAGAAATTTTTTATTTTAAGAATAGATCATTCAAATAATTTTATATTCCAATTTTAATGGTATAAAAATGTATATATAAGACAAAAACCACCTTTCTATCAGGTACAATGAAAAAGCATGTATTTAATATATTTTTCTTAACAGTTTCAACAATATTAGTATTTTTTTTCTTACGAAAAGGTATATTGAACTTAAAAAACGTTATTTTAAACAAAAGGCGCCTTAACTTTTTCTTCATCCTTTTCGTTCTGATTTTTGATGTTAAAAAATACCATGTGGCTCTTTATCGTGATCTTCGAAACATGCATTATTCAAGGCAACTAACAACATATGAAGTCTACGAAAAAAATTTTATTAGACAGTCGCAAGATATTTATTGTACACAAATTCATAATTTTAAAAGTTGATTTTTAATCTTAATTTTCAAATTACGCAATCAAATTGTAAATTTTAGTTGAATTTGCTAGTATATTTTAATAGTTTTTATTTCGATATTTGATACATGATATACCTTTACTAACAAATATAATATTAACTTGTGGATAAATACATATTCATATGATTTTCATCCTAATCTTCAACATCCATATTTTTTGATAGACGAAATGAATGCTATATTAAATAAAAAAAATAATCATTAAAAATTTAAGCAATTATGAATAATTTTTAATTCTTTCTGTTCAATACTTTGTTTTAAAGATATTATATCTCAACTGTTTTTATCATATAAAATAAATTGCGTTTTATACGGATATCTTGGTTTTCATGAACCTTTTTTTATATGATGTATATGGCTGATGTAAGATGCAAATATATTTTAGGAGTCATAAACCTATAGGATTTTATACTTATAAAGAGTTATGACGCTGTTTAGTTTACAAAGATGTTTCAATATCGACTGTAATTTTTTAATATTAAATATACTTTTGTTTCTGTTTTTTACATGTAATAAGGGCCAAGTTTTTGCCCAAATAATAAGATTAAATATGGTTTCCGGTCATGATTATATTGAATTTTCACATAGTCATTTATTAGGATTCTCTAAAGTTCGGTGTAATGTTCTGTTATAGAGTTTTAACTTTGATGCCAAATATTTAAACTTGATTTGAAAACCAACATATTTATCAAAAAATTAAAGACAAGAATTGATATAAAGAACATCATAATATTAAAAAGGCACATAAATAAATAAAATATATCAAAAAAAGTAAAATGTTTTAACTTCGCTACAACAATCGGGTTCCAATGGGGAAATATTCGATCATACCAATGATGTAATAATTACTTTAACTTGCGTTCAGAGATCCAATAAGGTTGTTTTAGAGTCACAATCAAGAGTATTTTTAATTTCTGGATTTTTTTAATAGTTGGTCGACTTATCTGTGTTTACTGTATTTCTCGCAGCTAGGCGAAATTTATTACTGTTTAGCAGATATACAAAGCCTTTGCGCGAAAAGGTTTTAATACTTCAACAGATTAAATCAAAAATAATAGTTCGAATATTATGACTGCTCAATTAATACCAGTAAACATAAAAATTATTCAATTTTGATACTAAGTCTTCTATATGAAAACAAATTTTCATCATAAAAATACATTGAATTACATTAAATTGTGGAATTAAAGATAGTATTTTTGTGTTATTGTGTGCTTAAATAAAAAAACAAGGAAAAATTGCGACAACTGTTTGCAATATATCCAAAAAAACTAGAAAGATTTTCAAATAAATGTGATCATGCTAGACCAGCCTTTCTTTAAGATAGTATTTCGTACCCAATATTTTTTTATAAATAATGAAAAGGTATAAACAATGGTTATGTACTTTATTATGAAATTGTTCCAATAAGAACGTTATTGCAAAATCGCAGAAATATGCTTGTAATTATAAATATTTTATTGCAACAAATGTTAAAGTTTAAACATATTTATGATGTTTTTTGTATGTTAAATGATAATCATATATTTCTTTCTGCTCGAAAAGCCGCACAACTTCTAAGCTGCTAATAAATATATTTTTAATTAATCGAATTCAAACAAGTGTGTATCTCATATCTAATGTTTTGCTCATCCATAGTTATTTTAGCCTGAAAGATTTTCACAATTAAAGCCACTATAAATTCTGTCCCAGATATATGTGCATCAAGCAAATAAAAAATAAAAATTCACTTCTTATGCTATTTTTTTACTGATATTTCTTGTTTATTTTTATTAAATAATTTGTTTTTTTTAATCCAATATAATTTTTAAGAATCTTTTTCGTTCACTATAAGCATGAACTCCTTTTTTTACATAATTAAAGAGTCAGTTTGTTTCTCTATTATTTTACGCATGAAATGGTTTATAATTGATCAGGATATTGCGCATTTATTTCATTTTTCACCCATTATTTATAATAATTCCCACACTTGCGCCAAAAATTCAATTTGAATCAGTGGGTAAAATATTTAATTTCTGGAAAAGCTAAACAATTTTTTTGAAAACTATAAAAAATTAAATAATTTTTAAGGCCGTTACATTTATAAAAAGCAGCTTTGAAGAGCTTTTTTTTCTTTTTATGAAAAAAAGCCAAATTTTTTTTATAGATAAACATTCTAACTTTCTTCAAAATTGATAATACAATTCTATGAACTGTTTAAAATATATTAGATTCAATAACAATTTAAAACTTAATTCAGACTAACAATGCTATCCCATGAACATCTATATGATAATTTATTCGATTTAAGAACAACCTGCTATTGCTTCATTCACAATTTATAAATAAAATTCTATGAACTATTAAAGAATATTTTATTGAATTTAAGAACAACCTGATATTGCTTCATTCACAATTAATAAATACAATTCTATGAACTATTAAAGAATATTTTATTGAATTTAAGAACAACCTGCTATTGCTTCATTCACAATTTATAAATAAAATTCTATGAACTATTAAAGAATATTTTATTGAATTTAAGAACAACCTGCTATTGCTTCATTCACAATTTATAAATACAATTCTATGAACTATTAAAGAATATTTTATTGGATTTAAGAACAACCTGCTATTGCTTTATTCACAATAAAAACTTAATGCTCAGAACTGTTAAATCACAATTTATTATATCTAAGAACAATTTAAAACCTTTTTCATAATAAAAACTTAATGCTCAGAACTGTTAAATCACAATTTATTATATCTATGAACAATTTAAAACTTAATTCAGACTAAAAACTTAATGCTCTGAACTGTTAAATAATAATTTATTAGATTTAAGAACAACAATAATCTATCTACCATGAAAAATTTAACTTTTTTTAAGAAGATTTTATGGTTAAACGATATACAATATGTCATTGATGGTTCTGAATATAATTTATTGATGATAAACACTGTTATATACTATAGAAATAAATTTTAAGGGTACAATAGCGTGAATATAGAATACAAACACAAACTATGGAATTTATCCCGTATACAGTATCCATATTCTATAACTTTTTATATACAATTACGTATGCATCTTTTGTTGCAATATTATCTTCTTCCACATTTCTAACACTTGTATCGTTGTAACACTTCCATTGATTGTCATCTCTCACGTAAGCGATATAGTGGCCTGAATTATATCCTTGCCCCAAATGGCATCCAAAAGAAACACACTCGTATTTTATATTTTCCCCGAACTCCACTGTGTATTTTTGGTTTATCTTATTTAAGTTTGGTTTTTCATCCGATATACTCGTTGATTCCTTCTCAAGGACTGTATTTTCCGTTTTTATTCCAGTAGAATTCAGACACTCGGGGTTATTTTGTATATAATCTTCATGGTTTTTGTTATTCAAGTGTTCCGCACTGGGAAAATATTTATTTAAATTTTGGTTTTGAGCTTGAGAGTATTTATTATCCTTTAGATTATCAACCGTTAGATCGATATCCCCCTTAATTTTTTTTTCATTTGTAAGTTCTCTAAAATTCCATGGGTATAGTTGGATGTAGGTATCATGTTCTTCATCTCCAAAATGTTCACAGGTTGGGTATTTATTGTCTAATGCGTTATTACTTTGATACTCATTTTCCGGTTTTATTATTTTTTTATGCTGATCATCAAAGTTAGAATATTTCTTATCGTCTCCGTCTTTATGGGCACCTTTCTCTTTGTTTTTGTTTTTATTTATATTGTATATCTTAATGTCTTTGTTGATTTTATCAAGTGCTTTACCGTTTGCTCTGACTTGAAATCTTTTTAAGATGCACAATAAATAAACAGGGTACCTTTCTATTTCTATTTTCTTTGTATGTGGGGTTGACATTTTACATTCCCCGTTGCAGAAAGGAAGTGATTCTTTTTCGCATATGTATTCCTTTTCTTTGAATTTTTCAACGCAATCTATTATTGATAGCGGTTGATTATTTTCTGTTTCATATTCATAGACAGTTTTGAATTTTGAATCGTTTATAGAAATATCCACTTGGACTATTTTTATTTCCGAATATTGATAATTAATTGTAGAAAAAAGACCATTCTTATCTGTTACTGTATCTTTTAAATGTGCATCGTTTTCATTATTTATAATTTCACCGATATTCTTTGAATTCTTCAAGGCTTCGCCCCTGCAGCCATCATCACAATATTCAGCATTAGATTTATTTTTTGAATTCTGGTTAATATCGCTGTTATTATATTCATTGTTATCAGTATTTTCATTGTTATTGATAATATCATTATGTCTGCCAAAATGATTGTACTTATATCCACCTTCACCACTAACATAATTATCTAGTCCACTGGGGCTGCTATTGGGTTTATATTCTTCTTCACTATTAATAGTATTGCTATCTGCTTCACTAGGGCTGTTATTGTATTTATATCCACCTTCACTACTGAAATTATAGCTATCTGAATCTACATCATACCTAGTTTCATTTTTTAAGTATTTATTGCATTTATTATATTCTAGTTCACATGGGCTTTTATTGTATTTATATTCACCTTCACTGCTGGCATTACAATGATGATCATTGGGTTCATATTTGTCATTATTACTTTGATCTTTATTTTGTTCTGTGACCTGGCAATTTGAATCTATAACGGTGGTTATATTCATTTCTTCTTCTCTATTTTCAGTGTTTTTGCATTTTAATGGTTTCTTGTCCTCGAATAAACTATAATTTGCGCTAGTATTTTTTATTTCTTTATGGTTTTTGATGTTATTTGAATAATTTAACAAATTGTAAAACCCTTTCTTATCGCCATTTAACGGATAAAACATATTACTCGTTTTATATGTTCTATATTTAGGGCTGGTTTGATCATTATTTTCACATAATGAATCCAATTCATGATTTATATCCCTAGATTTAAGGTTATCGAAAATTCTAGCATCATTCTTTCTTATTAAAACAACATCATCATTTCTTCGAATTGAAATATCATCGTACACTAGATAACGGCCCTCAATATTTTTAATTGGTGATGATTGTAATGAGCGACTTATATTTACTATTTTTTTTGACAAGGTATCATTGAGATCGACATTTTTTTCTGATGAAGGTAAAAATTTTATGTTATCTTGGTTACAAAGGGATATATCCGTTGTTTTCTTTCTATTTGTATTTTTGTAGGCATATTCCTTTTCAGTTTCAAACTGGTTATCACACAAATTCGGCGTGATTCCCTTCTTAATCCCACAAAAAACATCATCAACGTGAAATTCATTTTCATCTTTAATATCATGAGTTGAATCAATAGAAAATAATGTATCTATATTGCTTATTTTCCCGTCCCCCCATCGAGTTCCTTTCTTGCATAGGCCATTTGAGCACGTGTTTATTTCTGGATTTGAATTATTTTTGTTGTGAAAAAACCTTTCTTTGCATAAGCTATTTGAGCACGTGTTTATCTCTGGATTTGAATTATTTTTGTTATGAAACAACTTTTCTTTGTATAAGCCATTTGAGCACGTGTTTATTTCTGGATTAGAATAATTTTTGTTATGAAACAACTTTTCTTTGCATAAACTATTTGAGCACGTGTTTATCTCTGGATTTGAATTATTCTTGTTATGAAACAACTTTTCTTTGCATAAGCTATTTGAGCACGTGTTTATCTCTGGATTTGAATTATTTTTGTTATGAAACAACTTTTCTTTGTATAAGCCATTTGAGCACGTGTTTATCTCTGGATTTGAATTATTTTTGTTATGAAACAACTTTTCTTTGTATAAGCCATTTGAGCACGTGTTTATTTCTGGATTAGAATAATTTTTGTTATGAAACAACTTTTCTTTGCATAAACTATTTGAGCACGTGTTTATCTCTGGATTTGAATTATTTTTGTTGTGAAAAAACCTTTCTTTGCATAAATTATTCACATCCATATTTATCTCTGGATTGGAATTCCGCAAAGATTCTTGATTGCAGTGGTTATTTGAATGTTTGGGTATCTTTGGATTTGAACCATTTGCATTATGAAAAGATTCGTGATTGCAAAGGCTCTTCAGATCAATGGAAACATGGGAATCCGTCTTATTGTGATTTTCAGATTCAACTGAAACCCCCAAGATGTTTCTTTTTCTTTTACTTACATATGTACCATCGAGATAAATTATTTCTGCATTATTTGATGCATGTTCTATATTTATTTTTTTCTCTCTCTGACCTGGGGAAATATTGTTTACCCCAGTACCAATAGCAGGTTCTGCAAATAATTCGTTCACATTATTTCGACAAGCATCGCTTCTTGAAATATAATTTTCATCTGACCGATTTAATTTTTCTATGTGTTTGTGCAATGATGTTTTACTAACGATCGTGAATATTTCTCTTTGAATATTTATATCTTTTGATGATGATTCAATACCATTTTTATGATACATATTCTTTCCTATGGTTGATAATATCGAATCTTCATTCTGAATAGGGTTTTTATGCCTTAGAACAGCACCACCATTATAATTTAGTATTAAGGGGTAATGAAGTGATTCGTGGTTCTTGTTAAAGAAGTTAAGCAATGTTTTTTTTCTGAACACAGCTATTATGAAACCATCTCTTTTCAATGTTTGAAAATCGAGCTCACTGATACGATACATGTATATGTTTTTATATTTCCAAATAGAAGAGTTTTCATCTAAAACCACAACCTTTCCCTTTTGAACAATCAAACCAATATATATAAAGTTTTTAACAGAGCATATACCGGCTTCTATATGTCTTCCATGATTTTTTACAGTGAATTCATCTTGCATATGATCTTCTGAATCATATTTAATATCAATTTCACTAGATGTATCAAAATAGTCTTTAGCTATTAATATTAGATCTGAAACACATATGGCCGAGGGGATGTTATTTAGCTTAACACATTTCCATCTCAAAGAACGAGTGTTTGTTATAAAGTGAATTCCTCCATGAAATATATCTCTATTACTGCCCGAAGGTATAGGCAAATTTAAAGATATGAAGGGTTCTCTCGAATGTGATTTTTTATGACAGATCAAACATTCAATTGTAGATATAAATCCACCTCTGAATATGTCACTAATGACGGATGTAGTCTTTGAAAATTCATCGTTGGAATCTGTGGTTTTAGTTACATTATAGTTATGTCCCTCGTTATTGTAATAAAAGAAAGGCAGATTCGGGATTTTCCCCGCAGCATAAGTATTTTGAACCCTGAAATGTTTCTGGTTTTCATTTTGAATTTTCTGCTTTTCGATATTATTGATTCTTGTATGATAGTTGGTGGTATCTATATTTTCTTCCACCAAGCGATTTTTCTGCCTATTATCATCATTCATTATAAATACATCATTTTCTTTACTTTCAATCGTTTCCCCATCCTTTTTACTGTTAATTTCCCCTAAATATCTATCATTTTCTTTGCTTTTAATTGCTTCTTCATTGTATTTAATATTATTTTTTTCTATATATACATCATTTTCTTTACTTTCAACTGTTTCCCAATTCTCTTTGCTGTTAATTTCCCCTAAATATCCATCATTTTCTTTACTTTCAATTGTTTCCCCATTCTTTATAATATTATTTTTCATCATATTGTTATCTATGTTTGTAGAGTTTAAAGAAATATCCATCACGGTATCGCTGATCCTTTTATCCGTAATTATTTTCTCATTAAAATTATCATTATGTGTAAATTCTGTTTCTATGCAGTCGCCCTTGCTCGGTTTTTTTTCAAGACCATAAAGATATTTTTTTTTCAGATAGTTCGCGCCACTTTGATTCAAACTTACAGGTTCCTCATTGTTTTTAGTGCTACATATACAATCGACTGTGGTTTCATAATTTTTATTATCGTGGACTTTGCCATGATGCTTTATACAATTCCCTTGGGTAAAATAGCCTATATTATTATCAAAATCACAATTTCTGCCATTTAAACTTACCCATACTTCGGTTCGATCATCATTTCCGTTATTTACATTTTCGGAATTATAGCCTTGAATGTTATTGATACTATCATACCCAATTCCACTAGAAGTCGTAGGGCCAATGCTATTATTTGCCTTAACTCTTTGCCCAGAAACATCAACACCAATATTGCGATTTAGTGGGTCATTAACCGGCTGCTTATCATCAATATTACGATTTTTATTGTCACCCTTTATATTTTTCACATCATTGAAGTGTTGGTTATTTGTGGTGCTAGCATTGGTTTTTGATGTGAAATCTTTGTAGTAATTTACTTGTCTTTTTTCCATTTTAAGGTCTTCGTGAAGACAGTCAAGTAACATCTCCATAAATTCACCACAGTCATGCTGTCGGAAATCGAGAAATCTGTGAACTGACTGCCCAAATACCTTTCTAAAATCTTTAGGGGTATAGAAATCATCATTATGACACAAAGATCTCGTTATCTTGGAAGAAGCGTAATTCAAAAAAGAATCACCCTTTGTCCTTTCATATTCTGATAGTATTTTCTTGTTTTTCCCTTGTTTTTCAAGCATGTTATAAATCAATCTATGGAAACATTGAGCAACCTTTCCTTTAAACCCAAGCTTATTGGATTTATTGATGTATCTTTTGTACAAAAAGTCCAATTTATCTATAGAAAATTTTTTATCGTTGTCTGTATTTTCCTCGACTCTTTCAATGCATTCAACTTTGTTAGTGTTCAAAGTGTTTTCTTGTTGCTGTTTATTCAAATTAATACTGTTTTCATCGGCATTAATTATAGATTCACGAATTATTGGTAAATGTTCGCCTGAAATATCCATCGATCGCCCCGAGTAAGATATTTTATGTGCTATATTCGATCTATTCTTAGAAGACATGATCTCGTGGTTTACATTTTCAGTTTCTAGATCCGTAAATCGCTTACATCCCATATACCCTGCCAAAAAATCTTCAATATCCTCAACAATTACATTTATGCCTCGATATTGTTTTAATATTCTCCTTATTTCCATTCTCAACTCATTTCCACATAAATAAATTTTATCTACGCTAGTATCTGGTCTCAAGTGTTTATCTTTTGTTTTACAATCAGCCTGACTAGTGTTGATTTTGGTTTTTAGTTTGTCTAAATCACTGGAATTAGTTAAATTGCGTTTTAGAAGATCATAATCCGGCAATAAATAAGAGTCGTCATCAAAATTATTATTTTTTAGGATAAAATCTTGATCATATATTGTGTCATTGGATTTTTTCTGGCTAATACTCGTATGATAAATGGGATCGTTATTATTTGTAGAGGACATTTCTTTAGCGTCTATAAATCTACTATTCTCCGTTTTTTTATTGCTATTAATATCTTCGTGTGTTCCAGTAATTATACCTGTTTGATCATTACTATTATTTCCTCCTAGAGTACTCGCCATATCTCCTGTTTTGTTGTTACTATCCATACCATTCAAAGCCCAATACCCATCGCCTGTTTGATAATTACTATAGATATCTTCTAGATTACCAACTATATAGCCTGTTTGATCACTTCTATTAATATCTTTTATGGTACCATCCCTATCGCTGGTTTCGTTATTACTATTAATACTTTTCAAAATACTGTATCCATCATCGGCTAATTTATTGTTATTATTAAACTCTTTAACACGATTCCAATCGTCGTATAGGCCATCCATATTGTCATGTAGATCATTAGAATTATTTATTATTTTGTTATTAAAAGATAAAACATCCTTTTTATGTCCAAATGTGTTTTTGAAACGCCCTAAACCGACCTGCTTATATTTTGTAGCGTGATTATTATTTGATTTGCCTTTATAATTATAAGACTTATTATTATTATCTTCAAATGTATTTTTTTTGCCATCTAAAATATTTTCATGGTTTTTTGTGGTGTTATTAATATCGCTATTATTTTTCAAATGTGGGTGTATTTTGCCATCTAAAATATTTTCATGGTTTTTTGTGGTGTTATTAATATCGCTATTATTTGTCAAATGTGGGCGTATTTTGCTATCTAAAATATTTTCATGGTCTTTTGTGGTGCTATTAATATCGTTATTACTTGCTAAAAGTGTACCTTTATAGCACTGAGCATCACTATCGTTATCTAATACGATGGTGCTTTTCAATAAAGTATTTCTACGATCAGATTCAAGTTTACGATCTACTATAATTTTGTTTTCTCTATGGCAGTCAACGGGTAGATTATTGCAATTGATTTGATATTTATTCACTTTCAAACAATCCTTTTTGTTTCTAATTAAATTCATGTTTTTTAGATATATTTGTGCAATTTTAGTTCTATATTCAGTGTCTTTTGATAGTGACTTAAGTTCCACAAACAGTTTGTTCAAAGTTGATATTTCCACCCGAACATCTGAATGCACGATCTTATACTTAAGAGTAAAAAAGGAAATTAGCTCGGGAATATGAAGAATTAATTGTAGACCTGTATTCATAAAACAGGTATTTCCTTGATTTCCAAGTCCCAAATCTAAATTCGAAGAAACTGGAATGAGATCAAAATCTGGAAGACTGTTGAAACTATCTTGCTCCATATCTTGTACTAGATCATCACTATTTGAACTTTTCTTTGTAGAATGGCTTTCATTATTCATATCTTGCTCTAGTATTTGTTTTTCGGGGCTAAATATTTTAAGATCGCAACCAATATTCTGCTTATCTGAATTTTCATGATATGTGCTTATTTCAATACCCATTCCTCCAATATCATAAGTATCAGTAGCACGATTATCTATATCGCACATATACATATTGAAGCTATCGGCTCTACCCAAATCCATAGTTTCACCAATCTCTTCAGTAGAAATTTCAAAATTGAGCACACCATTCTCTTCATCATGATCTTCCATTTGAGATTCGCATATTTTCTTATATCTCTTGTCTCTCATATCTAATTAATAATACAAAATAAATATGACATTTTATAGAAATGCGAATTCTTTTATACTTTTCAAGTCGAAATAGAATGGTCTATATTTTTTTATTAATGGAAAACAAAATGATCATTATGTAAATTAAAAATTAATTAATTTATCGAAGCATAAAAATGTGGAAAGCTAGAGCTTCGAAAATATGTTCTAAAAATGAATAAAAACTGACATATTTTTAAGAAGCGGAAAACTACTATCAAATAACACATTAATAAATTTATTCTAAAAAATTCTTCTCAAGGCCATAAAGAAAGATTCATAACAAGATTATAAATAATTTCTAAACTATTATAATAAAACTAAAATTATTATTTCATCGTAAATTATATTTTTGATTCGAACTGAGAAATAAAAAATATTTTTTGTGCAACTTCTTAAATAATAGTATATTTATAGTGAATGGTTTGAATCTATTACAGTAAAATATTAATGCCTCAATATCGTTAAAATTAAATATAAAATAATTGATAATTTGAAATTATAGTTAAAAAAACGAAATATTTAATCCAAAATCACAATTCACTATTTCTTGATTGATAATTGGATATCATAGTATAAAAAAAGATTATTTAAATCAACATCGTAAACCATATTTCTTAAATGATAATTAGAGATCATAGTATAAAAATGATATATTTTATCCAACATCACAATTCACTATTTCTTGATTGATAATTTGAAATTATAGTATTTAAAATGATATGGCAAATTTTATGTTTTTTTCCATAATTTATGCCCTAAATCAATAAAAAAAAATTTAAAATTAAGCGGGTAACTCGCAAAAATGATGCAAAAATACCATATAAAAAAATTTCCTTATAGTAACTTACATAAAATCTATATACAAAAGGGTTTTTTACTAATCTAAGGATGAAAATTTAACAGAATATAAATTTTAAATCTTAGATTAATCAAGATACCTTTAAAGTGACAATAAACACATTGTTAAATAATATTTCACGTGCAGTTTACATATGAATCATCATATGGCAATTTTCCATAATAATATTAACTTTTAACTTATGATAGAGGAAAAATCCATTGATTTACTCTTATACTTTATACATATTCTAAAACCTTTTTGGTAACTTAGCTGACCATATTTTAATCAGCATGAAATAGCAAACTTTTTACATAAAATCTTATAAAAATTATTTTTTACCTTAGATTGAAATAAAATCAGAATAAATTATATATCACATAAAGATCAAAATATCTAGCATTAAACAAAAAAATAAACTACATGATCGTAGATAATTACTATCACAAAACAAAAATAATTTAGAAATTTTTCAGCATATGATATCATAAAAAAATTCGAAATCTTGAAATTTTGACTGAAGATATGTTTCAATTAATAAAATGTTAATTTTTATTACAATCTAAATATCATATTAAATTTAAGTTTACAAAATAAATTTACTATAAGTAATAACATGAGAGTGAAAAAATTTGCATTTATAAGTGAATTTTTACTTCATTTCATCATGATGTTATAAAATTGAATTAATATTTGCTGTAACTGTATAAGAATATTATCTTTGATTGATATTCTACCAGGGAAAAAGGTTTCTGTGCTTAATTTATGTGTATCAGATAAGTTTTTATTTATTGAAAAATATACCTCGTAAATAATTTTATGCGCCCTATTATTATATTCTGGGTATTTGAAGGTAAGAAGAGGCATATTTAAAAATCATATTGGGTATATTGGAAATTATTTGGAATGTATAGCACTATTTTTCATTTTTAGGGTCTTTTTAGCATACATAAATCATAAATTGGCTTGAAATTTAACCATAAAAACTTCAAAATACACTACGAGGTGAAAAAGAACCGTGGATCTAAATATAAAAGTCCCCCTAAAAATATGCTCTCGGCAAGTATATATGCAAGTATGTTTAAAATGATGTGAAAGAGTTATAATCACTCGATTTTTACTATATTTTTTTTTAAAATTTCCCTTCTCTATTTAATAATACGAACTAAAAGACTAAGAAATAAATTGTTGTTTTAGCGTCTTTATCGATTAAATTATATTATAATTTTATGAATAGGCATTGATTTCTTCTTTACATAGCAGCTAAGTAATGATTTCAATTGATAAAAATAGTTCTTTTATTAAGAAAAAGATAAGCTTATCGCATATAGTTTTTAGCATCCATTTGTTGGAAAAGGTCGAAGGGGGTGAATTTTCAGTTAGATAAAAGGCTGCTAAACCACGATTTACATGATCTCAGCCACCTTTAAAAATAAAAAAAATATTTTCGGAATTTTTTAAGCATAGAACGAAAACAATTTTTGGATTCCAACAACCCTGCTCTATAGATATACCATTATATTAAAAGATTAAGAAAAATTAAAAATCAGTAATATTGTATGAGAATAAAATTGTTTTCAATTAAAGTCTTTTTTGAATGTTTGAAAAATCATGCATCGGATTAAATAGATTTTTGGGTTTTTTTAAACGCGCAAAGGAAACTAAAAGCGTAAATAACGATAAAAAATCAACTATAAATATAATAACTTTTTTTTATTTAAACCTTATAATTATTATTTATAAAAAATACAAGATCCAATTCATAATTGCAAGATTTTTTATTTGCAAGTAATCATATTCCTTCTATTATCATAAATATATTTCTGCGCAAAAATATATTTTAATATCTTAAAAATATAAAAATTTTATTTTTTATTTATATTTTTGACGCATTATTGACCTGAAAATCCTTATAATTTTTTTTGTCTACTGAACACAAAGGATTTTAATTTATAATTAAAAATACCTTAGACCATATATTTACAAAATCTTTGTTTTTTTTTGGGTTTTATATGAATTTTAACCTGAAATCGATTCATTAAATACCTATTATAATTACCATTAGAATAAATCAAAAAAATACATGTGATCTTTATCGTTTATTTTTTTACCGGATTATATATCTTAGTATGAAAGTTTAAGACTTTTTTTTATGTCGAATTATCATATTATAGCAATGTTCTTTCAAAATATCATTTGTTCAAGAATATCTGAGGTTATTTCTATTGATTAGACAAAAACCGATAAATTATTGACGCGACTGTGTGTCTATTTATAGGTAATTAGAATAATATTCATCTCATACTTTCACCTATTATAGCTATAAATGTTTTTTTAATTTCTCTACAGTTACTAACTTCTTATCACTTAAATTTATTCAATCAATAATATTTATTTACCCCTAGTATGTAAGAAGTCCGGCAATCCCATGCTCATGATGTGTGATTTTTTTATTATCGATTAACAGATAATCTTATGTTAAAATCTATTTTAAATTGAAATAAATACACATTGGAATATTTGAATGGTATTTATATACATCTGAGCAAGAAAAATAACCAATGAATGTTTATTATTTTGATAATTTTTAAAATTATTTCTAAGTCATGTTTAAACTTTTTTTTAATCAAAATATAGTTACAAATATGTCCGATGAATCATTATAATGACGAGTTTATATAATGATGATGAAATTTATGAAAATATAATAAAGCTTAGTTTTTCTGTTTTTATTTTAATTTTATTCGTTGTCTGACTTATATACACGATCCATCTGAAACGTCAATTCGTCGTTGTCGATAAATTACTACCTTTATGAATATCATAGATTCAACTTTTGAACTATAAATCATGATTTCATTAAACCCAATTTGAATTTAGATAACTTGAAATAAAAATAATAAGAGTTGGCTTGTAGTCCTCGATTTTATTAATTTTTTTCATTCAAATTGTTTGAAAATTATTTATATTATGAAAACAGGAAAAATTTACGAGTATAAACATAAATAAAAAAATAGGCACAATTACTGAAAGCATCCACATTTATTGAAAAATTACATAAAATCTTGAATGGCAGTAACATTATCGGAAGTAAAAAAGAAGCAGTATCTAGCTATGGACATGTCTTTGACAGGCTCTACTGCCTTTTTAAAATCCAAACGTCTAAAAATCTCTTTTTCTACAAATTTATCATATTTTTGTTGAAAATAATTAGCAATAAACCTTATTTCATAATACTTTGCTTTTTTTATAAAACATTCTAAAATAACAGCATACATCTTCTGAAACAAATTATGCATTATGACATAAGAAATTTTCTTCATTGCTTTTTCGTCAATAATTGATTGATTTAAAACGCCCATTATTATTTCTCCCTCTTTCACCGTTAAAATGTCTTCTAGCCTTGTTCTTAAGCATTCATTAAAATATGGTGCAATTAATCCGGAAAACTCATAATTATGTGTCACATCGGAAAATTTTTTTATGATTTCTTCTATGGACCTTAAAACATACTGATTCTGGGAAAATATTACGTGTTTATAGAGCTGCATGCCAAGTTCAACTTTTTCCTTTTGGAAATTTTCAACTACTATCTTACATTCAAAAAATGAACTGATCAAACGGGAAGAAGAGGAAATGATGCTACTGGGATTCTTTAAATTCCAAAAATTGTTACGGAAACCAAATGTCACAATATGTTTCTTATAATCCAAGGCATTAATTTCCTGAAGATTTATAATATAATCCTTTAAAAGATAATCCTTTGCTATGATATTCATCGACACCAATAAACCCTTCTCCCCCAATAAATCGCGCCAGAAATCCATTTTTTCCTTTATTTTTGTCTCGAAAACACACGCAACATCGGTAACATCCTCATTTAGAGTTTCTATAAGATAGTGTGTTTTATATGCTGTCACATAATTATGTGGGCTTTCATTTTGCATTACATAGTCACGTTCTAATTTTTGAACAGTATTTTGTGTTAAAAATAAAATTATTTGGTTCTTTAGCCTCTCAAAACAATCTATATCTTTATAAGTGTCGAAATTAGAAGGCCCTTCGACCAAAGAAATGTCAAATTTTCCATCATTAATACCTTTCAGGAGAAGAAACCCCAGGCATAAAAATTCTTTATTCCCAAACCAGCTCATATGATACTTTAGACAATTTTCCATAATATCCCGTTTAAAATTCCCTGGTTCATAAAATTCAAAAGTAATTTGGCCTAAATCCTTCCGAATTTTTGCTTCACGTTCTTCATTGTTATCCTTATAGGATTTATACACATTACTTTGTTCCAAACAAAAAAAATTTATGCTGATTGAGGATAGTAACTGAAGCTCATTCATTGATTGTTCATTTAAACACATCAAGCTGGAGAATTCATATCTAAAAAAAGATTCTATAAAATTAACACGTTTTGTATTTTGGTGTTTGAGGTTTATTGCATTTATGCTTTGTTGAATTTTCAACATTTCATCATTTTTACAACATACAAAAAAATAAATATAATCTGTTCTATTGAAAAAAGGCTTTGCTTCTATGATAAATTGATCCCATATAGAACTATCTATATTACTTAGGGCCTTAATTATTATAGATAAGTCGTTTATTTCCTTTTCCATCACTGCAAGTTCTGCTTCTATTTTTTCTATTTCGCTTTTATATGAAATCGTTTTTCTTTTAAAAAAAGACCCTTTTTCTTTGTTTTTTAATTCCACTAGTTCGCTATTTTTACTCGTTTTGTTCACGCAGAGTGTTATACGACTATTCCAAAGTTCATTTCTGGCATCTCTTCGATTTTTCTGGAAAATACTTCGCAGGTATAATGCAAATTTATTTTCATTTTGGCAAACTAAAAATTTTCTTAGTGAATTAAAATCTTCTTTATTATTTTCCATGATGGAATTCAAACAATTGTCAAATAACTTTATTATGCTCCATGAATATTTCTGGAGTTCCTTATTTATATATTTCTGTATATAGGGGCAGTGATTTAAATTAACACTTTTAGACCTTATCATGAAAAAATCTGGCACGGGCATATCAACACGGTTTTCCGATACAGACTCGCCCTTACGCTTAAGGTGTTCCATAAACGATTGGAGGTGGTTTTTTTTATAACATCCATCATGTATTTCTTGGTCTGGCCATTTTTCAATAGCCGGTGCTAATGGATGAATATGCCCATCAACACCCATAACATTATCATTCAACGAATCTTTAATAAAAATATCGGCAAAATCAATTGGATGATCATAATTTGGATGATATATCGTATAGAAATCATACAATTGCCTGTAACAGAGCTTGTCTTTTAAAAATGGATTATTGTGAATACTTGTTAAAAGATCATATATGTACTCGTATTTATTGGATTTGGGTATTACCGAAACCAGAAAACATGAACCAGAGTTCTGTGTATCATTCATAACACTTTTAAGAACTTCCTTTGCTTTATTTTTAAACATTAATACATGGGAATTGTTAACAGACCCATCCATCAAGTTTAAATATTGTAAAGAATCGACTATTGTTTGTTCCGTCATTCTTATACATACAAGAGAAACAAAGACAAGTGGAAATTTCATATTTTGAAAACTCTTTATAGCTTAAATACCTCTCGAATACACTTTTATCAATAAATAAAATCAATCTAAATGATAAATTTGATAAATAAAAATACTTCTTAACACTTTAAATCTAGAATGGTTTTTTATCTGTTAATTGATAAAAGGTTTTTTATCGATCAAAAAAAGTATCCAATGATTATCCTCAGACAAATAACTATGTTTATATGAATTGCAAAAAACAACAGAGAGAATATATATACTATATGAGTATACTAAATAGTTATAAAGTATAAATAATAGTTATAGGATATTTCAGATAACAATATTCATTTTTACCACCGTTTCAAGCATCAAAATATTTTTAAACCATGATAAACAACTAAAACAATGATAAGTCATTCGTAGATAATAATATAAAATCGAAAATGTTTAAACGATTTTTTGGAATAAATAAACCGTTTTTATCCATATAATCATATTTTTGATAATTCCGATCAGTTGAAATAATCAAGTGATCTCAAAAAAACAACCTTTTCTTTATTGTATTTATCGTAGTGTATAATAAAATTTTTCTATTTTCCTTGAGTTTGCATTCTTTTTGATAATTAAACCCAATTAAATATATTGAGCTTTTTTTACTTTGAGACATAATATCTTTTGTAAAATATTAATTTCGAATTTAACCGATTTAGAGAACGAAAAGAACCTTCTAAATTCATTTGAATATTTGAAAATGTTTATTTTTGAATGCTGTACACAAAAATACTTCAACTGAAACCAAGCAGTTTAATATATTTGTAATATATTTTTTTATTTATGTTTTTTCTTATAGCATGATTTAACACTCAGTAATGTTAGGTTTGATATGTGCCTAAAACATATCTAAATCGACTTAAGTGATAGTTTTAACAAAAATAAAACTAAAGATAAAAAAAGAAGTATACTTCGTGTAAATTAATCTTGTTCACCCTATTCAATAAAATAATAAATTATCATTTCAAATTGCTATAAAACTAAAAAGAGCATGAAAAACGCTTTAATTATTATTCACTCTATATATAATTCTTATTATTGTGTATTTCAGTGGAAGCTATTGAAAATAGAGAGACTTCAAACAGAATCTTCACAACTAGCGAATTTGCAGATATGATAATAATAAAATGCTTTTGTACCATAAGATTATTTAATATCATATATGAGAAGGCATTAAGCTATTAATACGTTTTTTTTCACGTGGTTTTGGATTTACCATATAAAAACCTCCTCATAACCTATATTATATATTTATTTAACAAATATACTTTTCATGACTGGCCTTGCAACTATATTGTCACAATCCAATCTCATATATTCAGAAGTTGTTTTTAAAGCTATTTTAGATGAATAAGGTTAAACAAATGCCCATGCGTAACATATATATTTTATTTGAATATTCAAATTATAAGCAATTTGTAAAAAGAATTAGCAACCTTAATCAAAAATTATAAAGTAAATTTTTAAAGTGTAATTACAAATTACAAGAATTATTGTTTAAAAATACACAATAAAATAATTTAGTGCCGTTAAATGATGTAAAATTAATAAAATTGAATAGCCTTATACCATAAAGAACCTACTAAATACGATATGAGCTATGTTAAATAAAATTGTAAAATACTTAATTATCTATGTGTAAGGATTAAAAAGTGAAAATTTTGGTAATTAAATCTTAAAATACACAATTATCTATGTGTAAGGATTAACACATGAAAATTTTGCTAATTAAATCTTGTAAAATACACAATACGAATAAATATCCTTTAAGTAAAATCGGAAATTGTCATATTTTTTAAAATAAGATATATTGACATGAACACATTTCTATTTCAAAAATCAATTCTGCCATGATTTAATGGTGATTCATAACTTTGTAATTTTTCTTCATATATTTAACAAATTATATTAAATATCGTTGTAAGATTATAATTTCATTTTTAGCACGGTCAAAAGGCATCATATCGCCCATGAAACTATAATCTGTAATTTAGATATAATTATTTAATAGCAAAACCTCAGAATCATTTAAAATATTTTATATAAAATATCATCAATGAGTTTTGATTCACAATTACAAACTTTTTTCTAATTTTATATCATAATCACATATACTACAGTAAATCCATCCTTCATATAAAGATATCATTGTATTTCATCCAATAAATATAATAATTATGTATATGTTTTAGCTTTTTTCTAATAAATTCTTCTGATTTTTTATATCATGTGTACACAATATTTTGTAGATTTTGATCAATAAAGTTATTTCAAACCTTTATAAATAATTTATTCAAATAATTCTAAATCTATTGCCGAATATTTTTAGCTCCTTAAACTATTCTCGAGAAAGGAATGATTTATAATAAAAGAACAAATAATTTGCTCCGATGGCTCAATTTACCTTTCCAATTTAATGAAAAATTTATAGATTTTGTATGTTAAAATTAAAATGTATTCGTTCACGTATTCAAACATGATTTGATAATTCAATAATATTTATAAATTCTTAAGTCAGCCGATATTTGTTTTTAATCCATTTTATAGAGTATATCAGCAAATTTGCCCAAAACCTTACCTTGATGCAATTAACAATGATTAATTCAAGATATTTTGTTGAAAAATATATTGTTGCTGGTTTATGAAATCCCGTTCTCCTTTCAACGCAAATAAAATTGATTTTACTTTTAAGATATATTTTTTTTTATAAATATTTAGGTTTCTTATATTTTAGGGGCATGATCATTTAAAAATTATATATAATCAGCCCATATTTTATTTTTATGACTTGTAAAAGAATAATCATCCGTCCATTATTAACCTTTTTTTTATTCACAAAATACAATATTTACATCAATTATAATTAAGCCAGATGTTAATTCAATCAAGAAGTTTCATAATGCTGATACATCTTTTTATATAAGATAATATTGACAAAAAAATAAAACCATGGCTAAAACACCCACAGATAAAGGATAGACATATTAAAAAAATATCATATACTTCAAATATACCAATATTAAGATAATAATAGCTAAAACATACTAATATATAGCATCCATCGCACTTTTCTAAAAATTAATTCATTAATTCAATATCTTGTGCCATATAAGTTATTTTTCGACTCAATCTAATTATAAAGACATTTTGGAAGGTTATTCGTGCAAATAGAAATTTGCATGCAATATCTTATTTTTTGTTTTATATATTTCATTTTTTCTAATCCAGAATTATCTGACATGAAAATAAAAACCTTAGTATAAAATTGTTAAATATGACCTGTAGCCTAAGTTACCAATTATGATGCATAAAAAATACCATTTTTGTGTTAATACAATTTCTACACATCTGTGTAAATTCCCAGTTTTTATAATCTAGACAAACTCGAAACTATGTTTCTCCATATTTACTACTGGTGTAAATTTGAATTATTAAGCACGCATAATCTTTTTATTTTTTTGATAATCCTGTTTTTTAGATTCACTTATAGTTTTTATTAATAACTTCGACATACTTTCGCTAATTTCAAAACATCTATTACAGACTGTGTGTTAGATGTGGTTTTTTCTTAACTTGTATTTTTAATAGAGGTATAAAGTTCGAAGAAAATATTTAGAGTGTCCATTATATCTAATTATCTTTTTTTGCAAAAAAATTCACGGCATATATTCAATGCTTTAATTGTTTTTTTTTCGCATCGAAAAATCCTAATGAAATGACAGTACATCTTCTTTTTGCTTAAAAATGACTTACACGCCCAAAAGATTCCTTGAAAATATTGTATGAATATTTCTTTAGTTCATTAACCACATATTTTAGAATATTGACATAATTATCCGTGTATATATCCTTTGATCTTACTATAAATAAATCTGGTATTTATAGACTTTCGATTTCGATATCTTCTTGAACCACAAAAAAAAATTACTCGATTCGTAAATATTTTTAAATTCCTTTTTGTAAATTTTATTTTCCATGATGCGAATTTTCTTTGCACCACTTTTTGATAAAATACATAAATGGAAATTAATCATATCATTTTTGAAATTGAATCATCATTCATGCAATGCCAAATAAAAAATCAGAAAAATCACCTTAATTGAAATATTATCAAAAAAAAGCTAAATAAAAATCTACAAATTGTCTATAGCATAACTTATTTCTTAAAAATAATTTTTATAAAGCTTCTTTATAAACACAGTAAGATTTTGCTTTGAACAATAACTTTGGTATGGCACATGACAGTAATAAGTTATGCACGATGCTTATAATGCGCACATATAGAATTTTAAGATCTTATTTTGTCAACTCTTTAAAAATTAGCACATGCGAGAATAAACATGTCGTTGATTTATTTACTTCTTGAATAAATTTATCGCTCTTAAATAATCTGTCCTATTTACACGAATAAACAAAGGTCGAAAGCTTGATATTATATTTCTGGCATTTGAAAATCTCTTTATCGACAGATTTTAATTTATGATCGATAAGAATGTTTTAATGAAAGATAAATTACAAGATGTTTGTTGTTTTTATCAAGATACTTTAATCATGACAAAAAGTACGGTTCTTTAAAAAACAAAAAAATGATCATATAAAAAATTTTGCGAACTTTGAATGCTTATGATTGAATATAATTACTAAGATATATCTATATATTTGCAATTCACATGTTTATATTTTAAGGAATCTAAGTAAATTTATATATAAAAATCGAATATCAATCTCTCATACAAAAGTATTCAGAAAATTAAAATTTGTTCGATATTATATTTTTATTAATTGTTAAAAATAGTCTTCCAATTGCGCTTCTTTTCGTTTTTTTTTTAAATTCACTTCATTTTATGTTACGAATCACCATGATTTTTAAAAACATCAAATAAAGTATAATTTGAATAATCTATATAGCATTTATAAATCTACTGCCACATACAGGAAGTAATATATATATGAAATCAGAAAGAATGATAGGTGATAAATCTCATAACCATATCTGATGATCACACTAATTTATCCCACACAGAATCAACTATATAATGATTTATTTAAACTAAATAGGATGAAAAATTTAATATTAAATAATAGAATTAAAGGAAAAAATAACGTTCTAATAATTGATTTTTTGATAATAATTTTCTACTTGGATAGCATGCGGCTCTTTATCCTTAAATATTAATATAATGTTTTCCGGGCATCTTTCCCTATAAAAAGGCCTTTGATAAACTAAAAACCCATAAAAATGGTATGTCTAACTTCTTTCATTTGATCACCTATTATTTATTTGTTATATACTAGTTCACACCTAAACACAGTATTATGCCATATTTATTTTACACTGACCTAAATAAGCATTAGAACTTATGTCAAATTTTATATAATTCAGTTCAAATAATTAATTTTCTAGTTTCAAAAGTTATTAATAAATAAAAAGTATCTATTTGTATCATAATTTTTTGAAATCACTAAAATTTATAGAAAAAAGCCTTTTCATATATGATGGATCTATATTATATATATCTTTTGCTTTTCTATGTTACGATAAAAAAATTCATCTTGTTTTTAATCATGAGTGCTTAGAAATAGTCTAATTTTTAACATATCTACCGATATATTTATTCATTATTTGAACCAAAATCATTAGATCAAAAAGGGAAGATTAAGGGAAAGATCTTTAAGACTAAAGCAGAAAGCAGTTTTAAAAGTTTTGAAAGATTTCAATAATTTTAAAAAATAAAAAGATGAAACCCTAAGGATGATTTTTATTGTCGACAAATCGCGTGGATTAAAGCAGTTGAAATAAGATTCCATATTTTTCAGGAACAAATAAAACACATCTGAGCGACATTGTGTTTTTATGTGATTCAAGACAGCATCATGAATAAAAGAACATAAGATTAGAGAAATATCATACATGATATTTAAGAAAAAACCTATCTTTTGCTGGACGATTTTGCGAAGATAGCTGAGGCAATCCAACTAAAACATTAAAGGCCTGACCCATTTATCACAAAAATTATAACTTACTACAATAGAGCAACAAGTATAAATATCTTTTTGTGTTGTATAACTTATTTATATAGATTGTATTTTAAACTATTATACGCCTACAGCTTTCACATATAAATATGACCTATGATACAGTATTTACGATATTTTACAGTCCATATCTTTAAGTTTGTCATGATAAAGAAATAAATTTGAATGTTTATGAAATCTTCGAAATTTCGAGCTATTCAAGATAATAATCGATGTGGTAAATTATTTCAGCAAACAATAAAAATCTTTCTAAAAAGTTATTTGCTATATTATAAATGAGTTAATAACACTTTTTATTGTTAATATTTTGAATAATTTTTAGGATGTATTGAACTGCAGATGATCTATAGAAATTTAATCTAAAAATCTTTTTATTTTACGACCTTCTGGTTGACAGTAATATATATTTTATAAAAAACGTCTTATTTTATTGTAAAAATATATTCTGCGCCCTTTTCAATGATTAGAACATGGTCTTTTATTTTATACAGTCCTTGAGCTTATTCGAAATTTCATTTCTAATCTATCAGCATATTAATATACTCAGAACCTCCTAAACTATATTTTTGCATCCCCCTAAAGTTTTAAATGCGCATGTATATATTTTGCTGACTAATTTAATTAAACTTTAGCTAGCTTTTTTCGATTTTTCATTTATTAAATAAGTGTATAAAAACTCTAATATATAATATTTCCCAGATTATTTTGACTCTAAAGGGAGCTATAATATTTTTTTATACTTTCAGTTTTTTATTTTAGAATTTTATCTTAAACTTTGTTTATGCCATATTATTTCATATTGTGCATTCTATAAATATAAAATTTTACACCGGTGGATACATTAAATAAATGTCTAGTTGTATTCTGAATTATTTTTTGTCGCATTTTATACAAATATTTAATAAAAAATTGATTGTAATATATGTTTATTTTTTGAAATTATCCATTGAATTCGTCTGAAGCCTAATCCAAGTAGTTTATAAATAATTTTATAAAAATCAACTAGACATCTTTTTGTATCCACATATTTAGTTTATAATGTTTTTCCATGATAAAATACACATTTTTTCTATGGTTTTAACATAAATAAAAGACTTATATGATCTGTATTGTGATTCAAAAATTGTGATAGAACATATGAATAAAAAATCTTATCGTGATTTATCATTTATATATATATTGAGATAATTAATTTTGTTCTAGTAAATTTCAGATATCGATTGTATTAAAATTTATTAAATGAGCACAAGGTTTTGCATTCCAAATAACTCGTATAATTATCCCAATTAATTTTTGTTTACCATTTATTGATTTACATTCTTATCTTCGATAAACCATCTACGTCATCAAAAAATCCAACATTTTCTTTTAACAAAATATTTTTTCTCAAATTCGTTCTCAACTTATCATGCTCTGTTTTTTTTCCATTTCCGTAAAAACACATTAATAAGTCAAATTTCTATACTCTAATATAAGCATAATGTGTTTTATAGTTATTAAAATTCATACATGCGACTTTGATTTAAAAATATTTGCAAAATAACGTTAAATTTATAATTACTGAAGTAGTTACGATAATAAAAAAACTATATAGACAAAAAAAAGTAGGAAAAAATATGATCAGGCTGTTGATTTTCCGCGAAATACCTAAAAAAGACCGAAAATAACTTTCTTTTATATTAAATATCATTAATATCTGAAAATAAATTATATCGGATAATTTTGTTTGAAAATCATTATAAATAAGAAGTTTAGGCGATATCATTATTATGTGGTATTTTAGGAATAACATAGCTATGATAAGTAGCTAGTGGAGCATTTTAATTTCAATTCCAAAATTTTATTTTGTTTTTACAGCTGTATATCTTACACAAGTTTAATTTACAATCATAAACAGCATTAAATGTATATTTACTGGCTTGCCAGTATCAATATATCGGAAAATCTCTTATTTTATTTGTTTAAATAGCATTCACAGGCTTTTCTTCGTGTTTTCAAAACAAAATCGTAAAAATACAAGAAATTTATGCCTAAATATTTTTAGCTTTATATTTGGTGTGTATCACGCCGTGATAAGGTAAAGTACAAGTGGATTTGAGGAAAATAAACTTTAAACCACTTAACTATAATCCCATGTCAATATATTTTTTATAAAGTTGCGCCTGATTTCACAAGCTATTCTGGTCATGGATAACTATAAAATAAATAAAAGTTTATTACAATAATGGGTTAACTTTACATATTCTAGAGATTTTAAGTTAATCTTACTTGTTTTGGTGGTATGAAATTAGCGCAATGTAAAGTTTCAAAAAGTTAGCAGTTCTAATTTTTTACATCGATCGTGATTCTATTCAGAAGTACCCACATCATATCAATAACAGATTTGATTATTTGCCCACATAAATAAATTCAAGTTGTTTAAGTGCAGAAAATTGGTCTATGTCAGTTCTTAAAGTTTTTTAGGCTTTCTTTATCCCATGTCGGTCATTCAGTGTTTGCTGTATTCTTTGCAGTCATGTGGAATTGATGGCCAAACAAGTATTTTGTAAATGCCGTTGTAATAAGGAATTCGAAGATTCGATCATTTAAATCAAAAAAATTTGTGTTATACATTTGCACCTATAAACCTTATTCACATATTTTGAAATTCTTTCTATCGCGTTAAGATATATAATAAAGGGGTTATGTTACAAAAGCCGCGGTATGGGCTAATTATGAATCTTCTAGTAAATGCCATGGGTAATGATATGCTTAAGTGCCTTAATGATTTATTTATCGATTTCTCCAATATCTTATATAGACTTTTATGGTGATATAGTTGACTCTTGTTAAGGATATAATATACAAAAAATACAGGTTAATAGTCATCCTTAGATTGTTTGGATCAAAACTATATGATGCAAATATCCAATAAGTGGAAGATAGATATACATTTTCTAATGTTAAGAAAGATTACCAACAAATTTTAATCAACGAAATAAATTCAAATTCTTTTTTATATTTATTGAACCTTTCTTTTGTAATACTAATTTTTATGATCATAAAATATGTCTTAATAAAAAATTTATAACAAAGAAGAATTTTCAGTATAAATCACGTTAAAAACATAATAATTTCTATTTTATTATATATCATCTATATTGTGGTGAAATCCTACCGATAACTTTTTCTGCCAAACCTTAAAGGCATTTAGTTATCTTCATTGTATTTGCTTGCAAACTTGCATAAATTTTATAAAATTCAATACTGCGCTATAAATACATGCTAAAACTTTATTTTCTAGATTTTATTATAAAACCAACATATAGTAATATCTATTCGAAGAAATCATATATTTATAAAAAAAATGTAATTATTTTTATACACTTGCGTACTACACACTAAAAATCTGATTATTTATTTTCCATTCTTTTCAAAGCATCTAAAATCGAAATATGGTGGTCTCTTAGAGGTTCTATCTTTTTTCGCTGTCTAAGATTTCTTTAAAAGGAGTTGAAATTCCACTATCTTCCGATAATTTCTCTAATTTTTAATATAATTATGCGTAAATAACTTTACAATAATATTCTATTCTGTAAGTTAATATCTTTTTTAAAATTTGATTTTTGGCTTAATCTTCGAACTTTGTTATTATTTATCTACGGGCCTTTTGGTTACACTATAATTTTTTTATCTTATACTAAAGACATGTTGTGTTTAGATTTAAAGGGATCATTTCTTTATAGAATACCATTTTATCTGATGCATTTTAATATTTTGAAATATTTAAATTATGAAGTCTCATCTAGTAAAGTTTCTTTCATTAAAATTTCACAGTATCTTACGCTACTTTCAAGAGTATATTATTGATCCAGTTACTTTACAAAAGAAAATTTAGTTTGCTTTATCGTCGTTCTCCAGGATGCAAATTCTTGTTATATCTGCGAATCGAAATAAATAGCAATGTTTCTAGTTATATACATTCGAGAGGCCGGTTTTTACATCCGCTTTTTTAAAACATAGCTAAAATGTGATGATGACATCCTAATTAAGAGAAAAAAATGGGAGTGAAAGCTAAATTTTTAGGGGACACCTTGGTTAATTCCATTTCACAAATAACCTTTTTTATAAAGGGTCTATATAATTTATGGTGTCTTTTTAAATTAATTCCGGAAAATAATTTGAAATTAACGATTTATTATTGTAAATATGAGAAGAAATGTGTTCAATGGGGCTCAGGGTGTAAGAAGTCTATCCTTAGAGTTCAATGAATTTCAAGGTCGAAGAAACTAAAGTTCCGTATGATAACAAAATATAACGATAAATAAATTTACATAAATGTAAAGATTTTATATTGGATAGTTTATACAGATCAAGAATGTATCATATACTTTTTGACATTTAAGGCTAGCACGTAATAAAAATAAATCTTTTTTTTTAATTTTAAGCTAGGATAGAAATATTTATGCATTTAAATATGCTGTAAAAAAACACAATATGTTATTGTGCAGGTGTAGATCGTGATATATATCTATCTAGAATGAATTTCAGGAAATTGATGGTTGCTAGACAGAATAGTTACAGGAAAAATCAATAAGCTATATTTTATAATATTTGTATTATTTTATTTAAACTTATTTATTCTTTGCTTTTTTATAGGAAGCAAAAGAATAGTTTAGTTTCCGTTATCTCTTCCATTGAGAATTACAATGTTTGAGAAGAAAAATAAATAGAATCCTTCACATGTTTTATTAATTTAGCAAATAGTATATATGTTATTTTTATCATATTATCTTTCGTTATGAATTTGTATTATTGTGCACTTTTTATTTATTTTTTGAAATATATATCGAGGATTTTATACGTACACCTTGTTCCTCTTGCATCTCTAAAGATCTTAAACTTATTTCTGAGGGTTAATATGCATATTTTCTTTTAATATGTACAGTAAATTAACTTAGAGCTTATTTTAGTCCTTAAAATTATTTATTTTTATTCAAATTTATGTTGTTCACACATCGTATCACCTTTTTGATATTTATGACCACTAGAAAAGATCCTTCTCTTTATTTTAAGTTCTCTTCGTGTCGTTTCACTAAGTCCTAGGTTTTTTTTACTAAAAAACGACAATTATATATCTTTCTCTTGATATTCTGTATTTGGTATTTATTTATAAAAGACGAAATCCTGTGAATTCGCCTGCAATTCAATCCTTTTCTATATATAATCTAGAAAATTTCTTCAATTTTTGTACGTTTATAGCTTTTACAATCCAATAATTTGTCAATTTTATTATTTATGGATTCTAAGTAGAAGCAATCTTTGTGTAATTTTTCCGATAAACGTTTATAAGACTTTTGTAAAGTAATTTTTTAATATTTTTTTGTATTATTGTATTTATTTAAGAAAAAAATCTAACAATTTTCTTTATTGAAAACAATATATTATCCTTATCATCTATTCATTGTCAGATAAACATATATTTGCCTTTTTAGAGATATATACATTTATATAAAATTTATTTGCTAAAATTCCGTTTTTTTTGAAAATTAAACTACATATGTTTACAGATATTATTATTCGCCATAAAATTTTTTTCTCGAATCAAATTGAACTCAAAAATCCAGATAATTTTGCAACTTTATAAAATGAATGTATATTTTTCTCTTCAACTAATAAGTTATTTTCAAGGATCAAATCGGATTCATATATCCTAATAATTTCAGCCTTCTTTAAAATAAAAAGCAATTTTTTGTATTTTTTAGTGATCTAAATTATTCGTTTCTGATATTTCTTAATTTTTATATAATATGATTTTTTAATAATTTTGATCAAATGTTATTACTACAGTAAAAGAAACTTTCCTTATATTTTCCACTTAAATATTTTTTATCTTTCAAAATATTGTGTTTATTTTTCACACGTATTATGTTGATAAACCATTGTAAAATTAATTTATATTCTTTTCTGGTTCTTTTGTTTGTTTTTCCACATTCAGTTTTTTAATGTCTCTATTTTATCGAACCAAATAATAATTTTAGAGATGAGTTTTCAGCGATTATGTTCTTATTATTGTGCATTGTGAATTCTTTTTTTTCTAAAATAAATATTATCATTCGTACACGTAAGATTGTTATTCTAGGATACTTATTTGAATTTCTCGACAGAAAGGTATAAATAAGAATTCCCAGCATATTTAGAATATAGCATTGAAAAGACATTAACCCCATCTATCACTCAGAACTAGACCTAAAATTTATATTGACAGCAAATTTTTGTTGATTTTATATATACAAAAGCATATTCTTAATTTTTTTTTTAGGTTTATCATGAATCAAATATAAATTACTTTTAGCATATATACAAGCCTAAAAAGGTTTCCAACATATTTAAATATAAATATCTGGTCATTTCTAGTCCTTTTATACTTCTTCAATATAAACAGATTGATTTTTTATATTTCATATTTACGTATTGTTCTTATTATAGTTCTTTGTATAAGTCTTAATGTTATTATATATTCATAGGATGAAGTGTTCACCCTATTTTATTTTTAGATAATAATTTCAGGTGATCTTAAAAATACCCTTTCATTACCTTCCCATTATTTTTTTTCTTTAAATCATAAAAAGGTCTTTATAGTAAGTTTCCGCCCTTGTATTTATATTTTATTTGTTCTTTTCGTTAATTTGTGGCACAATATCGTATATCTTATTGATAATTTCAACTATAATACCCATGAATATACTTGCTTTTTTTTTCATTGTTAATTTAATGCACGAATTTTTACGAAAAGAAGTAGAAATATTTACCCTTCTTTATTACTATAATAGCATGATATATTAAGCTCTCGTATTCGTGACTATGTTCCAAGTACTATTCATTTGTGTCTCACCTGCGTATTTGAACTCCACTATCCATTCAAGAATTGTATCGATAGTTTTTGAATTTACTTTTTTTAAACAAATATCAGTCCAATTATATTTTTAAAAGATTTTATGCTTTATAAATTTTATATTTTACATATTCTTTACCTTTACATGACATCTATTTTATAATCTTGTAATATATACATATTTTTTTTTTCAAATTTACACCTATTTTTCCCCAGGTTTATCTGTGATTATATATTTAGATTTTTTGTACTACATTGACTCTATCTTTAGTTCGAGAAAAAATACACTATTTAGAAATATTAAAACACACTAATCTATGCCGAAATCTATTATGATTATAGAGCACTCGAATATAGAATAAGAAAAGCTTTGTAGGCATTGATCATTTTGAGAAACAGCATACGCACTGAAAAGCACCAGGAAAAGTTGCATTTGGTTTATATTTTTTTTTGAAAAAATAATGAAACATTAATGAAAAACCTTTTTAAATGAAATACAAAGAGATATAAGGAGTTATAGTTTATAAAAAATTACATTTTTAGATGTGTGAATGATACCAAAAAATAAATTATGCAAATATATTCCAGAATTAAAAATTGTCTTTGTTTATTTGATCATATCACTTTGTTCAATCTAGTGCTTGTTTCTAAGATGCAACTTTAATACCCCTCACTAGCAATTTTTTTCTTCTGTATAATTGTTAGGAATGTATAAATATGTGTGATTTATCCATTAAACGAGACATTTGTTCACCATTTTATCCATTAAACTAGATGTTTGTTCACCATTTTCTCAATTGAACGAGACATTTGTTGACCATTTTCTCCATTGAACGAGATATTTGTTCACCATTTTCATCATAAAACGAGATATTTGTTCATCATTCAATATATTTGTCTAAAGTATAGGTTTAAATCTGTTCTTTGTGTTGCTGTTCCAGAAAAGACTAAAATTATGTAAGAAAATTTTATTCAAAAATTACATTAGCTTCATATTTAAAATATAGTACATGTTTTAATCCAATATTTCGTGCTTTTAGTTTGGAACGTCAAGGAACACTCCAATCATACCAATATATCTTTTATTGCTCGCACTGTGTTTGAAATCAAGCCTTCCTTTCAGCGTAAAAATAAAGTGTATTTTCAAGTAAGTTTATTTTTTAGCCTTGGCTTGGCCTACGGTTTTTCTTGCTGCTAGGCGATATATTACCTGTTCGATAATTTAAAAATGCTATTGTGCGAAGAGAATTCAGATCCTTCTACTGCAATTGAAGATAGCGGGTCTGATATTTACACCACACAACTATCGCCACTGTAAATCACAAATTTATCCATAAAAATTGAAATTTACAAATATCAAAATTTTCAGCTTTAAAAATACATAAGCAAGATATTACATATGAGAAATAGGCAATATCATATAAAAATATTCACAATAAATGATATAATAGTTATAAAAGATATTAGAAAGATTTTTATATACATATAACAGAAGGTAAATATTATAATAAGTGCAAATGGTCATAATTCAAGTAAAAAGAAGATTTTCTAATGAACCCTTTTTAAAATCCATTCAAATTATTTTAAATATGAAGGTGTTAAATTATATAAAATCCGTTCAAATTATTTTAAATATGAAGGTGTTAAATTATATAGTAGTTGCTTTTTAAGTGTGAAACTCTTCAGATAGTGAAAATTTAGGTTTTTTAAAAAATTCTGTCACTTATATACTTTAATATATATTTAGTACTATATAATATAAATATTATGTGAATATTCCTTTCCCATAGTTATTAAATAAGCGATATGGTATGATTATAAATCATATTATCTCGTAACAAGCGGTATCGAAGTTGCAGAGCTAATTAAGCGAACTGTCAAAGGATTAGGACGTATCTTGAAGAACAGAAGGTGATTATAATAGACTAAAGTTATAGATAGAAGAAATAGCGGATATATAAAAAATATTGATATAGAATCTTATATGCCATGATGATGAGTGGTATATCGAACCCAAACAACGGGTGTGAAATGGAATCGATGCACATAGATTATTGAAACGATCGCGAGATGGAGGAGAAAGAAAAGAATCACGCAACAAATCCAAAAACAAGTGATAAGATGGTTGAATTTTAGAAAGAATTTAGAGAAAGTCAAAGGATCAGATTTCACAGTGGTGGCTGGTATCAATGAAATGGTCACAAAAGAAATAGATTGAAAATACGTGAGAGGAATTTAAAATTTAGTTGCCATAAATGCGGGGAGAAGAGTACTTGGTGAAAGATTATAAAGATCGATAAAGATGCTAAAAATTTTGGTGCATCATAGCTTTATTAAAAATAATTCTTCTATTGCGATACTCAGGCGAATAAATGATTTAAGTTATTTTTAGAAAATATTGTTGATGTTTTTGATGATTATTTAAAAGAAAAGTGGTGTTGTGCTCAATTGAGAAATGTAAAATAGATACGTTGGAAAATGAAATGAAAATAATGATGGGGTGGTAGTTTCACAAGCTTTAAAGAAATAATTTAGAAAATAATTGAAACAATTAGAAATAAGGAATGCAATACGAATATAATATTCTCAGTGGAGAAATCTGATAAGGGTTTGAGAGAAACCAAGTGTGGGTATAAGATTAGTATGTAATTTAATTGATTCTATAGATAATTTTCATTGCCAGATATGAGAAGAGTAGTCTAAGAAAGTGTGAGTTCGAATTTTCTGTCAATTTTGGATTTAAAAGAAAGTTTTTATTCGGGTGAAAATCGACGAAGCCGATAAACATAAGACAGCGTTTAAGTTTGAAGATAGGGTTGACGAATGGAGTGCGATTCCAATAAAATTGGTAAATTCCCCGATGATACTGCAGAAAATTTCGAATAGAATCTACAAGTAAAAATTGTGAAGAGTGATTTTATCTCATGGGTGATATGATTATTTATAGTAAGTCAGAAAAAGAATATGGTATATTGGTACGAAAAGTATAGGCAACATTAATAAAAAATAATATAAAAGTTAATATGAAAATGATGTAATTGTACAAAAAAAGGTAAAGTTATTAGGACTTACAGTGAATGATTATGAAAAAGTACCTGTATCTATAGAAATACATAAGCGAAAGCATTAGAATATCTAAGGCCTAGAAGTATCGCAGAATAAGAAGATTGTTTAGTGGGTTTAGAGAATATATTAAAGGTTATGCAGCCATAAATTTTGAAATATATATAGTATTTATATCTAAGATTGAATTTAGTTAGACAGATAACGAAGAGAAATCGTTTCGAAAAACAAAAAAGATGTTAGATAATACCAAAATTATAAGAATATTCAATTATGGCATGCATTTACTTTGAAGACGGGCGCTTGTGATGATGGTTTTGGGCAGTTTCGCTTAAGAAAAACAATAAGGGGGGGCCTAAATCCGGTATAATGGATTTCAAAAAAGTTGACGGAGACGGAAATAAGATAAAATCTATTGAAACAAGAAATTTTGGATATCGTGAGGGCGGTAGAGAGGTTTAGATAGTAGCTGAGAAGCGTAAACCCTAATTGATTACTGAAAATCGACCCATATAAAAAATCGGAACGAATCCAAGATTTAATAATAATAATAGATATATTTGTTATATTGAAGTATTCAATTTTAAAAGTTACTGTCAATTACTGAAAATCGAGCCATATAAAAATTCAACACGAATCCAAGATTTAATAATAATAGATATATTTGTTATATTGAAGTATTCAATTTTAAAAGTTACTGTCAAATACTAGAAAGGGTTAGATTGATAACAGCTGACGCTTTGAGCAGAAATTACAAAGAAGAAGATGCCCATAAAGAAAATATCGTCAAGACAACATGAGAAAAGAAGATTTTAAAGACTTGAAGAGGGAATATGTATGGAAAAAAGGATATTTGAAAGAAAAATAATAATTGCTGTTTTTTAAAAGTGATTGTAAGAATTACAAGAGGTATGACTCTGGAGTTACGAAAGAAATTTCAGGCGAAAACAGAAGAGAGAGTACAATAAAAGATGTGGATTTTAATTTTTTGCATAGAAGAATCGAGTCTGTACACTACGTACTTAAAAAAACTATTATTAGACAAGCATTAAAAATGATATTGTGAGGTAAAAAATAATTTTGAAACATGCAATAAAAACAATAGACAAAATACAGAGGGAAATATGTTAGATCAGAATCAAATTTCTGACTTAGCAATAGTTATACTATGTAGTGATGAAGAAAGAAAAAGTGTTTTAATTATGATTATCTATTTTAGTGAATTATAAATGAGCGGATAAGTCAAAACAGGCGAAAAGGTAATAGGTAATTTGGGTTTTATTTTTAAGGTAAATATGTATCTAGAAATACTAATTAGTGACAACGCGAAGTATTTTAGTTCAAATAATTATATAATTTTTTTAGAGGCATGAAAATAAAAGAACAAAGATTTTCAATCGAATCGCAAAAAAAAAGGACGGATCGAGACTGCAATAAGAAGTTTATGAAAAAAGATAATCAAATATAAAAAGAGAGAGTTAAAAGAGTAATAATGTGAACAAGAGACCTATATAATGAAAATACCACATAAGTATAAGGATGCACGCCAAATGAAGCGTATAAAGAGGTTTCCCGGATAGCGAATGATGAAAACTGGACTAATAATCACTATAACATTAAGAAGGAAAGGATAAAAATATAAAATAGGTCAAACTATTCGGATATTCAAAATGTAAGTTCATTGGATAAAACAAAAGGAATTTGAAGTTTTTTTCTAGATAAAGGCAGGGATATATGTAAAAATGGGTGGATACTTCTATTTAAAAAGAATTATTGTGGATAAAAGTAGGGATACAGGAATAATGGGTGGAGATTTCTATTTAAAAAGAATTATTGTGGAAATTTACTAAAATTAAGGCAATCAGACATAAAAAGATAGATTTTTAAGAGTGTGACTCAATATTGAAAGGGGGGGGGGGGATTTTATATTCGTGAATATATTCCCACTCCACAGTAATAAAATTAAACTATATAATCTATTTAAAGGAATTTAACTTAATATTGAAAGTAACTGTTAGATTTTGTTTTCTAAAATTACATGAATTTACGAAAAAAAATATTAAAATTATTTTATTTCCATAAATACATAATATTTAGTCGCATTCTAAGGAAACAGATTCTTGATTTAAGAATGAATCAAAAATACATAATTTATAGACTGGATAATTTCATTTTCAAATGTAAACCTATGTATTAATAACGCCTGTTAAATTTAGAAATAATCTTTTATGTTATGTATGGTAATATGTTGAACCCCATGGTATTAAACTATGCATTTTTTATCTATTTTTGGGTGTGTTGCATCCATGCATAGGAAATAAAAGCCGCCTGTATGCCTGAAAGTATAAATTAAGATAACCCCATTAATGAGAAAATAAATCCCATCAATTTAAAATTATTAAAAAATTATGAATTTAGAATTAATGTATATACATTTTAGTCTTTTTATAAACAGTATCAATGCTCTTAAACATATTGACATGGTTTATAACAAAAGGGTGAATGTGATAGGAAAGATCATTGAAGCTCTTATATATATTGACATGGTTTATAATAAAAGGGTGAATGTGATAATAAAAGACTATATAAATATACCTTTAAACCACGCCTTTTGGTTGTTTTTTTTGTTTTATTGTGTTTTTTTTATTTACGTTTTCATATCATAAAATATTTATATTATAAACATATAAGAAAAGTTATTTTATTGAAAAAAAGCGAGTTTAAAGTTGTCTACAATCAGTTGCAAAATAAGTTATATTCTTGGATTACTATATTCGGGCACACATCAGTCTTGAAGTATTTAATTTTTAGTTAAATAATATTCAAGTGATTCAATTGATGTTAATAAGATAGAAATAAATATAATATGCATCTGAAAGTATGAAAAAATATAATAGAGTATATATTACATATTTAGAATAATTTTTAACGGCATTAATTTATGGTAATATATGGAAATGAATACATTTTAACCCATATGTATTTACAAATATATGATAAAATAGATTTTGAATTATAGCGTCGATTGTTAGGGGTTCTATATATAGAAAGCATGATAAATTTATGCAATAAAAAAATTCATTACATATTTTTTGATTGTATATTCTCAGGCCATAATCAAAAGTGACGAAAATAAAAATCACAGATTTGATTTCCTTCATCTATAAATGTATAATATATCTTTCATATATATTTGAGAATAAAAATGATTAATTATTACCTTATAACAGGAGAAAAAGATTTTTATCATTGATATTATTGCTTTCTGATTATTGCGATATTTTCATTATATTTTCAAACAAAATAGTGTATATTTATACCCTTGAACGACCAAAATCGCATTAAAATATAAAGTACACATTATAAAAAAAAAAGAAACACAGAGAACCGCATCAAAATATTTTTATATCAAAGAATTGTTTGTGCGTGCGGTATAATCACATATATAAATGATATTTATTATAACTTTTTATTTAATAGATAGAATGTACATATATTAAATTTTTGGTCGATTTATTAAAAAAAACACTAAATACAGTAGATTGTAAAATATATTCACTTTAAAAGTTTGATATTGCAAAAAATATGTAATAATGTATTTTCAAAAGCATATTTTTTGTAAAGGCTTGATTGTAATTATAATTCTTTCTCATCAGGAATCACATTTCTTAATTCAAAATATGTTAGATCAATAAAGAGCGGGCATTAACTGAAACATATCATAAATTCTTTTTTAAAAAGTTATTTGTTTCGTTTGTAGTTATTAAAGTGACGAATATTCATTCAATCACTACTATAAGTGAAAATTATGCTTGGTTTGATTGTTTTTGAAATATGATTAGAAAATATGCAACTAAGTTTTTTATAATTGCATTTACAAAAAAATAATTATAAATACTAAAAAATGGCCTTCAAATTAATTTTATAAATGTTTGATTTTGATACACGTAAAGTATTTACATTTTATTTTTAAAAATAGCCTTCAAATTTATATTATAAATGATTGATTTTGATACACATAAAGTATTTACATTTTATTTTTAAAAATAGCCTTCAAATTTATATTATAAATGATTGATTTTGATACACATAAAGTATTTCTACTTCCTTTTTAAATCTTGCGAGTGGGGATTTTAAAGGATGACAATATTTTCTTTTCTAGTAGCTTAAATTCCTAAGATTATAAGAGAATCAAACCCATAATTGATCTCGCTAGCATCGTAGTGAAGCAACTATTCGAACATTATAATTGTTGGGTAGCTGACTTAAAATACCAAGAAATAATATAAGAGTAATAGATATTTACAGTCGGTTTCTGATTTTATTCACTAATTGTAAACTGGAGTTTTAATGAAGCTATGCAACAATATAAACAAAATATAACAAATGAAGATAGAATAAAAGAAGATAGAATAAAAGAAATTTTTTTCGACTAGAAAAGCTATAATCATTGGCAATAAGAAATCAAAATAGACATAAATTGCATATATAGCAGATTCAATTATTTAAATGAACAACTCTGAGTATTCGATGTTTATTCATTCATCACTATATTTATATATCAGCTTTTATTTTTATTTGCACAAATGCATTTGCAAAATACAATACAAAACACTAATAAAGCATTGTATTTTAATAATGATTGTGTGTATAAAAAACTCAGGACATTTTTATATTAATACCTACATTGATTGATATTATACATAATATGGATAATTATTTCATTTAAATTAAAAAAAAGAAATGTGCTGAGCAACATGGTTCGCAAACAGAGTAATCGGTTTTCGAGATGAGTGTGGACCTAATAAACGTAAGAATTTACGCAGTATTATAGATATGTGTACAAATATAGCAAATTTAAGTAAATAGGCGAAGTTGTGCGTCAAGATAACCGCAAATTTTGAAAGTGGCTAATAACAAAAGCACATGGGATTTTATTCTAAAAAAAACCAATTTGGCTGTTTTTGATAGCAAGAACTTTACCTTAAATCTTATCAAAGTAGAAAACACCAGTAAAAAAACATTTTCCCGATTAGTATCTTAAGTAATTAGGGCCTATAATTTAAGTAAAAATAAGTGTTATATTTATACTTTGTCTTGAGTGTAGAAAATAGATCTATAAAAATGGTTTTAAGCTATCAGATATAATTTTGATGAAAAACCGCCGTCAATACTCATGACACTTAATATTTTTTCATCGGATCAATTATCAAATTTAAAAAATAAGCTTTTTCCACAGAGTAAAATACGTTCAATAGAAAATGCTGTGTATGAGACTTGAATTTATATCCTGTAGACTTATCTACGTGTAGCAGAATAAAACTTCACATTTATCTGTTACTGAAGCTCTAGTATTTTCCTCCTGGTTTTTAATATGAGAAAAATAAGTTTCTTAACAATAATTTAATTGGGAATAATGAAGTTATAATGCTAGTTCATATATACAGTGCGGGACAACTGATATACTACGAGAAACAGATAGGACCCTACCTTAATAGTTTATTAGATGATTCTTCATTAACAAGATGTAACATCAAAAACCATTGAAAAAAGACATGTGGATTTATTTAAACGCCATATTAAATTATAGATTCTTATGTATATTCGAGTGAATATATAGAGTTTTATGTGTAAAAATAGTTACAATAAATTACCAAGATATAATTTAAATTACCTACTGTATAATTTTATTAATAATTTAGACTATATATGGTGTGACTTTGAAAAGCAGGGAAGGCGCATAAAAAACATTGGCAACGCTGCTTCGATTGAGGCATGAAGTATAATTTATTTCTTAGATGTAAATATTACTGCAAATTTCATTGATTATATAATCCAGATTATGGGTATTTCTATTGTTTTTGAGTTTTTGCACATAGTTGAAGGAGATTGAATTAGAAAATAGTTTGTACCTTTATTTATCGGGCCTTAGACTTATTTCTGGCAAAATTTTTTAAATATAACTTGCGGTCTGAATATCTTGACAATATTTCAGTCATTATAAAACTATACATATATCCTTTGTTATTGTTGAACAAAAACATTCTTAATGTGATAAGGCTGTTTGTGACGACCAGTGTATCGTGAAAAACAAATATAGATTATTGAAAGAGTAATTTGGAATTATAAAATCACATACTTTGCATTATAAAATTTATAAGGAGATTCGGATTTTTAGATGAGAGATACGATTGTGATATACGAATATTATAACACAAAATTAAAGTAAAAATACGCATATTTGTTGGATGGCATTCAAGAATAAATCCAGTGCAATGCCTTATCAACATTTATAAATTCTTAATAAAATGTATAACATAGTAAGTTCTGATGTTGTGGCTGTTTTAAAAATTAAATTAAAATAAAAAGATATTTTATAGGTTGGAAATGTTCCAGGAAGCTGGAGAGTCCCATGCTTACAAGCAATTAACCTTATATGTCACATTATAAGCATTAAAGAGCACGAAGTGTAAACCAGACAAAAAAAATAATGCAGAAAAATGCTTCTTTTAACTCAGTAAATATGTATATTAACATGTTTTTTAGATATAATTTATGTGTTTGTGATGTTGAGACAGCAGTTGATCAGGGAAAATAAATTTTAAACCTATCTTAGTATATAATTGGAGATTATACTGTGCGGTCATATTGAAACAATTTAAATATGTATGAAATATGCTAATTAATATGTAAAGAACAGAGTCGATCTCACAGATAAATAAATAGAGCTAAAAACTTTGCAATTTTTTATATATAAATTAGATTAAATTTCTCAAAGTCAATTCGAAATAAAATTATGCCAAAAAAATATTATTATGTTTTTTAACATAGATTTATCAGAAACAGTTGAATTGTAAGCATCACTACAAAGATATTACCCAAAAACATATTTTGGCATATAAAAATAAAAAAATTTTAAGATATAATGAAGATAGCTTTAGATTTGAAATTAAAGAAAGAAATATTATATTTACTATTAAAAAATTTCGAAAAGATAGAATAGATGACTTGATATACGATAAACAAAAAAATTAAGGTAAAAAAAAGTTAAATGTGAAATAATTTTTAGCTTTGAAGCAAATAATACAACTAACTTTGTATTCAGATAGAAAATATATATGACAGTATCAAAAAGCGATCAAAATATAGATGATATTATTTAGATTAAAAAATTCCAAAAAATCACAATAATTTTGCAAATTAAAGTGATTATGTCAATTTTGAGTAAATTCAGCTGACCGTAAAAAATAAAGATTCAAAAAAACCATGTATATTTATCGCTTCTAGACACGACACGATAATTTTAATCTTATTTTGAATATAAATTCTCGGCAGAATTTTTGAAAGTAATAATTATAAGTTAGAATACTAGTATGCTAGGATCTCTATTATAAATTAAAGAGTTTTAGTAAATGATTACATTTCAGAATGTGAAATAAAACATTCTTGCTTTAATAAGTTAATAAGTTTTGATAAGAAATAAAAGAATATGATTGAATAAAAATATTTCTTCACTAAAACCGAAGCTTTATAGCGAGAGACACCAAATCATCTAATTGAAGGAATAAAAAAAATTAGCAGGACAATAATATTCGTGTGTGGTTATATTGCGGAAGAAGTAATTATAAATTATGTGGAAAAATTAGATCATAAGATAATAAACAAAATGTTCTTACTGCTCGATACCGTGTTATATTTCGGTTATTATTGAACATAGATGTTTGAGAATTGGCTTTAAAAGGGTAAAAAAATGTTTTAAATAGTGGTATAAAGTAAAATAAAGAATTTCATTTTAAATTGAATCGCACAAGAAAGCATTAGAGCGATAAACGGAAACCATATAACTTTTAATTAAACATCATATTGCAGCGTGACAAGTCAATGAAGTTACGGAAAGGTATAATAATCGCAGACATAATTAAATAAAAGTGAAAATATCATTATTAAAACTAAAAACCATGTTACGAAATAATATAACACATTCAATTATTAGATAAAAAGAAGTTTGAATTAACCTTTTGAAAAATACGGATATTTAAAACTTTTAGAGTTAGGTAAATGAATGGGGTTATTAAAAATAAAAACGAATTTAAGTTGAATTTTTTAGATTAAGTTGATAGAATAAGAATAAGAAAAAGACAATATTAAATAATAATGATAAGATAGTAAAATGTTTCTGTAAGAGTTTGAGAATTAACAAACATCGGGAAAGTTCTTAAGTGATAAAATGTCTGCATATATGCAAAATTGAAACAAATTCATTTGATTTAGCAAGATTGAACCAGCCAATTTGGTGAGAATACAATTAGAAAATTCTTATAATGACATATTCTGAAACTTCAAGATATTTATAAGAACAATTTTGTAAATTATTTAAAACAAATATTTTTATATATAACTTAGAGTTCTTATATTTAATCGATTACATACCTTTTGTGATAAAATTGTATGTTCTATAAATCAAAAAAATCCATTGTTTTTCTATATCTACATGGTAAAAATTACTAATTTATTTAGTTTCATGAATAAATAATTAAAAATACTACCAGAATCAATGTTTTAGAATGTTATGTGAATGAATTACTAAAACTACTAATATATGTGTGTATATCGATATCATTTTACAGATATCAACATCCATAATTCAATATTTTTTGCCCTTCGCATTCATTTTATTTTGAAATATCTATAAAAAATACAAATTTAAATTATAAAGTAATTCATATCATTTTTATTTATAAAAAAAAACTTTTAATTACCTTATGGGTGTCCTATTTATATACATGAATATGTAATTTATCAGAAACCTTTGAAATTATAAATTAAGATAACTTTATTAATCGGAAAAGAAGTATAATTAATTTAGAATCATCAATATATTAAGAAAAAAGAAATTTCGAATTTATTTTTTAGCTACTATATATAAGAAAAATTATTACTCTTAGTTCTATTCATGCGGTCTTTATATAAGAGCGTAATGTGGGGTGATCAAGATCTCCAGTATATGTATCAAACATAGAAAACATATGTTATATTTAAAAATTTAACAATAAAATAATAAAAACTAGTACTTTATTATTTTTGTTGCACAAATTGTTGCTGTTTTTTGACATTTCATAATATTATAGGGCAAATTGCACACTGAATATTTACTTATTTATAATTTAAGATTGCCTTTGAGCAAAAAAATTGTTATATCTCGGTTGAATCTATGACCCACTGTTATTTTTTTTAGATTTACAAGATGTTGACTTGAGGTGATTCATTTAATTTTTTTTGAATTCTTTTATGCAGCCTATTCAAGTATTGCTAGAATGCCCTCTAAATTTGATGCAGAATATGATTTTTATTTGATGACTACAACTTCCAATCTGAAATGTCCTACATTAACGATCATTTTATTAATATTTTATGCCTATTATATGCAGTAAAAACCCCGATCCAAGATCACCCCGCATAGATAAAACTATATGAATTATGTTTAAAATGTTGCTGTCTTTTAATTCTGCTTCATAAATACATTTTATAAGTCTTTTCATTCTTTAGGTTTTCTTTGTAAACCGATCAACTCTATTTTCTTACTTTCTTTTTAAAATATAATAACATGCAATTGTTTATAAACGTGACCTTTCGTTAATTTATTACATTCAAAGTTTGTTAGGAGTCATCCCGAGGATACATGAGATCTTTTATATAATTCTCTTTAAAAAAAAGTTAAACCATTAAAGAAAATTTCTTAAAAACACCTCCTTTAACCTTACTCTCACGAAAATCACCTGTATGTAAGTATTTAGTGAAGTTCAACTACAAATCTTACTGCTGAACTATTAAACTGATAAACATTATCGGATTTCCTCTAATTTTTAATATTGTTTACTGGAACCACATTTTTTTTTACAAAATTCAACTATGGATTTACATTTTCTTCTTTTTATTTTACAACTAGCTTTATTTTAAATTAATCAATAAAAGCAATCATAGATTTCTTTGTAATATTCAAAACAGGCTATTGAACACGTGTTATCTTAAATATGACGATGTAGCATGAATGGTCAACTTTTTTTATTTCAATTAATTAGAATTTTTTTGTCAGTAAGGTGTTACTATAATCCTTTTTTTTGAGTCGCCATATATCTTTTTAATTTTATTTGACTTTTTAGCCATTGTATAGCCCTTTCTAGGATAATTTATCTGGATTTTTTTTATTTTTCACCATGAGCATCTCGTGTGGTATTTGCAAATCTTTTCTAAATGCGACTTTGAAATTAAATCTATACAAACGCATAAATCAGCACATAATTAAGGAAAATTAAACACGTGTATACTTTATATATTTTTAAATACATCAATTTTATGAAAATAGATCATTTATAAAACTTCTTGCCAACCCTTACACAGTCAAAACTTTCTTATTAGAAATACTGCAGTTCTTCTTCGAGTTCTAAAATTCTTGTAAGTATACGCTATAATTTTATCACATTCTTTCAGGAAAACATTAATGGCAATGCTAGAAGCGACTTTTCCTGAGTTAATTTTTTTGTACATATCCAAAATTATAAATCATTCATCGCCTAGATTTCAATTAATTAAATCCTTCTTCATAATGATTTGCAAAAATTATTTTTTTTTATTAAATGTTTATATAAGGTGCAGCCATATCCTTTATTCATACCAAAAAATAATGTCATACTTGCTTTGAATCTTAAAATTGTTTTAAGTTTTGCATCAACCGAGGTTTAAAGTTATTAATTTTATGTGCTCTTGGTGTTCCTGGTTTATCAAGAGATAGATATTTGTGAACTTTAAGAATTTCTACTATATATTCTCTGGTTCAATATAACACCAAATGAATATATTCTATCTCCATTATATAATAATCTATAAAAAGTCCTTTATAATAACTTCCCTAGATTTGAAAGTTATTATTGTAATCCGAGCAACAAAAATCAATACATTCAGTATATAAATCATATTTCTTTAATATATAACAGATAAATTAGTGAATATCAGTAACATAATTATTATTTTCCTACTTAAAGGTCTATTGTCGACTAGATTTATATCACATGGGGTTGATTTTTTAACACATGCATTATTATCAACACAAAACCACTTGTCTCAATAATTTTATTTATTGATCGATTACGAATGAAAAATTCATAAGAAATGTATTTTTTGTATAGATAAACTATATTTCTTTGTTTTTATTTATGCTAGTCCTAAATTATTTTTTCATCTTCAGATTTAAAATATAATGTAACAATAGGTTCTTGACATTCTCAATGTTTTGAGAGAAAAATTCTTGCATGTATATAATAAATCATCAGATGATTTATTTATTTGTGCTGTTTTTTTTGTAAATTCAATGTTTCTGAAAATATCAGATCTTCTCCAAATATAGTAACTTCACCGTTTATTGTAAGCAAAAATTTGACTTTTTAATGATAAAAAACAGAATTCAACAATTGCATGCAAAAAAATACATAAATGTAATTACTGGGCTGAATATTAAACACTTAACATATTCATGTTCTTGAAAAACATTCACAACGAATTCTTCAGTAAAATTAAAATGCTTGCATATATTGAAATATTTAAAGATGTTAAATGCAAATGTTTTTTTTTGTTTGATTATGCATTTCATTTTTCAGCATTATGTTCACTGAATACTGTTCGATGAATGTAAGCTATGCGATCATTGGCAATATAACCTGTTGTCATGTATTTTAAATAACACCGGATTGTATGTAATACAATTTTCAGGCAAGATCTGATCATATTTTATTATTTAAAATAATGGCATGTAAATGTAATTTTTTCCCGCTTTCAAGTTATATTATTTTATTTCCTTTAAAATGTTTTGTGGCGTCTGTTAAAATAAAGTCGCCAGATTTATAACTAGTAAAACATTTGCAACATATCAGAATTTTAAATCATATCGCACTCTCTGCTTTACTACGTCTAAATGTTATGTTTTACTTTAAATTTTGTTTCACAATCTCATTATTTGTCAAATAAAAAGTATATGGCAAAAACAAAGGCATGTTAAATAGGTCGATTTGTTAAATGGCTAAAAAACAATCACAAAACTCATAAAAGCCTACGTGCTTATATCAATCTACTTAAAAAATAATTTAGTATTAGTAATAAAGATTATCTCATTTATTGTAAATGTTATATGCCTCGTTGTGTTATTCTCTTTAAAAGCTAGTAATAGAACATATATACAAATAATGATTTTGGCAATTCTTACATATATGTTTACATAAAATACGTCTATCTATAAATTAATGTATATTTTTTCGACAACACAAGCTTATAAATTTTCTTTCTAGAGCGTAATATGCGATCCTGATGTTTTTATACACAGGTTTTCTGCATTTATACATTTGATATCTTTATTATGTCGTAATATTCTGAACTTTATAATGCTTCTTTGCATTGAATAATATATTCAGGATAGTATCTAGTATATATTCATTTATACTTTTTTATATTCAACAGCACAATTTAAGTTTTCTGACTGATTTTTTATAATTTAATGATTTTTTTATGTATTAGCATTTACTGGATATAATTTTTTTTCGCTATCTATAATTGTTCTATTAGATAACTTATATTTTATACATCGTAAAAAGGCTTTTTTCGTCTTTCCTATCTCTCTATTGTGCTTAATTTATATAAAAATCCTTAGTCTTGATTTATTTCACCTAATACAGAGATATCAAAATGCAATGGTTCCTTTTAAAGTTTTAATACACTTCAGATTTATTTTGTTTTGAAAATATTACTTCGCATATTCCCGGGCATTATCATGTACTTTAAAAGTTATTAGTGATTCACCACAGTTCTCACAGATGCTGTTTATGTCTTTGCTGGTACAGCATTTATTTTTTGAATGGTCTTAAATTCAGCGCGCATCTATTTTTGATGCACTTTTCTGCCAGTCCTAGATTGAAATATTGATTATCTATTTTTATAGCGTTGTTTAGCCCGTCTTGAGAAGATACACAAAAACCCTCTTTGCAGAAAAAAATAACCCTTTTCAAAAACCTTTTAGGTGAATATTAACATATTTGCTACCATTAAACATCTCTTAGTAGCCTATTTATACACGTTATAATAATTTCTATAATTTTCATTTTGCAGAGTTGTAATCCGCACGTATGGATCATATTCTAAATTTATTTCGTTTAGTATAATAATAACGCCTCGATGGTAAATATCTTAAGGGTATGTTGTTTTTCTTTATATACAATCTTTCTTTAAAAACCTTTATTTTGTATAGACTATTGTTTTTTTCTCAATAAAGTTAGATTTATATAATAAAAATTGTTATCTATCATGATTATATTTGAAAAATACATTTATAAATATATTTTTCATCTATTTCAGTAATTTTTTTTTACCTATTTTATGCTAATCATATCTGATCCAACAGATAGGATTTCATAAATCAAGAAAATTGTGTATTTTTAGGAATTATATTTATGGACTTTACTTGCATATTGCTCACTTGTGCAATATAAGAGCGTCAATTTTTTTTACTAAAATATTGACCGGAAATCTTTCATACATTTTCTCATCAGCTGCACTTTACTAATGCTATTTTAAAAGTTTAACCATTTTATTTAAGGAATCTTTCCCTGTTTTATGATATATTTAAAACATTCTTTCTTAAATACGGGGGGGGGGGGTTTGGTGCGTATAATTTAACAGTATAGAGGCTTTTGTAAAACTCTCAAATTTTGTTGACCTGTGTTGCTAAATTTTTTTTACTTTTATTTTTCAGTCTTAGTATTATCTATTTTCGTTTTAACATATAATATATCTGCATCATTTTTTTTACAGCATTTGAGGAATAAAGTTTATCGTGTTCTGGTTTAAAATACAATTATGTTCGAAATTATATTGTTTTTCCCGGAAATAACGATGTCTTTATAGTGGTTGGTTTAATTCAAAAAATACGACTCTTTAATCCGTGTTCGTTCATTTCAACAATCTTATTTTGGTTTTAATTCGATCTGTTGTTTTTAAATACACTCAAATAATCTTTTTCTATATAAAAAATATAATCTTTCCGCTGTTGAATGTCTAATGCTTAAATGATATAAACTTTTTTTTATACAATCTTTTCTTCAGATAATCCTATGCGTGTAATCTTTTTGTTTGAATTTTATCAGCAGCTAATATATTAGATTTCTTTCAGCATAAAATTTTTTTTGTAAATATATTTTGTTAAGAATCGATGTTTCTTGTTTCAAATTTAAGTATTAATTGCAATTAAAATTTTCAAGATATCTAATTTAAAAATTAATGCACTATTTTGACGAAAATTATTATACTCAGTCTAGTATATTCCGTAAGTTCAAATGAATGATCCAACATATGAAGTTATGCTGTACTTTAGTTAACTAGCTGTTCTGAACTAGAAGAATATGTCACATAATATTTAAAAAAAATATTTTAGATAAAAAACAAGTCGGATATTTTGGCAGATTTTTATAATATCAATCTTATGAATTGAACAGACACCAAAAGTATATATATGAAATAACAAAAGTGAAAAATATATTTAGATCGGGATGTCATGGGCTGTTTGAGGATGATTTGGTGCGTGTACTGAGCTAGTTAGTGTGATCTTATTGTTAGCTATGGGTAATTTATTTATGAATAGCATTTATTGAATATGATAAAATAGCTTTAAATCAGATCCCAAATCCTCGTTGCTTGTTTCACTTAGTTTTTTGCACAAAAATTGTTTTAAACAGGAGATATATATTTATTTAAGTGGCATCTTATTTGATAGTATTCCTGTACGAATTTTCACATCTTAAATTTGACTCATTTATGGTAAAAACAAATAATAGATGGCGCTTATTTTTGCTGAAATTAGAAAAAATAACTCTCTAAATTTCAAAATAATTTACAGAAAATGCTTATATGATACCAAGTAACACTGGAAATAATTATCATAAATATTAATAAAAAGACTATAAATCATTTAAGCACATATTTGTGTATATTTACTCCAGATTGTTGGATAGTAAACATAGGCTATATTTTGCCTCTTGAAATAGTTTGACCTTTGTAACATCTTCATGCATAAGTTTACCCTTTCTCCAAGATACTACACATTTCTTATATTTTATTTTGTCTTTGGTTTTTGTAGCAAGCATTGATGATTGTAATTTCATGTAGCTGTAATCAAAAATATTACATACATACGTGCATCTTTTGCGTGTCTTCCAAAGCTTTGCCCTTTCAGTATATAAATATATTTATATGTTTTATTTGATATGTTCTTAAGTTTAACGCATGGTTTTTTTATAGATAAAAATAATTTCTCTAATTATTACAATTTTATTCGTTTAAAATATTTTATGATCATGTTTGATGCATTAAATGCACTAAGTACTCTTAATAATTGTTTTAAATCATGCGGAATTTCTTACGATGTCACATATTTTGGCTAATATTTTTTTTTAAATAAGCCAACTTGATTTATCGTGGCAAAAATTTAAATATTAGATATTTTCATGTTCATCATAATGTTGTTACAAATTTTTAATTTGTTATAACTATACCCCGAAAATGCTTACAAATTACTTCACGAATAACAAAAAATATTATAAATGAATCCTCTACACTTATAAATATTATAATTCGATGGATTATCTATGTGTGGCTTATACAAATGAAATAATCAATTATCACCTGGATAAGAAAAATATCTTCGAAAGGTAAATTAATTGATAAACAATCTAATATTACAAGATAACATCATATGACTACATCTATATCAAAAAAACATCCCTGTATGGTGAAAGCTTATTCTAACACTTATATTATTAAAAATATTTTATTTGAAAATTCAAAAAAGTCGAGAAACTTAATTTATATGAAAAAATTCTTGGATATAAAACATATAGAAAAATAAATATATATTTGTTGCTGTTCTAGATGTATCTCGTTTTTTAACATATGTCTATTGTTATGGTGTTGTGTTGAGGCCATAGTAATCATACTTTTATAGAGATGAAGATGTAACAGACTCGATGGTAATATAACAGAATTCACAATAAGCAGATGAAAAATAATAAACTATGCAAATAGTTTATATTAAAGCGGTTAAAAATATACAAGAACCCATAAAACGCCTTTAGATACAATAAAAACACGATAGTTTGCTATCCTGAAATTTGAATAATCTTCCTAAGTTATAAATTCATGCTAATAAAGAATTAAAAAAATTTCATTAGAGGCAAAAAAAAATTGAATATTTCATATTCTGAAAGCTAAATGTAATAAAAATCAAGTTTTGATAGCATTTAGATCAAAACAGAATACAAACGACCACTGATCTTAAATAGGTTTATTTAATGGCTTAACCGTTTAGTGACAATTTCTTTTATTCATCTATACTATAAAATGCCAAAGAAATCTTCTTTTTTTATGCCATTTATCTTTGTTTTAGAAAAAACAGTATCTCTTCTGAAAATTGTTCAATTCTAATAATTTTGTCGGTGTTTTCTTTATAAAGACTTGTACAAGGGAAATAAAAAACAATTAAAAATTTGGAAATATATAATGTGAAAAATAATTGAAACAAAAACGTAATCAAATAAAAAGTTAACTTGTGTGGTTTTCACTCAAACTTAATGAAGCCCCTTCTTACAGCGGGCACAAATCAAGTTGCTCCTTCTTCAAAGTGCTGTAATCCTTGCTGCTGCATATTATGCCTAGGATACTTTTCTAATCCAAAACTTTGAGATGGGGATGTAGTCTGGAAGGTTCTGGTCGTTAGGTAAACATTTCTCTTCCAAATATTATATTATAATCGATGTAAATTTCAATCTTGTCAGTCCTTTAACACCTTTCTCACCATACAATACATATGCAATCAGAACCATTCTTCCAAATATATTGAATACAACCTTTTTCCAAAATTTGAGGATTCTTCGTTCATATAAATAGGTACATATGCATTTAGTCGCTTTAATCTACTCCGCCCATAAATTGATTGTAGATGTGTACCATTGATGGTTTATTTTTTTTATAAATCTGTAATTTCCTCTCTTTTTTTGTGACAGATACATTTGTCATATCGTTGAGCGTTGAAATCAAAATTACCAGATTTTTTTTCTTTTTATCTCATCAGAATATATTAAAACTTAATCGTTGATAGAACGAGGGCTCCTTTACAGGTATATTTTTGGCTTCTTTTGGATCAAGCTTCCTATTTCTACGTATAGTTCCTGCTATTTATGTGGCTCTTTGACAAAAGAATCGAGTGAGTTCTACATAGGTCTAAAAATTATCAGTGAATAGTTGGTATCTTTTGTTCGGGTAATTTCCCATCGTGACAGTTTTTCTACCACAACAAACCCCAGACCTTTTTATTTTATCTCATAATTGTCAACTTCAGATTTAGCACTACCGAGCAAAAGAATTCAAGACAATATTTCGACACAGAGTCCCAAAGCATCTAGCATTTGATGCCTTATTTATGATTCTACATTTGGACAAATACTGTTTGATAACAGTATGATATGTTGTTCCAACAAGAGATTCACCTATGCACAACTATTGGTTAGGTATATAATGCTGTCGGAAAACCAAATTGGCATGATCTACTAACACTTGAAAGCTGGCACATGGATCGTATTTTGGATGTTCAGGTAGATCTAAAGTCAGTTTATCTACTAAATGAAAAGATTATGTGAGCAACTAAAACATTTCTGCGGAAAAATTATCCCAAACTATGGGATACTCATGAATTTTTCGTCCAATAAGAAAAAATAGTTGGCTTCTCTGTGGTGCCCATTTTCAGCATAAAGGCAATAAATCCTCCCATTTCTACGAAGGTGACTGGCTATCTCAATTTTTCCCAGAACGAGGATACAAATTTGGGAGATCTTGCAAAAACTGTGCGGCTTAACTCTTAGTTTTCACGACCATTGTTTTTATAAAGGCTGCTGTAAAAAAATTGAAGAAATCAATGGGTTTTGTGTCACCCGATATGATATGTTTTGGTACTGCAATCTCGCAAAATATGTGCGGCGTTTGTTTGTTGTATTGCTTATCCGGTACTAGGCGTGTTAATTGGATCAAGGTCAAATCCTCATTTTCAAAATTCGATTCATTCTCTGCATCAGCAAAATAATTGTCTGTGTCACTATTAGCACCGTCACTCAAAATTTGCATTACTCGGCGTGAGCGTATGACAAAATTACTTTCATTGTCACCTTATATACAACTTGAGCTATTCTTGTATTCGTCATTTTGGGTTGATAAAATCTTTTTCAAATCCTTTTTATATTATAATTTGAACCTTATTAACTCGTAGAAATGCTAAAATTGTTTTGTTGTGTGCGAACTTCATCGGACACGGCACTTTTGAAAATTACGCGCGATGGCTCTCGTTAGCACTTTAAAGGATAAAAAAAATTCGTTCGCAAAGATGTTTGACAGAATTATAAATTGCTTGCCTTGTATTTTATTACCTAATTAAGTTTTTCTATCTAACTATCAATACTTTAAACCTTTTTTAAATTTATAAATTCAATATTTACGTTTTTGATACAATACCAAAAAAAATATCGAAACGACGCCGCAATATTACCTATTTTTCGAATTATTGAATACTTTAGAAGTTATCGCTACCTAGCAATATTATAATTAGTTTTTAAAATTTAGATTTTTAACTTAACATATAAAATATTAACATATCTATATGAAAATGGCCTTGAAACTCAAATTTTAACTTAAAAACAATTTAAATATTAAACTTATAATCCCTTCTCATTAATAAAAATAATTTGCTTCATGGCTAGGCTGCTTCTATCAATATAAACTTGTTAAACTCTTCAGAATTAAATGAGAAAGACACAAGCTATTATTTGTATAATTACGCATAATATAATGAAGGGTTGAGAAAACCAGGCAATATTTTTCTTATTATTCTAGATCGACTCAAAAGTAATTTTTTCACAATAGTCTTTTCCTTAAAACATACAAATATTATTAAAGATTTTCTTAGTAAATGGGGATAATTATCAGCTCTGCATAATCTAAAAAATGTTTTAAGCTCTTTATCGACGCAGATTTCTAGATAATTATCATTTGTCTTCTCAATCAATGTTAGAAGGAGGCGTTTTGTTGCAATCGCTATATAAAATACACATATACAAAGATAAATAAATTTATATATAATACGCTCTTTTAATTGACTTGTATTCTTTAGAGATATCTCAACATATTTACATAACCTTATATTTGGCATTTGTATCGACAGTGCCAATTATCACCGCAGTTTATTTTTAGTCTGGCACTATGGTCATTTTTAAGTGCACGAAAGAGATTACTAGAAAATAACCAGCCGCAATTGAAATTATCAGTTATAAAATATTTATTTTAGAATAATTCACATATAATTTAAATATACAATTTTAGAATTAGATTATAGATCAAATATACTAGCTATAAATATCCGAGACGATATCTTATTAACTGAATCATTAGATCTAAAATGAGGGGCTGTCGTCAGTTTGTTGTAATGCATTCAAATTTCGAGCAATTATTCACCATTGGTCATAATTCTGTTAACCAACTTTTTAACACCTCACAGATGATAATTTCTGTGGCTAAATATAGACAATTTATAGATAGGAAAGGTCATTCTTAAAGTTTTAAATATGAGTACAATTTATTATGATAAATTAACGCGTTATAAAAAATCACACTCGATTTTTATATAAGATTTAAAGTGGTTACTCTGTATTTTTAAAACTATAAAGCCTATAGCTAATCAAAAAAACCTTTGTATTCTAAAATCATAGGTGAAATACATGAGACGTACCTAAAAAAAAATGCAGAAAAAGATAAAAATCAATTAAATTTAAATTTCTTTATGTAGCTAAGCATGAGTTTAACACTTTTAAAATTTTTATAATACTAAATTCATAAAGTGATCAAAGCATAGAATATTTTTGATCGTAAAAAATCAAATTACTAACACATCCGAAAAATGTTATGCTTAGTTGGTAAAAATTTTTTATGAAAAGTTCAAATTTTCATATTTTTTTCAGCTTACTATGATAATTTCTATGTATCAAAAAAACTTCAATGTTGTTCAGATGATAATAAAAAAAGACAATCTTTAATCAACATGTTATTAAAATCTCAACTCAATACTAAAAAATAGCAAAACATTGTTATTACGTATTTAAATGATACAATATACCAAAAAAACGTTGTTCGAATTAATTATTGGCACAGATACTTGAATAGATAATAAAATATAATTACATGTTTATTTTAAATTGAACTATTTAATATGCAAAAAAATACAATGGCAAAGATGTGTAAACGCATGATATAAACACTGCGCAATAACGACAATCGATATTTAAACCCACACAACCGATAAATTTATGTGGTCTTTGATCACATATGGTACCAATGATGACAATAACAAACATGCATAACTTTAATTATTCAACCCCTTTAATTATACGTATAGATGAACATGAATATTTCATTTATATAATAAATTTATCGATAAATATGCAGTAATTTGATGTATTTCGAATTCACCATCAATAAAATTTTCTTAATAAGTAATCATTGTAATTAAAACTCGAGCGCTTCAATCTTTTTTATAGCATTTAATTATATTATTCTACTAACCAATCGTGATCTTGTTCTAGAAGAAACGATTTATAAGAACAACTATTTGAACGCAAAAAAATACAATGTTATTTCTAACTACTCAAACATTATATTAACATAGATTTTCTACCCCCATTAATAGTTTGCTTCACATTATTTTCCTCTTACATACGCACTTTTATAAAAATCTGCTAAAAATAATTTAAATATATTATATTTCACAAAACTAATGACAGAAAATCAATACTTAGCCTAGAAAAAACATTATATTATAATATCTCGCTTATGGAACTTCTTGTTATGGCTTTCAAGTAAACAACAACGAAACAAACGGAAATGATAATATCATGACTTTAGTAATGAACTACCCGCTGGTTAAACTGTTTAAATAAACAAAATGGGATTTTTAAATTATTATTCAATAAATATAGAATTATTCTTATCTATCATGTATTTTTAATTACCATCGAGTCAGCATATTATCATACACGACATATATCATATTGCAAAAACTTCTAGGATGCAACTAAAATATTTATATCTACTTTATTTATTCTAATTACACTTATTAAAAATTTCTGAACATTTTTTTTTACAGAACCGCCCACCCTTTATATTTTTTTCTGTTCTTTTTTATATTTATTGTTTATTTGATATTTTGTTTAATTGCTCAAACTTTATCATAATTTTTCTTTGTTTTTGGTTTATAAATACTTTTATTTCTGTATCGACTGTCTTTGTATTTCAAACTATGGTATTTTTCTTTGTTCCAGGCCCGAAGTTTACACCCTATCGATGTATTAAATTATCATGATCACCGTCGATTAAACATAGCAGAATTTCCCTCAATAATAGCGCATTATTTTATGTAAAGAACCACCTATAGCTCTTATGCGTCTTTTCACTCGTTTATTGTTTTGGTGGAAGATGAACTTAGTGGAATAATAGTTTATCCCTTTTAATTACAATTTTTTTCGAACTAGTATCATACATCTATTACCAGTATCACTAAGCTGCTTATTACAAAATAATCGTTAAATTTTTATATTTTTTTCTGATTTCATACTTTTAAAAACTTTTGCAAATGCGGAATCTGTAAAGCACTCGATTCAGATCAATATATTCTATCTTTACGATGTAAAACTAATACCTTGATTGCCAATTTACCCAATGTAAAGCTTTACCATTTCAACATATAGATCTTCACAGACCTTGCGTCTTTTTATGTTGTTTGTATGTCCACATTAAAACAAATATAGAAATGTCTTTCTTATTTCATACTGACGCTTTTAGCTACCAAATGCTTTGTTATTGTGATTTTTTGTTTATTTTCTTTCTTTCAATAAATTTTCGACCATTTTTTCTGCATTGGATATACCTCATATTACTTTTTAAATGACATAGATGTTTTCGTTTCGAAATTGATATCTAAATTTAATTTGGAATTATTCCAATCACATCCTTTGTGTATACTTTAGTAAATTCTACTCAATGTGTTTGCCCCTTGAAATTAATCTAGCATATTTTTGTATATTTTCTAACGCAAATTATTTCTCTTGTTCTTAATATTCGGATTGCTTGTTATACGCATTAATGCATTTTGATAGAATACTAAGTTAAATTTACAGTAACTGATGCATGCTCATACACATTAATTGTCCAAAAACTTAATGAATTTTTTTGTGATTCTATCTCGTATTTTTGTGTATGTAAGGCTTTTAATTACCATCTCTTTCATTATTACTTCTTTATAAGAAAATTGTGTAAGAACCGTACGAATTGTAAGTTTAATGTATCTGTTCTAAATCCAAACATTTATTTTTAGCCTATCAATTGAGATACTGTAATATCAGGTTTTGTAGCTTTATTTTCAAAAATCGTCTTTCGTTCGCTTTGTATGTATTTTAATTTTGTTATTCTCTAAAGACTTACCATCAAATAGATTTCTAATTACAAAAAAATTTACAAATAGAGTTTTATAAACAATTTTAACAAAAAGAAAAATTCCAATTTTATGCTTTTGGTGATCGATTTTATCAAATATTTTCTTTTCCTCTTTGCTCATATTAATTTTCTATTTTTCAAAACACTTACAGCTTTATCTCTGTTATTTTATTAACTGAATCTTTTTTTACTTTCCTGTAAATTATACGGTAAACTTTTATGCTCATATAGCATTCTAAGTGTGAAATTATATAATTTAAATATAATACAACGCATTTATATTTTACAATGCATAAAATCGTAGCGATCACTATTTTAAATATAGGAGGAAATTTTCTAGCACACTCTATCATGTTCCTAGGAGATTTTCTGACATGAAATTTCTGTATGCTGTTTCTTTTTTATCTGTGTAATCTTATTTCACAATCGGCTTCTCTAAAAACTATAATAAATAATATTTTAGATCGTTGCGCTTGCCCATAAATAGCTTTAATCGCTCTTTCTTATGAGAATCTTCCACAACAAGATCAAAGGATTGCAATTGAATCACTCATATGTAATATTTTATCATTTAATTTTTTACCAGATTCTTTCTTTTATTTTTTTCATTCCTCGTCTCGTCTATCATATTTTGAAATATATTCATTGTCCGTATCTCGACTTCCGCAGAATATTTTGTCTTTTTTTTAAAATATCGCCAAAATGTATTTATTTTACATTTTATAGCCGCAAACTCAAACTTCTCATGCCAATATTAATTTAGTATAGTTTTTATCAAATTTCAAGTGTAATTTGTAGACTTTATAATAATTTTATAAATCTTATTTATTATAATAATTGGCAATAAATAAAAATGTAATTTAAATTCTATAATCTAAAAAAAATTATACGATTCGACCCAACTTGTTCCAATAATATTAGTAGCCCTCTTTGAATTTAATTTCACTTTTTTAAGCATTATAGTTTGATTCACCCGCAACTCTAAATCTTTAAAATTTTTGTTTACAATATCCCTCTTCAGCTCTTGTATTTCTGAATCCTTTACTTCACTATTCGATTTTTAAGTTATATAATCGATATATTATCCCCAATTTTTATTTTTTTAAATTGCCTTTTTTTCACATTCTCTGATTTAGCAGCATTTTCGTTTAATAATCATGCACCGAACTTCCATAACAGCATTAAATCCCCAACAAAATTGCGGTCTTTCTATTTTTTTCTATGAACACAAGAAGCAAATTATATCTTTGTTCATCCTTTACTGCTTTCGATAGTTAATTTTATAAATTAGTATCTAGTTTGACACATTCTAATTTACATAAGTCGTCTATATGCAAGGTAAATGGAAAACAATTAGCTCAAATTAATATTTTTAAGAATGATAATTTAGTTAAAGTGAAAAAGTTTAAATTACATCCGATAAACCTTGAAACAAACGAAATCGATAATATGTAGTGTTCTTTAGCCCAAGGGCTTAAAATGATCTAAAACAATCGTATTTCAAAATAGTATGTGAATTTATAAAATTGAAAGAGAAAATAAAATGTCAATAGTATTAAGAAATACTATGTAAAGGATTTAAGCAAGAAAATATAAGAAATTGTATAAAATTTATCATGCAAAAATTCAGATACTCCCCTATATATTGCAGAATTACACGAACAAAAATCTTAGATGTTCCAAAGAATCTAGATAAACCAGATCACCGGTAAAACCAAGAAAAAGTAAATTTTCAATAATTCTTTAACTATGCTCCAGATTTATGTTTTTGTTCTTGAGCACAACTTTCCTAATATATCGAGCTCTAAAAGCATTTATCCCCAATCTGTGGGTTTATCTACAATCTCTCTTCCGAGCGAAACCTATAAGATCAAGAGGTTTTATCAATTCTAAGGTTGTACAATGACTCGATACAGTTCGATACTTCGTTCCTTTAGGTACCATATTATTGTTTCACCACCCTTTCCCAAGTAATAAGATATGAAATGATTTCTTTATCATTCACTCGTATATTAGTGCAAGCCCAGATGCAAGCTTATCATAATTTTTAGTTCCTAACTATGTTTATATTGTCGATACTAGTCATCACAGTTTCGATTAGAGTTTAAGGATGATCATTATATCATATGCTAAAATATCTAGTCTTTCAACCGATGCTTTATGTTTGTTTTTATCCTTATATATATAATAATCACCAAGCATTGTTTACTTTTATTTCACGTACAGAGCGTCTAAGGATTTCCTTAATTTTTTTTGTTTATATTTTATCACAAAATAGAAATTAGGAGATCGAACTATATTTCTATGCATTGTATGGTCATGACCAGTCTTTTTTTACATATTTTTATTAAGTTCGATTTTGCAAGAGTCGTGACAAATTGATCAACTACAAAGAAAATGTTTCTAACAGAATAATGCAGAAGCTAAAACCTTCTAAATTATATATTTGTATATAGTGGCAACTCTGATATGCCTTGTATTATAAGCCTAAGTCTTTGGATCTATTATACGTTGAGTGCATATGATCTTAGCACTGTAAGATCTAGGCAAGTGAATCTAATATTTATATCAATAATTAGATTTATCAAGACCATGTACGCTTTGTTTTGCTTTTAAAATTTATTTTCGCTATTTTTTTAGTTGATTGTTTTCTTTCCCGACTTGTTATTTTTAAAGCGTGGCGAACATTCTTTTAATGGAAAACTCTATATTTCTAAGTCACGTCCTAGTTTATTTTATTTGGGTATGGTTTGTTTAATTTAATATTTGCTAGTTTACTCTACTTTATATTCATATCGCTTATGTCATCGTCTGGATTTTTATATTTCTTTGATTTATATTAAAGTTGCTCATGATTATATTTTAAAGGCCCATTCATCGCTTTAATTGTGTTTTTACCTTTTTTTGGATTTGAATAGGCTTTAAACAAGTTGTAATCATATATTTCTAATTTTTTTTGTGTTAAAGGTACCGTACTCGATCTGGGTTGTTCGAGTATTCTTACTACTTATATCTATTTTATAATGCTGAACCGGGCATATCTTTATAATTTTTACATTCAGAATCAAATACGTTTGATTTTTTCCATCTCGATCCACTTGAAGAATTAATATGTTTCATGGAACCTAGTTTTAATTTTTAGCATGTTTTGCCTTATTTTTATATCTTTAGTGAAAATGAAAATATTTATTTTAAACACCATATTATCAAGGTTTCAAAGTATGATTAAGAACTTTATAATTAAGCCGAGGCTTGAAGAGTCTATATAGAGAACAGATTATTATAAGTATAAAATACTACTTTGAACAATTCTTTTTTCAATTTTTCTGTCGTTGTTAAATGTAGAGATGTGTATCAGTTTTTTTTGGTTTATAAATAAATTTAATCATTTATTCTTGTATGTTGGCAGTTTTTATGCTGTTTATAAGGTACACAAAGTCAATTGATTCAGATGCTTATGTTTGTGTCATACTAAGTTGGATGAAATTTTTATGTATTTACAGTTGCTTAAAACGTTATTAACAGCCCATTATTTTGCTCCCAATACTCACACAACCACCTAAGTTGTTCTACGATAGTAAGTTTCGGGACTAGACGTCAATATAAATAGATTGTGACTGTTTAGTTGATATTTTAAATAACTATAAAATACATGTTATAACCCTATATTCTCGTACATTTATCAAATCTTGTTTGGGTATGAGTTATGTGATACTAGAGTTTTACCAATTATATGCATCATTTTTTTCTAGACATACTAACTTTTTCATATAATATTGTATTTTTTTTACATGGTTGTTCTAGATACCATCGCATTCTGCAGATACAGTGTAAAGTGATTTATGATCATAAAAAATTCTTTTTCTGCAAGGAAGAAATTATAGATGTGTTTTTAGCCTGTTACTGTAAAGATAAGCATCCAAGTCAGTTTATTTTTGATTTTCATCCAATTCTTTAGCCAAAATCTGCAACATTGCCTTTTCCGTCTTTGATATATGGTTTTCCTGTATATTTTTAATTATCTCAAATTTGCCATATTGAATCAAACTAGCATCTTATTTTTCATATGAGTCTGCCATTTCATTTTTGCCTGTCTTTTTATTTACAATTCGTTTTATATCGTTGTTTTGGATAAATACTACAAGAACATCATATATTTTGTGTGTTTTTTTTTTACTTTTTTTGGTTATTTGTGTTTTATTCTCTAAATATACAGAGTTCTTGTGTGTGATGTAGCTATGCATTTTTATAATTGTGTTATTTCTATTTATTCCCTTTATTTGTACATCGTTAAAATTTTCTAATCTGTTTAAAATTTTAGTTCCTCATGTATTTTTTTGCTGGCTTGTTGAATTCTTACTGTCCACACATTCTCTTTTCAAGTAGAGTTGTATCTTATGAATTAAGCGCCTCATTCAAACTATTAATTATAAAGCTTTTCCCTTAATATAGGGTACCTTTCTTGTTCTTTGGAAATTTATGCTGTATAAAGTTTCCAAGTCCACAGTACTCTAAAGAAAGTTTTCTCTATTATCTAGATGTGTTGATAAAAATACCTTTATGACACTCTAGTATGTGCTTACTTTCTTCTCTTTTGTAATTGTTTCTTTAAACTTTAGGACTTGACGTCTTTATACTAAAGATTTTTCAGAAAATTTGAGTATTTTGTTTATATTTAAGCCAAGCACAAATCACAGTTAAAGTTATTATTGGGGCTTTGATAAAAATATTCTTAGGCTGGTCTCGGTATTATTTTGTAATGTTTTAGAATTATGGTGTAAGCCTCTTGAATTCAATGATTGTACTCGGTAAGTGTATCCTTGCAGACCGCTGCAAGATTTAGAAAGGCTTTAGTATTGATTCGGGTGCCTGATGGGGTTCATTTAATTCGTTGGTTTAATTTTTCTTCATTATATCGGTTTTATGATGTTTATCATTGCTATTCTTCTTCTTTTTTTATTTCCTATTCTGACTCCGCAAAAAAATTAATCAACTTGAAATTTTAAGAAGGCAATTTTACAGATCAATATCTGAACTAAAAAAAACTAGAAATAAATTTCACATTCTATTGTCTAAAGTTTGTTTTAATAATGCATCTATGAATGATTTCGTCTACATCTTAATTGATTAAAATCAGAGAAAAAAAAATAATTTTCGCATCGCAACAAAATTTCTCTTTTACTAAAAAGTTGCTATGCATCAAGGTATCTACAAATTTTATCATTAAAAGTTTCCAGAACTTTGGCCGAATTTTTTTTAAACTTGAATAATATTTGAATAGATTATTTCAATTTAGACATAAGGATATAAGGGATTGTTTATATTATTCCAAAATGATATTCGAAGAAACAGGAATTTAGAGCTTTTTAATGCAGTCAAATTTCATTAATTCTTACAAAATTAGTTACTTCTGGTTTCAAAAAGAAGTGTAATCGCGAATTCTATTGATAATAAACCAACTGAAAGTGTACGAAGATTTCAAGGACTAAAAAAATAAGCCCACATGAATGTAGCTGTGAAAAATCACTATGAAATATTGCTATTTGTAGCTTCCTTAATATATAATAACATTGAATCAGAATACCAAAACTATATAATAAGTTTTGAAAATCTGATTTGCATGGTTAAACAAATATTTTATTTGAAAAAAACAATCAACATTAGACATTTACGTCAGTTTTAAGGTTAAGAATTAGCAAAAAGCAAATTGATGATAGATTTTAGTGCCTGAAAGTTTATTTAAATATTATTTGTTTTTGTATAAGCTTACATAGCCGAGAAAAGGATGCAAAATACCCATCCGTAGCTCTGTTCCAGTAAACAAGATTTCATATACGACAGGCAATTTACAATTATTAGAGACATAATATTGTATAATAACATATAAAACAGATACAATGCCATATTGTGCTTTTTTTTACAAATATGGGTATGAGAATTAAAAATGTGATGATCCAAAGACATTTATTAATGTGCAAGACATATTTCAATGCTTCTGATTTTCAAATGCCCAAAATCAAGAACTAATCCTAAGACCTTGAATATATTTATAAAATAAAGAATTATATAAAGATTTATTTCTAACTTAGTTAATGCAATAACATATAAATATAAAATCCTATAAAAAAAATATTCTTCTTCTATAATAACTACATAAAAGTCATAAAATTAAACCTAGAAGATAATAAAAAAATTTATGATAGTAGAGAAAACATTGAATGAAAAAGAAAATACATATACAACTAGCAAAAAAAGAAAAACTCTACTTTAAAATGAATGAACTAGGTAGATGGCAACCAATATATAATTTAAGTCAAAAAAATTATTATGTCCATTACAAAATAAGTATGATACATATGTCAACTAGCCAACTCAAAAAGTAGATATGTTGAAGCTTGAAAGGAAAATAAAACCTAATACGCATTGATAAAAAAACTACTTTAAGTGACAATAAATAATTACAGAGCTTAATTAGAATTCATATTGTACAATAAACTTGAGAAGTTTCGAAGTTTATAACGAAAATAAGTACAAAAAACCATTCAATATAACTATATCAAATGCTTAAGATTAATGAATATTTCAAATGGTTACGATAGAAAATAATTAACCGAATGAAACGGCATGATATTGTACCATACAAGATAGAAATATAGCATTCGGTAATTGATCAAAAAATCCACATTTAATAAATATTGTAAAACAGTGAAGTGATAAATAGAAAGTAATGGTAAAAAAGCGTTATATCATGATTAAATAAAATGACCTGAATAAAATAGGTAGATATCAACATTGTATGCTATCAAGAAGATAAAATCAATAAAAACGTTAAAAATTCATAAACATTTATTACAAAAAATTATGCAAATGGCATCCAGTTAAGAAAGTTGAAAGATGTATCGACCGAATTTGGTGCTAAAAAATGATGTTCTGAAATATTTATTTGTGTGAAAAAAATAATTGTATATATTGAAAGAAGCAAATTTACTTAGCATTCTAGCAAAAATCTAGTAGAAGTATTTAATTAGATAATTGATTTATATACAACAAATTACCTTTAATCTAAAAATGTATAGCGAAAACTTTTTCATATGTAATAATATTAAATTTATGGTTACATTAATCATCAAAAAATATTTAGAAGAACTTAATATATCGAAAAATAGCAGGCTAAAAATTAAACACTAGGATTGTGAAGATTACTAAGCTAAAAATTCTTAAAAGGAGAATATATTTAATAAAAGATATTGATAAAGTTTTCTTTAAGGATTGGCACACATATTCTGTTTGACAAAGAATACAAGTCGAAATAACGAATTATTTTTATTTATAGGTAAATTAATTTTTTTTGCTTTTTATAAATGTTCAAGCAAAACTTTAGATGGCTCTATAGAACAAATTTGGAAAACACTTACAACTCAATATCTTTACAATTCTTTTCGATGCATATATTTCTCTCAAGACTTATTAGTTCAAGATGTGCCTTTCTAACTTCTAATGTTTGTGATATGCTTCTGCTTCAGTTGGTATTTTTAACTCCTTAATGCTTGACTTATTGTCTTCTGTAATTAGAACATTTAAAGTTTGACGTATGACAATATTTGATTTTTACATTTTACAATAAGGGAGAGCTCATTTATCAATACATCGTATTTTCTTAGCTTCTCATTATCAACATTAATCAGATTATTAATGTCCGTCAAAAAAATTCATATGACATGATCAAGTTTTTCTTCTTATCGCACATGATATATTTCAGGATAATCATTGGATAATTTTTAATTCGTTTCTATTCATGTATTCAACTTTATTTTTGCTAGTTTGCTTTCTATTACTTCTTGAACGGAGTGTTTTCAGATTTTCTTTGATGGTTGTTTTTTCTTAAGAGCTTAAAGTGTATGTATCTTACAACTTCGATTTGTCTTCGTGTATATTGACGCCAAGCATTATCTTACATCGACTTTTTAGGCGGATCACTGTGTTAAATGCTTCTCCAAAATGTTGTCATTTCGACTTTTCTACAAAGAACAGATTTCTATCATGCATGGAAAGTTCTTGTATCCTCTTATGACTTGCCTTCACAATTTTTAGACGTCTTTATGACCCACCTATTTCAATAATTTTGTCGTTAGAGATACTGAAAAGTTTTTTTTTGTATTTCATTTTATACAAATAAACATTTTTAAGCTCTAACTCAATAGATATTATGGATAGATTACATAAGTTATGCATAGTCATTAGGTGTTCGTTTATTAATGATGGGCCGTTTTATTCACCTCTTCCATTTTGTATATAGCTGATCTTCTATGTGATATATTATCGATTGTAAGTGTCTTATTTGGCTTAAAAATATTGTTTTCCAATAAAAATTCAATGCTCAAAAACTCTCTCTTATGTTGTTCTCCTTTAAATATATATGATCTATATTTGCTGGCTTAAGTGTATCGGTTCTTCTACTACAACTTTCTTTTTATGATCATCCATTTTAGCAAAGTCTTTTAGTTCTAATTTAATAGCAATTATATCGTAGTTTAATAGGGAAATTGCGTGCTCTTATATGAATTTAAGGCATCTTTGCAGTCAAGCTTGGTTTTGATTAGATTCAATTTTAATGATATTATTTCCATCACAAATTTTGGAAAGTATTATATCTTTTATTACAGATAAACTATCTTCATTAAACCCAATATATTTATATCCATCTTCACCTTCTATTAGATTCGCATGTTCAGTTTGCCAACATTATTTGTTATATACTTCGTTTATATATTTCCAGTCCTGTGATATTGAAGAAAGCAACTGTTACTTTTGATATCTTTTTTGTTTTTTTTTTATTTTTGGTCCCAAGCTTAAGGACATCAATTAATAAACATTTTTTTTTGCTCTAAAGAAAGATTTATTTAATGATGTATTTACTGTCGGGTTTTTTTGTTAAGTACCTTACTTAATGGATAAAAACAAAAACAAATAGAAGTAATAGTAGGCTACACTTTGCCAACCCTTCTCATCATATTTTTGTATTTTTTATGTTGTTAAAATTTATTGATATTTTTCCTTTACTCATATTCACTCTTATGAGTATGCATACCAACTCGGTGATTAAGCTTTGCCGCTACTACCATTAAATAGTTAAGATATATTGAGTCATAATCTTTATTTACATCCATCAATTTGACGCATAGATTTTTTGATATGTTTTTTTTTACTGCCGTGTTTAACAGCGCTTGCTCTTTCGCACCTTGTACATGTAGTACGCTACCCAAATTATTTTTAAAAATAGTTTTCGCTTTTCAACTTGTAGGTTTTCGACATCTTTTAGTTGTCAATTAATACAGATTATTCATGCAGTTTATATGCCCAATTTTACTATCATATATAACATTATCTTTAGAATAGGATCCTTTTTTCTTCATAATAGCATTCGTTTTCGATGTTTACTTTATAAAATATCTCTGTGATATTACCATAGATATATTGATGCAAAATAACATTTTCTTTAAAAAATTTATAGATCACATCAGACATACAGCTTACCAATTAGAAAATAGTCAACAATTATTTCAAATATTTAAGAATGAACAAAATACATATATACATTCTTTTCGCCAATAGAATCATTAAGATACTTTTTATACTCCTTGCTTTCATTATCGCACATATTTTCCTCGAAAATCTTGCAATTTGTTTCTCATCTGCTTTTATTTCTTAATTTTTCAACCCATAATCACATCTTTTATAGTTTTGGTTAGTCTGTTTGCTATTTATTTTTGTTCATTCTTCATTTCTATTTATAACTTCATGTACATCAGATTTTCTGCCAAAAATTGTGTTAAGCTGCCCCCGATACCTCACGCAGTTTTTCAATTTTTTCTTCTGAGCACTTGCATCTTGCGCTAAAATAGAGCTTTAAATTCGTTGTAATTTCTCACAGTTCTTGTCATTTTTCTTCTTTAACTGTAATTTAATTATTTTTTGTATGATGATTCTCTTATTTGGGGGCTCTATAAAAGTCAACTGGATGATCTGTAGAACATTGGCAATTTCAGTCGTATTTTGGGGGTGGTCAGCACTCGTAAATGTCTATAAACATAATTTATTGCTTTTAAGACACTCTTGTTTATTTTATGAAATAGTATTTTCTTTGTTGTTTTTATCCCCTTATATTTCGATTACTGACCTCAACGTAAACCTTATTTTTTATCAGCATTTTTAATAATTTTCTCTTGTCTAAATTTTTAGTGTGGTTCAAAATATCATCAATTTGTATATTTTCCAGTTTTGAAGTCTCATAATAAAATTTTTGAAAATTTCTTTAACTGCTAATTTTGAAGACTAGAATTTAATTTCTTCGCTTCTTTGCTATTTAAATACAAGAGCGTTTCAAAATTTTCGTTTTAGTAAGTCATTATTTTCTGCCATCAAGGCGTGACATGTGCTTAAAGCGTTGAGTTTTCTTCATTACACTTTTTTAATTAAATTGCTTTGCGAAAAAGAATTTATAATATTGTTTTCAGCATGAGACCTTGGAAGTATCTGCTTTTTTTCAAATGGTTTTATTACTCTTTTCGTTCGTAGCAAGAACATATAGACGTTTTTGCTAAAGTAGTTTTTTTCTTATAACCATTTTTAAAAGTCGAATTAAGAATACACACACGAATATAACATTATGCCAGATTTAACTGATAAATACATGTCAAAAATCATAAGCACAAATTTCTTAGAAGCATATATAAAGCGAATTCATATTTTTTTTTGAAAAAAACGTGGTATTTCTATTTATCTCATGCATTAAAGCATTTAGTCTTGTAATTTATCTATATTCGAGCTTTTAATTATCTAAATTAAAATCTTTATATTCAGTTATTCTATTTGAATAGAACAATGTACATGAGTTAGTCAAATATAATGGCTAAAAATGGCATTTTTTAAATATTTTTCTTCGAAAATTTCTAAGATGCAATAATTATTTCTCGTTCAAATTTGGCTTCACAGCTCAGTTTAATAATCAGATGTCAATTTAACTATCGAGTAAACGCCGAAGCATTTTTCGGTTTAATTTAGGTTATATTCTATCAAATATTGAATATTTAAATTGCTCTAAATATATTTGTCTTGTTAAAATATATAACAATATAAATAAATGATTTTTTGCATATGATTACTGCTCTCAGCATTCAATACATATTAACATAACACGAAATTTTTTGGACCAATCAACTAAGTTCCAGTAACTTGATATGATATTATATTTGCAAAGTGAAAAAGCTCTAATCTAGATTTAAATACCCGTGTTTTTGTGTGTATTATATGCATAAACAGTTTTAGAATAATTCAGGTAAATTTTGCTAAAGAACGAAAAAATAAGTTATCAGACTATGTTTTCATGTGAAATCTTTCGTTTTCAGAGTAAATCAGGGCTACGGCATGTGTGAATGTATATGCTTTAGTACCCTGACTATTATCGACTATTCTAATACAGGTTTATTTGCTTTGAAGCATGTTTCCAAGAATCGAAGACAAACTTTTGGTAGGCCTAAACCTATCGGATAGAGCTCGGTAATTGATAGATACTTATAAAAAAAAAGTTTCAAATATAGCTAAATAATTTTGGACTATAACATAGAGCATGCTGCAGATTGTCTATAACTCTTTTATTCATTTTGTACGTCGTAATTATCTCATACTCGTTTTTATGTGAATTCATTTATTTGAATCTGCCAGAATAAGACTAAAATAGTGAGGATAGTATAAAACCGAGAAAAAAAAAGAATAGAACATTTAGCAGGCTTTAAAGTCGAACAAAAAGACTAATAAAGAAAATTCGGCGGCAAATATCACTACGTAGTAGGAAGGGAAAGGGTTCTCGAGTTCCAGAGTTATAAAAGGCTTTCGGTAGGGGCTGTATAAGCTCTGAAGGTTTGCTATGGCCAAAAATACTACAGTAAATTCGGTATAGGTATCATGAACAGCATTTCCCAGCTTTTAACTAAGAAAGTGTATTTTTTTTGACAAAAACTCTTCCGATGTGAACCAATTTTAAAGTTGGTGTGACTGGATATTTGAAAAATACATACCATTTTTAATGACCAACCAAAAAGAGTTTTAAAATTAAGAGCAAAGAGCATTTTTGAAAGTACAAGATAAATTACCGTGGACAAAAGGTAGTGTCGAAGAATATTTATTTTTCTGCATGCGAAAAAAAGAGATTAAACTATAGTGACTTGTCTTATTAAGAGGATGAATACAAAAACGCTTACAGAAACATAGCGCGAGTGTACAGATCATAGGTGAGAAAAATCAAATAGATGCAATATATGAGCACCATAAGAAAGTGTGAATAATTAATTTTAACTATTTCGATGATCACTATGTTCATATAAATATTTTTTACTAAATTCGTACTAGAAATTACTAATTATTTTTCGTTTTGACACCAAAACAATTATTAGACCATGATATCAATCGTTTTGAGGCAAAGAAGCACTTTTTATTGATAAAAATATGCTTTTAAAGTACGAGACATCCTTGATGATTAGGGTAAATCTCACAAAAAGATTGTTTTGCTATTTAAAGAATTGAAAATTTTATATTTGGTTCTATGCATGTCTAAGCATTTATAATGACTAGGAAACAGAAATCTCGGGATATTTGTTAGATATTTTAAACTAAATGTGAAGTAAGTTAAAAAACGGCTATATACAGCGGTAATTGCTTTAAAGAACATTAAAAAAACATTTTCTACCGAGTGCGATTTCGGTGGCCTATCTTACTGTAAACTCTCTAGAATACATGGGATACGCTCAAACAGCTTTTAGAAATAAGCAAATCTATTATATTGTGTCTTTAGAGAATACAGTAATCAGTTCGACAATGATCGTATTTATATCTGTTATAATTTACATGAAAAGCAACAATAAGTTCTATTTATATGATCATAGCATAGAAGCACAAATTAAAGAATATTTTGTGTGTTTGCATCTAGAACTCGTGTTTAATTGTCATCTTGATGTCAATTTTGGTACGTGTATGTGGTATCGAAATAAGAATATATACTGATCTAACGAATTTAAACACGAAAAAAGTTTATTGTTAATTGAAAAAAGCTAATGCGAGACATCTTTGGTTTGCTAATTTCATATTTTTTTAGTGTGCGTGAGTTCATTAATATCTTGTTCAATGAATTATCAACAGTAGTAGGTAATATTTGTTCAATTAACGGGTTAAGATTCTAGCAGAAGAAATGACAGAAGAATTTAAAGTATGTCCTGTCTAATCTGAAAGACTTTATAAAGACAGTTTATGGCAATTAGAGTTGATTGTATCAGAACATCTCGTTGATATAATATTTTATTTTTCACTTAAAGAGCAGGAATCACTAGTAATTCTATGTTCGTCTGAAGAGGACACTTAAAACTATGGTTGCATAAGAAAAAAAACTTCTTCGGACGTCAGAATGCTTCGAATATAGGCATATCAAATATAAAAGAGCACAAAGACTTGATTAAAAACTATATAGATTCGGTTTTACAGAAATGTGATGCAATTGTGGGTACTTTATATTCGCCTCATCAAATCTTCTTATGCTAAAAGAAGAATTTTGTAACAAACAAGTAATAAGTTTTCGTTGTAAACTATATATTAACAGTAATTTATTGCGTTTTTAAAAACTTAAAAGAAATAAGACGAAAAAAAACAACTGTTATACATTATGAAATCGCCAGCTTTTTTTTGGAAACAATTATGTAAGATAACAAACGACGAAGATAACAAGATACCTTCAAATAGGAAGGCTGGCCCAGCATAAAAGGATTGTATGAAACAGGCACTAAGACTTATAAATTGATCGATAAAAAATATAAAGATATAAGAAAACGCCTATTAGAAGATAAGATCAAAACCGAATTCTTTATACGCATTAAGTTTTTATAGTATACATACAGGTAAGCAAAATATTTTAGCGAATTTAACGCATCACTTTGGTCGGAGATTTTGAAAACATTATTTACAGCCAGAAATAATATATCCACATAATAAAAGCGATTTTACATGTTTTGAAAGCTGTTTAGCAACAAATTAGATATGAAAAAATCAACATGTAAGTTTATAAAAAGGTTTTAAAACCATTTTTATGTCACAGGAACCCTGTCAATTCTACGATATGACATCATGGTTGTACATATTCTTTTAAAAAGGATTTTGCTGATCCAAATAACTATCATTGTTTATTTTTATTTAGCATATAAAATTAGTATTTTATTACGGGTGTAATTCAAAAGGATTATGTCTATTGGTGCGAAATTTTTCTTATTTATAAAGATCTGGTTGGCTCTATGCATTTATGAAGAATATGCAACGCAATCCATTTTGCAACTATAGGTTTATGATTATGTAAGTATTAGAAAAAGATACACATAAACTTTTTTGTATTTAAATTTGCATATGATTAGTCTCTCATATACTGTAGCTAGCCCAATATATGCAATGGGTTTTGGAAAAGACCAGTAGTTCTTATGGAAAGTCATTACTCTAAAAAAAACTTTTAAGTGTGAGTCATATCACAGTGTAGGAGCATTCCTAGTATCTGTAAACGAAATACACATAAGATTTCTCCAGAGTCTAATAATTAAACTCTTACTTTTTGGTTTTAGATGGGCCTAGTCTTAAAGGTTAAATAATCTAGTACGTGGTTGCGTATATTGCTATAATTCCGTGATTATAATATACTTGAAGTAGAATATAAAAATAGCCATGCTGAATTAGATCATCTGCAGCTATAAAAATAAAGGCAACTGTGGCTCATGTGAGTAAAGATGTGCCGAAAGCGATTACTTATACAGATTGACTCTATATTTTTGTTTCTGTGATAACATTAACAGCATAATTATATATTGTTTACCATGGGAATGATTCCGAAATTGAATTAAATATAGACTGAAACAAAAACTTAGCTCTCGTTTTAAAAGTAGTTACCAATCTAAAAAGCACAATTATGAATAAAATAATCATGAGAATACAAAGGTATATATTTATAGAGCATAGTATTTCAGTGATTTGATACGGTTTTGTGTTTTTGTGTATGATTGACCGTGTTTGATAGTGCAAAAAAAAGCCTGGTTAATTATCAGTAAAAAAGAGCATGAACTTTCGAATACTGTGCGTAATATAAAAATATGTAATTAACTGGAAAGTCTTGCTTGATTTCGGCAGAGATAGCAAGATTTTTATGGTGGATACCTTAAGCTTGAGATAAGTAATCTCCTTAACACCCATACTCCTCTTAAATTAAGAAAAAAGAAATGATCAAAAAGTTATTATTCAAAATTGGAACAGATCAAGAAAAATTCAACATTAACTGTGTTGGCGATGATGGATAAAAATTACAGAAAAAAGATTTGTAACCTTGCGAAGCAAGGTAAGAGTGCCTAGGCAGTTTTAGCTTAAGTTTAAAGAATGCTTCAAAAAAAAATTTTAATAACAGATGCTCGGAAAGGATGTAATCTACAGATGAATATTAGTTGAATCTGATACAGAATCGATCATTTTAGTTCTCAAAACACCCGGTTGCATGTAATTTACACAGAGCTGATGAAGAAAAAGTGCGGACTTTTATTAAAGCCTTCCTTTCTCGATATGAAAAGACAAAATTTTATTCGAACCTCTTTAATTGTCTAAAATTATACAATTAAGCGTGAAGCAGAGATAATTATTTTAAAACTTTAACAATAACATTTGTGTTCAAAAATCGGTTCACTCTCCAAATTTATATAAAAACTTGAAGTTTTTGTAAAATGCCCATAGTCACATTTTAAAAACTAAGATTATAGTCATCAAAGCACGTTATTGTAAACTGTGCGACAACTCCAGAAGTAGTTTTTTATAAGGGGCGCAACTGAAGGTTGTTTTTGTTGGTGTATAAAGAATCAGTATTAAAATACGAGATTTACCCCGTTAAAAAAAGTGGGTCCTTTCTCCAACTGTTAATATGTGGGAATTACAATAAATTCTTATTATATAGTTAACTAGGTCTAAAAAAAAATAGAAAAAAATAAACCAATTAAAAAAAATATATTAACATGCGACTATTATTGTTATAAAATAAGCCACGAAAAAATGATTTATGACATGAAAATATAATCAATACAAATAAAAAAATTCTTGATGTTTAGAATGATACGGATAACAAAGTGGGATGAGATATATTTGTTATAGATTTAAAATCTTATTCATCAAGCATAAAACTAGGTGAAAAAATAATATGTTTGAAATAGACGAGTCAAGTTTGGAAAAAAAAATGTAATAAAGGGGGTAATATCAAAAATGTTTGTTTTTAAGAATGATCGATGTTACGATGGAACTAAAAAAGGTAATTATTAGATTGAAGAATAGAACAAAGCACTATACATATAATTGACGCATATATGTTATCCAATATATATACTTACTTATTTAATGCCTATATGTAGGGCCGGAATTCAATAAATTTAAACCCAGTTATCAGCAATAATTTTAAGCCCGTAAAGTCTATATTATTTTTTATTTATGTTTATGTTTTTTTTCATCAGTTACATCTATTGGGATGTACTCAGCCCACATATAATATTGCAAAACTTCTTGATACATTTTTTGACACTTTTCCCACATCTATATTCATAGACTGCTTAACTTAGCTCAAATGAAATGAATTAAAGTGTTTTGAGAAGTTTGAGAGCTCCCATGCATTCTACTACTTCTTCAAAGATTCTTTACTATTTATATATTTTTTATGGAATTTTGTAACCACTCCATCCCAAGTCATTACATATGATAGTATATTTTTGTTTAAAATTTGGATATTAAGTTAAAATCATTCGTCAAGATGTCATTCTTGTTATATTTTTCATTCTCAACATCAGTTAAGCCGTCAAGGCTAGTAATACCTATTTCAATCAACATAATAATATCTTCTTTTTCAAAATATGAAAAATAATATAATATTTTATTTAATCGATATATATAATTTTTTTTTACCATCAACCTTTATTTCTACATTTTTGTTCTCGCAAATCTCTTGTACTTTTTGAATTCCGAACTTTTTGGTTTTCTTAATTTTGTATCGTCTTGATAAGAGACAATGAAGATATCTTATGATTTAGTTGTGCCATCGCGTTTAATCATGCCCCTATATTTTTTCTTTCTTTTCGTTGCAAGGTGGTTGATTGTTTTCACGGCTTTGTTACAATACGGGCATTTCATTCTTCCTTTAAAAAAACAGAATTTCCCTCTTCACTTAGTTTATTTTTACCATCTTGATGATCCAAAGACATATTATTATTCTTGGCTTCAAAAGATTTTTCTTATACTTTACACAATAGACTTTTTTGCAGCATTTACTCCTGTGTCTGAGGATTGGTGATATTGACATGATATATTTGTAAAGAATCCTTCAATTAGTTAGAGATGTTTCTTCTATCTTTTTCTACTTTTCATATTGCAGCCCTCCTTGGTGAACTGTTTTTACTATTTTCAAGCAAATTTTTTAGCGGGTAGATCATTTTATCGGCTTTAAATTCAATATTACATAGCCCACATCCTAGTTCATTTCTCTTTATATATAATCTTTTTTTATTACTAGATTGGAGGTGAATAGAAAATTCGTTGAAACTATCTCTTATCTTATCATCAAGTTTAATGTATTCTTCAGGTTCTAATTTTTATACGACTATATGGTAATTTATATGTGATGTTGCATAGCATTAATGACTTTAAATAAATTCCCCAGCAATCAGTTTTGTCTTAAACGAATTTCCTTTTCGATATGGCAAACGTTCTGCAATTATATCATATGTATCAAGCTTAAGTTCGGATTTCATATTTTCAATTAATCCATATATTTATAGGTTGCTCGGCCTCTAATAAATATTGCTACAATAGCGCAATTTTTATGGTTATTGGTTGAATTTTTTTGTTTAATTCAAGGCCTATTGCATAAAAGAATGTAAACGTTTTATCCGTCGCGAGTTAAAGTGTTTCTATGTTTTTTAAACTAATTTTAGTCCATCTATGGCTAACAGATGATTTTTCATATAGAAGTTTTCATCATTCATTACACTACCCCGGAAAGTGTTCATTTAATTTTCTGCTCAAAGGGCCCATACATAGAACGGAAAAAAGTGACATGTTTTATCCTTGTAGTATTACCTTATGTATTCTTTTATGTATGATTTCTTCTCCATTTGCTCTTAAAGATATATATCCGTTTGCTTGTGGTATTTTGTTATATAGGAAGCTATCCATATATGTTTAGACATAAGTTTTCAATATATGAATGCTGGTAGTTACGTTCTATAGAGTTAAATGCCTTTTACAACAATCCATGGTTTATAGACTGTTTCTATGCTCTTTATTTATCGAAATATTCATAAGAGCTTTTTCTTTTGCTCCTTTAACTCGCTTATTTCTCCTAATTGATTTTCAGCTGATAATTCACTCATATTCACCTCATATTAGATGATTTTTGATACCGAACTTTGTCGTTAACTTATATAAATTGAATATACATGTGATTGCACTGAATTTATTTCTTATTTTCATATCTTATTTTGTTTTGAGATATAATGTACTAGAATAAAACCATTCTTCCAGATTTTTATTCTCAAAACATTAATTCGATATAATCTGATATGTGAATTATCTAGGCTTATCATCTTTTTAATGAAGAAATTAAAGATTCCATCTGTTCAACATCTTTCCATTTCAACATGAGTTTTATTATGCTATCGAATTCAACCTCTGTTACGAAGCATATTTTTTTCTGCTTTTTTGAAAGTAAAATGGGCAGTGATCGCTATAATTATTTTTGTCGTGATTTTCTTTACCTTTTTCTCATGTTTTTATTCAAAAGTTTATGTGCTGTTTTCTTTACGCTTCGATTATATAGTTCTTTTTTTTCTGTATTTATTTTTAAATTATTTTTAGATGATCATCTATGTCTAGGTCATGTTTCTTGATCGTATTATTTTTACTTCCTCTTTCAAAAACCTCACTGCGATTATTTTTGTATAATTTTAGTCCATCTGTTATTCTTTGAAAAGTCCGAATTTTTTATTTTTCTATTATATATTCGTTCTCTTTTTTCATTTTGTTGTGAGGCGTTTGTAGGTCTGTTGTGCGATTTGTAGCAAGAATGCAATATCGGTCATACAATTGGGATTTTTGAAGGATGTAATTGACCCTATTATCTTATTTAGTTTAGAGAATATTTGTGTCAACTTTGTATCATGGAATTTTTCTCTTGTCCTTTCAAAATCAGCGATGTTTGCCTTTTTTAAGCTTACGTATATTTCATTAAATTCCCTTCTGCATAATCAACACTTCTATAATCTTCAATTCCCAAATAAAAAAGGTTCACTTAGTTCTGCTCTTTTGACATTGTCTGCATAAAAAGTTTGACAACCGAATCCCTTCCTTTTTGGTCAATCAATACTTAAATCGCTCTTCTGTTTAGTTCCTGTTGGGACAAATTAAATTGGAATTTTCCGTTATAATATTTTTGGAGGAACTCATTTGAATGTGGCATACGTTGGAAGCGTAATGGTATTGCTGCATAGGCTTCTCGAACCCATTAATCTAAAGAAGATACTGTGACGTGAAGATAGATTCTAACATCAGATGTCTTGTTGATGTCTTCAAGGAGTTTTATACTGGTTCTATTTCTACCGCAGTTTGGTTACAGCCGCAGTTTCGCATGACATGTCTTTGTGGTGCTCTGCTTCTGATTTTTCTATTGTATCAATTCTTTTTGCCAAGTCTATATACACAGATTTATGTAAAGAATAGACTGGGTTCTTTATCTTAATTCCACTAAACAGCTAATTTATTTTAATAAATTTGTAAATTTTAGATTTAGCGCATACAAATACCATTTTAGAAAAATGGTCAGGTTTAAAAATACACACGTTCATAACAGACATAAAATAAAATACACAACTATCACATATAATTTTACTAAAACTAGGAATTAATTGCCTCTTATTTATATTAAATTTCGAAATTTGTGTCATAAGTTATTTTATACTACAAAAGGTTCAATTTTTTTGTACTTAATACAAAAGGAAAACTCTTCACTTCCACTTTTTTGTTCTTATGAACGAATAATTGAACACGATTAAAAAAAGCTTTTGGTTTGATCTAAATGAAACTAACCACTGAATTTATAATTAAACATACAATCAAGGTTCTAGAATATGTTCTGTTTTGATATAGAAATAAAAGAAAGTTAAATAAAATTAAAAATGCAGAATACAAAACGGAAATAAATAAAACAAACAAGTATGTATGCAAAGTTCTTAGAAAGGATGATTAGGTTTATGTGAAAGATGAAAACAAAATTAATCATAGGGAATATGGAAATAAAAAATGCAAAGATAAGAGAATTAGAAAGATATAGTAAATATGACAAAAAAGTGAATTGAGGTTACATAGGCATAAATAACAGTAGATATATTATGGAAGAGGGGAAGTTATAAGAATGGTTGTTTGATTGTTATAAAAATTAGGTAATCAATACTACAAAATTTTAAGCTAAAAAAATAAATTGTATCGATAAATGAATAAATTCTAATAGTGTAATTTAAATGTGATGAAGAGCTCATTCAACTTCTATTTTAATTATAAGAGGCTGCAAATCTCAGTGCTAACCTAATGTACACATGCACATTCTTTTTATGCGATTTCAAAAGATTAATATATTATACTTAAGGCTCTAATTTTAGAAATATACTTTAATGCTTATTGTACGTTAGCAATAATAGAAATACTAGGTGCAAAGCCTTGATGATTTATTTCCGAGATATTTCGTGAGTGCAGATTTTTTCTTCTAGTTATAAAGACATAAAAAAACGAAACATTATTTGCATCAAAGGTAGAATTAAAAAAGGTTCCCGAAGGAAAAATCAAAAAATCACATTATGAAATCTTACATCTCTCGGATATTAAGAATAGAATGTGAGTTTATGCAAAAAGAACACGTAATCAAATTAACCGTCATTCTAATGAAATTCTTATGATCGTACAATAATTACAAAGACTCTAAGCTGCTTCAAAAAGCTGAAAGACATTTAATTATATACATTATTTCACCCTAATTGCCTAATAGTGTTGTCTTATGCAGAAAAAATTCGATAATTGTATTCTTATAGCAACAGTATTTAATACTATCACTATGTTAACATATGCAAATAGTAAAACCCCTTCATTACCAAAGCACGTTTTCGGAACTTATTTCTAGCGATAACTCGCCAAATGGCAAGAAACTCAGGATCAGGTTCAATATTTCATCATAGAACACATATTTCTAACGAATGTTTATATAACTAATATTTAATCACAGAAATTAAAAGAGATATTACACCAACTATCTCAGCATTGTAACAGATTATGATTTTATAATATTTTTAGTGTTTGAATTTTCAATCAAAAAAGGTTCAATTTTCAAGTGTGGGCAACATATATATATAAAAAAATATGAAAAATCGATTGATAAATGCGCGTGAAGGTGTGCATTGCGAAATTGCATAGAATTCTGTAATATATGTAAATGTGAATAGTTGAACCTTATAAACGCATTAGTATATGCTTAGATAATACTTTTACAACTTTAATTTATACAGCATGTCGGGATCCAATCACGTGGAATCCAGTACCTCCTCGTGGTATTGGTTGGGTAAAGTGCACATGTACTTAGCTAAAATTGAATTACCTAGTTAGTGGGCTAACAACTTCTAGCCAGTACAGCGTATATTGAAAAAATTGTATTGTAACTGTTTAGGATTTTAGAGAATCTCCGCATATCAACGAGAATAGATATGGAGCCGTGTGGTCTCAAACTTTTAGCACAACATGGAGAAAAGGTACTTACTCGAAGTAAATATGCGCGAGTGTCGTAGAAATATCGCTTAAAACTGATATATCTAACCGTAGAAGGTACAGTAGCTTCTCAATTATGATACTTGCCTAAAGTTGTGACAACTTATGTTAACTTTTAGTAATTTTCATGTTTAAGGCCCTTCAAAAATGACTAAAAAAGAAAAGGTTGAACTAAGATAGAAACGATATCAAGAAAGATATGTGAGATCCAAAAGAAATTCGAGCATTATAACGTAAAAAAGCGAAAAATCGGGAATCGCGAATCGCGCGCGATGTTGTAAAACGAAAGAAAGTCGAAATGGTGATATAATAGAGAGTGTCAGGATGTACATTGAACGGCTGATGTGTGAAGCAAAAGAAATTCTTTGTCGTAATTTATTTTTCTTTGTTGGCATTAAAATCAACAAAATACCAACAACTTAAGCTAAAGCAAAGAGTTTATAATTACTCTATTTAGATTAGCCAAGAGAAATATTATAGGACTAATAAGAGACGAATATATTGGTAACTACCGTTTATTAATAAAGAAGTTGGAGCTGGGAGCCTCAAGGATGAATAACAAAGGCACAGAGCCGGAGAACTCTGGCCTCTGTACACATAATTTTCCAAGGTCATTTGGTGCTTGCATGTCATGATAGCATATCACGGCGGCAATGATATAAGCTTGAGAAGACTTCTCTCAAGAGTCTAGATTGATTTGGAAAAGTCTAATGACGTTCAGTCGGTGGAGGCTGAATGCTTCATTTACGGAGCAAACTATGAGTCAAATATAGCGTGTCAAAGTGTCCAAAATATGACGGTCAGAAGTCTCAACGAGAGGGAAAACGTTTGCAAGAAGAGAATAATAAATAGTAGTATTACAACCAAAAATTATAATTTTTTATTTTTTAATGATTGTATTTGAGCATCAAAAACGTGAATTATCTTGTTAAAGATGAAAAGTCTTATGACGCAACTGGTGTCAGAACCCGAATTCTATCCTCTAGAGTTTCTTACGCGTGCGTTTATTAATAGAAATCACATAATGAAGTTTGCCAAAATCGATATTATTTGTGATGCTTATATCAGATAATAAAGCATTTGCCATAAAATGTTTTCAAATTGAAAATATTAAGAAAGAAAGACCTACCTTTCCATGTTAGATGTCTATTGATAAAAAATTTTTGCCCAGCTCATACACAGCGATATGTATAAGGATGAAAGCAAAAGGCATGGAACTTGAGGAGCAAGCCCTAAAGCAGAACAATAAAGTGGAAAACAAAATAAAAACGCGTGTAAAGATTTTATATTTTATATATATGAAGCTTGAATGATAATGTCCTGACGCTGAAAAAAAAGATGAGGACAAACTTCTGTCGAGAGAGAAACCAGGTGTAGTATTCTTACAAAAAACACACAGACAAAGCTTCCAAAAGACGATGGCTTTTAGGAACTATGTGTCTTATGAGTACCAGTTAATTAATTGAAGCCTTGTATTGATTGTTGCAACGAGGAATTCATTAGGCTTATGTAGTTCATCAGTACTATCAAAGCGAAACAATCATTATCACTACTATGGTAAATGGATGCAAGTTTTATCCAAACTTTTACCGCTCCACTGAACTAGAAAAAAAGAAAACCTTTAACAGAATGTGTTAATGCTGACGGAAAAGTATAATGGAAAGCATCCATTAGAAATCAAAACAGATTAGAATTATACCTCGGACTGTGTATGTAGAGCTATTAAAGCTAAAATTGGTCCATCTATGTATAGAAATACCGTTCCTAAAAAAGTACTAGAGTTTTTCATATTACTAGAGCAACCAGAAAAATCGATTACGCATTATCGAGCTCGGCAAGCGTAATTAAAATACAGAGTATACTGTCGAACTGCAATATCTCCAATCATTCTTCAGTGGTTGAAACCCTGAGCATGACAGGAAAACAAAGAATTGTTGGCAAGTAAGGCTCACTGTGTTTGACAGAAAAAGGCTAGCACAAAACAAAGCTTTATACTAGCACAATCTTGCGAAAATACACTTAGTAAAACCTTTGAGTTTGTAAAGTTCTATCAAGAACAAAATGAAGGCCTAAAGAAAATAAAGATATTAAGAGAGCAAAAAGCACCAGAAGAGAATTTATATATATCTTCAAAGTTGAAGAATGTGATTAAAGCCAAAAAAATGTATGCTAAATGTCGAGCTTATAACAATACAAAACGAGTGAATGTGCAGAAGCTACAGCACGAGTGAAGCGCTGTATTGTCGAATTCCGTTGAGAAGTACCTTAAATACGTCTCAAAAGGAAATCAAACACCTTTACGTCGGTTTTATATGGGAAATTTAAACTTGAATAAAAGACCACGTAGGTCAGAATTCCCGAAAAATTACACAAGGAATGTACAAAACGCGTACAAAAAAGCCCGAAACATAGGCGAAAAGAAGCTAAAGAACGGGGAAACCATTTCAAAGCGCCGTCAGTAAGTCCTAGAGACAAAGTTTATAAATACCGAAGAGTTCAGTAAAAAAAACCATTGGATAATACAACTGACAGAGTAATTTCTTGTTGCGAGGTTCTCCACCAGAAATAACAAGGCGTGGGGTATTGATAGTATCCCAGATAAACAAGGAAAATCCTTCTAAGGGACAGTAAAATGGAAGCTGGGCCCATAAAATGTGTGTTTATAGGGATCAACATGGTCCTTAAGGAAGTAAATTTATGTAGAATCAAACAAATGTACAGTAGTCACATCTAAAAGAAGATTGACAGAATGATATGAATAACCACCGTGGTATCATGTTAGTAAGCTGCTACGCAACAGTACTAGCCAATATTATTTTGGAAATAGCAGCTATGACTATGACAAAGCGCATAAGACGTATGCAAGTAGGGTTCATGAGAGGAAAAAATGCGTAGCACAGACAGCCTGCCCGTATATAAGCAAAATAAGCGAAAAATCAGAGACCTGGAAACATATGTGATGTTTTGTGATCTCAAAAAAGTCTTTGATATGGTGCCATACTAACTTTGATGACAATGTGGAAGAACAAAAACTTCGGAAAGATATTTGTCAGTTAAATGAAAATATGTATGCTAATACATATATAAGAGTAAAATACGAAGGAAAAGTGTTTGAGAAGTCTGCGTACAAGAAAGGTGTTAGGCAAGGATGCCTATTATCACCGATACTTTTCAACATATATATTGACTTCTTACTAGATACGATACCAACTACAGCTGTAGAAGGTTTAGAATCTGATATAAGAGGCCTTATACAGATGACACAGTAATTGTCTAAAGAGTGTGCAAGAGATGCAGATTTACAATAATAAAACTCAGTAGTGGCAGAAAAAGCACGTAATGGAGTTAAATGTAGCGAAATGTTGGCTAATGAGGGTAAAAAAGATAGCAAAAAAGGCACAAAGTACAGCGACAGAACCTTGTGACAAATTGGGAAATCAATTTTTACCGGTTGTATGTGAATATACATACTTAGGTGTCAATATTAATTCAGACTTAGATGCTGGTTGATGGCTTAGTACAGATTAAGGAACGGAAAAGGGGACTTTGACAGCAGAAGAAATACCTTAATAAACTTTAAGATACTAATGGAATTTAAGGTGATGCTTATTAAAAGTCTTTAATTCCAAAAATACTTTTGGGTAGAGCTTTATGGAATGAAGCAGAAGAGAGTGATTATGCAGAAAATAATATAGACAGAAGTTCGAAACATGTCTTTAGAAGGAGTAACTTCTCAAGATCGAGAGTGTATGAATAACTGACATAAAACCAATCAAAATGGCGTCATCGGTTAGCAGAGCTAGAGCAATTATGAAGTGGTAGATTTTGAGATTATTAGTAAGTGATTTGTTACTAACACAAGAGGAATTCAAGTCATGCAAGAATACCTGAACCTAAGGAACGCCATTGTGCTTAAAAGGCCACAAAATCGATATGTGTGAGCAGAAAAAGTCATCGCCCTACTTACTAGAATGAGAAATCTGAGGCGCAAGACCAAATAATTATTAATAGATTTGCACAGAAACACGGCTTAAAGAGTGGTAAAGCTATAAGAAATTAGCAGTTCAAAGCTTTTCTGGAGACTAAAGGCATGATGGGCATGGTAACGATGAGAACAGAGATGTTAATGTTTATAAAACATCTAGTATATGCGTCAAAAATAGACTATGATTGGATTGAGATATGTGTTTGCTGCATGGAACATACAGCAGAGGACTTTTCCACCTTTTGCTCTTATGTGAAAAGTTTAAGGAGACAAGAAGGGAGGAAAAGAAAAAATGCATGAAACTTTACGAAAAGAAACTTAAGGTGATTAAGAATAAGGACAAGGTAGAAGTTTTTGACTGGAAATACACCAGGGAGGGGATTCAAAAGATCACATAGATGATTAAAGTGTATATGTACTTGAAGTAGTCAAATATTTAAATAAAGTGCTAAAGCAACGAGAAGATTGGATAAATCTGGTAGTTTCTAAATAGGTATATTTATACGTTGTATTTAGTTATTAAAGCGAGCAATCTAGGTTGTTGGATTGATGCTAACAAGAACGGCTATTTCCTACCGAAGGATGGTTTTTGTGGGGTTCAAAAAATTAAATATAATATAAACAATTTTTTTTTATTAAGCATCTCGACGGCTTGTTTACTCGATAAAATATCTATTGTGATTGTAAGAATACAAGTTTTAAATAAATCGATCGTCACACATATAACTTCCAAAACAAACCTTTCTAACAATAAACTAGAAAGACCAGGTCAATAGTTCAATATGATGTAACCATGCACATTTAAAAATGCAAATCACATCAAAGGCGGTCAGATACATCCTTAAATCTATTTTTTTGTATTGTAAAACTCGTAGGAATGGTATCAGGCATTTCGCTGTTCTAATATAAAGGAAATCTAATTACATACTACAAATTAATAGCATTATACTTATACTATATAGCATAATGTATAGTTAAGCATATGGTAAATAACTTGAATAGCGATTATTTTATATATGGCCTTCTTCAACTTATATAAATGTTTTTAAATTGTCTACAGGAATTGGTACACAGGCTATTGAATATTAAACAACGATAGAAATCCAAGGTCGTTATTATAAAAGGCATAAGAAGTGATAGAAGTGCAGCTTCCAAGACGTTTGTTTTTTTATCAATGGTTAAAATTATTTTTTCACTCTCTTTACAATGTTAAACATGATAGGTGTAGCAAAGATTATTTTTTGTATTTTTTAGCTTAGGGTATAATTATTTACTCTTTAATTCCTTAACTTTTGATTAATTCATTTATCAGAAATTTGTAAATAAGAACGTATAATCACTAACAATCAGCTCTGAAAGACTAAATGATAATCTATAGTTCAATAGCTTAGTAAAAATATTTAGTGATATTTACATTTCTACATTTTTTTTATTTGCCATTATGGCAACTGTATATTTTTTGATTAAAAAAAAATATTTGCAGCAATCAATCTAAAACATGCAAAGATGTAATTTAAACGTTTGTAACACGAATCAAAAAATTTGATGAGTTTAAGCTAAAATAATATAAAAAATTATATGTATGATACTACATTTAAAAATGTTGGTAAGATAAAATCCATAACTTTATATTTTTTCAAAAGATTCTGTTAACAGTTCTACGAACAACTAATTGACAAATTACTTGCTCTTGGCTTAAAAGTTGCCATCGATGTAAAAAGTGACATTTTGGCAGAAAAATTTAAAAACAACGTGCAAAAAATGAATACCGACATTTATGTAAAAGAGTAAAAACACAAAATGACGCCCATATTAAAGACAATAATACATGTTAGGAAGGTAATCTACAATTGTGATATACACAGAATTATTATCTGCATTGGCTGATTCTATATAAAAATGATATATATGTGTGGATTTAATACCAAAAACAGCTTAAACGCCCTAAATTTTACATCATTTCAAAAATACAACGAAATTCAATTTAAATTTACCTGCTGATTATGTTTTGATTAGATATATATAATTGGAAGTAAATCGACACAAACTGTATTTTGTTATAGATAAAGGCATGAATTGGATTGTATCTAATCTCTTGGAGTAATTTAAAATAATGAAATACACTATTGATTAGTTTTTAGCTGATTTTATCCACTATATATTGAGAAGCTTTATTTACCAACATAAACTAAAACGAAGTTTTATTACGTGTAAAATGGTAATTTTAAACATAAAACATACTAGAAGATAAAGTTAACCTTTAACCAATACTATTACGTTGATTACTATATAACAATTTTTTGTTATTTAATAAAGTCAATTATTAAAAAATAAAAGAGAATGCACATAGTAGGTAACATCGCCCCTATGTTTTCAAATTTGTTAAAGGCGGCATTTAAAATAAAGTTGAAAGGCGTAGATCTTCCCGGTTATATACTTAAGATATCTTGACGATATCGTAGTTAAAACTAAAAGTGTAAGATGGACTCCATAAATTCGACAAGATCTTACAAATATTTTCTCCCACATTAAAATATACATTAGAGCATAAAAAAGACATGCAATAATTCTTAGACTTGAAAATATATCTAGGTGAAAAATACAAAGACACATATATTCTAAGTTATGACTTGTTCGAAAAAGAAACGAACAGGCACTTATACACTCATCCTGACAGCGAATGCTTTGAAAATAACGTTACAGTTGGATAACAGGTGAGAACATAAGAATACTCAGAAATTCTTCAAATAAGAAATTGTTTATGAAAAATATGAGTAATTTCATATGTAATCTTTTAAAAACGGAGAATTCAAAAGAAATTTGAAAATCTTTTAAATATAAGTATTAAGATAGATAAAAAATCATGGATTTATCATCCGAAAAATTCCAGAGTCTAAGAAATACATAAACGTCGAAAACAGCATAGTCGACACAAGTATTTCTGCCTTTGTTAGAGATGCATGAACAGCATGCGTTATGCCTTTTATTACCGTTATTATTAATTATAGCAAGGTGATGGAAAACGTTAATAGCGGCGCACAAAAGGTGTTGGTAAACAAAAACTCTTGTTATAGTGTTTCGTGGATAAAACGCGACTTGTCACAATCCTCTTGTCTTTTTAAGAGAAGATGAGAAAACCAATGGTCATTAATCTTGGAAACTGGTGATAAAAAAACTACGAGGCTTATAAAAATGACTTAAATCTAAATTGTCTTACACTATTATATAAAAGCGTAGAAACATAATTGGGTAAAACCAAAGTTCCTAATGCTCACAAATACGAATGCTATATATTGAGAAAAAACTCAACATATATAAAAATAATTTGAAAAAAACTATTTAAATCGAGAATGAAAAAAATCCGATCAACCTCGAATGTGGTACAAAAATGTATCCTAAAGTTTATTAATGCCCTAGAAATACAACTAAAAAGACCATGATTAGTTCTGAAATTACTTTTTCTTTTTTGAAAGCAGGCCTCATTCCTAACCTAATCTATAGTCTAATCCTTAACCATCTCGTTAGGTTTACTTTTTGAGGTAAAAAAGCACGAAATGTTTGATAATGCGAACTCTAGAGTAGTTTTGCGTAAAATACGTCAACGATATGGACGATTAAATCGAAATAAAGTCTACTCTTAAATTAGTATTACTAAACTGGACAAAACTCTGAGTAACTATTAAGTTAGGCACCTGAACCATACTAGTAAACATAATCTTTTCCTTAATGATCTGTCAGAAATAATGAGTTCAAAACCATGATAAAATATAACATTTAAAAATGTATTTTTTTATCCCTTGTAACTCTGACTAGTGTCTGGACCGATTAGGTTCACCGAAACTAGAAAGTGACGCCCCTAGTCTCCTATATACAATATGAAATAGTCGAAAGACAATGAAAGGCTGTGTTACAACGGGCACGTTTATAAAACTCCTAACCTATACATGCTAGTTGTCACACAATGAATTGATTTTCTCTGTACAACTTTACCAAAAAGGAGCATAAATTTCCAAGTCGTAATATAATATCATATTATATAACCATTAAAATTTTTCTTTTTATTTTATTATATTTATATTATTTTCAAATTTTAGTTATGAAATAATGTAGCTTAATAATACTCTGAACATCACTATGATGTTCTCAACATAAGCACTACAACAGAAAACCAAAATAACAAATATAAATATTCTGTTCTTTATGGAAAATATTAAAGGAAATAAAAAACAAATATAAGTAATTATATTGTTTCTACTATTTCAAAAAAAATATTTTTCGGGTAAAGTCTTCATCAAAGACTATAAATAAATTATAATTCATACACCTTAATAAACAATAATAATTTTAATGCGCTCCCATACATTAAAAATAGCAGTCAACAACAACAAACAGAAGGGACTCATATTCGTCTGCAGGACATTTGTTCTTACAACAGGACACACTTATACAGCAATTTGTAAAGATGATATGCTTTCTTCTGCTGATCACCGACCAAAGTATTACTATTACACCTTTTGTGCCGTAGTTACTACGAACAACGATCAGATGTCTTTGATATCAGCTAACGCTGATAATAAAGTGTTCCTCGAAGAAACTTATTATAACTTTATCGAGGATGCAATAAAGTATACTTCCTTTCTTCAAAGATCGGAAAATACAGCAACTGATGAGTTTAAACCACTCATACAGTCTCATTATATACCAGGAATTTTGAAACGGTATGTGAGTTCGCAGAACACGAACAATTTACCGTTTTCAAACAATTAACCAATGAATTGGCAAAAATTGAAGAAATGTTTTATCGTACATCAGGCGGTTTTAGGACTGACAATGCACGAAATTACGTGAGGTATGCACCGGTCATATAAAGATATTACTGTCGGATCATGCAATCGGTAATGCGACAGCTCTTGGTAGAACCTACTGTGGTACACACGAGCTCTCGAAGATCTCAAAATAGGGGCTCCTTTTCAAAACAGTTTGAACCGGTGAAATAATTTTCCGGAAAAATAATAACTATAAATAAACTTGGAAAAAGGGAACGTATGCCTCCACGCGACACGCATTTAAATAAATACTCTACGAATAACTTTTTTTATAAACCGTCGGCACACGGCATCTTGAATTCAAGGCCAACGCAAAAGTCCGACACAGTCTTACAAACATTTACATTCAAAACGAAAATAGGCGAGGACGAAGGACCAAGCGTGCAAATACAATGGCTCGTCGATCCAAAAAAAACAAGATCTTCTGCGATGGATTAAGGAGTCCCATTTACCAATAGAATCGAACCAGTGGGAGGAGAAAAAGAACTTACTAACTTTGAGCCTTATAACCGACACGACACTGCATTACATCTTTTAAAATACTCGAACAATCGAATATGCACTCGACCTAATAACTCGTAAATACTACAAGAAATGCGACTTTACATAGTTCGAAAAGACATTTAAGAGAATTAAATCGTCTTCATTTACGTCAATTAATGAATATAGCCAGGAAATATGTAACTTAGTCGAGAAAGCAAACATTTGCGTCTCTAAAGACGACGCCCTAACAAGAAGAGAAATATACTGTTATTTTACAATGGACTTTCTATAAATAAAAAAGAACAGTGATACAAAACAACACATCCGATTTGCAAGAAGGTGTAGAGATACTCAGCAAGATGGAATGTTTAGAAACAGAAATAAAAATTTTTCACTAAAATCCAATCAGGATTATATAAGCAAAAATAACGAATTTAAACATAAAAAAAATGATTTAGAACCAAATGCGACCAAAAAATGGTGCAAATTGAATCGATCTAATCGTCACTCTGATGCACAGTGCCTACGGCAACGAAAAGAAGAAAACAAGACTATAAATGAAACCTATACATTAAGGGAAAGAATTGCTGATATTGAAGCTATTGAACTGGATGCGAATAATGCCTAACATAATTATAAAATCTTAGTTGATACTGGAGCTCAAAAGAATTACATCACAAATAAATTAGTGGAAAGAATGAAACTGAAAAGAAACGTGTGTGATCAAACGCAAAATTAGAATAGCAGATGGAACGTAAAACTCGGTGAAGGAATATGTCTACATAGAATCAAATATATTATCATTTAACGAAACAAGAATAAAAACAACCGCGTTTATATTACTGAACTTACCAGGTGAACTACATATTGGCCTAGAATACCTAAAGGAATTAGATGCTATAATCGATCTGCGAGAGTTAACAATAAAACTAAATCATAATAAATTTCAAATAAACAATTCTGAAGAATATAAGGAATCACCAGACAGAGAATTTTATGACAAAGTAAATACAATTAAAACCGAAGAAAATATACAAAAAATTGTTTCTAAGCATATCGCAACAAACCCAACTCTATGAGAAATACCAAACGTAGAACATGAAATAAATCTTAAAACTAAACAAGAAATACGTTGCAAACCTTACCAAACCGCAATAAAACTTAAAATTCCACTAAAAGAAGAAATAAACGAACTGATAAAAAACAAAATAATACAAGAAAGTGAATCAAAGTATGCGTTTCCAGCTTTCCCTGTTATTAAGAAGAATGGAAAAATACGATTAGTAATCGATTATCGAAAACTAAACGACATAACAATACCCGAAAATTTTCCATTTCCAAACCTACGAAATCAAATTAATGATCTTAATAGCTCAACAATATTTTCTCAAATCGACTTAAATATGGGCTACTACCAAAATAAAATCCGAACAGAAGATCAGCATAAAACCGCTTTCGTAGTTGAAGATGGACATTATGAATTTCTACGTATTGCTTTTGGACTTACAAATGCACCACGATCTTTTCAGAAAACAGTGCAATCTATATTTAATAACCTGGATTTCTTGAGAATATTTTTAGATGATATTTTAGTATATAGTAGTGATATCGAGAAGCATTGTTTACATTTGGAAGAAGTTTTAAAAAGACTGCATGAAAGTAATATAAGCATATACTTTACTAAATCCAAATTTTGATGTAAAGAAGTTAAATATCTCGGATCAATTATCAACCAGAATGGAGTAAGCCCAGACACCACAAAAGTTACTCAGTATTTAAATTTTCACGTGGACTCAAAACGCAAACTGCAAAAACTCCCAGGATTTCTAAATTGGTTTAGACCACATGTAAAAAATATGAGTAGTAAAATCGAGCGATTAACCAATATGCTAACCGAAGAACAGCCAATTAAATGGGGAAACGCAGAAAAGAATATTGTAAAACGCAAAATCGACGAGATACTTACTTATCCAACATTACACTTGCCAAACGTTGAACTTCCCTTTGAAATATTTACTGATGCAAGTGACATCGGAATAGGATCCGTACTACAACAACAAGGAAAAATAGTTGGAATGTTTAGTAAAAAACTAAATGTAGCTCAACAAAAAATAATCTGTAATGGAGAAAGAGTTATATGCTATTATAAAAAGTCTTGAACATTATAAAACCATTATTTATAATACCGAAATAAAAATATTTACACACAATGCTAATCTAATATTTAATATACAAGCTTATAATAGTAGAATAGAACTCAACTATGGAAACTTTTTTATAAATGAATACAACCACCAAATTTTTCATCTACAAGGTAAAGATAATTAAGCTTCCGATTTCCTATCAAGAAACTTTTACGTATCAGAAAATATAATCGAAAACGAACAAAAAAATATTGAACTAACTAATAGAAGCCGAAAGATTTTAATACAAACATCTATGAGATGCTTAAAAAATACGAATACGAAAATGACAAATTAATAATACCACATGAACAAGAAAAATTTTTAATCAAAAAACTACACGAAGAACTTCAGCTCCCCGGAAATATAAGATGCTACAACACTATTAAGTCCTATATAAAACTTCCATACCTACGACAAAAAATTCAAAAATTTATCGAGAATTGTTACGAATGTCAAACCAATAGACAAAAAAGGAAGAGTGAAAAAGAATCACAGGGACGAAAAACTGCTAGCACAAGTTTCGAAAAAATAGCAATCGACATTTATGGATCAATGCCTGAAAAAATCTTCAGCGGAAGTGGTGGTAGATTTGTACTATCAGTTAAAGATATACATTCAAGGTGGTGTAATTGGAAACTTATAAATGATATAATAACATGTACCGTTATTCACGCATTAAAAGAAAGTTGGTTGAACATCTATCCTAAACCATCTACCTTATTATCGGACCAAGGACTACAATTCGTATCACGCGAATTTAATGAAATGTGTAAGGAATTAGATATAAAACACCAATATGCCTCGATTTACAACCCTACTGGCAACTCTATAGTAGAACGAATACACTTGACTTTAAGTAATTCATTAAAATGTGGAAAAAATCAAAATCTTATGATCTTAATAAATAAAATTGAAAACTCATTAAGAATTTCTTATTCAAGATCACTGAAATGTTCTCCTTACGAATATATCTTTCAAACAAGTCCATTCGATACCTTAAATAAATATAAATGTTTTGGAAAAGATTATTCATTAACTAGTAGCAAGAAAAATGAGATAACGTCAAAAAACAAATTTTAAATATTTGATAAAGTGATTTGTACGAAATTTATTAGGAATAAATTTGACCCTTACTATATAGGACCATATGAAGTTATAGGAAGAAAAAATACGGTGTATCTGATTGATAAAGGATATTGTGAAATTTGGTGTAACCAAAGGCATTTGCTGAGGTGGAAAGGAGGTGTGTGTGGTACTTACGAGCTCTCGAAGAGCTCAAAATAGGGGCTCCTTTTAAAAACAATTTGACCCGGTAAAATTATTTTCCGGAAAAATATTAAACTATAAATAAACTTCGAAAAGGGGAACCAATGCCTCCACACTTCACACGTTTTAAATAAATTTTCTACGAATAAAAAATTTGTTTATAAAATGTGCCGGCACACGGCACATATTGTTTATAAATTAATAAAAATAATTATATTTTGATATTTTTGAATATATTTTAATAAAAATATTTAGAGGATAATTTTTAACTATCTTTATATTATCTTGAATTAAATGAACGTTTAAATAAATCATGTTACTGTATAAATTATTATTGTCTATGTCTATAAAATAAATAAATTTTTCTAATGCAATTTTTTTTAATTTTTTCGCAGCTGTATAAGACGCTTAATAATAAATTAAAATACATATATAGCAATTAAATAAAAAAATTAAAATTAAAAGGTAATTTCATTAATCTTGAATGTATAATCACTGCACATAGAATAGCAGTATGATTTTTTTGATAAATATTTTTATCTTTAATAGTCTACTTTTATTATAAACGAAAGTTAGCTTTTACATTATCATTCTTTACAATAATTTTTTTCTAATAAATAAACTTGAATTGATAACATATTAAGTCTATGTTTTATCGAAATATATTTTTTCAATTAACAGATTTCGCTGGAGTCAAGAGAGTCATCGAAAATATAATAGTCAAAAATATGACATGTGAGTGATCGACCACTAGAGTCATAAGTTACGAGAGTAACTACATACACTTAAAAAACAAGTTTGATATAGTCAAAGAGTCATTCATAAGATTAGAGAAAGAAAATTTATTTGGTAAAAAATACGATACATGTGTCATCGATCACTAGAGTCACAAGTTACGACAGTAACTAGTTTATTATAAATTACAAAGCTGCTGGTTTAAAAGAACCTCAAAATAGCTAAAAATGCTATTTTTAAGAGCCTCCCCCCACACACTTTATACCTCCAAAAGTGACATTACAGTAACCATTTACGGATGCCAACCCACACCACATTGGTTTCAAAAAACCCAGTTTAACAAATAACTTATCACCTGCAAACAATAGAATTTGAATGTGAATATAAGTTTAAATGATATATAAAAATAAGATTAACGTTTTTATTTAATACCTAAATTCAAAAAACCTCTTTTCGCCTCACCTTTAAAGCGTATTTGCCCAGATCTTATATATTGGGGGTCATCCTCCAACATTCCACTGTTGAATTTCTTATTAACGAAATTTATAACCTGCTCGACGTAATTTCTATACTCTTGACCCCCTACGCGAATAAACTCATTAATGTCTTGTGAATACTTACCTATTACATAGGTAAATGTCACGTGACTCCCGGGATGTCGATACAGAGCAGTATCACACCACTCCAAAAAACTGTTGCGCTTATTGAAATGTTTCTTCAACAACTCTTCGGACTTTTCAGGGATTTTGGCATACTTATCGTATTGTCCAACATATGACATCAACTTCACTATGAATGCTTCATGTATCCCTTTGTCATATTTTATGAGTTCTGCTTTATCCGCATCTAACTCAACTTCGTTTTCACGACTTGCCCCTACCCTAAAGGTTGTGGGGAAGTCTATCACAACTATTCGCCTATAGATCGCATCATCCAACACGTCGAATTTAGGAAAACTATTTAACGCAAACAGCGTAACAAACGAAAGCTGTGCCTCCTTGAGGTCTTTCTCATACAAATTACGGTATATTATATTATCGACACCCGTCAATAATTTAAATGTAGACGACTCCATCTTATTTTTATACGGCTCGCTCAACAGCGCGACCCTCGTCTCCACGAGTTTAGCTAGAAATGGAGAGGCACTCTCCCCATTCTTCAGTCCCGATGTGAAATAACCCTGGGGGATAGTGGTCGCATATGACCCCAGGGAATTTTTTATTAGTGAAAAGAACGTCGTCTTTCCATTGGCCGTATTACCGATACAAAATAAAGAAACGCCCACCGGCGTATTCGAAAATATACTCCTCGAGAGTATACACAATACATAGTCCTGTGTTTCCCTATCCGCGAATATCGCATCAAGAAATTCCTCCAACACGACACTTCTGCGGTAAGGGTCGTATGTCATATTAAATGGTTTCGATATGTAATCACTCATCGCATAATCACGCATTACCCCTGATTTGTAATCAAAGCAACAGTCTCGGAATGGGAATATATATTTTTTGGAGTCGAGTCGTTTAAATTTAGTTTCATCCCACATCTCCTTCATCAATAGCCTTACAATCGTCCCGATTGTATTGTATCTACGTATGTTGTAACACCTCTTTTCCAGGAAGGCCGTCACTTGCCGGTTTTCAGATTCAACAGAACGCCTATAATGCGCCAAACACTTATCGAACACACCAAGAATGAAATTAGTCACGTAAGCTATAATTTCCGTCCCCTTCGCCGATTTTTTCTACAGGTTATTTTCGCCTAGGATGTACCAAAATCCATCATAGCTAAAGAATTTCCCCTCTATTAAGGGACGAATGATATCAACCAAGTCAGTCTCCACGCCACCAAATAGAAAGGCGACCAACTCTCTCGTCTTAGTCGATAATAGGGATCGTCCTTGAAAATGTCTATTATAAATTCCGAAAAGAGACTTCCAGCCTTGTTTATATCTAAATCATCTGTTTTGGGTTTGAGGGTAGTCTCTTATTAATCCGATTTGTTTGTCCATTTGTTATAATAGCTTATTCACGCTTTTGTGCAACCAATTTTGTCACACCCCCTTCTTTTTTTTTGTAATTTTCTTTACATTATATATTATATTATAGTTATTTGTAATGTTTACAACCTTAACAATTATATCTTCTGTACCTTATGTGCTTTGTAACGCCGTAAATGATTTGGTTTCATCACTCATATTCTTGATACAATAACTTTCTTTACCAAATACATGGACAATTTCCCCCTGGCCAAGTTGTTTTTTTATTTATTTGATCAAATCTTGTGTCGCCCTTGTTTCATAACCGTCTCCAGTTTTCTTAACATATTCTATACCTTTATCAGTTTCACTCTTTATATATTGTGATATAGCATTTATTTTTTGCAGGGAATCAATTTCTGATATATCATGTTCGTTTTTTTCTGGCACTTCTTGTAGAACGTTGGGCTCTGGTAACTCGATAATTTGTTCTTTCTTTATGTAAATGTGTTCAATCAGTTCTTTTATATCCTCTTTTACTAATTTCTTCATTCTTAATTGCTTTCCAATCACAAGTGCAATTTTTGTTAAGATTACTAAAACTTGTAACATATGGTCTTCGTATTCGTTGCATGCGTTCGTCTAAATCTTCCGGTTTCCAACATTTCTATTTCTTCATCAACGGAATTTATTTCATTTTCATCGATTTTAATATTATCATTGATAGTCGAAGGTATATCGTCCGTAAATGTGTTTATAAAATTTGTGTTCGGGCCAACAACATTTATCACTTTTTTGGTATTACGTTTAACTTTTGGTTCTTTTACCATTCTTATTTTTATTTTTTTATTTGTCACATTTCTTTTTAATTTATTACCTTTCTTCAATTTAGGTGTCTTGGCTTGACCTTTTATACCCGTACTTAGTATTTCGCATTGTTTGGCTTGTTGTGTACTCATATTTTCAGTTTGCTTGCTTTCCCCTTTCTCTGGGAGATTTGTTATATTATCTTTTTGTTCATCAGTAGTCTACTTACCACCCCTTCTTTCTTCTCTTTTGAATTTTCAATATTAATAAAATTACCATTTTATATTTTATTTTTCCTTTTAAGAAAAAGAAATATAAAAAAATAAAAAAAAAAAGTATACTGGTATTCATAAAAAAATCTACAAAAAATATATTTTGTATATAATTACTGGGAAATGAAAATATTTTAGTCAGATGGTAATATATACCTGATATTAGCATAAAATATTTCTTATTATAGAAATGCCAGGTAAAATGATAATGTCAATGGAGTGTAATATTCTAAAAGGGGTAAATTTCGCACCCGACTATTAGTGTCCCTTAGGTACAAATGACCCTAGACCCCTAACCCAACCCGAATTGGTCTTCTTCCCCCCCTTTATAGTCGAGGTGATGACACCTTTTCGAATATAGATACATAGCGACACAAAATTATACTGTTCTTCTAGATATCAGAATTTGGCAGCTCAAATTTTTTGTAATATATATTTGGATTTTTATAATTAATTAAAGATTAAATTATATCTGGTGAATTTCGAGGTGTAGGCGCTTTTCTAGATATAATAAATAGACATAATAATTAATACTATTGACAGTGATTTCTGAAGTTTGCAGCTCAATCTATTTGTTATTTATATTAAATTTTTTCATTTTTTTTAAAAAGTAATTTAAAAAAATCTGGCTATTTTTGAGGTGGAGGCACTTTTCTAAATATAGATATATTTACATATATAATTATTCTACTCTTCATGATATCTGAACTTAATAGCACAAAAATTTGGAATCAAATATTTCATTTTTATTTATTATTGAAAATATAAATTAAATAAATCTGGCTAATTTCGAGGTGTAGGCACTTTTCTAGATATAGATATCTATACAACTTAATTAGAAGATTTGACATTTATATCTGAAGTTTGCAGCTCAAACTTTTTATACCATTTATTCAATTTAAATGAAGCTCTTGCTCCTAATTTTTTAGATATAGCTTCCTACGGCTATTTACCACGTTTAAAACATAAATAAAATGTAGAAATAATTGAATATGTATGGTGTAGCTATTCTTGTTATTATTGTCTAGCATCAGATAATTTCTAACACTTAGTATCTAGAAATATAGATTTTTATACCACATATTTCATCACATTTCGCTATGAGCTTGGATGTACAGATAATTTACCTTCGTTTGTTTATATATAAACTGGATTTATTGAAGAATGACATTTACTATAATATTTGTTCTTTTTCGAAAAAAAAGATTATTGGAATATTTGTCAATATTTGAACTATAATAAGTCATTAATAACTTTAAACGTTGCACTGACATGTAAATGTTAAAATTCTACCATTATTTTCACGATCGTATATTATTTTTTTTTAATATGAATGCATAATTAATTTTGGATTTGTAATATAAAATATTGCAGTGGTTTGTACATTTTAAATTTTGATTTTTCAAATAATTATAAATTTGACATTCAATTATTCTTATGTGTGTTTATATAGTTATATTATTATTTTTTAATTTTTTTAAATATACATAAAGAGGATATCATCATAATTCCTTTTTAAAAATATATTAACACTTATATTTATAGTTTATTTCCTTTGTTACATTTTATAATATTATTGATAAAATTATACATTGAGCATCTATTATAGTAAATAAAAAACATTCTGCTCAATTTGTTTTTATATCTAAATAATATACGATTTCGATACTTTTTCAAGCTTATTGCTTTAGAATTTGCTATATATTTATTTAAATCATGCCCAGACATGAATCTTCAACGGATGCAGTAACCCCGAGAAGAAATCGGACAATCATTCCCCTGATTGTTATCGATAGGGTAGTATAACCCGAAATCTAATTACTGCTGCTTGAGGGATGGCATTGGCGGGAGATTTGGGACCTCTCGCCAGGATAAATTTTTTGATGGATGGGAAGTCTTGGTGAGAGATGAGAGGTGGTGCGGGTGGTAAGGAAGAAGAATTTAGAATTGGTTACAATTTGGTTGCGCCGAAGGCTGTGCCAAAATTTTGTCTGAACTTTGATGTAATTTTATTCAAAAATTAATCAAAGTGAAATTTAATATTTAACCTAATTTAATAGTTTCGTTTACTATTCATCTCTAGGAATTTTCATTTCTACTTCTATGATAATATATAAATAACATCCTGATATGAACTAAAATTATATTATATATATACTTCTATCCCATATTATTATTATTAATAATATTAAATAACTATTCATTCATTATATTTTAATTTGTTTATTAACATCTAATTTTTAATCTAACTATTATATTTATGTAAATAATTTATAATACTCCCAGCTATTCATTTTCCGAACGGTTTTATAATATTTTATATGAGTGAACTTTTTAACAATGTTATGCTGCAACTATATTTATTTATGAATAATTATTTTTTTAATTATTTATTTTATTTAATTTGCGAATGGTGAATGTATTAGAAAAATCCACTTTCTCGTTTTTATGATAATACTTCATATTTTTTTAAAAAAATACCGGCTATTTGATTATAACATCTGATGTTTTACAAAATATTTAGATCTTATGATATGAACTAAATAATAATTATGCCAAGTACAACCTTTTGATGTTGAAGGGTACTAAAGCTTGTTTTATAACATATGTTTGAGACATTCAAATTACTTTCCAGTGCAAGAAATGTATATTATATTTATGGTGAAAAATCATTAAAATCAAAATTTATATTCTTCATTCATATAAGAGACAATTAAAAAATCAATCCGCTAGAATATTTATTCCATTAAAAAATAATAATAAATTATTTTTTTATTTCTGATACATTATCTTAATTTATACCACTTAAAAAAAACTAGATTATTAAATCTAACATTATCTTGCAAAAAAAAAATTTATCCAAGTATATTGTAAAGAGATGTTGTTAGGCAATCAAATAAAATACAAGAATTGGCGTTATATTATATATTTTATTTTCAAAAAATAATCTCGCTATGAGAGCTGTTTTGTAATACCGAAATTGAAATTAGAAGAAATTTGCAATTATGAATTTATAATTGTATATATGAAGAATGATAGATTAATATGAATATAAATGTCGAGTTAAAAAAAAATCTTTATTATCTAATGATAGTTATTTAGTGGTTTTTTGCATAACTAGTATATAAAATCCAGTGTTTACACGGTGGTATTTTTTTGAGATGAAGGATTATCATTATTATTCGGATATTATATTAATTTAGGTATTTTATTTTTATTCGATTAAAATATACATCATATATTATGATTTGTTATGAAAATGAAATGCATAATCTACTATCTTAAACAGGATGGCTCGTTATGTGTTTTAAAATGCTTTTTTGTCCCTTGTATCTTACAATTTTTCTTATATTTCGTTTTTTCCATAGTAATAACATCTCCACATAATTTTATGTATTCTTTCGATATTATTTCTGCTATTATCATATTTCATATCTCTAAGGTAACAAGATTCGAAATATTGTTAATTCTAGATTTATTTTTAAATAAGTTATATTCTATTATTTTAATTGTCATGGATTTCTTTATTCTATTGCTTATATTTACCATTCTTAAATAGTAATAGCAACTTATATATAATAAATCATCATAAATATTATACATCTTTATATAAAATCTACCGGTGCAGGAGGCATGAATCTGCAAATTAAATCTATACAATGCTGTAAATTAATTACTATTGATTTCGTCATTAATTGACGTAGAACAAAATTCAGATGCGATATTTTTCTGGGAATTTGAATCAGTATCATTTATATTTTGCTTATTGTTATTTAGATTGACTGGACAACAAAGTTTCAAATCTTGCAGAGTTTCATCTTTTTCATAATCATCATTTATTTTTATTCTTATTTTTAAATCTGATATTTCGTGAGAAGAACGATTATAACATATTTCCGGTTCTCTTTCATCTTCTTTGTCCTCAAATTCAGCAGCAATACTCTCTTTGCTTAGTTGTGTATTACGATCTTTTAATATCTTAATATCCTTGTTTTCTTTATTCTCTATATTAGACGTAACACCGTTCTCGTTTTCAAATAATCCATTGGCAATATCAATGCAGCATAAAATCTGTTTCATAATATCCAGATCCTTTTTTTTATTGCGAATTTTTTAGCCTCCTCGTTATCTTTAAATTTATCCAGAAAATTTGTTGTTTCTATACTCTTTGCAATATAAACCTCTTTCATATTTTCTAAACATTTAATTAATTCCCTTTTTTTGTCTGTGTGGCTTGTTTCTGATGTATCTAAGGGCGAAATTATATTCATAAATTTCATATGATTTGCTTTTTTATGCATTTCTGCTGGTGAATCCTTAATCTGTTGATCTTTTAGTTCCCTTTCGTTGCTTAAATCCATGTTTTTTATAACCTTTTCTGTAAATTGTATACGCTTTTTGCTGTCAATGCTTTCACTTTCTTGATTATTATTATTATCTTGTTGTAGTTTTTCCACAATAGACTGAACATGAGCATATGTGTTATTGGCATTTTCTAAGAATGAACTAGAATAGGGCTCATATGCTTGTATATTTCCAGGGTTTTTGTTTTCCGGTGATACACTGTAGCCATAGTTATTGCTATTTTCAGTTTCAGAAATAGATATGATGCCATTTTCAAAGCTTTTTTCCTGATTAGATAATGCAAGATAGTTGTTATTCTGTGTTAAGGTTAAATCCAAAGTGTCATCGCTGTTTTTACTTATGTATGTTTCATCACCAGGCCCATTATCATAAAAATCAAACTCGAATGATTCATCTACTGGTGTATTGTCTCTTACTGGTACAATATAATCAGATATCATTGTACCTTCATTTTGCAAAAGATCATACGTGATTTCCGAATTATATACACAATCATTTTCTTCTATTTCCGCAGAAAGAATCTCATCAAAGTTAAAAGCACTTCTCATCTCATATAAAGCATTCAAATTGTCCTTTTCTTTTGACTCTTGATATATAATAAATTGTTTCGTATTTTTTAATATATTTTCTGAATATGAATCACCGAATTCGTTTTCTCGATCTGTTAATATATCATCATATATAACGAATATATCAAATTGAAATAGTTCTTAAGCATAAAAATGCATATCACGCTCGATGAAAGGTTGATTAGACATTTGAAAGATCAGCATATCAGTTTTTCTTAGCAGACAAAATGAAATTTCAACCTTTTTAATTAAGTATGGTGAAAATTTTCTAAAAACATCAATTATATCAATCTTTTCAATTTCTATGCTATTAGCTTCGGCTCTTAAATTACCGACAAGTTTCTTTTCTGCATCAGATCCTCGAGAGATGCTTTTTAAAATATTTCGAAGCTGTGTAGGAGACAGAATCCCACAAAGACTTAATCTAGGATCATCTAAAAGTGTCTGGTAATTTATTCAAAAAAGTTCAGTATGATCACAAGCTAAATTACTTACATATATATTATAGCCTAAACAAGCATCCCTTTTCACTTCCCGCGAATGAACAGTGCGTAAACTTCTGACTTTTATCTTGTTTTGTATAACCCATTCGTATAATTGCTTCATGATATCGGCTTTGTTTAAGTTAATTCCTGAATGTCAAGCCTTATTAACCATTTCCCTCTTTTTATGTTTCTATCTGCTAATTTAAATCCAAATTTATCTGATTTTCTTATCATAGCACCACGTAAACCTTTTGCCACCTCGTTATTTGTTAAATTATGCTCCTTTTCAAGTAGATTCACTATAAATAAAATGATAAATTTTCTTTGGATTTTTTGCTCAGCATACACAGTAAAAAAATACTCGATCGAATTTTCAGAAGTACAGATCATAAAATATTGTAAAATCTCAGCTACACAAGTATTTCAAATCGTTGTAAAATCAATACCAATATAGTTTGATTGCATTCTAACTAGATTTTTATAAATCGCATCATATATATAAGGAAGATCGTTATATATTAGATCTAATAATTCACAAGCAGTATTACGCACATTTATATTTAATAGCAAATTATGCTGAATTAATTGCTTTGCATTTAAATATCTGTTGCAAAATGTTTCTCTCTGTAAACAGATTTCTTTGATCTCGTTACACACACTTTCATTAATCGTGTAAAGTTGGCCACGGAGATTCTCCTTTTCAAAAATAGGCTTAAAACAAGGATTCATATATTTAGGATTTTTTGAGTCTTTTATGAATTTTTCCACAAAGAAATTCTCCAATACTACAAGATATAAAAATTGATTGATATCAAAATAATTCTCATTTATTTGCACCATTACGTATTCAAAACTAGCTTCAACGGTATTGAAAAGCTTATGGCTATCTATTACATTATATATCATATTTTCGTATAAATTTGAGTAAATACATTTGCAATTGAAAAATGAAGATTGATCGATCGTAGCTTCAAATCTCAGTTCATTTTTAGATGACTTTGCTATCTTTATATTCTTTCTCATATCTTCAACTAATTTAGTATTTGAACATTTATTATCATTCATTATATACTGAAACATCCTGTTAAAGCTCATCTTTTTTATATAACTTTCCCGATAATCACGTGGAAAAATAAATGAACCCAATGATTGATATATATTTAACTTAATATATTCTCTGTCACTATGTAAACATTCCTTTTTTACTATCTTCATGTTTTCAGTGTTGTGAATCAATTGATTTTGCACGCTTACGCAACTGTGTGATATAAATTTTCGATTAAAATTGGTTATCAGATCAGAACAAAATATGTTATGGATGCTTGTATGATATTTTTGTTTAAAGTTTTCATACACTGGACTTATGATAACTAATCGCTGTTTTTTTTTAAAATCCTTTTGTTCTATACTAATAGCAAAGTCATAATAAAATACGTTCTTCAGGCTAAAAATGATATCCTTACCAATTGCATAAATTAGATCTAGAAAATTAACATTTCTAGTTTTTTCCCTAGAACCATATGATTCCAAAAAGAAAAATGCATCTGATGTCTTTACCTCCATTAAATCCCACTTGTTATAATAAAAACAAAGAAATTTTTCAAATTCTTGACTGTTGAATGTACATCTTATTTTTATATTTGATTTATCTTCGTGTATCACAGATTCTTTATTATCATTTTCGACATTGTATTTCTAGAACATCCATGTATGTTCATTTTACACTCATTGTAAAATTTCTTTAAGCTTAATGCAAATTCTGTATATTTTGAATCGAGGTCTTGAGTGTATAAAATTGAAGGAACGGCAATATAGAGTTTATATATGATTGCTGATAGATCTATTTCTCCAACATAGAAATGTGATAAATTTTTTATATTTATGCATCCATTATCTACCAGTGCCATATAATTTGAACTGCACATTTTTCTTTTATACATCGTGGCATTATTCGCATTTATTTGAACTTCTAAAATTGGGTTTACCAATACTTTTGTATATTCATGAATTCTAAACGCTCCACTAAATCCATCATCATCATAAGATGTTGTAATATTTGGTTTTAAACTATTGTAATCACTTTTTTCAAATAAACAACTTTTTTGCTTTTCTTTCATAAAAGATACCGCCATTTTGGTTTCTTTTTTACTTTCTTCGACTTCTTTGTCTGTATGCAATCCAGTAATGGTACTATCTTAATTAAAACTTATTATAGGTTTTACTTGTTCAAAACACATCGAGTCATCTATACAAAATAGAAACGCGATTTTTTTTCTTCAAACAATTTGTAAATATATTTATGCATATAGATGTGATCAATTTCCTCATTTATTCCACAGCTGTCATTTGATATATTTTCATAATGCACGTTAAGCGAGTTCAAGTTGTTTACTGTCTCTAAAAAAAATTATTTCTATTTTCTTTTGTAAAAATATCACATGAGAGTATATCATTATACATGCAAAATGGCTCAGATAAGTAATTTTTGTTTTTAAATAGCAACTCAGGATCATCAAATCTATCACAGAGTAATTTCCTTCTCGAAATCCAGGAAATTTATGCTCAATATACATAACAAGATCATCTGAGCTCTTCAACATATCTTCTTTAACCCCTGATATATTTTCGAGCAACCTAGTAATGCCGGAAATTTTTAGATATTGTGAATTACTTATGTAAAATTCATTTTGGATTTTTAAAAATATGTGAATATATAGTTATTTTACTTCTGGAAACATTCTAAGCCAACGATTTCCTTTTTTAGGCAAAATCTTTCAGATCAAATATGTATTTCAAAAAAAATATCTCTAACACAATATACAGCTATATCTTATATAAATATATATAACATAAAATACCGTTCAGAATTTATTTTTGTTTTTTATACAAGATCGAGCAATACAACCTGCTCATTAATTTGATAAAAATTTGCGAATATTACATCTAAGTCGACATTTTATTTTTTTACTCGTTTTTATTTTATTTTAGTAACGCTATTTGCAGTAATAAACCTTTAAAAATTAAAACAAATAAGCAGTAAATTTTTGTCTTTTAAACAAGTTTAAATGGTGAATTCGAAAGGATCGATAAATATAGATTATAATTGTATAGTATTTTTTGTAATAATTAACCCCTAACCCTTATAGTGGGCTATGACGTTAATTTGCTTAACAACTTGTTGATAAAATTGTAATTAACTTAATATTATAAATTCGCATTTTAAAATAGCGTTCGTTTTTTATATAAAGGCAAAAAAATGGTATTTATTTTTATGATCGTGTCTTACATGCTTTCTTTTGGTGTTATACGAGTATTTGAATAAATTTCGTTCTAGGATTTTGTTTTTTATTAATATCACCATTAAAAATAGCATGACCTTAATATTTCATATATGAGTTTAACACGGTAAAGAGTCCGAAATTATATATATAAATACGCAATATAGTTTTATGTTATATAACTTTATTTTATAATATTGAGCTTTAAGAAAAGTAACTATTTATATTTTTAATGGCATGATTAAACAATAAAACATTTATCTGGTTTTAATATAATGGTCATTGCGTTTTAAAACCATTCTAATTATTATTTAGTGTTTTTGGTTTGTTTTTTAGACAAATAACGTGATTTAATCTATATTTAAAGCCCACATCGAAATGATATATGGACGAAAGAAAACAAGACTTTCGTCCAGAAAAAATAAAAGAAAACTTGTCGGGGTAAACGATAGTGAAAGTGACACCCGAAACAACTTTCCTGCTGCTTGGGGGATGGCATTGGCGGGAGATTTGGAACCTCTCGCCAGGATAATTTTTTTAAAGGATGGGAGACTTTGGTGGGAGAAGAGAGATGGTGCTGGAGGTTTAGATATGGAACACCGAGTTCCGATGATTTTAGTTGCGCCGAAGGCCTTGCAAATTTTTTTTCTGAACTTTTAGACCTCTTTTAATAAATATTTTTTAATCCAATTATCATCATTACTATGCTTTAATATAACTTAATAATCATTTTAAATCTTCTTTCATACTTAAAATAATGTTTTCTATAAATCTTAAGATAATACTATTAATAAACTCTGATTTAATCATGTTCCCCTTTCCCTTTCTATTAATATTTATATATTTAGTTCAAACTAATTATTATTATTATTTTATAATGTATTAAATTTAATTATATATAATTCTAATTGTGTTTTAAAATATTAGTATGTATAAATCTGTTAAACAGAAAAATCAGAAGCAGAGCACTACAAAGATAAATCATGCGAACTGCGGCTGTAACCGAGAAAAAAGATGTGTTGGCAACGGAAAATGCACAAACCTCCTTAAAAACATCAACAAGACATCTGACGCTAGAATCGATCTTTACTTCAACAGAATCTATGTTGGATAAATGGATTCAAGATGCCTATGCGGCAATCCTAATATGCTTCCATCGTATGCCACGCTTCGGATGGAAGAAACTACAAAAATACTACAACGGAAAATTCCGATGTAATTTGTCCCAACAGGAACTCAAAAGACGAGCGATGAGAATATTAATAAACCAAAATGGAAAGAAGTCGGTTGTCAAACGATTTGATGCCGAAAACGTCAAAAACCCCAAAAAAGCAAAATTGAGTGATCCATCCCATTTTGGAATTGAAGAGTATAGAAGAGTCGACTTATGTAGAAAGGAATTAAATGAAATATACAGAAGCTTAAAAAAGGCAAATATCGTTGAATTTGAAAGGACAAGGAAAATTCCATACTAAAAAGTTGGCACAGTATTTTCCAAACTATTAATATGATAATAGGCACAATTACATCCACCCAGAATCCCAAGAATATGTCCGATGTTGCAGTGTTGCTACAAACCGCACAACAGACTTACAAACGCCTCACAATACAACCGAGAAAAGACAAAGATATATTTCAGAAAAAATCGAAAAAATTGAGCTTTTAGAAAGAATAAGAGATGACTAGAATTATATAAAAATAAACGCAGTGAAGTTAAAGAAGAGGAAGTAAAAAAATATAGAAAAATAATGCGGTCAAGAAACATGATCCTAGACATAGATGATCATCTTAAAACGGTTTTAAATATCTATACAGAAAATATTAGAATATTGCACAAAAAAATGGAGCAGTACAAAAAAAGATGTGACTTCACCAGAGAAAATAACTGCTTTGAGCTTAATAGAAGACTTTTTTTACAGAGGGTTGACACAAAACAAAAAATATGCAATCAAAGCTTCAGATGAACAAATCAAAAAAATTTCGATGAAAATGTGGGAAAAAGATACGGAAAATTACAACAAAAATAATTAAAATGATTACCTACGCCCAATGCCACCTGTCCAAAAACAGGAAAAGATTTGCTTCATAACAGAGATTGCGTTTGATAATATAATAGAATAAAATCAGTGCCAAACTGGAAAGCTGCTGGACCAGATGGAATCTTTTATTTCTTCATTAAAAAAATGACGAGTCTTAATAAAAATATATATCAGAAGAATGTTTAGAAGATAAAAACCAGGAAGAATGGTTTTATTCAGGCACTACATACCTTATACCAAAAGAAGATGTCAAGATAGGATATGAATTTAGACCAATAACATGTATGTCTAATTTATATAAATTAACGACAAAAGCGGTCATAAAAATAATTCAATATGAAGTATAGACAAGAGAATATATTGCAGAAATCAGTTAGGGACAATAAGGCGCGTTCAAGGAGCAAAAGAACAAGCTCTTATCAATATTGCGATAAATAAAGAGCATGGAAATAATTTATATACAACGTGGATTGATGTAAAAAAGGCGTTTGACTCAATAGAACATAACTACCTACATGCATGTATTGAAAATTTGAATCTACCAGCATTGATAACATCTTTTATAAGAAAGATTACAAGTAAATGGAGTATATCGTTCAGATTAAATATAGAAGAAATCATGAATGAAATAAATAAATAATAATTGACAACTACATGGAGAAAGTTTTTCACTTTTTTATTCGTTCTATGTATTGACCCCTTAAGCAGAAAATTAAATGAACGCTTTCCCGGGGTGAGTATACCGAACGATGAAAACTCATATACAAAGAATCACCTACTCTTCATAGATGACCTCAAATTAATATCAAAAACATCAAGAACTATTAAACTCATGACAGACGAAGCACTAACCTTCTTTAATGCAGTAGGCCTTGAAATAAACAAAAACAAATCAGCCACTAACCATGAAATATGTGCAGATGTAGCAACATTTATAGAAGGCACGGCAGCCTACAAATATCTGGGGTAATTGAGAATAGCAAATCAGAGCTAAAGCAAGAAACTATAGATATAATTGCAGAACAAATATTAAATTGAATAAGAAATTTATGTAAGACTAAACTTAATGCCGCGAATTTATTTAAAGCCATTAATGAACATGCGACGTCACTCATAAATTACCACATAGGCGTATTAAAATTAGAACCAGAAGAATACATCAAACTTGATGATAAGATAAGAGATATTTTAAACGAATTTTCCATTCACCTCCAGCCTAGTAATAAACAAAGATTATATATAATGAGAAATGAACTAGGACGTGTGCTATGTAATATCGAATTCAAAGCTGAGAAGATGATCTACCAGCTAAAAAATCAGCTTGAAAATAGTAAAAACAGCTCACCGAGGAGGGCCGCAATTTTAAAAGTAGAAAAAGATAACAAGACACATCTCTCACTAATTGAAGTATATCTTAAAAATAAATATCATGCTAATATCACTGACTCCGAAACACTGGAGAAAAAGCAGCAAGAAAGTCTATTGTGTAAAATAAAAGAAAAACCATTACACCAAAAACCTTTTGAAGCTAAGAATAATTATATGGTTGATATTGTTAGATCATCAAGATATATAAAAGTTGGCAACATTAAACCAAGTGAAGAAGGAAAATTTTGTTTTATTCAAGACAGAAATGTGTTTTTCGGTGAGAGGATAAAATGCCCACACTGTAATAAAGCTATGAAAACAATTGATCACCTTACAACAAGATGCAAGAAAATGTTAGGGCATTATTACACGCGAAGACATAATGAAATCGTAAGATGGCTTCATTTTCTCCTATTAAGACGATACAACTTCAAGAAAACCAAAAAGATCAGAACTCACTCAGTACAAGAGATCTGCGAAAACGAAAATGCAGAAATACCAATTTATACCCGAATAAAAACGTATATTTTAATCAAACAAAATAGACCTGATATTTTTCTATACGATAAAAAAGAAAATATGATTACGCTGATCGAAATAGGTATAACGAGACTTGATAACTTGACTGAAGTTGGGAATGAAAAATATAGGAAGTATGACATCTTGGCAAATGAACTTGGTTTAATTTACAAATGCAAAACAAGAATAATACCATATGTGATGACTTGGGATGGGGTGGTCACAAAATATCATAAAAAATATGTTAAGGAGTTAAAAATACCGGACGAAGTAGAAGCATACATGCAAGCTCTCACACTCCGCAAGACACTTGAACTCATCTCATTTGGGAGAAGAAGAGCAGTTGATGAAGATAGATCAGAGGAAGGTGTCAAAAGATGCATCAAGGAGTTGTGCAATATTCCCAACACGCTGAACACGTCTAAATAGATAAAATCGATAAAAAGAAAATTAACCCATAAATAAATAATAAAGTCTTAACTCGTTTTTTAGTTGTGAATAGTTTTTAAAAGTTATTATTTTTTATTAAATTAATTGATATTTTGATCAACGATTTTTTTTTATATAAAAGATAGATATTTAATTTTTTAATTAATAAATTGTTGATGCATTCATATAACTGAATTTAATAGAAATATTATTTGTAGTTTTATATAATAAAATATAGAAATATTTTGTTTTATATATTTCAAACATCTAATCTTAAAAAAAATGCTTTTTAGGACATGAACAAGGAACAATATCTGTAAAAAAATCATTTATAATAATATAAATCATTATGTTTGTTTATTTATCTAAGTTTAGAATCATTTAATTTTTTTATAGATCTAGAGATGTATATTACGAACTAATATTGCTTTTGAATAAGATCACTTTACCAAATATAAATGTATTACATTAATAAGATTTAAAAATTTTTTTTTACTATTATTTTTATAGCAATATATTACTAAATATCTTCTAGCTTTGGAATCACTTTTTTTTGTTTTTGTAGCTCTTAATCTTTAATTTCATTCATTTTTTCCCCAATAGTTATGCTTAGGAGAGACAAATTTCCAGTAAAAATATCATATTCTACCATATTATGTTTTTTTCTAGATATCTTTTGTTATCGGTTCAAGCTTCGAGTACCATTAATTTCTTTTTTCGAGCTCGTTCTATTTAATTAAAAATTATCTAGCTATTATCGAGGTGTAGCAGCTTTATCAGAATAAGATACTTAGATGCACATAATTATGCTCTTTCTCGTATTATCTGAAATCGGTAGCTCAAAGGTTTTGTCTCATATATTTAGCTCTTTCTCTTAAATTAAAAGGTAATTTAGTATAATCTAGCTATTATCGAGGTGTAGGCACTTTTCTAAAATTATACATCATGACATAAAAAATTATGCTCTATCTCATGATATATGTATTGATGGGGCTCAAACTTTTTGTTGTACTAATTTCATTTATATTTAACTCTCATACTAAATTAAAGAATAATTTTATTATATATATGGCGATTTTCGAGGTGTAGGCACTTTTCTAAATATAGATAACTAGATATATAAACTATTGCTCTTTCTCATATATCATATATTTATGAGCTCAGAAGTTTTGTACCATCATTTTCATATATATTTAACTTTCCTATTTAATTAAAGAATCATTTTATTATATATGGCGATTTTCGAGGTGATGGCACTTTTTCGAATATAGATATCAAGAGTTAAATTATTATGCATATTATTATAGATTCTGAAATCGGAAGCTCAAACTTTTTGTTATATCAATTTCATTTTTTCTCATTACTTAAATAATAAATTTAAAATTATCTAGCTATTGTCGAGGTGTAGACACTCTTCTAAATATAGATATCAAGATTATAATAATTATGCTAATTTTCTTAATACATGAAATTTGATGCTCAAACTTTTTGTACTATATATTTTAGCTTTTTATTCTAAATAAATTTGCAATTAATTATCCGGCGATTTTCGAGGTGTAGGGACTTTTTTAGATATAGATATCTAGACACTTAAAATTATGCTCTTTATTGCGATATCCGAAGTTGTCAGCTCGAAATTTTTGTGCCATTATGTTCATTTAAATGAAGCTCTTGCTCCTTATTTTTTTTAGATCGAGCTTCCTAGGGTCATTTACCCCGTTAAAAATATACGAAAATAGTAGAATTAATTTAATTGTAAAGTGTAGCTATTTTTTATTGTTATAATTTTCTATCGTCAAATATATTTTTAGCTTTGAATATCTAGGATTTTCATTTTACCTCCAAAAATATGACGTCACGTCATTCGATTTTGTACACCAACCCAATTAGGTCCCAAAATCCCCTTTATCTAAAAAGCCTGCTGAATTTAGAATTAATTCGTGAACATGTCAACATAGTTTATGCATCTCTATTAAAACATATTGTTAATGTAGATACAACGTTCTTAAACATTTTAAAGCGATTATGTCTTCAGGATATTGAACAAACGGTTCATCATGCGACTAACTCTTGGCATAAACATGCCACGGCAGTTAAAAAATGGCTCATAAATGCCAAATTATGGTTAAAAATACGCTGATAAAAATCTAGGAATGACTGTTATGGATGTAGATCGGTATAAACAGAAATGTATAAACCATCTTAATGATGATAGTACATATCCGGTAGAAAATCCGAATGAATATGACTAAAATCTACACCGAAATTATTTCAATCCGGAAAGAGATTGAATAACAAAGTTTTTATAAAGAAATAGTGTATAAAAAACAGTATATAGACCCAAAAATCTATATAATGCCAAAAATAAACAAAAATCCAATGGGAATTCGCCCTACTGTGCCATGTTTTGATTGGATTACAGCAATAGTAAGTAAATACTTACATAAAATGTTGTGGCCTATAGTAAAAGAAATAGACTGGATTGTATCTAATTCTCAAGAAGAATTTAGAAATTGGAAGATACACCACTCATTGGTTTCAAACCAATACTATATACTATAGATGTAGAAGCGTTACATACCAACATTAACCAGAATGAAGGTCTATTACGCGTAGAATGGTTGCTTCTTATGAAGAAAATACCAGAAAAAAGGTAAACTTCTGGATGAAACTATTAAAATGGGTACTAAGTAATAACTTTTTGAGTTTCGATGGAGGGAATTATATACAGATCAAAGGTAAAGCCATGGGGAGTAACTTGGCCCCTGCGTTAGCAAATCTGTTTATAGCTGCATTTGGATTTAACTTGAAAAGGTTAAATCAACTAGCGGTGATTTACCTGGTATATCTTGATGATATATTAGTTATTACAAAAAGTGAAGATGAGCTCAATGAGTTCAATAATAGGCTGATACAATTATCACCCCCATTAAAAGATAAGTTGGAGCATAAAGAAACAATGATATCTTTCTTAGACTTAAAAATATATCTAGGCATAACTAAAAAACACACATATTCTGGATTATGACCTGTTCGAAACGAAATGAACAGACACTTTATACACATCCTGACAGCGAATGTCTTGAAAATATGTGTTATAGTTGGATAACAGGTGAGAACATAAGAATACTCATAAATTCTTCAAATAAGAAATTATTTAAGAAAAATATGAGTAATTTCATAAGTAATCTTTTAAAAAGGGAACATTCTAAAGAAATTTGAAGATTTTTAAATATAATTATGAAGATAGATTCAAATTTATGGACTTATCAAACAAAAAAATCCCAGAATCTAAGTAATATATAAAAGTCGAAAACGGCATGGTCGAAACACGTATTTCTGCCTTTGTTAGAGATACAGGAACAGCGTATAGAATGCCGTTTATTCCTGTTATCTGTAATTACAGTAAGGTAATGAACAATGTTAATTTCGCCGCGCAAAAGTGTTAGTAAATATTGAAACTAGTACTGCGGTTTCGGCTATAAAACGACTTTCATAATACACTTCGTTCTTTCAAAAAAAGACGAGGAAACTAATAGAAATTAATCCTCTTTGACAGGAAATAATTTATTTGACGAGGATTTTATATGGACTTGAAAAAGGTAACATTTTTCTATTATGTTAAAACGTAGAACAATAATTGGGTAAACCATAGTTCCTAATGCCCAGTAATGGGATAGCTGTGAGATGAGAAGAACTGAACAAATATATATAAGATATATATTAATACTCAAGTAGAATCAAAAAACTACAAATTACAAAGTTTTCGTGATTGGAAACAATGTATACCGTATTAAAAACAAAAATTTAATACGGTTTTATCAGTATATTTTTCTGACATATACAATTAAAATGATAAAACAACAAATATATTAGACATATATTTATCTCGAGGTTATGCAAATCGAGAAGGAAATGCTCCGGTCAACTCGAAAGTGGTACAGGAATGTATCCTAGAGTTTAATACTTGTATTTTAGTATATAACTTCTAAGTGTGAGATCGGTCTCCGTTTTTAGTTTTCCTATCAGAAAGAGAATTTAAAGAAACTAGGCCCCATACCTGACCAGTTAAAACTTAATCCCTGACCGTTAGGTTCACTTAATTGTGTATAAATGCTCGAAATGTTTGATAATGCGAACTCATGAGTAGTTTTGCGTAAAATCCGTCATCGATATGATTGATTAAATCGAAATAAAGTCTACTCTTAAGATAGTATTACTAAACTAGACAAAACTTTGTTAAACTATTTTGTTAGGCACCTGAACCATACTAGTAAACATAATCTTTTCACTAATGATCTGTCAGATAAAATGAGTTCAAAACCATGATAAAATATTACATTTAAAAATTATTTTTTATCCCTTGTAACTCTGACTAGTGTCTGTACTGATTAGGTTCACCGAAACTAAAAGGTGACGCCCCTAGTCTCCTATATACAATAGGAAATAGTCGAAAGACAAGGAAGGCTGTGTTACAACGGACACCTTTATAAAAGTCCTAACCTATACATGTTAGTTGTTACCCAGTGAATTGATTTTCTCTGTACAACTTTACCAAAAAGGAGCATAAATTTCCGAGTCGTAATATAATATCATATTATAAAAAACATTCGAATTTTCGAATTTTTATTTTATTTTATTATATTATTTTCTAATTTAGTTATGAAATAATATAGCTATATACTCTGAACATCACTATAATGTTCTCAACATAAGCACTACAACATAAATGCTAAATAAAACAAATTAAATATTCGTCCTTTAAGAAAAATTTTAAAGTAAATAAAAATCAAATATAAGTAATTATTGTGTTTCTACTATTTCGAAAAAAATATTTTTCGGGTAAAGTCTTCACCAAAGACTATAAATAAATTATCATTCATGCACCTTAATGAATAAAAATAATTTTAATGCGCTCCCATACATCCAAAATAACAGTCAACAAAAACAACAAGCAGAAAGGACTGCATAATCGGGTGCAGGACTGTTGTTACCACGACAGGACACACTTATACAGCAATTTAGAAAGATGATATGCTTTCTTCTGCTGATCGCCGACCAAAGTATTTCTATTACACTTTTTGTGTTGTAGTTACTACGAACAACGATCAGACGTCTTTGATATCAGCTAACGCTGATAATAAAGTGTTCCTCAAAGAAACTTATTAACAGTTTATCGAGGATGCAAAAAAGTATACTTCCCTTCTTCAAAGATCGGAAAATACAGCAACTGATGAGTTTAGACCACTCATACAGTCTCATTATATACCAGGAATTTCGAAACGGTATAGTGAGTTCGCAGAACACGAACAATTTACCGTTTTCAAACAATTAACCAATGAATTGGCAAAAATTGAAGAAATGTTTTGTCGTACATCAGGCGGTTTTAGGACTGACAATGCACGAATTTGCGTGAGATATGCACCGGTCATATTTCGTTATCACTGCCGGATAATGCTATCGACGATGGGACAGTTCTTAGTAGAACCTACCTTCTCGATAAACCTCCGTAATTACAGCAATAAGCTAAATGATTTTATCGTCACAAGACGATTACTAACGAGTATTGAAAAAGAAAATGTTAGTAATAAGAAATCAATACAGCAACCGGAGAAGGAGCAGAAGAAAAAGGCAAAAAGCTCAGTAATGACAGCCCCTCCAAAAAATGGAGGATTAGTAAAGACGGCAAAAGAAGCTGGCTTGAAAAAAAAGAAGCTGAGTAAGAAAAGGAGGACACGGAAGAAGAAAAATTTAAATAAAAATAATAATTATTCTTACTTACCTTTTATTTATAAAAATAATATCTCAACTAAAAATTGATTTGATAATTTTTTTTCTATAACACATCCCCCTAAACACATGTTGTCAATTGCGCTGTTAATTATTGAATACTGGTCCGCATGAGGGGTCATAAAATAATATTTTTATATCTCTAAATATATATAGGACATCTCTTTCCCGCCTTTTTAAGTAACTTATGACGTGTCAAGTTTGACAAGTGATCTGTTTATTCTGCAATATTTCTCTGTATTTGTTACTATATACGCATCTGAATGTATAGAGTTTTAAAACTTATGTCCCGTATGCCATTTCTATTTAAATTTACCTGATAACATCTTTTTATATATAACCACATTATTTTAAACATTAAGCAGTTTCGTGTTATTACTTTTCCTTTTACAATTGAAGGTTTGTATTTTTAAAACTAAGCATCCCGCTTTAAAAACTGCACATCTTTTTTACAAAAACTATCTTTAACATTATTCTTCTTATCGAGGCTTAAAAGTGGAAGCATTACATATTTTAGAATATATGGTTATATATTATTTGCTTTATTTAAGATAATGCTGTGCGCTTATTTTGCTTGTTCTAATTTGCTTTCTCAAGAGTACTTCCCGAATTCTGGGATTTTTAAAAAATAATTCATTAGGGTTTGATGCCGCTCCACTATCCCAACTTTTTCTTGATGTTATGGCGATCATAATTCAATTTATCTATTTTTGGTCGCAAATTGCTTACATTTTCATTTTTGAATTCACGAGTATTGTCTGTTAAAAACATAATTGGTGTACCATGTTTCTCTATATAGCATTCTAAAAAAATCTCTATAATTTCTTCCGCCTTTTTCTTTTCTTTACAGGTGTTTCCATCCAACTAGCATAGTAATATATCGCCACTAGTATAAATTTGTTTTATCCGCCTGTATCTTGTATTCGACCTATAAGATCAACTTCCCAAATTTCGTTTGGATATTTCCAATCGATTGTTCTTTTTTTGAGTTTATAAATGTCTTTCTATTTCTAAGAGATTTTATACCACTCTTATGATACTCCTTAACCTCTTTGTAAATATTTAGCAAGCTGTATCTTTTTTTATTAAGAAGATTATATTTGCAGCTGATCCGCGATCCGAATCAATCCATATTGCTCTTAAACTTCTTTTTTTCTTTTTCTTATATTTCGCGAGCCATATTAAAAACCCTTTCTTCTATAGGGCAACTCAAAACATCCGAAATGTTAGTTTCACGTTTTATGGAACAAGTTGTATATTGTTGAGCTTAAGTGCTCTTCTTAATATTCTACTATTTCCATTACAGACAGTATTAAAATATTGAAGAGCTTGGTTGTCTGTTTTCCGCATAAAATTTTCCCCTAAAAGATCATGCTTATATTGCAGAATACTTTTGTACTCGTATGTTAGTTCTAAATCATTTATGGAATAATATTTTCAACTCTTATTAATTCTTGCTACAATTGATTCGTTATGTTTATTTCTTGTGAAGACACTGCGCCCATAGCGATGTTTGATGCTCTGTTATTAAAATGAACGGTGCTCTTAGGTTCTTTTTTGAACGGAATTAATGTCAGAAACTAGTGTTTTTTTTTTACGTGGATTTTTTACTACTTAATTCCATTGTATTTTTAACTCCTTTCAGAATTTCACCTTTTAGAAGAAATGCTAAATGTAATGCAATTTTTTCGTCATGTTGTATAAATCGTACTTATAGGTTACTTAGTCCTAAAAAAGATCTTAGAACTTTAAGAGTAGTCGACAAATTCCATTCTTTCAATAGCTGATATTCTTTCGAAAAAAAATATACATTTGGCACGCTTAAGTGTTAGAACTGCAGACTTTTTTTTGTTACAAACGTTCTCAATTTGAATTTTATGTTCTCTTGTTGTCTGTGTGAACTTTATCACATCTTCTAAATTACAAAATGCTGACTTCCAATTTTCGTGCTACAAGACCGTATTCATAACAGCTTAATAAGTTGCCGGTGAATTACAGAGCCCAAAGGCATTCTGGTATACACATATAGTATCCGTTACGTAACAAACGCTGTTTTTATATGCCATTTTCATTCATAGCCATCCAATGGTAGCCTACAGTCGCATCTATAATAGAGAAGATTTTCGCCTTGGAAAGAGTGTCGAAAATCTCATCGATTCACGTAATAGATGATCTAATATTCCATATGTTATTGATGCTTGGAAATCAATAAATTCTTGATTTGCTGTAAGCTTAGACCTGCTACAATTTAGATCTAAATGCACTGCTAGATTGTCTTATTGTCCCCGATTTCAAGAGTTTATAGATATTTATTTTTCATGCCTAATCTTAACGCTAAAATTGGTTTGACATAGAGGAATATTGCGCCATAGTCTGTATTTTATGTTTCTAATCATGCAAACTTAGAGGGTGTGAGTTCCGATGAATTTTTTTTTTAATTTTTAGTGTAACATTTCGGTCTGGCTTTAGACAAATTTTTCATCTATTTTGATTTTGATTGCTTTGTTTGTAACATCTGTGGTTTTTTCGAGATTTATTTTAGACTATCTTACATTTCTATCGAGATTACTTTATGGTTTAGTTTTTTAAGTGGTTCTTTGTTACCCTTTATAATCTTTGCCAATAAGCTAGAATAACCCAGTATGTCCGGCACATAAAAGAGTATATAACGAATATCTAGACTTTTAATAAGGTTATTTAATTTTAAGGGTATATCCTTAATTTTTATCATGATATTTTTAGTTTTTTCGATATATTTTGTATCAGTTCTGTTTGCTGCAGATGATTTTTCATAATTTTTCCAATTCTTGTATTTTTTATGAAAGATCTTTGTGCTATTAGCGTGATATCAGCTCCTGTTTCGATATATATCGGATCTTGAAATTTTAAACTTATCCCGTGGAGAGAATGAATTTGCTTTGGGTTTTTTTTGTATTAAATATCATATAATAGTTTTTTTATTTTATTGATACCTTTCCGAGTGTTAGAGTTGTATTTTTTGTCTTTTTTCCAGCCTAATTTTTTTATATTTTAATGCCGATTCATACACTCATAACTAGTGTGTTCTTTTACTTCGGGGAGATCCCAAAATTTTCTGATAAACAATTTTTTTAATTTTTATGTGTAAAAGAGAATTTCTGGGCTGGAGTTCTGTTAATAATTTCCGGTGGGCTATTTAATGGCTGGCTCATACTTCCTTCTTTTCCATATGTCAACCGCACCACTTTTCAGCTGCTTGAATCACCTCAAATATGAGGAAGTGTTAATGCTAGACTCCAAGTTGCTATTCGTATTTCCGATAGAGCACTCAAAATATTCTTTTCCGCAATAGCCTGCATCGAGATATACAGCTTTTTAAGAGATATGCGGCGTCTCTTATCATTTCGAAGAGATTCTAATGCTTTTTGGGGTTTCTCTTGCTGATAATCTTTGCGCAGTCTCCATAACTTCGAATCTGCTTGGAATATTTCTTCTAGGCAGCAAAGTAACTATTGTCCATTTGTTGTCGGTATTGGTGTAATTTTTCCCTTCGCTAGTTCGAATGCACTTCCTCTTAAGGTCGTGACTAATTGCCTTGATGCTGTCTTCGTGTTGCAATCGTTTAGCTGCAGAATATATCTCGAATCGGAAACTTCATTCACTTACATCTTCTTGTGATGTTCCGCTTAATGGTGGCAGAAATCTCTTTTTGCTGTCGCCATGCGAATTATATTGTTATTAATTGAATCCTAGTCCTACATATAGGGTCATAACATGATAGTATATATATGTCTAAATATATATACAACTATACTTTAAAATTTCAGTCTATTTCTTGTAACTCTTGTGATCAGTATAGTGAAATTTCTAACCTCTTTAATAAATCTAAATTTTTTTTAACAAACATTACAGCTTGCATATTTTTTTTTGTAATTAGTATCTTTTTCATAGCCGTTTATTTATAGTTTGCTTATAAAAACTTGATGTTTTCTTTATCATCTTGTTAATATAAAACCACATCAACGCAAAATATGCAGCAAGTGTTGGTCCACAAACATGGTATTTCTATAAAATATGAGACTTTCTATTTTATAAATTTTGGTGAAAAAATCATTTAATATTATTAATTAACTTTCTTTTTATTTACTTCTCTTTCTAAACTCTTGCATCTTTTGTTTTTTTGGCTATTGAATAAACTTGTTATATCATTTGCTCTATTCTTTTATAATTGCAATGACTAATTTACTTCCTTCCGCCATTTTATTATGATATGATCATTTTCTAATAATATCCCTTCTTTATCTTTCTTCAATGTTATAATTTCTGCTTCATCACATAAAACCCCGCCATATTTGAAACTTACATACATGTCTTCTCTAGATTTATTTTTATGACGTTTCTTATGATATTTTCATGAACTTTAATAGTTCATCATGCCTATGTTTTTCTTTAGCATGTATTTTTATGTCACCGATATATACACAAGACTATTTCCAATAGTAATAATCTAAAATGAAGCCATTGCACGTTGAAAAATATTTGGCGATCTTATGCACCTCATGAACATGCTATTTTATTCGTAAAATTTTCTTTGACTTTCTATGCTGTTTTAAATACATCACTTTCTTGTATTTCAATACTGTAGAATGGTTGTGGGCTCGCTAAGGCCTTTGTACCTTTTAAAATTACCACAGTGCAATTTTACGGCCTCCTGAGCTTATTCATATATAATTTATTAATCTAAACCTATTTCATAGAAAATTTAAAAAAAAATTAATGCCCCTAAACACTGAATTTAAAATAGAATAAAATATTTAGGTTGATTATAAACTTGATTTTTCCCTTGTTTCAGCAAAAGGCAACATGGTCTGTTTGATTTGTTATGTAATTCTCTTTACGTAGAAGAAGCATAATGCAAATATATATTATGCTTCTTACAGAGAATATAAATACTTTCGTTAGCAAGAGAAGCACGTAAACAGAAGCTTTTTGAATATAATGAAGGCAAAAAAAAACAAACTAAGCTATTAATAAACCTTGTTAATTATGAAAAAAATTATACAGAGGCGATTTACAGGCTAGCCTGTCTATTATGAAGATAAGGGTTAATAATATAGCTATATTGTGCTAATCAAGGAATGCATAATAGAAACTGAGATCTGTAATAATCCGGATTCAATTAAAAAAATATAGATCTCTTTCACTATCAAGAGGTACCATTACGAAACGACAGCATGAATTGTTAGTTAATCTTAAAAAAAAATTGGTTAATATTTTACAAAATGAGCATAACTATTTTTCCATTACTGTCTTTAAATCGATCGATACAACAGATTCTGTACAGATTCACTTTTAGTTTGCTTGATTACTAAAGACTTTTTCCTTTATGAAGATTTATTGGCCTTAGGAAGATTGGATTGTATAACACGAGGGATTGATTTTACCAAGACTTCATAGAAAAATGTAGAAATTCAAATGTTAATTTATTAAATTTAGTAAGTATATTTACAGATAGGGAACTTGCAATTAAAAGCATATGAGAATAATATATTGTATTGAATATAAAATTGAATCCGCATCTAAATTTTTTTTCTAATTCCATAGCATTTGCATCAACAAATCTTTATCCTCCGATTACTAATTTATATAAAACCATTTAAGACGTAGTCAAAAGCGTTAATTATACCAGAAAAAGTGCAAAAAGACATTAACAATTATGAAATTTGCTGATTTTATAAAATAAAACATGTAGTATGAATCTTACCTTACATTCATAAGTTAGTTGGGTCACTAAATGGACATGATTTTAAAATTCTTTGACTTTAAAAGACACAACTTGTCTTTTTTTAGTAAAATGAACGAACTCTGTAAATTGCAAGATGAATCGATTTGTAGCAACTTTGCTTTTTGTGTGATATTACACATAACAGAATGAGCACAATTTATGCCTAGAAGGAAAGAAAAAAACTGTCTTTTTTTATGCGGCTTAATATAAAATCTTACAAGGGAAACTGTGTGATTTCATAGAGATCTTATTTCTGTGAGGAAGATTGAAGAAATACATTATTGAAAATGGCATAACTTTGAATGCTTTGGAATATTACCGAAATAGCGGAGATGGAAACATATTTTAAAGAATTGGAATTGCTGATCATTGAATATGATAAAAGATCTCAGCTTTTTATAGAACAAAAAATTTGTAGGCAGCTCGTGTTATAACTACAATTTTCTATAATAATGCAGGTACTTAGTGTGCTTCAAATGGTGCTGTTAGAATTAGCAGAGAATGATATTGTTGAATCACCCTTTAAAGATAAGACAGATTCATTATATATATGGGAAAATGCAATGGTGTATCCTAGATTACAACAAAATGCACGTCGTGTATTTTCGAGTTTTATAAACACTTATTGTTGTGTGTCTATCTATTCTTATCTTACATACACTAAAAAAAACCATACCATAATTAACAGATATTCATTTAAAAGATTTATTAAGATTAATAGAGTGTGGATTTGAGCCAGAATATATATTATTAGTCTAAGAATAGCAAAAGCACAAATTTCATTAAATTAAACGCACTTTCAAAATGTCTTTTATTGTTTATATGTTAAAACTAATTAATATATTTTAAAATTAGAAACCGTTCGTGTGGCCTCATGACCATCCTCAAATCACGCAAGTGGCCTAACGGGCCAAAAAGATTACCCGCCCCTGTTATAAAAGCTTTTTAGATTACAATGCAGAGAAGGTAAACAGATCTTTTGCTTATAATAAGATATTTTTATAGGAGCATTGAATTTTTAATTATCTAAATTACCATACATCATGCTACAACAAATAAATTATTGGCCGGAGATCCTTTTTAGGCTTTACAATGTACTTGATTGTATTCTTTTATCGCTCTTCGATGCACTTATTATACACTAGGATTCAAATAATCTATATATTTTTTATTCATTGTATGTGCTTGTGGTATGTGCTCGCATTTTTCTTGATTTTTTTTGTCACGTTTATCTTAATCCTACATCTAATAATTTTACAGAATTGATTTTCCTTAAAAATTTCGACTTTTTTTAGATAATTAACTAAATTGTATATAAGTCTAGTGATATTATACTATTCTTCTAACTCTTATGTAATTTTTTATTATTTTAAAACGCTCTAATTAATATTCATTATACAAAATCACATTTCAACATTGAGCAATATGTTTTTCCTTGTTGCAGTTGTGACATACTTTTTATATGATATTTGAATCCTTCCGAGAGATATTCTGTTTGATATCGTATCGCACAAATTCCATTTATTTACATATTTTTTTGTTTTCGGATTTATTTGTCTACTTTAATATTTTTTTATTCTTTGTCTACAATTTTTATATTTTGCTTCTCTTGTTAGATTATACAATATTCCAAATTCATAATTTAATTTTTCGATGTTAAAATTGCGCTAAGAATATTTTATTTCATGATAAACAGTTCATATTAAGTTATTGTCCGGCATATTTTTACAATCTCATGTCTTTTGTTGTTTCTCTCGCTTTAATAATGAAGTTTCTACTTATTCTTATATCTTATCATTTTCGAGTATTTAAATATTTTTTTCCAATTCTTGGATGACTACTTAATTGTCTACACCAATTTAGAATTTTTACAGTCATCTGGCCATGTCGTATTTATCCGTCTCCCCATAAGTTTATCACAAACTATACATATAATAATTTTTAACTCTATCTTCTCTAAAAGAAAAATATATTATATGTACTCCTTTATCATTGCGATTATATATTATGTCAACATCTCCTTCCAAAGCGCTATCTAACAACAATTTTCTACAGTTCAATTAAATTTTTTTTACAATCCTTCCTGTATCATCATCTTTTTAACAAAGCATCATTTTTATAGAAAAAAAATTTTTACACTTTTCAGAATCCTATTTTCTATAGATTTTTTTATATTTTCTTAAAGAGAGACTTGTACTATATCTAACCAATAAAGTTCTTCAATTTTTTTTTCCTATCCTACATATTTTTGCAATTTATTGAAGATCATAATAATTCCAAAGGTCATCCCAAGGAATTCTTCTTATACTTATGTGGAAAATATTGTCGTATGTTTTTTTTATTTTCAAAAAAACTTTCTACAATATGTTTCCCAATGAATTTTATACGAGCGCTTATACACTTTTCCGTTAATTCTATTATTTTTCGAACTAACTATAATATGTTCTATTCAATATTTTTTGTCAACAATTTTTATATCCTCGTTCATATAATATTTACCATTATCATCTATAATTTGTTATGATAAAAATAAATCTTTGAACCAATTTCCTGATGGATCACATTTTTCAACCCTCCCACTTTTTTTTCTAGCTGTTGAGACTTACCTGATAAAATATTCCTTTTCAATCTAAACATAAACATTCTTATCTCTAACTTTCATAAAACTATCACAGATTTCTCTTATGACGTATATGATTCTATATATTCAGAGGGTGGCTTATGTTTACGATTATTTATAACATACATCTCACTTTTTAACACATAATCTATTTTCTTTTTAAATCCTGGCCAATTAAGCTTTTGTTTTAAATCATGATAAATGTACTCCGAAGTTCGGTACCAAAATCAACGTGTATCTCATAACACAACGCATCTCTTTCTTTAACATTCAAAATTTTTGCCATCTTTCCATCATCAAACTTTCTATATTCTTGATCACTTTTCTTATAATATTTGATTAAAATTATTATTATTTTTTTGTCTCAATATTTCCAACTTTGTTCATATGTAATCAATTTTTTTTTCCTTACACAAATTTCCATCTACAATTATATTACATTTTTTTCAATTGATCTTTTATTTTGATCACTCCTAATTTCAACTTTATACTATAATATTATTAATGCTTAATGATTAGTTTCAATACTAAATTGTCTCCCTCTAAATTCATAACCAAATTTTATAATTTAAAAATAACAACACGCATCTATACTTCGTGTTTTTATATCCCGATTACATCACTGTAATTTTTTTACCAACATATTCTAATTCCCCCATTTTGCCGTGTTTCAAGATATTCTCGCGATATAGTACTGCCCAATATGCATGTGTAAAACATTCGTTTTTAATATGAACATTATATTGTAATTCGGCTGATTTAGCTTATCTAACATTGACATTCTTTTTTTAAATCCATAAACACCATTTTCATAAATACAGCCGATTCCAATCTTCCACTTTTTTATCTTAAACAGATGTAAAAGCTACTGTTTTAAAAAAAAATCCGATTTATATATTTTCTCAACCATACAATCATACCTAAAAATCCAAAAACAATTTCATTTTTTTTTGGTTTTTCACCGTAAAAAATTGCATTTCTTTGCTCTTTCACTAAGAATATCTCCGTATCATCTAAAACTACTCCTAATATCTTACTTCTTCCTTTGCGAATTGGATTTTGTTTATATGTATTTCAAAGGTGCTCTTTCTAATCTTTTGTACACTAAACCTCTGAATCATCACGTGTACTTCTAGTATTAGCGATGATAACAATATCAGCTAAATGGACCATAAAGCCTTTATATATTAAATCACGTAAACATTTTGTCATAAATCTTTGAAAAATAATTGTGGGTTCTCAAACCATGTAAACATACCATTCCTATATTGATATTTTTTTTTTCGATTATTTTTAAATTAAACATTTATATGTATTTCTACACAATAAAATATGGAAAGAAAGTCTATTGTAGTGTAAAAATTTGCACCCTATGTAGCTCTAAGAATATCTTGCATATTAGACGTTAATGTGTTACAAAATTTGACAAATTCGTTTAACCTATGTGATTTCCATATTACTCGCCTTTAATCATTCGGATCTTTAAAAATCTTACTAAAGACCGCCAATTTGTATCTTCTCTTTAAATTATTTATCTTGGTTTTATTTCTTCTAGATACTTCAAATATTTTCCCTCTAATGCATGTGGTATAATCGTTCCTTTTGCGTTACTGTTTTATTAGATACAGCAACAATATTAAATTATAATAATTTAAAATTATGTTTTTTTTCTTAAATATTTTCGAACATACTTTGTATATTCGTAGTGATTGGTTTGTCCTTTTGGTAAACTTTTATAATTATTTTTTATAACAATGGTTGATTACAAAGTGGCATCTTTAGTGTTCATTATTGCAATCAAATAATTTTTGTTCCACTCTTCCACATCTGAAACATACTACCTATTGAATTTCTAGTTCCAAATCATCTGACTTCATCTTGTATTTAAATAAAAGCTGTAAAATTTAAATTCGTTTCTTTGCAACCGATACCCTTTTTTGTCTATTCAATTTTTGTCTTAAACTTTCTAACAATTCTATGGAATTTACCGACTCGTTTGTTTACATAAACCATATTATTTGCCTTAATAAACTACTAGTGCGTGTTTCAATAAAGTTCCCAATACAATAGGTTTAAGCCTCGCGTTTTTTTCTTCTCCTAAACAAAAACAGATCATAACGTTATGATCATCTCAACTAACTTTTTTTCAACTTTCCGATTCCCATACACCCTTATCAGAATCTACACCTTCCCCAGGCGTAGCCCCGTGACCCTTGTCATTATATTTTATGAATAATTTAAATAATATCATTTTATACCTTAACCGAATGTTATAGAAATCGATTCTTAGTATAAGATATTCTTTGTGCTCGTTTTATCGTTTGAAAAATATATTTTATCATTAGTTTAGTTTATTGTAAACGCAATGATATGTTGGCCATGAGTATAAAAGAGCTCTGCTATATAGTAGACATAATTTATAAATGATTGTCCTATGAACTCGATCATGGCATTGCAATTCTAGTATAATAAGGAACTTTTTTTATTAAATAAAACGGAAGAAGTGTTTCAGAGGGCGCAAATCAAATCATTATGCCTAAAATTACAGAAAACTTTTCCCAAATACTATAATATAACTCGTTGATATACCTTTTCCTAAAAATTTCATGATTAATCATACTCATTAATATACTATTTTAGTTTTCTTTGTTTCTTATTTACATTAAAATAGCGTAACTTTAAGAGCCTATCCTAGGGAAGACTGATGGCTTTTATCATAAAAGATGTAAATGAATTTTTTATCATGTATTTTTTATATAAAAACATAAGAATCAGCACTATAAAAATGATTTCTCGAAACAATCTTTTTTTAAGATTACGAATAGTGATTTTATTTACGTATTCATCGGTATTTACTGATACAATTTTCTATATGCTATATTTTTTTAAAATAGCTGGTATATATATTATTCGCATATACAACTCTATTTATGTTTTCTTTTGTTATATAGCTGTGCGGTACTCGTACGTTATCATCAGTTTAATTGAGTTCACTATTTTCAATTCTATTAAGTAGATAATGAACTCATAATTATCTTGTGATCTAATATTTTAGGACAAACTCTTGTTTAGAGACATTTACATAGATATAGACTTTATGATTAGTGTTTGAAAAATTATCTTTTATTTTCTCTGACTATTTTATCAGAAGTGACTTGTTTGTCAAAATCATGTATAATTTTTTACAGCCAAATCTACTTAAATTTCCGCTAATCTCTTAAGACATCATATATGCTATCCAAAGTATGTTTATTGAACATTTTTAAATCTTTCAATATAAGCTTTGATTTTCTATTTTTTTTGTGCCAAGGGTGATTCCACACATACCCCTGATAAAGCAAGCACATTTATAAGAACTTATGGTTTATAGCAACCATCACAGTTACAACTATCATCAAATACCAGGCTTTTCTTGTTTTTGTTAGTAAATACAAATTGCAACCTTTACTTTCTAGAAATTATTTAAAGTTTAATGTATAAAAATTATATCAGATTCCGCTGATTCAACAACATACAATGAATGTCTAGGAATCTTATCTGTCGATTTATTTAAGGTTTTATAGCTAATGTAATTTCATTGATTCATTTCTTGGCCTTTTTTTCATATTTAATTTTCCGCCTATATAATCGTTTATTTCTATATTACAATTTAAACATTGGGACTCTAAATTGTATTATGCGCAATTCAAAATATGTCAATAATTTTTTTATTATTATTAAGATATATATTTTTATATCATCAATCATTCCATATAAACATTTTATTACAATTGACATAAATTGTGTTGCTTAAAGATAGAAAAAATTACAAATAACAGAATTATACCTCTAGGTAACATTACTTTAGTGGCTTCTGGCAACACTTTTTCTGTATATCGCTTTTTTATAAAATTAATGGCTAAAAAAGTTTCTTCAATATTTAGAACTTAGAACCATATACATTTTTTATATTTACAAGTGTAGCTGATGATTCAAGATGGATAAAAGCATTTTAAACACTTATTATATTTAGGTAATACTATTATATTCTATGATTTTATTAGTTAATTCATACGTACTAATACACATTGACATTCTTGTAAAGTGCAGTATAATAAAATCTGAGCATAATAAATTTTTTTGTTTTTTCTCTAACTTTGATTATTTTGAACTATTCCATTAGCAAAGTATTTTTTGCATATTTTATTCTGCATGTTTTTCTTTTACCCCTTACATATATGATTCGTTGATAATTAGAAAGATGCGCATGCATACTCGCAAATGTGGGCGATCTTAGATGCCATAAATTTGTACAAAGTCACCTGAAGGTTTCTTTGCTCCTACGTATCTATATTGCCGTAATTCACAATCTAATTTTGTTAAATATTTTATACCAGCACAATCATATTTTTATGGCACACTTTATATAATATATTTTACAAATTTTTACATACATATATTTCAATACAAATTTCATTATTATGCTTAAAATATTATTATATTAGATGATATGTGATAAAGAAAGAACAGTAGAGGAGAACTACACTGACAAACATTCGACAAACATTCGACAACCGATCCCATAACGATAATTTTAGCATAAAACTTGCATAAAACTCACGCAGTAACGCGTATAAATACAACGGCTCTTCTTACTATTATAGCTATCAGCAAGAATACACCAGCCATGAAAGAGTATTAGATCAAGAGGCTTATACCTCGATCCTAAAAAGATCTGGAAGAATGCCATGATATGGCTACAATAGTTCCTAAAAAGTTACAATAAAGACAAATACCCGGATATGAACATATCTGAAATTAAAAACAAATCATCAAACGATCTGTAACATAATATTGGGAAAGGAAGACAACTACATAAGTTCCTAGAAATAGAAACAAAAGAAGAAATAAAAGCACTAGGGAGGAAAACTGTTAAAACAATAAGGTATTGAACTTACATCGATATATTCAAAACTTAATCTCTTAGAGTACTGACAAACTTAAAAAATATAGACTCCATAAACCTCCCGAGAACAAAGAAAATACCCTATACTAAAGTTAAAATAGAAATCATTGAAGGTCTAAATCAAGCAGTTAATGGCATATCACAAACAAACAACCAAAAAATATGTGCTATAATCCAAGGATCATAGAAGCTGTTCAAAAGAGTTACGAAGAATTAACATTGAAACCTGGCCAGGAAGGATTAAACTGAGTATTAATCAAAGAGGAAAATATAAAAAGGTACGATCAAATAAGACAAGGCCTAAATCTCACGTAAAAAAACTACGAAGAATTAAAGAAAGTGAGACGAGGTTTCTAAGAAAAGTCATGAGACAACAAAACAAGATACTTGACAAAAAAAAATGACGTCCTTACAGTGATCAGTAAAAATAACGATAAGATAAGGATAATAAATAAACAGATAGATCAATATGAAAAAAAGAAAAGATTTAAAAAAATAAACTGCCAGTTTGAAGTCAAATGAAGACAATTTTATAGAGCATTCAGAGATATGGTAAAACCAAGAATTAAGGCAGAAAAAAATAGTATTATGAATTTCTTTTCAATATGTTGATAAGAAGCCCAAAAAATACAAACTTCATTGCTTATCTGCGCAAAAACGATTAGAAAACACACCTTAAATGTTTTTATCACAGAAACTGAATTCTTCAGATCATCAACTACGCTCCTAACTTGAAAGGTGCAAGATGTGACTGTATATACAACTTTTTTAGTAAAAAAAACTGGAAAATTGTATAATGTTATATAAAATAATCAACTAAAATGAATTGAAAACAAAGAGGTAAAAAGTTGGTTCTACTCTGTGATCACATATCTCATACTCAAAAAAGAAGTTTGCAATCAATCAGAATTCACGCCTAAGACATACATGTCAAACTTATATAAATTGAAAACAAAAACTGTCACAATTATACCACAGAAAGACTTTTAATCCCGTAACTACTATCGTAAAACCAATTTATAACGGTCAGCCGAGTACAGGAAGCTAAAAAGAAGACAATGATAAACGTCGCAATAAATAGTGAACACAATAATGAATTACACGATAAATTGTTCGGCATAAAAAAAACATTTGATTCAATATACCACGAGGACTTCTAAGCTGCATAAAAAAACTTAGCATACAGGAATGGATGATTGTCTTAATTTCTAAACTAAAAAAAATTGGAATTTATCTCTAAGATTGCAAAATGAAGAAATATTATAAGACAAAATCGATAAGTGATTATACAGGGGGGATAGTTTATCTCCAGTACTGTTTATTCTTTAATGGATCCGCTAATCCGCTATTTTGCTGATAAGTTCCTATACGTATTCATTAACCTCGATAAGAAGGGCTTTAAAACTAATCATTTCCTTTTCATTGACGATTTTATAATTTTGGCGAAAGAAGAAAGCAACTTAAAACTAATGTCTAATAAAGCAACGCAATTCTTCAGATCCATCAGAATGGAAATAAATAAGGTCAAATTGGCGGCTAACAAAACAAATTGCAAAGATATTGCCACGGTCATAGAAGGGGAAGATGGATGAAACATTTATAAATGTTGGAAGATTCCAATACGAGAACTAAACCAGAAACGATGGATAAAATGCGAAAAAAATGGTACAAAAATTTATTACCATATTTGAAACAATACGTAATCGTAAAAATAGCTTTATAGAATTAAATGAATTTGGAATATCACTAAATGACTAAAGTTGATTTATTAAAGCTAGAATCAGAAGACTTTAGTTAGCTAGACGATAAAATTAGGCAGATACTAAAAGAAAATGGAATACACTTGCAACCATCTAATAAAGAAAGATTTTTCTTTCAAAAGAAATAAACTAGAATGTAGACTCGACTATACTGTTTAAATCCGAATGAATATCTGTCAGCTAGTCAAATACCTTGGCTAAAAAAGAGCACAATCACCAAGAAAAGCTGCAATATTAAAATTTAAAAGCGAAACGCGACTTAACTTAAAGTAATAAGTAAATTTCTCATTACAAAATACAGACAAGATGACATAGATCTCCCAGTACTGGAATTAAAACAAAATATGTGTTTATTGTGTAAAATACAACAAAAAACACGATATCAAAAACTCTTCAATGTGCATAAAATTTATGCTCGAAATATTAGGATCCTCAAATTGGATACAATATGAAAATATCAGACCATCAGAAGATGCTAGGTTCTGTTTGATTCGGGATATAAACATTTTTTGAGAGAAAGATCAAGATGTTCGCACTATAACGAACTTTTTAAAACTGTGTCCATTTGGCAAGCAGTTGTAAAAAAAATACTTGATCATGAATATACAGACACAAGAGATACTAAGATGTATTCATTTTATTTTGACGAGAAAATATATTTTATAAAAAAACGAAGAAGATCCGCTGGCATTCTGTACAAAAAATAATGAAATAGGAATGATGAATAAAAGTAGATGCAAGAATAAAAACAGACATCAAGTTATCGAATGAAGGACTGATATTTTTTCATATGATAAAAATAAGAACTGCATCACTTTGATCGAAAGTCGGATGAAAGTTATCGACAATCATAAATAGTTGAAAATATATAATTGTAAAAATATGACCTGCTAACATCTGAGCTGTCATTAATGTAGAAATGTAGGACAAAATTATTTCAATTTTATAACATTGTATGTGTGTGACACGATATCTTAAAGGATACTTGTCGGAACTAGATCGATGCATATATAAAAATTTTTGGGGTAGAGAAAAACCAATGGATTTATAGGTCTCAAGGAGGTGAGATATTATAGAAGACTTTGGATAGGAGAAGATAACTAGAAATATAAATACGCTATGTTCGGAGGGAATCAAGCAAGTTGTGCAAAAGAACAAAAACTAAATTATAACTATAAACTTAGTTCATAAATAAAAAATAAACTATTATATTTAACTTTATTTTTTATAGTATTTAAATTTCTAGAGACGTGTTCATCTTTATTTATACTTATTCTTTCTTTCCGTAAGTTTTTTCAATTTGTCAGTACACTAGGATTAGTGCCGATGCAGTTTCTTTTATAATTTAACCATATAATTGCATTTCTAGAGCTAAGATGAGACCAGTTTTGTGGTATTCATTCATGCACTTCATTCTGTTCTTTGTCTCTTTATTCTATTTTTGACTTCCTATTTAATTGACCGCTGTTATTAAACTTTCTAATTCCATCTGTATATTTTAGTCCATCTGCGTATTTCATATCAAAGTTTGTTAAATTGGCACTATTTTGCTCCTGATTGAAAGTTTGAACAAGCTTTATCTCGAACAAGTCCACGGTAAAATTTTTCAGCTCGTTTAACAAGTTGATCTTAACATTTGTCTCTACTACAGTTGGTAAAAACTTCTGTTTGGCTTTATGTCAAATAAAAAAGCGTTTACGCACTCTTTCTAACTTTTTTTAATATTTGCATTAGACTCTTCCCCCAATCTTGATGGTCTCCATCATCAGGTTTTAAGAGTGTCTGTCTTTAGATCGACAATCTTATATACAGCATTTTGTGCCTCCATTCAACTAATTATTATGTTTATTTACAATACAATCTTGTTTCCATCCACTTGATCTTGTTAGTTTTGGACGTCATCATCTATAAATGACTTTTTTTCTTTACCATTATCAGAGCCGCTTTTTCAAAGATCTTGAGTTCTTCTTCTGTACATACAGTTCTCTTGTTAAATATCTCCTCATTAAGTTTCAAGGAGAAGTTTTAAAGAGTTTTTATATGATTGGTGTTCTTTTTCTCACTATTCCCTTATGTGGGTATTTTTACGGTGATTTTACTATGAGCAGCGCTTGTGGAACGGGTTTAGTGCTACCTGCTCTTTCATTTTTACTGGATTAATTTAATTGTGAATTTTTGTTTCAATTTTTCACATTACTTAGTGTGAGTTTTTAGATTTATTATTATATTTTGAGCCTCGGTTCATCCATCAGATTTAGACATATTAATAAATTTTTTATTTTAATTTTCTTGCTTATGTTTACTTTCGGCTTTTTATAGGTAATACATTTGAGAAATTTTTTTCATTACCCTCTTCTAGTTTTTGGGTTGTAAGCATAATTTTCCTGGTTTTTTACCATCAGAATGATTATCTCGGAATATTTTTTTCAGAAAGGAATTATAAAATAATCTTCATTCTTACCTTTCGATGCTACAAATGTATTTTTATATTTTGCCTTGCCTTCTTACTTAAACTTTTTGCTAGTCTGTATTTTCATTTTTGGCTCTTAGATGCACAAGCTTTTACAATTTCATGAAATAAGCAAGCTTGAAATTTTAAGTCAAATTAAATAAAGTTTTATAGTGGCCCTGGGCGGTTACGGTTTTTTTTGTATTTCTGTTATTAGAAATTTTCGAATATCCACTGCTTTTCTGAAGAATTTTTGCACTTTTACCTGTATACCATTGAATTCCGTAGGTTTGTATTGGCACAAATATCCGACAGGTATGATTTTTTATTGATTTTTTCCTCTTTATTTAAGCTTACCACCATCTGAACATTTTTACTTGTTTCCGATTTGACTCAAGTTACTTTTCTTTTTCGTTTTTCCGTTTCACTCTTGCCCGAATTTATTATAGAGTTAAGGAGTGAATGATTAGAGCGTGCCGATTTTTTGCAATCTGGTCCATATACATCGAATCCATTGGATATATAAATTTTTGGGATTTTACAGAAGGTAAAATTTTAATTATTATAGTTTTGTGGACTTGAATTGCATTCACAATCTCTAATTTCCGTTTTGATCACTTTAACGTGTTCCTATTATCGCGAAAGAATACAATTTGTTCCACTGTCTTTAAGAACATTCGTTATCTCCATCTCTCGGGGTTTAAGAGCCCATTTTTAGAACTTGCCTCTAATTGTTTACAATTGGCTTTTTTTGAACTTTCCACTTTAGATGTACTATTATTCGTATGAGACGGATTTGGCCGAATACATTTATCCAGCACAATTTAGATGGTCTCTTTAGTTACACAGAGTGTCTCTCATTGCCTATTGGCTCTTTCGTGAATGTAGTTCTCGCTTTGCTTTTTTAGTTAAGCCTTCTATGTGCCGGATTTATCTCATCCTACATTTCTGTGCTTCGATAACTAGGGGAAAGGATGTGGGTTGTCTAGCTAAGAACTGCTAGGATTATCCGATCTGCACGTTGCTTTAGAACCGTACTAAGTATTTGATTGATATAATACGTACACATTTCGATCCTTCATAGGATCTTTTGACCCCCTTTCATGTGTATTTTCAGTAAAAAAATCTTCACTTTATCTCTATCCTTGATCACACGGGCAGCTCTCTATTCGGATAGTATGCACATCTTACAATGTCTTTTTCTCGTATAATCTTATTATTTTTGTCGCATGCATCATGTATAAACAGTCTTCTTTTGTGCAAGTTTCATAATAATAGACATCGATCCTGCCATAACTCCAAAGGCTACTTTATGCTGTTTAGTGAGCATTAAAATTCCCGTAATTATCGTAATATGCCATTATTCTTTTGTACACCAGTAATGCTGTTAACTGCAAGTTCTTTATAGCTTACAACTCTTCAAAAAAATCTTTCGACCAAAGTTTTATTTATCGATCATTCTTGCGCATCTACAAAATCTTTAATTATCATACTAACCAGCTACGATGACTTTTTCTGGCTTACACATATCAATTGGGTTGCTTTTAAGTCAAGCGCCTGTTCCTTTCGTCCATGTCTTAAAATCGGCTTGTGATAGAATTATATCACCAATCAAAAGTCTTGAATAATGCCATTTTATTACTTCTCTGGATTTTCTCAAAAGCGAAAAAATCACAATCGACGAAATATTTAACAGTACATTCACTCTATGCCTTGAAAAATCTCTTTTACTAGAAATGTGTTTAAGATAACATTCTATCACATACTTCTGGTCCATAGCTCTTTTTTTGCTTCATTATATAGAGCCTCCATCCAAATAGCATTATTGATATATTAATACTCTTTATCGGCTTAATTAACTTTCCAACCACAATTAAAAGTTAATCATAGTTGTTATCAAGCTATTCGACGCTACTTTTCCGATTTGTAATCTAAACTTAGACGTTATGCAAGTGTTCAACTCTGCATTGAATTTACTTCCAATAATGCACATTCATATATAACTGGTACTTATTTATTTACAACCATTATGCAGAGATCTTGAACTATCTTGTGATTCTCTCAAACCCTTTGTGCTCACATTAGTCCAAATTTTGCTACATTAAACAGCATACTGCGTTTAAAAAGCCATATTATGTGCTCATTCACAACTGCATCCTTTCTATACTGCATAAGACAATCATTTTATCATCAGCATTCATATGGCGTTTTAAACGGATTACAAACCTTGTACACCCGTAGGTGATATTTAATATAATAAAGGTCATTATAGTGTTTTATAGTAATGTGATGATGGGTATCCTTGCAGTACAATTTCTCGCATACTCAAATTTTCCCACAATTATCTTTCGTATTTAACCCTTATATATATGTGTATCTACATATATTTTAAATCATACCTACATGCTAATCCCTAATAACAATTCTAGAGAATTGAGACTAGTTCTTTATGAGCTACCGTATTATGGTTTCTAATCTGAACCATAACATAAAGGTTTTCAATTCACGTATATGACCTTCTGACAGCTTCCTAACAGAAACACTGGTTGTGTCATATATTGTTCTCTTCTCATAAACCCTGGTTGTTCACGTATTATCATCCTTGTTCTGTATGCTATGGCCAATATACTGTTTGCTAACACCTGCATATGCAATTTTGCAAAGCAACTTACTAACATGATAACACGATGGCTTTCGGATACTTTTTATCGTCTTTTTTAACACTGAAACTACTATACATTCTTTCCATTCAATTGAGATTTTTCCATCTTAAAGAACTTTTTTGATTCCTATAAACACACATTTCGAAATCCAAGCTACAATGTTTATAGTCTTCAGGCAGAGTTAACAAACTCCAACAGAGATTCCGTCTTTAACTTAAGCCTTATTATTCGTTGCGGTTCATACACATAAACAAAACCTAAATATAATTATTGAGTCAAAAAGCAAATAAAGGATATTTAGAGCATGTCATTTGAAAAAGGACCTTGACCATGTGCAGATGCGCTGAAACGAGAAGAATACAGTTTTCACAATTCATCATTTTGATATTGTAAAAACAACGTCTATATTTTATTATAGAAGAAAAACAATATAGTTAGATTAAAGATTACAGTACTTCTTTTATTTTATATTTTTCGATTTCTAATAACAAGATCATAGAAGGTAACTATAAATTTCAATATAACGCTTTGTTATTTATGACTACTTTAATAATAATCTTTATCTTAAATTATAAAAATGCGCTATATTCTATGGTATAGAAGGCTTTATAATCGATTATGTAACTTATTAACAAATTTACATATAAACATGTTGCATAAAGATGATGATTATCGAAATTTTCTAATAAATTTGATGTGTATATAATTTTTTGTGTTTAGTGTGATACTAAATGGCAAACAATATTTGGTAAATCCAAGTTAATTTATATAAAAAGATTTCGCTGTATATAATATATTAGCTGTTTATTTTAGTTTAGGCTGTCATCAGATACAGTTAAAATAAATAAAATGTACAACGTTAGATAGAAAAATAGCTATTCAAAATACTATATAGTTTGGCGTACGTTATTTTTAAGTGAAAAAAATACTTGGTTGTAGGAATACTGCTGACATTAAAAAAAAAGTAGCTTATAGAAAAAAATTATATTTCCAATAAAAAAAATTATTAATAAGATATATTATAATTTTATTCGTAGTATTTTTTGCTTTACATTATGGTTCTTCAATAAAAACAGCTTTATGTATTGTTTTATTTATATAATCATTTAAGATGACATACTCCACGCAAAGATTGACTCTCCCAATGTTAATTTTTAAAAGTATGTAGTCTTTGAAATGTTTTTGAAACATTTATGAATGCGCAAGTAAAGATAAAAGTTTGGATTTGCTGTTTTCACAGATAAAAAAAAATATCTTCTCTGGTTTTCTCAATTAAGTGCATGTAGGGCTGTTTATTGTTTAATTTACAGGATGAGTGGATATACATGTAGAATATCACATCTAAACGCAATAAATTGTATGACCTGAAAGATATTTTAAATAGCTATCGCTGTGAACACTGAAGATTGAAAAACCAAAAAATTAAAATGTCAAAATGCTGATTAATGAACTTTTTTTTTGCATTTTTATAAATTAGAGTATAATTTAAGGATAAAGTAAAAGCTTATTGGTCGGAATTAAAAAGGTAAAGAACGCTAGTGTTTTATATACCATATGTTTTTTTTATTCAAGGTAACATCAGAAAGCATTCGCATAGAAAAATCTTATTAGACATGTTACTAAATTTATAAAAAATAATAAATGTTTAGCTGAAAGACAATACATCTTATAATTTTATCTCTTTTTTATGATTTTGTCAAACAAATGTGCTGCAGTATTCCTTTGAATGCCACCATCAAGATTTTCTTATATATAGTCCTTATGAATAGTTGTCAACTCTGTCTTATAATACACAAATAATATATATATGTTCAGATTTGTGCCTATAATCTCAACTATAAAAATTCTATTTTTCTTTTCTCATTAGATCCGACAGCTCAAGAGTAATGATTAGACCGTTTAAAACAATAATGTAATTTCTTATGATTTTAAAACGAAATTGGTTATTGAATGGGTCATATTTTCCTAATATTTATACTCGATGTATATTATCTTAATTTTATATCGCTTTTGCTATGATTTTTATTCTTTGTAAATTGAAATTTTTTATTTTAAAAAAAAGCTAAGCCGAAATTAAATAGTTTTCTAAATAATTTTATTCATAACTTAGCTTTTGCGATGTACTCATTTCACAAATTATTTTTAATAATGATAATAAATCTATAGACGGATCTTTTAAGTATCTGTGTACACTAGTGGTTAAGTGAAATACAAATCATAGATATTCGCCTTACACAAGATAGACCAACAGAAAATATACTTAACGTTGTCAAACATATATAAATGCGAATAAAAATATTAGAAGAACTTCTGATCATAACCAAGATAATTGATATAGTATAAATGTGAAGTTCAATACAAATAATAGATTCATATAAAAAATATTTTATAGATTTCTAATGCGAATTAAAATATTTTAATCATCTGGATTACAAGTTACTTTCTGAGAAACATAAATATCATTTGACAAAGAAGAAAATAAGCATATTTGTGAATCTTCGATTGATGATTTAAAGATGAGAAAATTTATGATATATACATATAAACGAATTATAATATTCATTTAGCTTCATTATGTACTCCAAACATGGTTTTGTCTTTTTCTGATATCTTAATATCAATATTTTTTTTTCGTACGGACAGAGATAACATATATTGTGCAAAAGATACTATAAATGATATATCTTTTGTATTATTTACAATTCAATGCGTGCTTCATCTGAAATCCAAGAATGATTATTGCGATATTCATTCTATTATATATTTTCTTTTCTCGGTAGAAACATAAAAAAAGACGTTAAAAGGGTTAAGTGATTTTAAATACACTACAAAAGATACTTTATGCAGAAATTAATATTTTATAAATCTTTCTTTTCTATAATCTATCAAGAAATTATAAAATCTTTACAGTACAAAATACGAATATTAACGATTCATCTTAGACTTTGACTAAAAAATACACTAAAAACCGAAAAAATCGATTGCTTTAAAAGTTTATAATCCGGTTTTGCGTTATATGCTGGTTAAAATTTTTGTTTTTTCCTGCAAAATAATCGACTGATCATGTATAATATATTCCGAATTTGTCTACTGTTAGTTTAGATATATAATCTCGCTAAATTTTCATTAAATAGGAATATAGTTGGTTTTAATAATTCCGTGTGAATTTCATACATCAAGAAAAAATGACACTATACAACACTCTGTTATGTTATATAAATTTGAAAATTAAGTATCTTGCTAAAAAACACATTAAAAACCTTTTAAAAGCTTATAAATATACAAAACATCTTCATAGAAACATAATTACTTTGCTTGTATGTTGCAAAGACTGGAATACACAACATTGAATTGATCGTCGATAAATTTTGTCGCTTGTAAAAGAACGAAAATTTTAATAATATTAGTATTTTTAGCATTTATCTTAGTTATCTGCAAAGTAGAAAATGGTAGTAGTGATAATTTCTTTCACGTATTTTTTAATCATCATACAATGTATATCAATTTAAATAAGATAGCCAAGCTTTTCTATGAAAACACAGATAAAATTTAACAAAAAATCCTAGAAATTAAAAATATATATTCTTTCGATTTGCAATCTAGGTTGAATTATATGAAATTATTTTCTAAAAAGTCAATGAATGTGCGTTGATTTCATTATGTAAAATCATATTCACTATGTTAGCACAAAAAAAAGAAATTTTATATCGATAAAATTAAACAATTAGATTTTTAATTGTAATAAACTTTATCCTAGAAATTATTTTTCGTTTATACTTAGATCGACCGAGTAATATACGTTAAAATATTTTATTTTGTGCTAAAAAATGCTTTTAATTATAAATAAACTTTGCTTAATATTGAAAATATATTCTTCCTATGTTTCAAAAAAAGGCATTATTTATATATACTGCATATTCTCTGTTCTAAATTGTAAAATAATTAAGAAATTTATATAAAAATGTGAAATCAAAGGTAAAAATTTAAAAAAAACATGGAATATGTGTCTAATACTCTCGCGAATATAAGTAAATTGCAATTTACCTTGGAAAGATCTTAAATAGAATGTAATTGCATACAAACGTCTTATTTCGGCATGTATTTACATTAAATATTTCAAAGGTGCTATAATTATAATTCAATCATTTTCCAGGTCATAGGCTCCGTCGGTTAATATACAGCAAAAAACGTCACTGGCATCTTCAATTTCAGTTATTAAGGTGTTACACTTAAATTATATCTGACAGATTAGATAATATGGATATCTAAATCAATTAGGAGATCAACAAAAAACATCATGCATGGCTGCAATGATATTTAATCAAAAACACAGATGAATGACTTTTATATGTATAAAATACTTACTCATTCGGCTTCGTGTGTAGCGCAAACTAATATCGCACAAATGTAGTCACTATTAAATATCTTACAAACACCCATGCTCAATTTTATTCTTTGAGGCATTTTATTAAGTACAGCTTTTAAAGAAAAAATTGAAAAACATTGTGCTAACACAGAAATCTTTAAATACTCCACTCGCCTGATATCTTTGCAGTGAAAAAAATATTTACAAGCTCTGGTTGGCAATTTCTCTGTATTTTCTAGTTTGTAACTATACTTATACGCCCCTATTCATAGATTAATTGTTCATTCACAGCTGTAAAAACTAAGCTTTATTGAATTTTACTTAGAACAACTTCCTTTGCACGTCATAGAAAAATATAAAAGCAAGGGAAAGAAACGGTTATAAATGAATCTAAAGATAACATACATATTTTTTTACGTATAATAAATTGATTTGATATCTATATTTGTGGTATTTCATTTTAAAAATAGATATCTTTATATTTTATTTGTGTTGACTGATTTCCTGGACTTTAAGTAGTCGATACTATCAATTTTTTACCGATTCTAACGTAATAATTTCCATTCTAGGCAAAATATTTTTCTTTCAACAAACTGTAGTATGAAAGCAGTTTATTATTTGATCTTATTCTTTTAGAGTTTAATTTTTTACGATAAACCTAAGTGTTATTTCAGATACTCTTTTTATCATCGATTGTTCTCAAACACATGCTAAAACTTTCTGTGCCATATAGTGCTAGCCTATGAGCGTTAATAATTCTGTAACGTACCATATATTCCTTCCTAGTCTTTATACTTTGTTTAATCACTTAGAGATATTAAATTCGTGTGTTTTTCTTTACTTTTAAATGACAAAACTATTTTTGATGCAGATGCATTATAACATAGTACTTTTATTTATAATTCTTATGTATGTATTCTTTTATATTTAGATCCGATAGGTTGATTTTGATGCGGATCTGTTTTTGAGTCCCAGAAAAAAATATTTGAAAAGATCTTTTGGTATGGTTTTAGTGATTCTACATCTTTCTTTATAGTAATTTTTGGTATTTAAAATTTCTTTTTTTGTAAAGATTTATTTTATTTTATTTAATTTCATCCAGGCACTGTTTGTTGCTTTGTGCGAAATTCGAATCGAAGATAAAGGGATGTTTTTTTTCATTTTTGTATTAAATTAACTATTTTAATATTATAAGTCTTTGCTTGTAGCATTTTTTAATATTATACAAATGTTTATGCTTGAAACCTTTTTTTTGCTTACAGCATCTGTAGAATTACACTGAAATACAAAATTTTATTTATTTTACTATTTTTTTACGGAAAGGTTTTTAGTAGATTATTATTGTTATAATCTGCAACCGAACTTGGGTAATTTTTAAAAAAAAAATTCATGAATCTATTTTTGAAACTCTAATAACGGTATTTACAATATCAAATACTGTTTTGAGCATTATTTATTAATGACGTTTATAACATCAATAAAATTTTAGACAAATGCGTCCCTTTTTAGCTAATCTCTCTTGTAGTAATTTAATTAATATAAACCATAAACTAGAATTATCGCAGAGCACTTGCATTTTTCCGTTTTAAATATATTTTCTACAATTGCTTGGTTATAACCATTTTAAGTTTATACCATTTGATTTAGTTATTATTCTGTCTTTTTTTCAATAAAGGCTATTTTCTTAGTTTGCTGCCATATATCTACATTTATACATGAACTTTCTGTAAATATAATAAAACTTTGTATGTCTTTCTGATTCGGTGCCTCTGCAAATATCTACCGATTCTCGCAGATACTACATAAACTAAAAATCTGATTATGTCTGAATTGGAGATAGTTCTTTTTAATTAAATAAAGATCCACCGAAATCCTTTTAACTCTATATCAAAGTTATTTAAACTTATGTATTGAAGTGATCGATTTGTCTAATGTGTGAATGATCCATGCAAATAATTCGTACTATATCACCTTTTCGTATATGCTGCTGGTTTTTTCTGCCCTAGATATGTCCTTCTCAGTCTCTATATTACTGCTACAATACCTAGTCAGTGTATTATTTTCTACTATAGGTTCTTTTATAAACAGTGTTTGTATAATTTTTTTGAAGCTCCTATATGGATATTGATTTTATATATTTTCATATTTTTTTTTATTTTTTTTTGGAGATTGTATACTATTTAAACAATTTTATGTTATTATGATTGGAGTTAGTATGTTAGGATATATATTCTCATTGCACAATATGTTAGATTCCTGCGCTATAATCCTGAGTATAATTTCCCTTTTCCCGTCTTGTTGAAATAAATTTGTAAATATTTATTTTATCTTTTTATCTTACCTGGTGTTTTCTTGATTTATTTGTAAACTTAAGATATATTCAACACCAGATAACTTTCTCTTCTTTTTTATGCTGTTTAATAAATTAATCACTAAAAGATTTTTTTATATGTACTATTGGTTTGGTTTGGCTTTTCTTATTTAATTTATATACAGGTATATATTTATGTTATTACTTGGTTTATACCGTATAAACATTCGTATTTTCGATATTAAATATAATTCATAGATTATAACATATTAAAATTCAAAGCTGTAATTTTGTTGTTTAAGAACAGCTCGAAAGTAATCACGCAACATCTTATATGTCTCAATAACCGTTTCTGTTTGTAAGAGCAGGGTTTTCATTTACATTCATTTTATTCATCATTTTTTGTTGCATCTTTCATATATTTATGTATATTGTTACCGATTAGTGCCGTAGAATCGTTTTTATCAGCTTGATAATTTGCAATTTAGATTTTTAGATGCAATGTATATTGACCGTTATTTTATAGTTTTCTTAATTTCGCTTTTTTATTGCATGATTTTATGAAGGTTTTGTCATTTATTAGTGGTTTTTCTCTTTGGTTCAATAAACTCGGTAAGCCCTGATCTAATATGTGCAAAAGTTTACCATTTTTTGCATTATTGTCAATCAAAATTGCATTCTATCTTTATTTAGTTGGTTGTTTCAATTGAAGGTTAAAATTGACGAGTTGTGTTATATATGTCTATTTTTAGTTGGTTTATCGTTATTCGTCTAAATTTATGTCTTCCGGATTATATTTTACAATTTCACTTTTTTTCTCATACTAGCCTTATTCTCTATGATATGATTAAATTGTCGAGTTGTAAAAAAAATTATCTCATTGTAAACGCGCTTATTTTTATAAAATAAACTCGAAATTTCGTTTTGCATGTCAAACAAGGTAACTGCAATGAAAAAGTCTTGCAGTTATATAAATTGTGATTTTCTGTTTTATGGTTTATCAAGCTGTAAATTTTTCTTCTTCATGTAAGAAGCTGTCTGCAATACATATGTCTTTGTAAACAAATTTTACCCCATCACTTTTATCGGAGCTTATTTTCATGAATTAAACTTTTAATGTTTAAAACTATTTTTTACAAATATCAATCTAATTTATATGATATCAATATTAATGCCTTTGTTATTATCAAACAAGTTCGAAAATATGCTTAAATCATAGGAATCTAAAAAATAGAGTTCTTTTTTATATTAATTTCTTTTATTTCTTGGTCTAACACTCATATTTAGTAGTTGCACATTCATTATGACGTTAACATTATTACATAATACAATGATAATAAATCCGCTTCTATGGTCTTATAAGGTACGAAAAAAAGTTTGGGCAAAAAAATTGGATGATAATAACTTGAAAAAACGAAGGTTGCTCATTTAGTTGTGTTTTTATACATAAATATAATCGGAAATACATTTTGTGTTGATCGCTACTGTCAAAATCATTAAAGAGCCATTTAACGCAAGGTAAAAAAACCAAAAAATAACCTAATCGTACAACACAGTTTTAAAAAGAATTTCCACGGCAAATATAAACACAATATCGGAGACAATATTTAATAATAAATCTATGAGGTTGGCTAATTACGATTTAGAGGGTGGAAAATACCACTTAGCGAATAATATAATTTTTTATAAGGAAAGAGCTTTAAATAATTCATTCGTATAAGTGTTTGGTGTTTTATAAAAAAATTTTTTACTGTACCGTTTTATATGAAAAAAGTACCTAGTTGCCGCAAATAAACCATCAAAAATTGTACGAAGATGATGAAAAGAAAAAATAATGCCCCAAAATATTGCGATATAGGAAATAAATGTATAAATCGAAAAGTAAAATAAAATAAGCTTGATTAATAGTAAATAAAAACTCTGGTGATTTGATAATGAGATAATCGTATAAATTCCGAAAGAACCACATAAAAAAGGATTTCTTCAAAGGTTTTTTCCGATAAATTTTTTAACAGAAATTGCGATTTTTTATTATGAAACTATAAGGATTGGTATTATCAATGAATGCAATAAGATTCATCTGATGTAAAATCTAACAGCGAAATATACGCAGTAACAATTCAATAAATCAAGTAAGAGAAATTCGTTTGAATCTCTAGTCGATTTCTGGTAGGTTTCCATATATTTGCTAAGCAGTGAATTAGTTTAAAATTAAAAAGCTGGCAGTTGTTGATTGTATAAAGAGTGTATTATTTGTTTAAATAGTACAAGATAGAAAGATCGATTATAAATATCATAGAACCAGATACAACATATAAATCTGTAGTTTACCTATCAATATTAGTTTACAATAAAACTTGTATCTATCTGAGAAAAAACACATAACAATATTGTGCTTTTATAAAAAAACAACGAGTATTACCCAGAAAAACTAAAATCGATTGAATGAATCAAGAGAACTACAAAATTGCTTTACTAAAGTGTAGAAAAGAAAAAAGGTATATAAATATTGTTATTTTTATTATTAAATATAGACTGAGAGAAGCTTGGGATGACAATCACTATAGGCTGCTACATTAAACATAATAAAACAGAAAAGTAAAGATAAAAAAAAAGTCCAAAAAAGATGTACTTTATACGGATAAATAAATACTAAAATATGTTGTTGAAGTGGTAAATACGAATCCATAGAAGGTTTTGCTATAGAAAGCATAATTATAGAAATCATGGGTCGGTAATGATAAGCATTGCATGTATCCGTCGATATAAGTAGATTTGATTATGACTTGTTTAATTAAATATTATACGTATGATGTGAAACCATCTTAAGGGTATGTAATATATACTTCTCCGAGTCTATTAGTAAATCAAAAGACAGTACATTTATAATAGTATGATAAAGTGCAATGAGTAATTTATATGCTTCAAATGGAATTAATTTATAAATCTGGTTTTTGAATTTTTGAATTTCTAAATTGTCTATTATTTTGGTTTTTTTTTAATTTTAATATAGACAATACTTGACTATTGAATAAATTAGCTAAGAAATAGTTGTATAATATTTTTTTATATGATTTTTTCTATTAATGAATAATTGAATTGCAAAACAATTTATTTATTGGCTTTTTTAAATTTTATATTCGAATGTGTGATGATTAAAGTATGCAATTATTGATATGTAATTTCGGTGCATTTATAATATTTAGTTATACTCTTTATATTGTATATATTCATATTGATAGTTTTATGAGATGGATTTTAAGTATATTGCATTTTTATACAGTGATAAATTGTCCTACTATTTTTATTTTACAAACTCTTTGATCCTTGAAATGTGAATAAAACAAAAAATCTTCGAAATATGTAATTATATGACTATTTTAGATGTAATTTGGTTTTTAAAATTTTTAATTTTATTGAAATAAGTGTTTTTTGTCTTGTTGTTCTATAAAATAAGCTTATTCGAAGAATCATTCCGTATTTAACTTAGTTAATTATACAAAGAAAAACTTACGACTGAAACTGAAATAATACCAAGAGCAAAAAAAAACCAAGAAAAAGCTTCCAGCTTATATTTTCTGCTGTCTTTACAATTGTTTTATCAAGTCAGAAGAAAAATATATATATAAAAGTGATATCAACAAAGTTCTTGATAGAAATACCACACAAAATTAGTTTACAAACTAAGATATTTAGATTTTTGTGAAATTTTAAAAAAAATTTACACAAGTTAAATATCATCGCTGAATTGCACCTTATAGGACTTTTTGGTGGTTGGCATTGTTAATACCCTTTATCATCACTAAGTGATAATTGAAATAGATGCAAAACAGAAGTTCTGATACTTTACACCCAATCATGAGAATAATATAATATTCAAAGACGAATGTTCACTCACATAGCTATTCTATTTGCACTAATATTGAAAATGCGTCAATTTTTTACAACAAAAACTTGTTTATCACAAGCACAATGTCGGATCAGTGTAACAAACGTTCATAATCAAAACATATATTTTAGATCCAAAAATGTGTCATATGTTATAAGTATTCAAACTGTTTGCAAAAATCCTTTCCCGTTTTATTATGGTGTTAATTCTAATATGAGATGAGTTTGATTGGAATGTTTTTAAGGATGTGATGGTATTATTTGTAATAGGCAAAAAGAATAAATCATGATTTTTTTACCCTTAACAATATCTAAGTATAATGAAAATTTGTTTTAATATATTAATATTTATCTATTATTCATTTTTTTGTAATTATAACCAACTAATTCAACTACTTTTCAATAGACAACTACCCTTTTTTCCAATTTAATTTATATTAGGCATCTTTTGTTTTTAAATTACTGCAATATAAAATACTGACAAGAAATATTTGGTTCTTCAATTTCGCGATTATTTTAGGATTTTCCTTATTTTGATTTTAATATTTTTATTCATCGTAAAATTATCTTTTTTATCTTATATTTTAAATTGATTTATCAATTCGTACCATTTTTATTTTTTAGCACTGCGCTACATATTTTTAATTGAATTTTCTTATTATTGATGTAAATAATAAAAAATTTGCTATCTTGATATTTTATAATTTGATTACAGAATTATTATTATTTCAATCAAATCAACTTTATCTAATTTTAAATTTAACATTAGTAAGGTACATTAAATTTTCCGCCTGTAAATTTTACTATCGAATTTATTCTCATCATTCTTTCAAAATTTCTTTTATTTTACTCCGTTATCAAATACCTGGCTACGTATACTTTTTAAAAAAATGCATTTGTAAAGTTATTATTTTTCTAATTATAATTTTATGCTATAGAATAGTTTATTATTGAGTTTATTTATTTTTGATTACTGATTTAATAAAAAAATCGTGTTATACAACTTTCATTACAACCACTTGTATTTTTTCATTCTCTCTTTTTTCTTTTTCTGCCTTTCTAGCTTTTTTTGCTTTTGCATATGGTGTGCTTTCTTTAAGATGTGGATGAAAACAAGGTGGGTAGACCTCATAATCGAAATTAGGATCGTAAATGATACCATCATCACCCCTCCCAATTAAAAACAATGTCCAGGGACTTCCAAGTGTTATTTTGAGATTCTGAAATATACCCTTGTCATATGGGCTTAAAGGTCTTTTATAGTGAAAAAAGTAATAATTTTCTCTTTCCTGATGCTCCCGATAAGTCATATTTCTCGATATTGTTTTCCATATATTTCGTAAATATTTATATATTACGATGGAAACAATCAATGAAAATATGTCAGTGACCCCTATCAGGAAGCTCATGAAGTAACTATTCGACAGCTCTTTTTTCCACCAAAGCATTACAAGAATATAAAAGAAAACGAGTGTTAACATCACCATGTTAATTCCCTCGAAGAAAATAAAACGGGCATAGTGTCCCGTATTTTCTTCGTTTACGCATGTGCCCACCCACATACAATGATGATTCATCTTTTTTATGCACCTGCCACATGCAGCGCAATGATGTGCCCTTTCAACTTTCATATGCTCACATCGCCGACAATACCTTCTTGGACTTCTAGCCGTTTTCCTCAAAGGCAAATCAATGCGCCCACAAGTCTCCTCCGAGATCCCACGATTTTTCATCGTGAAGACCATGTATATATAAACGAGTATTGCAGTGGTATTGAAAACCCAAAAGAATACTCGCCTATATGTGCAGTCCTCTACATACACATAGGTAACTATGTTACCTAAAAAGTTCAATAGGAACATCGTCACTATTGTTATGAAAACTTTGCATGAATGTTCATTTGTCACTTTCTCGAAATACATTATTGCTTATGATATTATTTAATGACATATTTATTCTTTTGACAAATCTAAGAACTTATTCTTTTCAAAGATTTATGCACTACCAAATATGGAAATTAATTTATTAGATAAAATAAGACCGTTTTATAAGCCGATAAATTGGTCGTGAATCTATTTTTGAGAGGTAAAAAGGGAAATATTCTTGTAATATCATTCTAAGAACAAAAAAACAAATCTATCAATATCAAGATTAATTAAATATTATAGAATATTCGATACTTAATTGAAAATGGATAAATTAATTTTTATGCGAGTAGTATTTATTTTTTATCAACGTTTCTTTTTTTTACTAGGTCGTTTATTTTTGTTAAAGTATAAATATTTTAGATTATAATTTCCTGCATTATTTATGCCTTTTTTCATTCTAAAAATGCTGTAGATAATATAAAGATTAGATTTAGTCTTGAATACAAATCTTAGAGTCTTTGATATAATAAATAAGATTTGTTACACCGAAGTATCATTTTAGAAATAAAATATTCTAATACTAAAAACTTTCATACATTAAATTTTATCTGTGAAATAATATATGCCTAACAAATTACTATTTTCAAGTCTTATTTATTATTTTAATTAGAAAAATATGTATATATATAATGGTTGTCGTATTTATAATCGAATAAACAAATTAATTAACTTCTCATAAATTTTATAAGCTAGATTTTTGTAATATGCAAAATCTAGAATATACTTTCTATACAGACTTTTTGTATTAGTTTTAATTATTTAAAATTTTCACATACAAATTTTCTCGCGTTTTTTATTTTTCACTCACAGATTTTCCTGTTAATAACCTAATAAATCAAGCACTTACGACAATATATGCTTAATAAACTCAACCTTAATAAATATAGATCATATCTTCATTTTCATCTTTTACTATCTAGATACGTATTTTTTGTACAACGAAGGCTATAGTATTTTTTTCTGCAAATTGATAAATAAACTAAATTTTCATACAAAGTCTTTCTATAATTTTATATTTGAAATTAGCTTTTTTTTTGCACTCTTTTATTTGAAGCTATATAATTTTTTGAAACTTTTTTTTAGATATAGTGTATATTTATGTTTGACTACTATCCAAGATACAATTGAATTCATATATTTAACTTAAGAAAGGTTTCATACCTCAAAAGTATATATATTTTACTTATCAAACTATTATTTGAATTTAATTAAAAAAGATAAGAGAAACTGGTCTATAGTCGGAAATCTTTCGTAGGGCTAGTTAAAATATATGTTTAAGTACCACAAAATTTAAATATTATATCTTATATGTGTAAAGGGATAATCTTTTATCCACAAATATAATATCAAAGAATTTCTATCATGAAAGATTAAAACTATGGCACTTAACACTGCAATATATTATGCCTTATGCATACAAAAAATCATAAAATTGACATCCAACTTTCCATAATATCTGTAAGACAAATATAAAAAATCATAAAGTCATATATAAATGATGTCTAGTACTATCGTTTCCAGATATAGAAAATCATATTAAACTATTGGTTCTATTAGATTAAATATAACCCCTTGCATATTTATTTGATAAACAGATCCTTAAAACTCAAAATAAGGTAATATTAACTGTAAAGTTGGTTCGATATGATAGAGATAGTTTTCTAATAATTTATTTTATTTAAATAAAAAACCACTACTGAAAAGTGTAAAACTTAATGCACATTGTAAATATATTTTTTATTTGAGGTATCAAAAAGTCATTCTATCTGTAGGATATATATTATTACTTTTAGTGAATTTTAAAAATTACAACAAACTAGTTTTAAATAAAAACATAAAGTTTTATTTACCAATAAAAAAACGAAGTCATGTAAAAATACTAGTTATGTATCTTCTCCTCAAAAATATAAAAAATTATTAGTTTTATACATACAATCTATTGAATATAAATTATGATTATACCGGAGTTAAATAAAAAATTAACCCCACAAAAGATTTATGCATAGTTAAAAATAACGCTAAAAAAGTAAAAAGATTATTCTCACGTTGTGCGGATTTGTTTTAAATTTAAATTTTATTTATAAAAAAAGCATGAAACAAGATAAAAATTAACATACAGAGCAACAATTTACATTATTTTATATGTTTTTTACATATGAAATAGCTGAAAATAGATATTTACAACTCTTTATAGTTTTATATGATTTTTAAGTTTAGTTCTTGTTATTTTTTTAACGATGAATATTTTAAGCTATACACGGCGAGGTTTCTTTTACAAACGAAGATAAGCTATAGAGTAAATTTTCGGAAATCATTCAAATTATATATATTACACAAATAAGCACTTCTATTTTTTTGTTTTGCAAAAATTCCATCTTACTAAACACCTATGTTCTGTATTCCATAATAGATAAATAACTAAGTGACCCATCTATGAAAGATCAAAAATTTCGTATTTTTTTGTATAGATCATGTAATCATATAAAACTTTTATTTTTTATGACATGCTTAATTACTGTGGGTTGGAATTATTACCATACAATACCCGCCTGTCATACTGTAAACCCTTTAAAGCTTACTAAATTCTTTTTAACCAATTTAATATTCTCCCGTTTCACCATTTAAGAAGATAAAACATTTTTTTAACCCATAATTTAAAATCTTTTTTTCCAATCTTTATCAATATATTTCTCGTTGTTTTCTTAGCTTATTGTAACATTTATTCCATTTTCGAATTTTTTTCTTTCATTCTGTAATAAATTTTTTTTTACTTTATTGGTTATTTTGGGATTTTAACACATCATACTCCACTTTGTCCCATATTACAAATGATATACACCATATCGATGTAATTAAAGTTTTATTCTACTTATAGATTGCAAATTTCGACTGTTATATTAAGTTAATGCGATTTTCGAAGCAACGATTCTCTTAATGCTCTAGTAAGACATTTTTACTTAATTACTCTGGTATAATTCTACATCAGTTCGATGATGATCAATCCCTTTTTTCGTATAAATTTCTAGAATAAAGAACAATAACTTCTTTAACATGATCTTTATCATTATTTCAACACTATTAATTACAAATTATTCGCTTAGATTCAGTATTACTTTCTATTTTTTTACTATTGATGATATCTGCAACTTTTAATCGTAAAGTATTTGATTTCAGTGAGTAGGCGGTCTTTATTTTGATTTAAAACAAATATAGCAACAGCAAAAAAAATCAATAATTATATGCATAGTATATGTTTTCTTGCTTTTCAATTAACTATAATATACATCTCGCATCTCTTTTTGACATTTAATGCCGTCTTTTTATCCCAGGTCAATAATAATATTACTTTAAAACACAATAAATACCCACAAACCCAGTAGTTAAGTCCAAATTTTTTTTATGCCCCAATTCTCTCTATGCTTTATTTCTGGGTAGGTTTTGTTATCACCAGCATTAATAAACCTTTTAGAATCTACTTCCATTATTTACTCTAAAATTTTTTTTAAAAAGAAAATAACATATTCATTTTTGTCTTCTAATTTCTGCTTTTTTCTCAATGCATTCGCCTAAAATAGTTCATCTGGATTTTATATATAATTGCACAATCAATTCTCTATTTTTAAATATACTATTCTTGGAACGAAAGATTGGTTCTAGTATACTTACTGTTTTTTGATTGTTTTTAATTTGTATCTTCTTTTATTAATTCATGCTCAAACTAATAAATTCCCTAAAAATTGCATTTATTTTTTTTCCGTAATTTAAAATATGTATTAGAGGGTGTAAGCTTTTTATTTGCTTACTCAATAGGCCTTACTTTCTTCTAAAAACTTATAAATAAAAAGCACTAATTCCAGTTTTAGGTGCATCTGATTTAAGGACAAAACTTCCAGATGATCGAGTGAATTTAACACCTTCATATTTCATACTTTTGTTTAAAATACGTTTGTTCATTTACTAGTCTATTCAATGCTTTGTTATTCTTTTTCAAACTTTTTGTCAAATGCATGAAGAACTAAAAAACGCAGCAAATGATTCAAATCACATTGCACGCTTCATCTACTAATTTATAATCTTTAACTTTCTGTTTTAAATATTCTATAATGATTGTTTTCATTTCTTCATTTGCTTTTTTTTGTTACCCATAGGGTCTAAACACCAGCTCGTGTTAATTTTTTCATTGTTTAGTTTACTGCAATTTGTTTTCTACAATGTTTCTAGTTATTTTATGAATAAATTCATGTTCTTATAGTGTTTCCGAATTAAAACTAAAATCAACTGGACATATCATGGTATCTTCTTTCATATTGTATCAAGAATTGTAGAAATAGCTTTTTTACGATTCCTAGAGAATTTTAAATAGCATATTATCATTAAATTCCTATTTATATACCCTTCCCTCAAATTAAATGTAGTTTATGTCTATTTTTTTATTCTATTTCTGAGCCATAATATTCTTCTTTTGAATTCAAAGAGGAAAAGAAATTTTGAAAGAATGAAGAGAAAAAATTCGAAAATGTATCATAAGGTGGTTAATAAAAGGTAAAACACCAATTTTTAATGTAAAATCAAATAAAATCTATTATTGATAAAGGTTTAAAATGTTTTCTTTTTTTTGTAAGCGATCGTATTGGTAAATTGATATAAAATTCAAATAAGCACATTTCTTATTCCTGCTTACATCATACTCTCTTCATGAAGTTTAAGCATAACAGCCTAGATATAAATAAATACCAGACATTGAATAACTAAAGTTCTTGGAACCTATCATTCCTGCTTGAAACAAATGTTGATAAAATAAGTCTTATTCTTAGATAATCTTGCTTTTTTCGGTAAATAACAAGTTATATGGAGGTAAGAAATTTAATTTATCCATAGCTTCCTCTTTTAGATATTTAAGAGCTGACACTGTGTACTTGGGAGCCATATATTTACCTTTTTAATGACACATGAATAAATTTCGACCATAGCTAATAAAAATTTTTCAACGAATATTTTAAACTTTATTCGGTATTTGACGGCTCCGATATCTAATCAGCGACAATTTAATATTTTGAACATGACAGCGATTACAATTGATATTACGCTGTTTTCTGATACGTATTTTTTTAATTATAATATTCACAAGACTTCTGCTATATTTTATATCAAGTTATTTGCATATGCATAAAAAAAAATCTATCAGGATCATAAGTATAAAAGCTTGTATATTTAATAATTTTTATTTGATATTGCTCTTTTACTATTTTTCTGTAATAGCACATATTGTATACATAAAGGAATAATATATGGTTAAATGAAATATTTATCCTTAATTTACAAATTTTTGTTAAGAAAATTTAAAATTCATTTTCATAAATTTTATCTATAAAAGATCGCTTTTGGGATTTACTCATTCACTATGATTATTTATATTGATGTAATGCATAATCTTTATAATAATTTCATTTCTTGCCATCAGATACTTTTCGTCACCCAAATTTTCTATAATACGAAAATCTAAGTCTATGTTTATAAAGCACAATGGGAAACGTATAATATTCGTATTAGATATATATTATCGAAAATGCTTTTATTAAATTTTATGGACTAAACGAAAATGCATTCAGATTCTATTAAACTAAAAATCCAGTTCTATTTAACAAAGAGAATAATTAGTAAATAACATGATGAAACTATGTTTGAAGCCTATATAAAATAGAATCATTTAATTTATTTTATAATGGCCAAGCAATTATTTTTATAGAATCTTTTATAAATAAAGAGCGCATGTAAAAAATTATGAAAAATTATTATTTCATAATATTTCGATAATATGTTCGTATACAGAAAGACATAATATTTTTTAAACTTTGATATTATATAGTGAACAAAATCCTAAGATGATCAACTAAAAACGTTATTTTTATAAAAAAAATTGGCTAGTAAAAAGAAATACTAGGGAAAATGTTCTATGAAAGTAGACATGGATCGTTTATCTAAATATGATGACTATAAAGGCACTAGAAAACCTTTAAGTCGCAAAAATAATAGAGATCACAAGGTAAATTTGTCTTTTAATCTTTCGAGTGATATAATTTGAAAAATATTACGACAGCTTCATAGAAAATAACAAAAACACAGACTATTGTGCACAAAAGACTACTGTTTATAGTATAAATGCTATGCGAATAATTGTATCATTCATCTAGCCATGATTAATAACAGTCGATAACTACAATGTATATTACTACTAAACTGTTGAACATAATAAAATATGCAACTGAGCTCTTTATTAGCTATCATTCGAAACGACACTGAGCACGTAAAAATCATTTTTCTACCGGGTTCTGAGATGATTTTAAATTGCATATATGAAAACAATTTAGTATTTATTTCCAATCGAAACTCATATATGATTGCTTTTTATTAAACCTATTTATTGTGTTTGCATTAACGCTCCCGTATTTGTTGATTGATAGTAAATACATAAAATGATTATATTTTAGGAATAACCATCAAAATTTGAGACATAGAAGCTTCCAACTTTTTAATGATCTGGTATTATATATTATAAAAAGTTATCTGTCAATCTAATTGTATATTGAAAATACATCAATTCTGCACATTTTTTTTTGATTATCGACATTCAGGCATTCTTTTTAAAATAATTAAATTCAAAGGAAACTAACGATAAAACATTAAATTCTATTATCCAATAATGAAGTCTATTTTTCGCTTAAGCACTAAAAAGCTTGTAAATAATGAAGAATAATTATATGAATGTTAAGATATATTTTGAGCAATAATTTTATATTTTATATTTTAATATAACTAAGTACATATATCTAATGCTTGTATAATATATAATCTATGTATATTAAACATCATGACTATACATATGAAATAAAAAACATTTCTATTATAGTGATTTGTTATTTTAGCGGATAAAGTTTAATTATATATACCAATATAGAATATCTTGTACTTTGCACAAAATATAAAATTTTATGTTTTGTGATAACATTTTTAGATTTATTGATGAGTTCAACAAAACACATTTCTAAATGAAAGAAAATATAGTCAAAAAGAATAAAAATAAATACATGCGTATGTTTTAGAAAAAAAATAGTAACTTATTACTTGATAAAAAGAATTAAAGACAAACTAGATCACCCACGAAATGACTTTGTGAGTAAGTTATACTTAGATCATTATAAATTTAAATTTAAAATACTATTCTAAGTAGATAAACGCGTAATTTTTGCTTCCGCTTATAACAAAGATAATAGAATAATTTGTTGGTCATAGCTATTTTTAGAATCGTCGGGAAAAGCACATAGATAAATATCGTGAAACTACTTTCAACGCATGTATTTGACAAAAACATTGTATAATTACCAAGAAAAACATTTTTTTTTTGTAAAATTGTTATTTTTACATTATAGTGAAATTTTTTGATTGATTTTACCTAAAAATTTCACATTAAAATGTATAATAGCAAATTTAGCTATGTTTTAATATTTAAAAATGATTTTGCTGAAGATAAAGAAGGTTTAGAAATAAATAAGATCATTTGATAATAATAAAAAATGTGTAGTGGTTTTCGCAAGCGCATTTTTTATTGGCCTATAACAAAATAGATAGCATAAACGATACAAATAGACACAACTTAGAAACAAGTATGATTTTTGTATCTATAATCCTAGAAAAGTTTTATTTTATATACTGTATTTAACGTTATCTGATGGCTTTCTCATGAGAAACCCCACTGTCTAGCTGTGAACTTTTAAGTTTTTCTTATAAATTAAACACGAGTATTCTTAAGAACAATTTTACACTATAGGTATTATATCCTGTAATATTTTCGTAAGAAAGAAGGGTCAGGAATTGAGTATGACTAGATAAAATATTTTTGGCGTATAATTTGTTAAATAACTTCGTGCAGACATTTATGTGGTTTTTAGTGCATCTTAGCAAGTTAGCACGAAATAGCTTTAATACTCTTTTAGATATAAAGCATAATATTTTTATCAAAATTTTACGATAATACCCATTAAGATTCAAAGATTGATATGGGTTTTGAAAATAATATAATTGACAGAAAATAGTCTGTGCAAGACTTGTAAATGAATACACTGAATTGCACCTGCACCCAAATACAGAGTTAATTGTAATCATGTATGAGGATGTCTATATACAGAGCAAACTTTGTCGATCCAAAACAGAACAAATGAAATGAAAAGGGTGTCACATTTGTATTTTAATTTAACCTTAAACACAAAGTAAGACTTAAGTCATTATTTTTTGCAATATATTTCGGTTATAAACATGCATTTGTTAATAAAATCTACAAAATGCTATTATAAATTTTTTGGTACAAAAGAGTGTACTCAAGCATTTATGTAAACATATAATTGAAATTTAACAAATAAAATCCTGCTAAAAAGCACAACAGTCGGCTTTTATTATATATTCATAGTTGAAAAGCTCATTGTTGTCTTTTAAAATTATTATTTATCTTTCAGTAAAAAAATATAACTTCATTATGAATAGATGTTGCTAAGGATAATATGTATTAAGCAAAAAATAAACAACGTTTACAAGATATTCTCATTGTACATCAAAACAAATATTATTATGAAGTATTATACATATAAATTGTTTTTTCTCGACATCTCTATTTATTATAGCTTAGTAGAAAGAAGTGGTGCTACGATTCAGATTTGATTCATCTTCTATTATATTTGGTGATAGTATTTGACTATTTTTTTGTAACTGCGACATAAAAAGTCATGGATAAAAAGTAGGATCAAAAAGATTTCTAACAGAAATTGAAATTTTATAGGAATATACAAATGTATAAATTAGGGTTTGATACAACTAAAATTATTGAAAAATTATATAGACACGTGAAATATTTTTTTTAATGATAAAATCATTGTTTTTGGCAATAAACCTAAAATACTAGATGTAAATCCTTTTGCTTTAACACCCCAAATATAGCCTAACACGAAGTTTACGTTTAAAAATTGAATTATAATATCATCTAAAATTAACTATCGATGAGAGGGGAATTTTTTTACGCATATAAAAAATAGTTCACATTAAACTTCTTACAATGTAAATTTTATAAAAGAAATATCGATGCAGGAACTATCCGGTTGGATAGAGGTAAGAAAGGATTTTTTACATGAAATTTTTTTTAGAAGTCAACTCTAATAACAGACTCTATATAAAAATGTTTTTTTTTCGATCTTCAGTAAAATTTTACTAATGTATAATGCTTTAAATAAGAATTCTCTTATATGTAATAGCAAATAGCACGTTAATAATAGAACATCAAGCTTTTATGTAAAAGTGTTGTTTACTTTGACTGATATGTTTTATGTAAGAAATTATTGAAGTTCTAGAATCTATATGCTTTATTATTGCATCATTTTATGACATTATAGAGTAACATGATATTTCAAAATAAGACACATGATTTAAATAAAAAACGGATAAATTCGATTCTTTAATATAAAGGGGAAAACCCATTTTAATATTAAAAGCTGTATTTAATGTTTTTATACATTTTAAAGACTATAATATAAGTCATATCATAATATCCGATTTCACAAGAAAAAAACATATCAATTTTTGCAGCTCATCATTATTTAAATATATCTATGGCAGTCATATTTACGATAAAGGAAGATATTTATGTCTCACTTGCGACAAGATCAAGAAGATTAAATGCTCGTATAATAATAAGTTCAAGCAACATCTTAAAGTGTAATTTCGATTGGTTACGCGTAACGCACATATTCTATGTGTAAAAAAATATAAATGAGAATTATTTCTAATTTTTTATCCGTAAGAGATTAAAATTTTTGCAGAGATTAAATAAATAAACCTTTATTTCAATTTTAAACAATTTAATTACTAATATCCATAAAAATTTTAAAAACCACAGTTAAGAATTTATGCGGCTATATATACATACCCTGTTGGTAATTTCAAACCAATCAAATCTAATTTTTAAGGGGTATTTTTAATTTGATGTAAGTATATGTAATCATGAAAAAAACTTATTAATGATGCACAAGATACTGTAATCGAGGTTGTTTTAATCATATTTTATTTTTACGGGTTTTCATTACTATTAGTATATACTCACTAGCTATTTTATTGATTAGATATATGTTAATACCGCTTCTATTTGAAATAAAAATAACAAGAAAATGTATGCATAACTTATGCCATGAATCGCAAAAAATTGGGAAACCATAAGGAATTGTATTGTATCTTGTTTTGGTTTTTAGATCATAATATATAAATTGAATCAAACAAAAAGTAATAACATCATTTTTTTATAAAAAAAAATTTTTGCTGAAATTCAATTAGATCATTGCACTTATGTATTATCTGTAACGTATCTTTTCTAAAATCTTTAAATGTTGTTTGGAGATGAAAAAGCATTGACTGTTCACAAAATCAATAAAACTAACTATATATACAAAAGCATGAGCATCCTAGATTCTAAGACAGTGTAAATAAACAACTTAGCTTAAGTTCGATATATTTATAGCAAAATAAATACGTATCATCAATTTAAACCATTTAGCATGACTACTATTTGTGTTCTGGTTCCGGTATCTTTCTGTTTCTATAATATTCTAAAAATTAAAATGCACATAGTCTCTGCGAAAATATAGTAAAAGGGAATCGACTTTTAAACTATATTATTCTAATCATGTATATGCTTTTTTTATTGATGGTTTATTTAAACTGTAAACAAATAAGCCGCTGTCTATGAAATTCAGAAAGTTAAAAGTTTTTTCAAGTGTCGTACTTGTAAAATTTTATACCGAAAAGTGCAGCATTTGAGTAAACTATTTCTTTAATATATTTTACATGTGTGTAATCTACAATCAAACCATAGTTTACCATAATTTCTTGACAAAAAATTAGAAGAAATGCAAATAGTGCATAGTTTGTAAACTAGAAAAAATAAGCAAGCTAATATTTTCTTTGGACGTAACATCTTATAATCTTTATTTCTTTTTATATTCAAAATCTAACGACGATTTCAATTACATGCATAATACTGGTTCAGTTGGCATAAAGTCAGACATCTTAACAAAAAAAAAATTTTTTAACATAAATAATAGACCAAGACAAACGCAAACCAATAAAATTGTTGTCTATATAATTTTAACTATGTGTACAGCCCAAAAATTCAATTTATGTAGCCAAAAGCCGTTCATTCTTTCCTCAAATACTACAACCCGGATTCCCCCATCTTACGCTTGCGCGCTTCGTTAACTGGGTGAAAAAATAAAGGTCTACCTAATTAGAAACTGCTAGAGATACTCAATCTTCTCTTTGATTTAACATCTTACTCAAGTAGTCGATCACTTCAAGTATCTACACATTTCGATTTTTCATGTGCTCTTTTGGCACCCACCAGGTTTATTTCTAGTAAATATAATCTTGCCTTTATCCCTGTGATTCGTTGCTCAGACAGTCCCTTCGTATAACATCATTTTTTCTCGTTTGCAAGTAAAATTTTTGCACACAGAACAATTTAAAACAGTCTTCTTTTGTGTGTTCTTCACTACTAAAATAATTATAGATCATGTCAATGTGCATTTTGCTGCTACGAGGTGTTTAGCATACAAAAAAATTCCCGTTATTATCGTAACCATTCCATTATTCTTTTTAGCTGCAGGAGCTCTGTAAACAGCAAGCTCCATATAGCTTACCACTCTAAAATTATATTTGCGTGCAAATTTTGATAATACCTACCATTCTTGCTCATCGATATGATCTTTTTTCATTCTATTCATCAGCTACTTTCCACCACACTTTCATCAATTTTGAGCTATTTCAGTCACGCGTTTTTTTCTTTTGTCTATTTCTTTTTCCTTGGCTTAAAATCGGTCGTAACTGTATCAAATTCACTAATCAAGAGTCTTGAATTTTGCCATTTCATTGCTGCACTGGCATTACTTAATGCTATTAAACTCATAATCGACTTTAATTTCAATTATTCATAAACTCTATGTCTTATTATATTCTTCTGCTAAAAATTTATATTAGAGTTCAGTCTAAGACACACTTCTAAAACATTATTCTTTTTTGTTTCCTTCTATAAAACTCACATTTAAATAGCATTATGGATAACAAAAATATATTTATCAGCGTATTATTATGTTCTAACGGCACTTTAAGACTAATCAAGTTGTTATCAGAATATCTTACGTATTTTTTTCGTTGAGTTATCTAAACTTGGCAGTTATTTCTGTGAATAACTCAGCGTAAAATCTGACGCACAGATATTTGATTTACTATATACTGATTCATTTCCGTCTTTATATAGGGCTCTACGAGCTGTCTTGTATATTCTCTTGCTTCATTCGTGCTCTCATGAGTTCAAATTTTGCTACATTAAACTTCATACTGCGCTTCGAAAGCCACATTATGATTTTTATTATTCTCAGATGCATCTCTTTTGCACTGCCCGCGACAATATATGTGTCATCAGATAAATATGGCCTTATATCGGATTTTATGCCGTTTAAACCCGTAAGAAGATTTTTTGCAATATAGAGTCGATATGTATGTTGTAAAATATTGGTGATGCTAGGTATCATGGCCATACACTACTTTCTTATTTAAGTTTGTACACAATATCTTACGTATTACAATCTTATATGTATTATCGTGCATATTTTTCTTTAGACCAATATTCTGCGCCCAAAGCTTTTGTTCTAGAGCATTTTGACTAATCTCCTTATGAGGCCCGTAGTGTAGGTTCGGTACAAATCTAAAAACATGAAGAAAATATTCAATTCACATATTTATCGCTTCTGACAGCTTTCTAACAGACACTCTTCTCTTTTCGTTTACTCCGCTTGTTCCCGTCTTGTCTACCTTGTTCAGTCTGCTATCTTCATTTATCTATTTGTTAACACCTTTACAAGCCATTTAGTAAAGCAAATTTTCAACGTGATACCACGTAAGTTTTTAAGCTTTAATTTATGCCTTTTTTATACACTGGAACTACTAAACATTCTTTCCATTCAATTGGAATTCGCCTTCTTAAAAAACCATATATTATCTATAAACACACATTTCGAATGCCTAGCTACAATTTTACTGTTTTTCAAACAAAGTTTATGAACCCCAGCAGGGATACCGTAGATAACCCAAACCTTATAAAAAGTTGCGGTTCACACCCACAAACACAACCTAAATATGATTGTTGATTCAAAACGAGAACATAAGGTTTTTAGAGCATGTCATCTAAGAAAGGCTTTGAACATGCCAAATGCACTTCAAAAAGAGCATAGGATTTTTTTAATTCATCATTTTGATTTCTAAGAACAATATCCACATTTATTATAGATAGAAAACAATATTTAAATATTAAAGATTGCTTTACATTTTCGCATTTTTTAAATAAAAAGATCATAGAAGTAAACTACCTAAATATTACGCTTTATTATACATGAACATTTTAAAAACAATCCTTTATGTTTAAATGAAAAAATGCACATACTTTGTGATATAGAAGGGTAGATAATCGATTCTTGAACGTATTAACAAATTTACATAAAAATTTGTTCCATAAAGAAGATTCACATTTAAAATTTTACAATAAATTTGATGTGTTTATAGATGTTTGTGTTTAGTTGCGATACTAAATAGCAAACAATGTTTATGTAGTTTCACTTATATTTTAACATACAAAAATTATGCTGTATAAAATAACTCTGCCGTTTATCTAAGTTTAGCACAATCTTAAAATACATTACCATAAATAGAAATATACAACATTTCGTATTAAAATAGCTATTACAAATAATATGAGTAGCCCGCGTTTTTATTAAGTGAGAAATAATCTTTGGTTGTAAGGAATCTTTTTACATTAAAAAAAAATGTAGTTCTATAGAAAAAATTATATTCCCAATAATTAAAAAAATTTTTTATTAGATAAGATACATTAAAATTTTATTTATATTTTTTTGCTATGAATTGAGATTCTAAGATAAAAATAGCTTATTTATTGTTTAATTTTAATTATCATTTCTGATATCATACTCCACGCAAAGATTAACTCTCCCAATGTTAATTTTGTAAAATATGTGGTCTTTGAACTGTTTTTGAAACAATTTTAAATGCGCAAGTAATAATAAAAGTTTTGATTTGTTGTTTTTGCTATAAAAATACACCTTCTCTGGTTATCATAATTAAGTACGTGTAAGGCTGTTTAATGCTTAATTTACATGATCTTGGGTATATATGTATGAAATATCTCATCTAAATATAATAAAATGCATGATCGGAATGGTATTTCAAATAACTATCGATGTGAACACAGAAAATTAAAAAACCAAAAAGTTGAAAATATCAAAATATTCAATAATTTAAAGTTTTTTTGTGCATCTTAATAAATCAGACTACAATTTAAGAATAAAAGAAGAAAAACGGTTGGTCTATAATAAGGGCAAAACGATAGCGTTTTTTAAAACATATGTTTTTCTATCCAAGGTAAAATCGGAAAGCATTCACATAAAACAGTTTATTTCACACGTTGAAAAGGTTATATAAAATAATAAATGTTTAGCCGAAAGACAATACATCCAATAATTTCATCACTTATTTATGATTTTGTCAAAAAAATGTGCTGCGATATTCCTTTAAATGTCACCATCAAGATGTTTTCATATATAATCCCTATAAATAGTTTTCAACCATGTCTTAAAATGCGAAAAAATATTTATGTGCAGATTTGTGCTCTAATCTAACCTATAAAAATCCACCAGTCTTTTCTCATTACATCCGAAAGCTCAAGAGCAATGATTGAATCATTAAAAACCATACAATTATTTCGTATTATTTTAAAAACGAAATTAGGATTCGAATGGGTCATGTTATACGAATATTTATACTCGATGCATATTATCTTAATAATATATCGCTTTTTGATTTTATCCTTAAAAAATTTGGGCCGAAATTAAGTAGTTTTCTATATAATTTTATTTAAAGCATAGCTTTTTAGATATACGTATTTTACAAATTATATTGGATAATGACAATAAATCTTTATATAGATCTATTAAGCATTTATGACCATTAGTGATCAAGTGAAATACGAATCACAGATATTGGCCTTACTCAAACGGACCAACAGAAAATATACTTAAAAGTGCCAAACATATATAAATGCAATTAAAAATATTTTAATCAACTATGTTGCAAAATAATTTTTTGAAAAACATAAATAACATTTAACAAAAAATCAAATGAGCTATATTTGTTTTTCTTCAATTGAATCATTTAAAGATGTTTAAAACATACATTGTATACATAAAAACGTATTATTAATTTATATTTGGGTTCATTATGTGCGATCAAACATAGTCTGGTCGTTTTCAGATATCTCAATAAAATTATTTTTTTTAGTACGGCAGAGACAACACCATTGTGAAAAAAGATACTTTAAATGGGATATCTATTGTATTATATTTTCACATTGTGAGCTTCTCTGAAATCTAAGAATGGTTATTTTGCAATTCAATCTATTTTATATTTTCTTTTTGAAGTATGAACATAAAAAAGACGTCAAAAAAGTTAAATATACAGTGTTATACACTATTAAAGGTACTTTATACATAAATTATAATTGTATAAATATTTTATTTTCTATAATTTATCAAGAAATTTCATATTCTTCACTTAATAATTATGAATATTAAGGATTCATATTGTACAGTGGTTGAAAAATACACTAGAAACCAAAAAAAATTAATTACACTAGAAGTGAATAATTTAGTTTTACGTTAATGTTGGTGAATAATTTTGTTTTTTTTGCCAAATAACTGACTGATCATGCATAATGTATTTCAAAAGGTCGTTATGTCAGTTTAGATATAAAATTTCGCGAAAATTTTTATCATATAAATAGTGTTGATTTTGATAATTCCACGTATAATACTATTAGAAATAGAAAAAAAACACACTGTAAAACAATCTGTTATTATATATAAATCCAAATTTTTAGGTATTTCGTCAAAAAAACATAGAAAACCATTTAAAAAGCTTATGAATATACAAATTGTTCTAATTGCATACATCACTTCGATGTAATGTTGCAAAGCCTTAAATAAATAAAGATAAATTTGATCGTTGATGAATTTTTTCGCTTGTAAAAGGACGAAATTTAAATAATATTAGTGTTGTTTTTATTTATCTTGGTTTTTTGAAAAGTATAAATGGCACTAGTATAGCTTTTTTCAAGTATTTTTTAATCATCATACAATGTATGTCAATCTAAATAAAATCGCTAAGCTTTTTTACAAAACAGAGATCAAATTTAACACTGATCTAAAAATTAAAAATACATATTTGATTTGCAATCTAAGTTAAATGATTGGAAATTATTTGCTAAAAAGCTACGAATGTGCATTGATTCCATTATGTAAAATCATATTAACTATGTTAACTTCTAAAAAAAGAATTTTAATCGATAAAATTAAACAATTAGATATTTGATCTAAAAATTTTATGCTAAAAATTATTTTTCGTTTACTTTAGATCGACCTAGCTATGTGCGCTAAAATACTTTTTTGTGCTAGAAATGATTTTAATTATAAATAAACTTTGCTTAATATTGAAAATAAATTCTTCCTTTGTTACAAAAAAGGCATTATTATGATATACTGCATATTCATTTAAAATTGTATAGAATTAAGAAATTTGCTAAAAATTGCATGATAGAGAGTAAAAGTTATAAAAAAAAATACATGAAATATGTGTTCAATACTCTCACAAGTGTAAGTAAATTGTAATATACCTTAGAAAGAGCTACAATGGAATGAAATTGCGTATGAATGCTATATTATAGCATTCAGATACATGAAATATTTAAAAGTGCTTAAATTAAACTTTTATCATCTTTCAATCATAGGTTATGTGGAATTAATATACAGCAAAAAACGCCACTGGCAATACTCTTCTTATTCAAGTACTAAGGTGCTTCACTCAAATTATATCTGACTGATAAGACAATATGGACATATAAATCAATTGAGAGATCAACAAAAATAATCAAACAGTTTAGCTGTAATGACATTAAATCAAAAACGCTGATGAATGAATGACTATCATATATAAGAAATACATACTCATTCGGCTTCATGTGTGGCGCAAACTACTTTTGCATAAATATAGTGACTGCTAAATATATTATAAACCCCTATGCACAATTATTTATATTTATGCATTACATTAAGAACAGCTTTATACGAGGAATTTAAAAACATTATGACGTACACAGAAATCTAAAAACATAAAACTCATCTAATAGAATTACAGCGAAAAAATATTTAAAAGCTCTGGTTGAAAATGTCTGTGCATTTACTAGTACGTTCTTATAATCGAAGGTCCCTGTTATTAGCTTTAATATTTATTCACAGCTATACAAACCAGTGATTTTCTGAATTTCACTTAGAAAAACTGTCTTTTCTTGCAATAAAAAAATCCAAAAGTAAGTGGAAAATACCGATTATAAATGATCCTTTAGAAATTCTCACATATTTTTTTAAGTATTTTTTATTGAGCTGCCATAAATGCTTGTGTGAGTAATTTCAACACAACCATCTTTATAGTTTATTTGTGTTGCCTGATTTCCTGGATTAAAGTGGTAGATTTAATTTATTATTTATTTATTCTAACGTAATAATTTCTATTCTAGGCAAAATAGTTTTCTTTCCACAAACTGTGGTTCGAAAGACATCTTATTATTTGATCTTATTCTTTTAGAGTTTGCTTTTTTGCGAAAAACTAAGTGTTTTTCAAGGCACTCTATTTATTGGTCGAATTTTTCAAACTAATTCTGAATATTTCTGCGCCATAGGGTGCTTAGCACATATTTAATGAAAATGCTTCTAAATAGTAATTTTGCCGCAATATTGTATGTAAACATAATAAACATCTATTTTTTACTCGCGATCTCGTCATCCCTTAAATTCGAGTACCTTTGTGTCTATGGTTTATGTCTTAAGGTATTTTTTTTACCATAATTTTTAAACATTTGTAATTAATTTTGTAATTATTATGATCGTAGCCAAATTCATTTCTTTATAACTTAATTTTTGTATTTTTTTCTATATGATTTCCTATTTATCTGTTCCTGACATTCCATTAATCATCGTATTTCAAGACATCTTTACTGTTACATCGGTGGCATAAGCAACAAGAAGACACATATATATTATAGTTTCTATTTTTCTTCGTTCTTCTGGTATACTATAAATGTAATTGTTGAATATTTGTAGTTTTGAGGGCATTCTTGTTATTCTACCATATATATTTATATTCAATTTTGGTCTATTAGGAATAAGTTTTTTTATTTATGTTTTTTAGTAAAAAATTTTATTAAGCTTTGTCTAAGTGCATTCAAGAACGGTTTTTGGCATCATATCATAAGATTTATTTCGCTTAAAAGGCATAGGCGGATTTATTCGCTCTTATTATTTCTGGTATATTGACTTTAAAGTTTTTATATTCTTAAACCATATTCATGCTGAATAGATAATACTCTATTTTCCTATCTAGATCATAGTCTGGGAAAGAAACTTGAAGTTTGTAGTGTATTTTTTTATACTATTTGGGCAACATGTAAACGCTATTTCTCTATACTCGAGGGATCAAGTTTGGCTCTTTTTTTTGTGTCTAGTAAAAGCAAATTTTCTATAGATGATATTAGATAAAATCAGTGTAAATTATGCGAATAGCAATTTTACACTTACTTTCTCTTTTTTTAATGTTAATTCGCTAGCATTAAAACAAAATTGTCAGAAATTTTTCGATATTTATCAGTTCCTGCCGATACTACATTTCGCTTATTATTAAAATAACCTGGTTCGTAGATTAATGTTTTTACATTGCATATATTAGTATACTCTGTCGATTAAACTTCCTATTTAGGTTGTTACGTTTCACCTGTGTTTTTTATGGGTTCAGTAGTTATAGAAATATCGTCATTTTATATAATTCCGTGTCGGAATGTATTTAAATTCATGGTTTTTGTATTTATAATACAGTTCTAATTCCCCATATAGCCCTATGATGAATGTTTAAAAGATAAAGCATTTATATTTAATATTGTGAGTAACGCTTTTCTCTTAAATAAGTTTAAAACTTGACTTATTTTTACACTTATGAAGCATCTTATACATTTAAAATGATTAGAATATTTTGGCGAGTACTCTATATATATTTTCCTGTATATTACTCTTAATAGTCTTTATGGCAGCAATTAATTTCCTTTGAGAGTATATGAACCAATTACTTTTTATCAAAGAGATACTTCTATGTTCTTGATATAGTGTAGGATTCTTTTTTATAATTTGCCCCGCAAACCGTGAACATAATATAGCAATTGAAAGTCTTTTTAGCATCCAATATTTTTTTTGAATCGAAAACAATAATCATATATGATATTTTCAAAAAAAAAATGCGTATGTTATTTTATTTTGAAATATTTACTGTGAGTTTATGACTGCACAGAGTTGTTTGGCTTATGTTTGTTTCGACTGTTCTTTTCCATCAAAATTGGCTTTTTTGCCTTCTATTTATATATAGATTCTTCTGTCCCATATAAATCCAAATAGACTATAATTTTAGCTTCTGCAAAAGTGATTCTTTGCCTTAAATTTTTTAGTTTATTCTGGTCGTTAAATGTAATGTTTTTTTTTTGTTTTTCATTATTAAGAATATATAACATTGACTTCTATGCCTGTTAACTATTGGATATTGTGGGATCAGCACGCAACTATAATTTCTATTCAGCATTGATGATCCTCTAATCATATTGGATTTTATTACCTGTTTTGGTAATTTTGAGTTTTTCGAAATAATAAGCTTTCTAAACTAGAAGAAAGGCCATGAATTGTTATTGTTTACACGCGCGTTAATAATTATGTAACGTACCATATATTTCTTCCTAGTCTTTATACTTCGTTTAACCACTTAGAGATATAAAATATCGTGTTTTTCTTTACTTTTGCATTAAATTAATATATTTTTTGATAGATTAAAACATAGTACTTTTAGTTTTAGTTCTTATAGTAAGTAGTATTTTGAATTTACGACACTATGGGTTTATTTTACTGCGTATCTGTAGTTAGATCGCGTATTACATTCTTTGGAAAGATCCTTTGGTATTGTTTCAGTGATTATGCATCATTCTTAGTAGTAATTCGAAGTATTTAAGATTTTTATAATCCTTTTTTTGTAAATATTTATTTTAATTTTCTTTAAAATCAACGAGGCTCTTTTTGTTGATTTGTGCGAAATTTGAATCTAAGATGAGGTGATATTAGTTTCATTTTTGTGATAAGTTAACTATTTAAATATAACAAGTCTTTTTTATTCGATTTTTAAAGATTATACAAAAGTTTATGGTTTAAACTATTTTTTTTATCAGTATTGCTTTTTATGCTTACGGCATCTGTAGAGTTACACAGAATACAAGATTTGTCTGTTTTACTATTTTCTTTCATAAATGTATTTTTGGAATTTTAACAATATAAAATATTGTTTTTGGCATTATTTAATTGATGACATTTATAACATCAATAAAATTATAGACAATCTTTCACTTGTTTAGCTAATCTCTCTTGTAGTAATTCAGTTAATATAAACCATAAAAAATACTTATCACAGTATAATCGCTGCTTCAGGTTTGAAATATTTTATTGTACCTTTGCTTTTTTAAACCATTTTAAGTTATTTTTTATACCATTTGATTTAGTTCTTATTCTATCTTTCTTTTTCAATAAAGGGGATTTGCTTAGTTCGCTGCTTTATATATTTACTGTTATATATCAACTTTCTGCAAATATAATAAAACTTTTGTATGTCTTTCTAATTCGGTATTTCTGCAAATTTCTACCGATTTTTGCCCTATACTGCAAAAACTAAATTCACATTTGTCTGAATTGAAGATGGTTCTTTTTATTTAGATCAAAATCCATCATAATATTTTTTAATATATGGTAAATTGATTAAAAATTATGTATGTTGAGTGATCTATTTGTCTAATGTATGAATGATCTATGCAGATAATTCGCCCCATATCATCTTTCCGTTCATGCTGCTGGTAAAGTCCGCCCTAGATATGTCCTTCCCGGTCTCTTATTACATACCATTATACTCAGTCAGTGTATTATTTTGACTGTAGGTTCGTCTTCTTTTTAAACAGTGTTTGTATGATTTTTTTCAAGCACTTATATGGATTTTGATCATATATATTTTCATATTTATTTCTTTTTTTTTTGAAGACTTGTATACTATTTTCACAATTTTATGTTATTATTTTTGGAGTTAGTGTGTTAGGATATATATTCGCATTGCACAATATTTTAGATTCCTGCGCTATAATCATGCGTATAATTTCCCTTTTCCTGTCTTGTTAAAATAAATTTGTAAATATTTATTTTATCTTTTTTATATTACTTGGTTTTTTCTTGTGATATTTTTTAAAAACTTAAGATATATTCAAGCATCAGATCTTTTTCTATGTATATATTGGTTTCATTCGGTTTTTCATATTTTATTTGTATACAAGGCATATGTTCGTGTTATTACTTGGTTTATTACGTATTAAGATTATTTTTTATGATTCATAGACCATAGACTTTTCAAATTTATGACTGTGGTTTTGTTGTTTAAGAACTTTACCAAAGTATTAATGCTTATTTTATATGTCCCAATAACCGTATCGGTTTATAAGTGCTAATTTTTGTTTTTAAATTAATTTATTATTTATCTATTATTTTGTGCATTTTTCATATTGTATGCATTCTGTTACTGATTAGTGCCATAAAATCGTTTTTATCTGCTTGATAATTTACAATCCAGTACATGCTGTAAATATTGACCGTTATTTTACTGTTTTCATAAATTCTCTTTTTTATCGCATGCATTTGATGAAGATTTTGTCCTTTATTACTGATATTGTTTTCTTTTTCTATACACTCAGTAAGCTGTGATCTATCATGTGTATAGGTTTACCATTTTCTGCATTATAGTCTATAAAAATTGCATCCATCTTTATTTAGTAGTCATTTCAATTGAAGATCATAATTGACGGGTTATGCTCGATATGTATATTTTTAGTTTGGTATTCGTTATACGAAAAAATTTATGTCATCTGGATTCGTTTTCACCAATTCTTTTTTTCCCTTTAATTAGACTTTATTCTCTTAGCTATGATTTACTTGTCGAGTTATGCTTGGACTGTAAAAAAAATCATCTTATTGTAAACGCGCTTATTTTTAATAAAATATATTCGAATTTGTGTGTATATATACATGTTAAACAAGGAAACTGCAATAGAAAAATTTTGCGGTGTTAATAAATAGTAATTATCTGTTTCTAGGATTATTAGGCTCTAAATTTTTCACGTTCATGTAAGAAGCTGTCTGTAATAAATATGTCTTTGTAAACAAATTATATCCCCATCGCTTTTATTAGAGTTTTTCTCAATGAAATAAGACATATAATGCTGCAAACTATTTTTTAAAAATAAGATTCTATCTTATATAAGTACTAATATTTAATGCTCACGAAATTAGTGAACAAGTTCGAAAATAGGCTTAAATCATAGAAATCTCTAGAATAAAGCTTTCTTTTTTTATTTATTTCTCTTATTTCTTTATTAAACATTTATATCATGTAGTTGCACTTCTATTATGACGTTAACATGATTACATTTTTAATCATAATAAATCCACTTCTGAATGCTTATAAGATCGAAAACAAGTTTGGGCAAAAAAATTGAATGATAATAACTTTATAAAGCAAAGGTTACATATTTAAGTGTGTTTTTTTACAAAATAAAATGAAAAATTCATTTTGTGATGATCGATAATGCCACAATAATTAAAGAGCCACTTAAAGCATGAAAATAAATCAAAAAATAGCCCATTAGTGCAACAGAGTTATAAAAAAATTTTCCAAGGCAAAAATAAACTCGATATCAGCGACAGGTATGATATAATAAATTTAAGAGGTTGATTAAAATAGATTTAGAGGGTTTAAAACATCACTTAGCACATAATTTAATTTTTTCTTTATTGATAATGTTTCACATAATTAATTAGTAAAAGTATTTAGTGTTATATAAAAAATATTTTTGTATTTTACCATTTTTTATGTATAAAAAACCAGGTTGTCTCAAATAAACCATCAAAAATGGTATAGAGATGATGAAAAGAAAAAATATAACGACATAAAAAATAAATGTATCAAACGGAAAATATTTTAAAAAAGTATATATTATAAATAAAAACTTTGTGTGATTTGTTAGTGAGACAATTGTATATATACTGAAATAACAGCGTAGAACAGGGTTTGTTCAAAGATTTTTCCACATTTTTATGGGATCATTTATCATGAAACTATAAGGATGAATATTAATATGAATAATAAAAGATAAATCTGATGTAATATCATAACTTCGAAATATAATATTAATAAGTTAAGAAATCAAGTAAACTGAATTAGTTTGAACCTATATTTCATTTCAGAAAAGGTTTTCATCTATTTTTTAAGCAATAATTTATTTCGAATTTAAAAATCTAGCAGTTATTGATTACTATAAGTCGTATTATTTATTTAAATAGTACAAGATAGAAAGATCGATTACAAACATCATAGAACCAGATACAACATAGAAATTTATGGTTTTCTCATTTGGATTGCACAATAAAAATTGTATCTATAGTAGAAAAAACATAATAATATTGATAATATAAAAAAAAAGGTATTCCAAGAAAAACTAAAATCGACTAAATGTGTCAAGAGAACTACAAAATAGCTTTCGTAAAGTGCAAAAGAAAAAAAAAGATGTATTTGAAAAATCTTATTTTACCATTAAATATAGACTGAGATAAGCTTGGGATGATAATTACCATGGGCAGCTATTAAAAATAGCAAAACCGAAAAGTAAAATTTTAATTTAAGAGGTCTAAAAAGATGTGATCTTAAGGAGCTACAATATAAATATAAAAATTGATTATTAAGTAATTATGTGAATTTATCATATGTTTTATTATAGAAATTATGGAAATGTTAAGAATACATGTATTCAGTCGATGTAAGTTAATTTACGATTAACTCAGCCATCTAAGATTATACCTATTGTTTTGACGTGATCTTTATGGCATGTGATATATACTTTTCCGCATGTCTATTAGTATTTAAAAAGACATTTCATTAACATATTATGATAAAGAGCAACGCGTAATTATATGTACTTTAAATGTTATTCGCTTATGCATCTAGATTATCAATTTTCAAAGATTTATTTTGTAAATTTGTCTATTATATTTATTTTTTCAACTTTTTTGCAATTTTAATATAAACAATACTTAGCCATTTTTTAATATTTTAGCTGATAATTTGTTGTATAACTTTTTATTTTTTTATATTAATAGATAATGGAACCGCAAAATAATTATTTATTAGCTTTTCTAAACTTCATATTTATACGTATGATCCTTGCTCTATGCAATACTGATATGTAATTTCGGTACTTTTTCAATATTTAGTTAATCTCTTTGAATTATAAATATTCTTATTGGATAGTATATAGAGAATAAATTTTAAGTATTTACATTTTCGTATTGTGATTTATGAACCTACTTGTTTGCTTTTACAATTTCTTTGATCAAAAAAATGTGCGGATGATAAAAAACAAACAATTTTCGAAATATATTTTATATGAAATTATATTTCTAATGTCATCTGGTTTTATACGTTTTGAATTTTCTCGCAATACCTGTTTCTTGTGTTGTTTGGTCTATTAAGATAGTTTATTTAATGAATCACTCCGTGTTAATCTTAATTACATTTATGATAAGAAAATATTTACGCCCGCTACTGAAATAATACCAAGAGAAATAAAAATCAAGAAAAGGCTTCCAGCTTATATTGTCCGATATCTTTGCTATTGTATCTGATCAGAGGGGAAAAATATATTTAGACGTGATATCAAACAAAGTTTTAACAGAAACACCCACACAAAATAAGTTTACAAATGAGAATATTAAAACAGTTGATTCTTGATGTTAATCATGTAGGATTTCGATTTTTTTTTTAATATTTGTGATTTATGTATGTTGATTTATGCACAAATAAAATATCATCGCTGAATAATAGCATCTTATGGCACTTTTTGGTGTACGACATGTGAAACCCCTCTATCATCACCAAGATGATAGATGAAATAAATGTAAAACAGAAGTTCTGATACTTTACTCCAAATTATGAGAATATTATAATAATCAAAGATGATTGTTCACTCATATGGCTATTCTATTTGCACCAATAATGAGAAAGAACGTTGTATCAGTGTAGCAGACGTTCACAATCAAAACAAAAATTTCTGATGCATAAATGTAGCGTATGACTTAATTCATGCAAACCGTCTGCAATTATCTTTTCCCGGGTTTATTTAAGTATTATTGTCATAAAATGAGTATAATTGGAATGTTTTTAAGATGTGTGGCATTATTTGTAATAGGCAAAAAGAACAAAAAAAATTTTTTTTCTGCCCTTAACAATATCTAAGGGGAATAACAATTTGTTGTAATATATTATCATTCGTCTATTATTCATTTTCTTGTGATTATAAATAACCAATTAATTCACTTCCCACAGAAAACCGCCCTTTTATTCACTTTCCATTACATTAGGGTTCTCACCTTATATTTCTGCAATGAAAAATACTAGCATAAAATATTTGGTTGCTTAATTTTATAATATTACTTTAGGGTTTTCCTTAATTTTATTTTTATTCATTGAATAATTGTCTCAATGTTTTAATAGTTTAGATTATTCTATCAATTTTACCTTTTATATTTTTTTTAATGCAGTTGGTACAATTTTTTTCTTTTGTGATTTTTATTTATATTTTTTTGTATTATTATAGTAAATAAATTATTACCATCTTGGTATTTTATGACTATATTACAGAGTTGTTATAATTGTCATCAAATATATTAGATCTTATTTTACATCAATACTAATACTATGCATTCAATTCACCACCTGTATAATTTATAATCGAATTTATTTTTATCATTATTTCAAAATTTAATTTATACTATCCCGTTGTATTTCAAAAACCTACCTACGAATTATTTAATATCATAATTGTAAAATTTATATTTATTTTTTTATATCGATAATTTTATGTTATAGAATAGTTTATTATTGAGTTTATTTATTTTTGATTACTGATTTAATAAAAAAATCGTGTTATACAACTTTCATTACAACCACTTGTATTTTTTCATTCTCTCTTTTTTCTTTTTCTGCCTTTCTAGCTTTTTTTGCTTTTGCATATGGTGTGCTTTCTTTAAGATGTGGATGAAAACAAGGTGGGTAGACCTCATAATCGAAATTAGGATCGTAAATGATACCATCATCACCCCTCCCAATTAAAAACAATGTCCAGGGACTTCCAAGTGTTATTTTGAGATTCTGAAATATACCCTTGTCATATGGGCTTAAAGGTCTTTTATAGTGAAAAAAGTAATAATTTTCTCTTTCCTGATGCTCCCGATAAGTCATATTTCTCGATATTGTTTTCCATATATTTCGTAAATATTTATATATTACGATGGAAACAATCAATGAAAATATGTCAGTGACCCCTATCAGGAAGCTCATGAAGTAACTATTCGACAGCTCTTTTTTCCACCAAAGCATTACAAGAATATAAAGGAAAACGAGGGTTAACATCACCATGTTAATTCCCTCGAAGAAAATGAAACGGGCATAGTGTCCCGTATTTTCTTCGTTTACGCATGTGCCCACCCACATGCAATGATGGTTCATCTTTTTTATGCACCTGCCACATGCAGCGCAATGATGTGCTCTTTCAACTTTCATGTGCTCACATCGCCGACAATACCTTCTTGGACTTCTAGCCGTTTTCCTCAAAGGCAAATCAATGCGCCCACAAGTCTCTTCCGAGATCCCACGATTTTTCATCGTGAAGACCATGTATATATAGGCGAGTATTGCAGTGGTATTGAAAACCCAAAAGAATACTCGCCTATATGTGCAGTCCTCTACATACACATAGGTAACTATGTTACCTAAAAAGTTCAATAGGAACATCGTCACTATTGTTATGAAAACTTTGCATGAATGTTCATTTGTCACTTTCTCGAAATACATTATTGCTTATGATATTATTTAATGACATATTTATTCTTTTGACAAATCTAAGAACTTATTCTTTTCAAAGATTTATGCACTACCAAATATGGAAATTAATTTATTAGATAAAATAAGACCGTTTTATAAGCCGATAAATTGGTCGTGAATCTATTTTTGAGAGGTAAAAAGGGAAATATTCTTGTAATATCATTCTAAGAACAAAAAAACAAATCTATCAATATCAAGATTAATTAAATATTATAGAATATTCGATACTAAATTGAAAATTGATAAATTAATTTTTATGCGAGTAGTATTTATTTTTTATCAAAGTTTCTTTTTTTTACTAGGTCGTTTATTTTTGTGTAAGTATAAATATTTTAGATTATAATTTCCTGCATTATTTATGCCTTTTTTCATTCTAAAAATGCTGTAGATAATATAAAGATTAGATTTAGTCTTGAATACAAATTTAAATGTACGAGATAGTAAATAAGATATGTTGATCTGAAGTTTCTATTCATAAATAAAACATTTGAATGCCTCAAATCTTTAAAGCGAAATATATTTTAGGAAGATAATTAGTTATGTTACTTTTTCATTAGAAAATTTTTTTTAAAGACCGGGATATTTTTGGAGTAATGATGCAGTGAATTTAATTTTCTTAAACAAGAAAACTAAGATTTGTGCTGATTGATGAGATAAAAAACGAAACTATATAAAAAAATGATTTATTTAAAGTAGATAAACATAATTTTTAATGTGATAGAAAACTTTACGATTGCGTAAAAATAAAACCCTGCAATTATGATTAAAATAAATAACAAAAAGATAGAAGATCATTATGCGATGACAATTACTATATGCCTAAAAACATAATAATCTAGGATCTAACAGGCAGTTTTAAATTTTCGAAAGCCCTGATCATTCTACCGTTTAAGTTTTTTTATCATTTCCTAGAAATTTAACACTATTGTTGGAATATTCGACAGCTTTAATATCTACTCTCGTCTTAAAATTTTACAATATCTTGGATGTAACAAACTATACCATGATTGTTTTATTTTTCCTTAAGTTTGTAATGGGATTTCTTCTCACCACTAAAAATATATTCTTTTGGTAATTCTTTGTTCGATATTATTTTTATGGTTTCGTTATTCTGTTTGAAACATGTATAGTCGTTTTTATCTTCGTATCATATTAAGCGATACAATAAGTATCTGTTTATTTGAAGATGCCCTGTTTCTGCATGATTCGTTTCAATGACATAGAGCCGTTTCATTAACAGGAACAACCTTATCGATGGCCTCTTTAAACGTTTTAGAATTTTTATTTTGTGCTAGAAATATTACTATGATTTTTTTTCGTATTTTCATTTTATTCTAATGTTATCCTAATTAGAAATAATGAATTTATGTCCTATTTACTGACCATCAGTACAGAAGACGCGAAACTAAATTTATAAATATTAAGAAATTATAAAATTTGTCATGCGTAGTACTCTCTTTTTTATATTATAACCATTAGAAACCAAATGATTGCATGTATAAATAATGTATATCTTTAAATTTTTATTTAATTTAAAATTTAATAAATTCCATATCTTTTAATGTTACATTTCCGTTAAAAAATATGTTCTGTTCACTAAAAAGTTTGAACAACTATTTTAATCTGTTTCATTTGAAACAATATTTTCTGATCTTTTCTACAACAACTAAAGAATTTTACGCGATTTTTTTATTTTTTATCATCCTAATAGAAAAGCAGAAAAATTGTTTTAAATCAAATTTGAATAGATCAAAAAAATATTATCATCTTTTCACTAATTAATCTGATTTTATGGTACAAATTATCAAGAAAAATTTTTGAGAAGCAATTTCATAATAAATGTTATGCATTCTAGGTAATATGTCGACCCCCATGGTAACTTAACAGCACAGTGTAGAACTGTTGTAGGATTAAAAACCTTTAAACCTAGACTATTATTGCTGAATATTTATTTAGAGATTTCTACACTGCATCTTTAGGTGTTCTTTGGTGTTTTTGTTCTTTGTCGTTGTTTTTTTTTATTTTTTAAGTTCCAACAACTCTAAAAATTACCCACTCCATCTATAAAATACCTTAAGATCGGTTCGTTTTTTCGGATGTGTCTATTGCATCTTTATCTCATAATTTGTCGATTTCTTTTGAAAAGACTGCTCAAAATTATTGATTTCTAGATTATGGTTTTGACCCCATACAAAAACACACGATCTTGTAAATATTTCGTGTTGTTTATGCATCATATTATTCAACTTATTTTTTTGTTGTATGGGGTATCAGAAAGTTCGTATTTCTTTATGTTCAACTTATTTTGTATTGGTTTTTATTTCCTTTATTTCTATATATTATCTTTCTTTTTTTTATTTCTTTTTTTGTTGTTTTTGCTTTCTATAGTATATATTTTTTCAATCTTACAAGACTTTGGCTTTTTTTTATTCATTTGAATGGACGATAGTCTCATTATGCATCAGCAATAATATAAATTCCTTTTTATATTTTTTTACCGTATTCTAAACACCAACTCTTGAAATACCAGCGATCAATGTAGGATTCATAAGAAATATTTTTGAGTTGAAATGAATATGCAATTACCTGATGGTTTTTTTGGTAAACATTTTATCTCTAACAGCAGCGGTCTGTATCACTTAATTTATTTATGACAATCAAAAATTATTTATTCTTTGTACCATAAATTTTTATAGCCGTGATAAAGCTGTACCATAGGTGAATACAAGGATTTCTTTTCCACGTACAAGCTTTTGCTAACACCGCCTCGTTCCTATCGACGATGTCTCTCTTGTTCCTATGACTTGATCTGGACTGATAGAGTTTAAAAGGATTTTTCATTATTTCTTCCCTTAAATTTTAAGTACCATTAAAATTTTTTCACGTAAAAAAAATCTTTCTTATACCATACATTCTATCTACCTAAAATCTTTAAAAAATTTTCTACAATGTAATGTAAACCGTAAAAATGATTACAGTATAATTATGTATTTTTGTTATGGATACTTATATTAGTTGTATCTTCTCTGGGTCGACCCATGCATCCTGTAACCTCGAAAACTTCTAGAATTCTAATTTATGTATCACACACAAATGTCATTAAATATACGTAATTTGATTTTTTTTAAAATGTTTCGCGTTTTTTAAATCCAACTTTTGTGAAAATGGGGATACCTCTGTGTCAAACATTAAACATGCTTCTATCACTCTTTCATAAAAATGATATTCTTGTATCTCTACAATATTTTCGTTATTTTACTAAACTTAACCTTTTCGGGAGTACAATAATTAATATGGTGAAAGCTATGGGGAGTGTGTTTTTTTGACATGGAAAATAAATACATTTTTTGTTATCATATTATGATATGAGAATATAGAAATAGTAAAAAAAATAGTAAAAAAAATATTATTCACGTTTTTGTAGCTTTATCTATAAAAAACCGATTTCGGATTTCAGGGGTCACAAACCATCAATACACACTAAAGACACTTACACTATTTTAGTACTAAAATGTCAATGGTATTAATTAAATTAAAAATGTTTTTTGTATGATAATCTTTAAAACATGGAAAAACACATAGTTCAACATCATATTCAATGGACATGAAAACGGTTGCCTTTCTTTTTGTCAGTCTTGTTAGCGAATGCGCGGACACATAACACCGGGGTCGAGTATTTCTTCCCTTAACTTCTGTTCGTAAAACTAGTTGAAGGATGTCTTTCTGTTAATCTGGTTGGATTATAATTGACTCGTCTTTCAACTGATACTAGTGCATGTGGAGTATGGTATTTCTCAATGATCTGGGCTATGAGTTTCTCTTTAAAGTCCTCAAAGGATGTGTTTTTGCATTTTACAGTGCAAAACAGATAAAATGCATTGAAGATTGAGATCTCGAGGAGCCTGAAGAATACTTTTTTATACCACTTTATGGTTTTGCTTCCAACTGCTACGAGTCTCAAAATTCTATAAACATTATCAGCGCTACCCATATTTTGAGTATAGTCTACGACTGCTTCTGGTTTTTGTTTTTTGAGTCCAGTACTATAGTAAATCTTGGTAGTTTCGATCATTGTATTAGCATGCATGGTGGTTAGCATCACTTTATCCCTCTGTATTGCGCCATTTCAATGCCATCAGATTTTCACTGTTGAATGCCACTACATCCCCCTTTTTTTTATAAAACTTTAGCATCTGTTTGCGGTTGACTCTCTCAGTTCCAGAAGAATTTGTTTTTTTTACAAAACAAAAATCAAATAAAGCATGGGACGAATACCAATTGTCCACGAATAGGCGATGTCCGCGATCAAGGTAGTCTTTAGCAAAGACAAAACCATAGAGCCAGAAATTCCTACATCAGAATGGATCTGAATATCTGATTCAGCACCGGTATAAATAATTAGATCTAAAACGTATCCTGTCTTTACATCGCAACAAACAAAAATTATTATTCCGAACTTGTGTCTTTTCGATGGAATGTAAATCTTGAAAGACAGTCTACTTTTCCACAGCAACAGACTTTAATCTATACACAGATTCTGGTAAGGATAGAATGAATCTTTCAATATTTTCCTGAGTGGGTCTAAAATCTGTCTTATTTTATAAAGTCTATAATAACTGTTACACAGACCTGTAAAATTCAGACATCTCAATATCACAAGGAAACGGTCCTGTGAGAATAACACTTTGAAAAATTACGTCTCGATAGGGCATTATTTGTTCAATATTTTTTTATACAATTTTTTCCCACCAAACACATTAAAATAATGGTTTCCAGAAAAACGTACACTTCTTGTGCTATTGTATTTACCTAGTTTTTCATTTTGGATAATCCAGAAGATTTCTGGGACACAGCCGTGGCATAGATATTTGTTTCAATAGCTATAACATTCACAATATATTTGGTAAAAAAAAGTGCTGAACGAGTTTCAACTCGACGTTACCCCCTTTCACGTTCAGATTTGCTTATAAACCGAATTTAAACCCATCAAAATCAAGCAAAGTCGGAGTAAACGTGGAGTTGTTCCACGTTCTTGGTTTTTCCTGCCTGCGTTTTACCTGGGTTAAATATCTAGTTCATTATCATCATCTGAAGATGATTCATAAAACATCATCGATATATCGTCAATGTCTTCGACGTGTTATTCTTTATTGTCCCTATTCATTAATACTCGTAATTCCTAAGTCACTTTTTTATTTTAGCAATATGCATCAGTAAAAACAAATCACGGCAGTAAAAATTCCGAAGTAAACACAGAACGCATAAAATAAAAAAAACTTAAAATGAAGTTAAAATACAGTACGGCACTGTAACTATAAAAATTGCAAGAAAGGTATGATGTATTGCAATTCACATTAAACTACGAAAAACATTATAAAACTTTCAAACCTTGCGTGGATGTTATAGAAACATGCAAGATTAAAACAACAGATCACATAAAGACACTAATTAACGGTAAATCTTCACAAAACCGCAAAAAAAGTATGATTCAACTCTGCACAATGATGAATTTACATTAAAATATGTAAAATACTAAAATAACTTTCGAATCTTTCGAGATTTTATAGGGAAATACACAAGACAAACCAACAAATTACGCTAAAATACGCTAAAAAAACAGTGAAACTTCACAATATCGCGCGCGACAAAATCTAATATTTGCAGTATATGACTTGTGGGTTTGATTGCATGCAAATGTCAAGTGGCATACTGTAAAGTATATTTTACTTGTTATTAAATTTGGTATCTGATCTGAAATGGTAAAATAATACACTTGAATGTCCATAGATGCCATCATAATTCATACTTGAAGGATAAATACAACATTCGCCTATATAAATGTACTGTCGTATATATAAGATCACACTCCTTCAAACAAAAACGCGCCGTTGTGCGTATACGACCACATTCTTCTAAAGGTTAATCCTGTTAGAGTAAAATATTAGAGTTTTGTTTTTTCTAAATCGTGCTTTGACTTCTTCGTAGCTCAGCCTAGAAAGGTGTTAGTCTTAACACGCTTAAAGCAGATATATAAAATCATAACATTGTTCACATCATATTTTTGTTGCACAAATTTACGTATGTTTCATTATATACTATATCCACATTCTGAACATCATAATAATCTCTTACCTGTAGATTTTAAAAGCTAAAATGGTGACAGATTTTGCTTTTTTTTGCTTATTTATTGCATCCGTTCTTTAATCCTTCTAAAATTATTGATTGAATTCCAATGACATGTTCAAACTTTTTTCTTAAATCATGAATTATTTTTTCATTGCTTCTTTTACCCATTCCCTTATTATCAACTCTTTGCACTCTAACGAACATGGTGGTGGTTACATGGGTCGACATACTGTTCAAATGCAGATTCTACCTACTGCTCTAGCAAAACTTTTTTTTTTACATTTCATCAACAATTTTCGCAATTTCAATAGAACGTTATAATTTTATATTATATATTGTTCTTCCATTTTTAACCCATTGAGAGTTATACCAATTGCTGTCTGATTCTTACCTGTTGCATCTCCAGCCGCAAACTTACTCTCTTTAAAACAAAATGAAATCTGTTGAGCAGCAATAAAATATTAACATATAGTATATTGATGACACCTTTTGTCATATACACCATCTTTTTTATATATTTTCGGTATCTGTGGGATGTAATACTTAACACCATATGAGTTTTCTCTAATTTCATACTAATATGAATCACATGTTATGGTGATCCATAAATAGGGATTTAAAATTGACCGTATATACTCATATCATCATGCAAACGCTTTAACTGTATTCTTAAAGATCCTTTTTTTATGCCTCATTGACAGTTTTTTACCGCTGTAATATCAGAATCATTTTTGATAAAAAAATCTATCAATCATTGATAGTGTTTTTTTAAAGCTTATATTAAATCATTGCTATGTAGTCTAACTATAAGTCACTAGACTATAATATTTGTTAAATCCATTGCTGCAAAAACTTAGGCGGAATAAAAGAGATATGTAAACATATTTTTTAAATGTAGTTTTAGCATATTAAATTTTAACATCGATTTTTTTACTTTATGTATTTTATATATCCTTTGTTACTATTTTTCGGCATTATACAAAGCTTACTATATATAAACAATGCTAATGCCAACGCATTCATATCTGCACACGAAATATTTCTTTTAACTTGTTTTTTTAAGCACATACCAGTTATACCCATATAAAAGGGGCTCCTTCATCTATACCACTAAATAATTTTTAACCATTAACAAACATTTTGTTTCGCTTATTTTCTGTACACAAATTGAAAATCAAAGTTATTACTAAAAAATTTATTTTATTTGTTAAATATAAAACATTATTTATATTTTCTTATGATTTTGCATAGAATTAAAGGATCACACTAAATTAAATTTCTTAAAACTTGCTTAAAACATTTGAAGTTGAATTTATTGACTAAAAATATTGGTTGTCATGCCAGAGGTTAGTGCACATGACTGTAGATTTTTTCTACACAGTTCACATATAATATTGTATAAAGGACATGTATGCCGATAGTTCTGACCATGTATAGTTTTACTCTTTAACTATTAGAAATATTTTAGATCTGGGAGACAAATAAACCAAACTAAAAACACCATCTAATGATCTTACATGTTAAAATTTTGTAATCCTTATGTCTAGTTTCACAAAATGATTATTTGTGATATTTAGGAAAATTTAACTTTGACATTGTATTCTATTACTTTTAATTCACAAGTTCCAAGAAATAGATTTGTAAAACCACCCTTTCTAGATGGAGTCTCATTAACAAATAACCATACACATAATATTACTATGTCTTTTCTTATCCATGGCACTGCATATTTATCAAATACGAATCTTCAAGAAACTGTTGTAATGCCACACCTCTATCAACATACCTACTCACTTGAATCTTAATTTTACTCCCCAAATTTTCCTGTCTATCTGCTTTTTGTTGTTGGTTCACATGGTTTTTATCTTGGTATGCTTTAGTTATCAACTTATATACCTAGCTCATACGCCATTCTCTATCGCTGCAATGCCTTTAAAATCATCAAAACACTCATATTAGTTGCGATTTATTCCCCTATGATACGAATTATTTAAAGTTTTTTTAATGTTTTTAACTCGTTTATTTATGTATATATTTTTTCATTGAGTCATGATATAATTGTGCATATAACACATTAAACTCGATAGTTGCTAAGATGCGATTCCAGCGTAATTTTTTTATGCTAAACTTAATTTAACACAAAATATTTCTCAAACTCTTCACCCATCAAATCTTTCTGCATTATCCGAGACTAGAATCCCCTGAAAACCATTGAAATAAAAAAATTATACATATTCTCGTTCGCTACAGAATCTTATTTATTACTTTCATGTAAATCTTTACAATTTGCGTAAAGTAATTGTAAATCAACAATAAAAAGGTATCATATTGTTGTAAAAAACAAATATATATTACGATATTTATAAATGGTCTGCTGCCCGTCACAGAGTCCCGCCCTCTTAATGTCCTTTTATTATTCATTTTAAAAATTTAAATTTTTAAAGTACTTCTTTTATCGGGTCCTATTTTACAGGTCAAGAACATTATTTCTTTATATCATATTTTTTTTGTATGCACTCCTCTATGTTTATAAATTTCATGGCTATCTCTATGTATCCTATATCACTTTTTATCATCCCATATTTCCGCGTAACCGTGTCTTTTAGTAATCACAAACAAAACTTTATCGTCCACTGCTATCATTTGTTTTCTTTACTTCCTTGAATAATCGCTTTCTAATGTTTTATTTTTTTTTTGTTACAATTTTTTAATAATGATCTTTCTCATAAATTCTACTTAGCGCATCTACTACTATCGTTTCACGGTCTTTTCTGTATTCTAATGTAAAATTCAAATCGTGTGTATGTTCTATCCATCCATTTATTCCATTGCGTTAATACTTCGCATAATGGAATATGCATAAGTGCTTTATGATTAGGGATGCAAAAGATACTCGACCTCTTAGCCCATTTATAATTTTATTCATGCCCCACATTACAGCGTACATTTCTTTTTAAGAGATCATTGTTTGGCATTTAGTAACAGACGAATTTTTTTTAATAACATGACATTAAGCATCGTGTGGCTAGTATCTATTTGATGAATAGATTTTACATCGTAGTCTAGTAGTTCTAGTTTTGTATTTTACTTAATGGGTATTTTGTTTTTAAAAAGCTTTTTTACACCTTTACTATATTGTATGTCTTCTTTTTTCTTTAACATTCAAAAAAATCCTTGCCGTATCAGCAACAATGATATAAAATTACGAAGTTTTCTTAACACACAAAAACAAATAGAACATGGTAATTCAAGTGTTTCATTAAGTCTATTTTGAGTGGCATTATATTTTGACCCCAACCTTCACATCTTAAGGTTAAACTTCCGAAAGTCTATATTAGATTTCAAATATTCACTTTAAAAATTAGAATATTCTAGTATTTTTTTAACCTCTTTTACTTATTCCATATGTTCTTCTTGTATCTATGAATAAATCACCAAATTGGCTACATATAACTACAAACCATTATTTCCTAAGTCACCAAAAAATATTTTACACATTATTCTCTGCAAAATACAAAAACATTTATGAATCCATGTGAGAACGTCAACCCTCATATAAACCTGGCTTATTAAGACAAAAGACGTTTTATTATTATCCTCGGAATCTATTCTAATAGTTAGATACGCTTCTTTAGTGTCTAGAATAGTGTAAAAGCTAGATCCACATGTCTCTTCATATATCGGCACATAATATAAATTTCAAAGGTATTTTAAACTGCCGTTTCATATATCTTTGTAAAATTATTAACTTAACTAACATCATTTTCACATCCATATATTTCCCCTATCGGGTTCCTTCACTAATAATTTGATTTTTAGGACATTCTATATTAGAATAACGAATATATATATAAGATTCTTATATATGATCTAAATATTTATGGTATAAAGCTACTTTTCCGACAAATCATTTAGCCGGCAAAATAAAATTTACAGATGAATTGTGGGTAATTTATGTTCTTTCTTATTATGAAAATCATTTAAAATTTTAGATTATTTGTTGTTCTTTTGGATTTTATTTATTATTCTAGAACAAGCCTCATTATAATAAGTATTGGTTTTGCAATACCTAAAATATTTTATCATAGGATATTTAGGTTTGCTTAATTCACCTAAAAACGTTGTATTATTGAAATTTCCGAATTTACAATCATTACTTCTATTGAATTACATTGCTAATTATTTTAAAGCCAGTTAATTGTAGTTCAATTTTTCTGTCTAGTTCTGTGCTTTAAATATTTAAATAAAAAATCGAATTTATTTGTTTTTCTTTATTCCTTCCGTTGGTGAAACCAAGAATTCCTTCCCACTTGTTTATTTATTCACTCTAATCATCAATTAAAAAAAATTTATCTGTCTTATCTGCCTCGTAGTAAGATTTATAATATTTATTATTATTGAAAAAAACGTTTTAAAAAATTTGGCAATCGTTCTAGGATCTTCTATTTCAATATAATATGTGATAGTTTATTTCAATTTTTATACCATGGTCTCATCATTCAAAATTACATGTTTAGAAATCACACTAAAATCTTACATTAATTTGAAGCAATCTCTATTTTATTTAGATAGTTTTTGAATCTTAGGTATCGTTGATATTGAATTATTTGAGAACTTAATCCTAAATTTTTCATTTTTAAATTTTTTTCTTCGAACTTGAATTTTTATAAAGTAATGTGGTGTTCCATCGGATATTTTTCTTTTATAATATGTTGTTTAGTTACTTTGTTGTGGGGATCACATTATGATCATATAACATTCACCTCAAGACGATGTCTAATCTTCTTTTAATATACCTCTCATACCCGAATGCCAGGATTTTCCAATATTAAACTTATAAAAAATATCCCTTTTTTAAATCCCTGCAATCTTCCTTCATCGACAATATTCCTTTAATTTCTTTCCATCTTTCCCAAGTTTTAATTCTTGAAACATCGTACTAGTTGATCTTTTCTTTGTATTTCTCTTTCTGCTTTATGAAATATTCGAACATGACTTCTATTCCTCTCATTTTTCAATTTCGCTTTCTTTGTTATATTTTCTAAGCCCCATTTGGTGTACATCGAATTCCAGTATGAAATGTAACGTTTTATACGCACCTTATTTGTATAAGTCTCTTCCCAATTGCCCCTTCTTTATTTTTTTTCTATATATTCACGCATTGTCAGTATAACTCGTTAATTCTTCCGTTCGATTGATGATTTCAATTATAAACCTTATGATGTTTATTTTTTTTATTCTCACAATTTTTTTTAAATACTTTTGAACAGAATCTTTAAGTGCTATCGCTAATACTAATTTCTTGATATATGTTTTCTTTAAACATCTTATCTAATTTTAGTATCACTTCGTCACCTCTTCTATTCTTTGAAATTCGTACATATACTTTCCTACTAAAATAAACAACAATTATTAATTTGTTTATCCTTCTTTCACACAATATAAGATATAAGCGCACCATTTATAAAAACTAGATGCGCATACGAATTCGCGTATTCATCGTTCTTTTATTTTTTATTTTTTATTTTTTGCATGTTCCATTTCTTGTATTACTTTCTCAATATCACTCTTTATCCCAGGCCGGTAGTAGTCATTTTTTAAAACATATTGCACAGGTTCCATTCCCCAGTCCATCAATTATAAATGTAACGCCTTAATCTTTACTTTTCATCTCAATATTCGAAATTCCTTTGATTATTATAGGTTCGAATCTCCAATATTATAAATCCCCACATTGTATTGTGCGTAATCCAAGCCTACCTTCTACAATTTTCAATCCTATTTCTATTCCTTAAATATTAATAAGCTTTACATTTCTTTTAGCATCTTTATCTTCTTTCTATATTCGGCATAGAGCACCCGCGGTGATTAAATATGCCACCTTTCTATATTCAATTGAAAAATCATAACATTTCATTTTTTCCACATATCTATCAATTCTACTATATTTGAATGATGGTTTCGTCATAATTCTCTCCAATCTTTATGATACGTTATTAAGTAGAACCGTTTATTAATTAACTTATATGAATATCGGTCAAAGGCCCAAACTATTGCCGAAATTTCCTTTTCTGTAATAGTATATCTTCGCCCGATCTCTGCTAACTTATAGGGTACCAACCATATTAGGTGCAGTTTTCACCTCATTCTCTTGTAAAAAACAGCTTTCAATCCATTATCACACGCATCTGTTTTTAATACAAACTCTTTGCAATAATGTGAAAGTCTCAAGCTTTTCGCCTTTTTTGGAAATCCTTTACATTTAAAAATCCAATTTATGCCTTTTCAGTCTAATTAAACTTCTATACCAAATAACACTTCATATAACATAATTGTAATCACTTCATAATCCTTTATGAATTATCTAAATCATGCGGCTAAGCCAGATAAATTACCCCAATTCTATAAATATTCGTTTTATAGAATATTCTAATGTCTCTGCTTTTGATTTTTTCTGGTGTATTATCCTTATCGATTACCTCCTCACGTAGAAGCTTTACCTCATTTTGTGCAAATTAAATTTTATTTATGTTTATATTTAAATTTAAATTATATTATACCAATAATCTCAATACTTGCACAACCAATTCATCATGTTTGTACTTTTTTTTGCATGTATAATCAAATCATTCATATAAATTTATACATCCTTCCCAATAAATCTACGAAAATAGCATTCAAAACTCTCTGTCAAATCATAGCGGCATTTTTATGTCCCATGACCATCTTATTCCATTCACATACTCTATCCTCAATTCAAACGCCGTTTTATGTTTATCGTTAACAACTTTTTATGCGATAATAACTATCTCTAAGGTCCTGAATTATAAAAAATTCTGATCCTACTGTTTATTTTTCCAAATTTCCACTTTCGAGCATTGTATAATTATCATTTCCCACTATGCTGTTATCAGATAATTGCTCACTAAACGTAATTCTTTTTTTGGTTTAGTCAATACATGAGATAGTTTCCTTCAACTTGATGTTGACTTTTAATAATCCCTCTTTTTCTCTAATGTATCAAAAAAAACCTTTTTCCTCTTCTTAATCCTTGTGGAACAATTGAACCTCTTTTTACAATGATGTCACAGTCAATTGTGCCTATTTTATATTTTTCTATAGCACAAAACTTTACACTTTTAATATCATTTATATCAAAAACCTTTTTAATATATATTTTTTTTAGTCTTGTAAGGTTTTTAAAAAAATTTAATTATTACCTACATTTACAATATAGAAATCATTACCATCTAAACCTAAATGAGACCTATCGTTTTGTTCTAAGTTATTAGCTCTATATCATCATACACCTTCTTGTCACAGCTCGATTTTCCCTATTTATAAAATTTTAAGTCCTCTTGTTTTTCTTCCAACTTTATATTTCTCATGTTTGTATTAGGCATTATTCTATTATTATATCCGTTTGTATTATAACTTATTCTTCACCCCATTCCATGTATAAGTTTCTCCTTTTACTTAATTTAGTATTTCTTCGATTTTTTCTTTCACAATTTCTTTTACTCGCTTCTTTATCACATTTTCTACTCTTTAATATTTTCTTTTTCCTTACCCTTTCTAATATCCAGCTAACATCTTTTTCTTTCTCTTCCAATTAGTTGGTTTCTCTCTTAGTTCCAGAAACCATTCCAATCTTTCATCACCCATATATTGCAACATTCTAATTATCTTCTTTTACCTCAAGAACTTCTATTACTCTCAACCTCAACTTTAAAATCTTTGCCTTTTTTTCCCGTTTGCGACACTCTTTTTAAAACTTTCTTGTGCATTTGTTTGTATCATACTCTCATGTCTTTTTTTTCGGTTCCACTGTTACCGCGTTTTAAAACTTTCTTGTGTATTTGTTTGCTTCATGCTTCTGTTCTTTATTTTCGGTTCCACTGTTACCGCGTTTTAAAACTTTCTTGTGTATTTGTTTGTATCGTACTCTCATGTCTTTTTTTTTTCGGTTCCACTGTTACCGCGTTTTCGTTTCTTGTAAAATCCACCATTTTGTTTAGTTACTATGTTTGAGAGTCACATCCCAATAATATATATCATATTTTATACTTTAGACACTTAAAGTAACGTTCATAATCTAGCTTTGACTTATCGCAGCATTAAAAATTTTTTATGTCGAGTTTTATAGTTTTAAGTCATCCAAATATCTTTTTTTATTTACACCTAGACTACAGGTGAAACTTTGATTATATTTAAAATTTAAATATTTTTTGTGTTAGGCCAAGTGTAGATGCGCTTTTCAGTTATTAAAAGCAGCTATTAGAGGTATTCTTTCTTCTTCCTATATTTTTTTTAGTGGATAAGTATTTTTTTAGATCATAAATCTTTATTTTTTAATACACGTCGAGTATTTTTTCATGTCGAAAATATACCGATATTCGTTTAGATGTTTTCAGACTTATTTTTTTATGAAAAGAGTTATTATGCATAAAAATTATGTTAAAAATCATCAATTCTTTGATTTTATATATTAAAAAAAATATTGCGATATTGCATAATAATTTATAGCTGTGATTACTAAGTCCTCTGTAGTCTAGTTTTACATAGAATTTGTAAACTGAAATAATGTATTACTTATGGAATTATATTAGTCCATATCAATCTCGAGATCCTGTCCTCATTTATATCAAGATATATGGGGTCGTATTTTCTTGCCAGTGTGTTACATTTTTTTGATATGCATAATTTATGTATCTTATTTTTTGTGTTAGTTCCTATTATAATATTTTTAGTTTATTGCCATCTTCATGTGTCTTATATGAAAGTATATACGTATTTTGGTAAAACCTCTTGTAACCCAGCAAAAAGATAGTTGTTTCCGAAAGTAGTATCTTTTAATTTAATAGATACTGTTGGGTAAAAAGTTTTAAAATTTGTCTTTAGGATTTATATACAGCTCAAAAAAGTTTTACTTAACATATTATATGGTAAGTATTTGAATTTATACGAAAATTTGCCTTCATTGTATAGTATTGACATTTTATTCCTTTCGTTTATGAGTGTAGAGAGAAATATAATCGTTCATTATACTATTAGGTTCATAAACAGCTAAGTAAGTAATTCAATCACATAAGTACAAGTTTCTAATATTCTTACCATTAAGCGTTAAATCCGTCAATACTTTGTTCACTGCAAATTCATCATCTTTGCTCCATAGCTCCTATATTCTAAATTCTTTAGAATTTAGATCGACAATATACCTTTATATTCATGTCACCTAGTCTAGTGTTGTTAATAAAGATGATATCTTATTATGGTCACCATGTATATAATAAGCCAGAATTTTAATTATGATTATGATATTTAATACGTATCATTTTTGCTATCGCGTATAATTTTGTTTAAATTGCCATTTTCTTACAAATTTGAATATATATTCTGTCATAATCAACAGCTTTTGTGTTTAGCAAAAAAATCTTTTCAATGAAAGTAAGGTTTTGCGTTACCTGCTAGCTTTGGCTGTATTTCCCAATCATTTTTTTGTTGCAAATAATTATCAAATTTGTATGTTTCCGCATTAATTATTGTTCTAAAATTTTTTATTACATTCTTCTTCTTTTTCTAATATTGTGATATTTCTGTGTGGCTTATAGGATCTTTCTCTGTTCTTTTCCAGCATGATTAATTTATATATTTTTTTTCTCTAGTAAAATTGGTTTATTTGTTTTTAGAATCATCTTTTCTTTTTTTCTACAAGCGCATTGCATCATTCAATAAATTATTTATTACTGTTATTAGATTTGTTTCAGTTTTGAATCACCCTCCAAATATTTATACGCAAGTCTATCTTTTAGCTAGTAAATGTATATATCACATATAGTGATATAATTGCAATATTTTAGCAATTTTTTGTAGTCAATTTTTGGAATTTTTTTATGTGACAATTATGAATAGACGTAAACCTCTTAAATATATTTGTATTTATTTTTAATGCGATTCTGCAGATTGCTGTGAGTAAAGAGTGCTCTAGTAACTATATATGTGCGTGCGCTGTTGACAACTATTTCCCTGTTGCAAAAATAATACTTTTACTAGATCGGTTTTGTATGTTTTCTTTCCTTCTTTTTTCAACTTTAGTAGATAGTTATACAAAAAATAAATTATATAAGTAAGGTAAATTTAAAATATATATTTGTTTTTTTTTGAAAATCGAACGTGCAGTTATTCAATCTGTTTGAAATATTTCGAATTTTGGCTAATAGATATATTAATACATTTTTTGTGACATAAACTATTGATCATATTCAAAAATCCCATTCCCAATCAAATCATAAAAACACAGCCATAGAGTCTTGTTAATTTCCCCTGATAACCTATAATATAATACAATAATAGTCTAAATATTTCATGTTTTTGTCCATAATCACCCGCTTTCTGTGTTTAAAATAAAAATTTTTGAAATTGTGTGTGTTATGTAAAACAAAAACAAATTGATACAATATATATAAATATAATCAAAATACATGCCCTACAGGGGTTATTTGTTTAGATGTTGTCCCTGTCGTCTAAGCCGATGTCAGGGAATATAATTAGTCAAGTGACTTAAATGAATATGTAAGAAGGTTTTGTGATCAATTTCTGAACCCCATATTCCTTTTTATTCTTCAAACCGTAATTATTCCGGATAAAGTTTTTTTAAGAGTGTTCTCTAAATTTATTTTAATTTCATTAGGGTAACTACCATATATCCCGTGATAAGTTAAATTTTTTTTTGAGGTTTATAAGATTGATTTTTTCTCTTTCGATTCTTTTTTCAGATAATATTATGGTTTCTATTTCCTTGATTTTTTTTATAAATCAAAAATAGTCAGTTGATGGTTATCAAAAAAAATAAAAGAAGCTGGATCTTTTATAGCCTTTGATTTTTCGTATAATATCAAAAATGATTTCTTAAACTTTGTATGGTACAGACCCACCGAATTTTCTACTAGTTTTTTATATTTCTCTTAACTCCTGTTTCGAAAGGGAATGTTTCAAATAAGTAGTTGAAATATTGATCATAAACTATTGAAAGTCTTTGAACTTAGGAAAATTAAAAAAAATTATCTGCAAATTTCTACTTCATCTCTAAATATTGTTTTGAAATATATTTTCCTGTCAACTATTTTATTAGTCTCTTGTGTTCTTATTCTTATAGAATTTTTTGATGTAATAGTATGTATAAAATTACACTATCTTGTGCATCTTTTTTCTTCTTATCTATTGAAAAATCTCGATTTTTATTTGAACCCGCGTGTTTAAAGCTTGCTTTTAATCTATTTATTATGCCTACTGTTTTAGAAATCATATCAGATTCTAATGTTTCTTTTTGCATAGAGCATGCACTCTTTAATTTTTGAATATTCATTCCTGTTCTTCTAAATTTAAATCTCGTTACCCATTTTTTCCTCTGAATTTCTGTGATGAAATATTATATAGAAGTACCTTGTTTCTTTCTCCTTGTTAATGTTGAATTAAGATGATGTTGCATCAAATTATTTCTGATTCATCGTGTTCAGCATTTTTATTGCCCTCTCATCATTGTTCATCGGCAAACAATCACACATATTGTTTTATTCCACCCTCTCTTTACTGGTATAAAATATAAGATTGCACTTATCACATCAAAGAATGTATTAATCTTATTAAATCTAACGAAAATGTGGTATTTATATCCGATTGGGACAATTTTTCGTACAAATTACGTTTTACATAAAAAATAAATTTACAATGTCGCTTTGTAGATAAATATTTCTATGCCAATTTCTGTATTTTTATAGAAGCAAAATTATCTGAGTACTGAAATATTTAATTGTTTTACTATAATCAGGTATTTCATATATAAATCTAACTTGATTTTATATATACTTATATAATCTAGCTGAAATATTTAATTTACAAAAAAATTGGAAAAATCAAAATAGTTTTTACATTTTTTTATAAGAATAAATATTTTATTTTATTATTACAATTTTATTTTCTAACATTTATTTTTGCTTTGAAAGAATATTATTGTATCCATATTAACATAAATACCATATCTTTTACACTAAATATGGGTTATATGTTGTTCTAAAATTTAAATATAAAAAATACTACAAGCAAGATAATTTATTGGTAACTTTTATACATTCTTTCTTATTTATTATTCATTTTATTCTAACTTTAGTTGTCATTCTACATTTTAAAAAACTTATAAATTAAAAGATTATCATATTTTAAAATTTATCGCCGTGTTCAAAGACTTCAATATAATTAAAATACATAAACATAATTATCGAAAGTGCGAAGTTTTTTTTTGTTAGCCATCACTAATGTGGGCTAATCACATATCATAATATTAGTGATATATTAAAAATTTATTTTCATTTTTCATTAAAATAAATAAATGTATTATGCAAAAATATTAGCTGGAATGGTTAAGTAGTTTACAAGTCGACCCCAGTGTGTGGGGTCGCGGGTTCCACTTTCACCCACCCACTAATTTCCGAAACGAATTTTGTCTCAAGAAAAATACCCAAGGGGGCGGCCAGTGAACAATAAAAGATAAACCTTAAAGTATTGGCAAGCCATGAGAAATAGAAGGTTGCTGTGTAAGCCATTGAACTGTGCCTCCAGAATGAAAAAGATCCTACACCGTCAGCAAGGATATAGGTAAGTAGAGACTGTGGTTGTAGCTTGTATACCTTAGCTATGAACATTAGACAGAATCATATTCCCTCCACATAATGACTGCTGCCGCCTATGATAAAGGGCCCAATCCACGATGTTTACGTGGCGACAATGAGTGCTGGGGGGATGTTCTTCAGAGTGACGCTGCATTTAAGTAATAGTTCATATTAGTATAAAGCGAACTTCCTAAAAAGTAATAGAAGTAAAACATAAATAAATAAAGAAAATTCGATTAGAATTAATTTAATATTCATATAAATTCTTTTATTATCTGAACATACGAGGGAATATAATTAAAAGATAATCATTTCACTGCCTATAGCTGCTCTTAAAACTCCACAAAAAAATTAATTGTCTAGAATTAAAAAACTTTTCGCTGAAAATTATGTAAATATTCTTAAATAGATAGAAATAGTAGGTTAGGCTTTTATTAAAAAAATTTTCTTGAGTCACAGATAAATTCTACCGAGTATTAAGTTATTAATTGAAACTATTCAAGAAGTATAGCTTCACTATCAATATTTTGGCTTAGGTCATATCTACTGTTTCTTTTTTATCAATAAAAAAGCTTAGTAAGATATAATAGCTTTGATTTTTCATTATTTTGTGCAATCTTTTGGAATTCGCTAAATATAAATTATCTCGCTCTATATAAAAACCTCGACTTCTTGCTATTATAATCGTCCTTTTAAGAGAAATTTATATAATCAACATATAGAGTTAAATTTTAGAAATTAACACATCTTTTTGTGATTTTTTGAAAATTATATATAGCAAAACCTGTAAAAAAACTATATAAGAAAGTTAAATCGCAAAAATATACTTCCTTATCATTATTTTAAAACGGGATTTTCCCGATAAAGGGCTGCTTAAAAGGAAAAACTAAAGACAAAATCGGTTTTTTTCTAAATGTTCATTATATCACCACTTTGTCATTGCTACTTCCCTTCCCATTGATAATTTTCTTAAATTTTAAAAGATAAGAGCGAAATTTATAGAAAACATGACATTACGCCAAGTAAAAACGATTAAATAAAATTATGGTCATTAAAAAAAATATTTAGATCTGGAAATTTTTTTTCAAAAGTACATATGATTTAAAACACAAAAAGATTGTGGATGGAGTATGTGAGATTTTATTTTGCAAATAAAGAAATTATAGAATGATAAAAAAAATAATTTAATTTGATATGATATGAAAATAATAATATATATGGGAATATCATAATTATCAGATGATATATTTGCATTTTTTGCCAGTGAAAGTTTCCAAAAGTCAAAAAAAAAAATTTATCTGAATCATCATAAATTTTTTTTGCTCGTTTTTTCTACTTGATGCATATCAGATTTTTATATGATCTTACATCAATTCGATATTTCCATTGGTTACTCTTTTACAAAAAAATTGAACAGCATAATTATTTTTTCGTGAATTCAGGTTTCAATTTATTAGTTGCTGATATGTGAATGTTTTTTTCGTCATTTATTTGAGATCACAATAGATCTATTTATTAATATGTATGCATTTTTTTAGATGCTATAAATAAACTTATATCGCGACTCTGTGTGTCTTTTCATTTATATATATCCTCATTCTTAAGCTATTTCATTTCTTAAACATTTTTTAGATGTCACATTGAAAAATAACTAGTTTTAAATTTTTGATGAAAATATCGGGTTCTGTAAAAAAAAATTTAATCTTACTAAATCTGTTACATCATAAATTTTTTACTTTATCCTCTAATATTTTTAGAATTTTAATGTTATTCCCCACGAAAATAAAAACACTGATCCCATGTTTTTGTGAGACAAGATTTTATTAAGTATTTTATGAAGATACCAAAAATAGTAATTTATAAAAATGAAGCTATTTGGGGTTTTTTTCTATCTGCAATTTTTAGTTCGCTTTTTATAAAAATCAAGGTCAAGATATGCAAAAATAACTAAGACAATATGTTTACTCTACATTTTACACAAGAATCATCGTAAAATATATCTTAGTATTAACTAGTTAAGCATAGTAGAACATATGCGATTGATGGTATAAAAAAAACATATAAAAACTTTAAAAGAAAAGCTTTGGCTTAGTATTTTTACATTCATAACCCTGCATTATTTGTTTTAAAATTAAGGCGTAGTTTTTCATTTAAATTCAAGAACAATTGCGAAAAAATACTCTAGGGCTGTCATTCAATATCATCAAAAAGTGTCACAAAGTAGATCGAAAATTTGCATTTATAATTCGTATTACATTGAAGAACGATTTTTTAGTATTTATATAAAAATATCGCCTTTATAGAGACAGAGAAATAAATTAGTTTTATATCATCATGTAAAACTAGTATGATGATTTCAAAGGTAACTTTAAAGTTGATTATTGGAATTAATATACCGGTTAGAAACAATCTGAAGACAGCATATCTATCAGTATTTTACAAAAAATTATATAAATGTTTATTTATTTAAAGAAAAAAGAGTTTATACTTTTAAAGTGTATCAAAATGTTAAATACAGCAAAAATTAATTTATATATGTGTCACAGTTTAGAAGAAATAGGAATGTTATCAGATAAAAACATATGTGGAATAGTAAGCATATTGACACAGAAAGTTGTAAAAAGCCTCGGCCACCTTCAATATATAAGGCATGAGAAAACAGTCAAAAAAATGGCTATTAATCGAACTGTCTAATTTCAAATTCATAAAAAAAAACAATAAAATCTTTATAAAAAAATCTTTATAAAAAAATCTTTATAAAAAACAATTTTATATAGATACTTATTGCTCATGTTTTCATTAGAGATTCCGAATTTCAAGATCGTTTAACACATATAATAACCACCTCTTTAAATTTAAAAGCGGTAATAGGGTCAAACAGTCACCCACTAACATATTTTTTGAATGATTGAGGGAAGTGAAATAAACTTTAGAAATATGGGATGGGTTTTGTAAACTTGTGTAAAACCAATGAAAAAATTAAGCCATTAATATAGACGAAAGGCTGTATTCAATCATATATCCGAAAATCCAATTAAAAATATCATAACAGACATATATTATAGTGTGACTTCAAAAGCGGATTTTTAAGTCTACTAGGTTTTATTATGAGATTATGCATATATTTTGCCACAATTTTTGTACAAGAAACCTTGAGATGCTTGAAAAAAAATTATTCTGCGGTAAATTTAAAATTTTCAAAGACCTGATGATCAAATTGAATGCTAGCTTGAAGTGTTAATAATAAAATATCTATATATCTACACCGCAAAAGGATTTAATAAATCAAGAATATAAATATTCTACAAGTAATGGTTTAAATCTGCTTATAGGTCGCCAATATTTTTTACATGAGGCTTATACAGTCAAGACTGTTAAATCAACCTAGAATTTTTTTTTGCTTTTTACACAACGTTGATCGTGTTACATTTATAACTCTTTTGAACTTTTGAAATAAAGAAAAAGGATAAACCTAGAAAAATTACTATAGTGTTTATTTTATTGTAAAATAATGTTACGTTCGGGAGGCCAATAAATCAGAATCTAATTGTTTTACATTTGAGCCATGATCATAGAAAAGTAACAAACGATAAGCAAAAATGGAATTTTACATTTAATTTTCGTTTGGGAATCTGTTTTTACAATTTTATCTATCTAAATCAAAAAGAAACGTGCATAAGATGCACTTTTTGCTGTAAAAATTATTCAAGATAAAATAAAAAGAGCTAGAGCGTCATACTTTCAGCGCATATTTTTTAATCCAAAACGGATTGCGAACAGAAATATACAGCCTATATAAACACCAAGAAAATAACAGAAAAACCATAGCAAAAAATAAATAAATGGAAGATGATAATGATATGATACAAACAAAGAAGGACTTCTAAAATCACATCAAGAAAATCCAAATAAAGAAACTTCAGGTCAAAATTAGACAGACAATACAAACGCGGTTATTATTGTATCAAGCATAATCTAATATAGTATAACCCATACTAAGAACTATAAATTTGCATAAAAATAGTTAAATAATGGTAAATGGTTGACGTAGAATCGATACAACCAAGTTAAAAAACCATCTTTACGGACTTATTAATAAAATAAGGATCGAACCTATATACATTAGGTATATCCGATTTTATCATACAGGTGAAGTTTTATGACAGGTGTTTCTTTAAGAAAAGCTCCACATTCAAGTTTATTCTAAGGAACTCGTAAATATTTTACCAACCTAGATATTAAGATATAATTTTAAGCCTCATGAAACAGATGTTTTAAATAAATATTTGCATATAATAGTTTATATATAGATATATGTGTTGAAATCAAGCGCTAAACAACATATCTTACGGCTTTGTATATGCTTGTGGAGTAAAAATGAAGTTTTCTATTTTTTTTATGTTCTATCTGTGACTCTTTAGTTTTTAGAAGACTCTGATAATAATAGAGTAATAACTTTCTAATTTTATAGAATAAAAAATCCGAATTTTTAAAAAGTATTTATTCAATGTTAATTTTCTTGAATAAGGAAGTGTTTCTGGGGATAAAAAAACCACATAGTTTTCAAGAAAAAAAACACGATTGCAGCCAGCACAATTTTAAGGTCACTAAATTTATTAGAAAAAACTTTCCGAGTAATACATTCGTTTTAACATTTAAAAATATTGGGGCAATGTTAAAATTTTACAATCCTTTTATCAAAGACTAAAAAATTAGTCTATTGCAGCTGTAATTGAAATGATGATCAGCTTGTGTTTCTGTGTTATATAATTAATGTTATGACCAATCAAAAGATTTTAATACTATTTAAAGATTAAGTATATGTGCTTTATGAATATATATATATAATATATACAACACAGTAAAAAATAATCCAGTTTGAAATAATTTATGGTTTCAGCAAAAATGTAAATTTGAAATTTTAAATATTGATTCTATGATTCGATAGAAAAATTTCAAAATATTGTAACAGGTGGAATAAATGGCACAAATATCAGCGACAGTAAGTCGACATTTGCTTTAATTACATATTTTGAGCCAGGCTTAAAATATAATTTATTCTTATAAAAATCTTACTTAGAACTTAGATGTTTATTTATAATTTTTTTAATAATATATATCACAGTAGAAGAATCAAAAGTTAGCTAGTACGAGTATAACTTATAAATACGGTAATTTATTTAGGAACAAAATATGAAATTAGTCTTTTTTCATATATTACAACACAAATTTATACTTTGTTGTAAATTCCTAAAATTATTTGGATTTTATTTGTTCTTTTGACGCACGAAACAGGTTCTGTTAAAATAAAATCCTAGTTTCAATGTTTTTTTATATTAAAGAACACATTTTTTATATTGATATGCCCAGGATCACATTTAAGCATATATTTTGAGATCGATTATATGATTCTTTACCCTTCCAATATTATAAGCCATGGAAAGCAAAAATATATCGATCTAATGTAGGTAATATTATTTACAGTTCCGATGAAAAAAATCTTTCGAGTAACAAAGATTCTTAAAATATAAGAAAACAATAAAGGATACAATAAAAATGTTATAAATTCAATAAGAAAACTATTGGATTTATGCACGATCAAGTCTGTGATCTGAAGAAGGTAGTAAAAAATATTTATTTCTTTAGTACTGAGATAATAAAAGTTTTCACATCAATCTGTTTCAAAATATTATGCTCCTTTTATAATCAAACTATTCACGTATAAATGTCTTATCTTTATGCGGTAAGAAAGAAACAACCATAATAATAAATATCTAAATTTTATGGGATATTTTTCTGCATGAACACAATTACAAAAATTCGGGATAGTTTTTTTCCAAAAAAAAGTCTGCTCGCTCCAAATATAATTTCAATATAAATCAGAAAGTTTACAAATAAGTAATGAACATTCTTTTTGGTATCGTGCTAAAAGGCACGAAAAAAAGGCATAAAACTTTAAATCAAAAGTTAAACAAATCACAATGTTTTAAAAAAGGGTATAAAAATGCTATATATTTAATGTTTATGCAGAGAAAATCACGTAAGAGATATTAGAATGATCCAAATTCTTTATTTCAGTTCTCTTAAGTCGAGGATTTTTAATTTTTATTCATTCGAGAATGATAAGAGATAGAATGCATGGTTAGTAGTTCTTAGATTGACAAATTTAGTTTGCCGGTTCATGTTGGCAATTCAATTAAATGCATAACATTATATTTCGAAAGTAGTCACACATAAAAAAATCATAGCTGATTAAAACTTAAAATCTCTTTTAGACTCGAAACAATATATTAGTTACCAGTCATCAACTTTTATATATACTTTAAGCACAAATAATCAGAATCTTCCGCGCTTCTGATTTTATAACCGATAGATATTCCACAATTATACTTTGCTTCTAGACACTAAATGACCAAGGGACTTTACGAATTATTTTTGCACATTCTAATCTTATTAACTCGGTTTAAGAGATTTATATAAATTTTTGTATAAAAATATGTACATTTAAAAGTATAGGGATTTAATCACGTATGTTATATGCAGTACTTTTTAATGATAATTACCTCAAAATATTCGAGTAAGTATATTTTAACGATTGATAATTTAGAATCGTTGAAAATCCGTTTCTTTTTAGAATCGAAATATTTTTTTACATCATATAGAAATATGTGGTATTATTTTTTAAAAGAAAAATATTGTGTTTTGCAAATTTTTAAGCTAATAATTTCTCCTACATCTAAACAATTTAAAAGGTATTACTTTTAAATTATAGAGTTATTTGTAAAATTATATTTACATATTTGATACTCCCGTATAATCTAATCACAGAAAGAATTTTATTTCGCCTTTTAATATTGCACATGAGTCTTTACGTGTAACTTATTTTTCTGAAAAAGGCTTTCCTTCAATATTAAAAAAATTGCATAAACAGTCCTGATAAAATAGCACAATTAAAGTCATATTTTATGGTTTGTATGTGCTAATCTGTATATTTTATATTAAACGTGCTGATATTGCAAAAAAAATATTTGATTTTATGTACAGCAAATCAAAAAAAAAATATTTTAATTTAGCACAAAATGAATAGGAATCGTTACATGCAGAAAATTTATCAAATAAACGCACAAGTAAGGTTTTAGTAAAAATAATAAATCATTATTCGTATTATACCTAGTAAAACAGGAACGAAAACTATATGATGTTGACGATGTACTATATAAAGGAGGTATCTTTAAGGCACTTATTTAAAATTTGAAATTATAATATTTTCAGTTTATTTATAGGACAAGGGTTCAATAATTTAAGCAAGAGTTCAACATAATAGGTGTTAAAGGATTTATTTATAGAAAATTAATTTGAATTATGTACCTCTACTTTGATTCTAGGGGAATAGGAAACATCAGATATATTTCTCATCCGACGTTAAATATGGTAAAACCAGATAAGTTTTTTAATTAGAAAATTAGACACATTAATACTTTTTGTATGTATTCTACTTTTGCTAATATTTATTCATTATTTTATTCCTGTATGCTGTAATTATAGGCTTCTCTAACTATTATTGGGTAAACAGAGATATATTAAAATTAAATTAAGTACATTTTAAGCATTTACTTATCTAAAATACTATAAATTCTGGATTTTTGATTACCTTTGTCCTTATTTATGAAAGAATCTCAAATATCACACATGTGTTTGTGTTATATTTTTATCCAAGGCGATTAAAATTATGCTAATTTATATATAAACGAAATAAAAGGATTTTCCACAATTTGTTGAAACATATATCTATTATGTTAATTTTATCGCAGTTTTTTGTTTTGAATGTGTTATTTGTAAGTTATCTATATGTATTTATAATATAATAAGAGATCTAATTATAAATTAGATATTTTTATAAATTTTCTTTTTATACCATATATTATGATATCATGTTACACAAAATCAAGTCTAATATTGTTTTTTTCTTTATGTCTATGTCTTTATTATATATCAAATTCGTAATATGTACAAACACATTTATAAGGCCTTCAAACTATTAGAAAAAGAGTTTTTTAAAAAAAATAAACTAACCAAAACGCTTTTTTACTTTTCATATTAACTGTCCTTGAGCTTATTGTCAAATGATTTTCTCAATTCCGGAATCTCATGCTTCAGAAAGCAAAAAAAAATGCCGTTAGAGTAACTATAAATAAATGAATATAATTCTTGAATTGAATTTAACAATTTTTAATGTTTTGCATATTCTGTTCATATATTTAAGGATCATTTTTATCGTTTATCATCGATATTTTTGCTTTTAATTTTTACCTAAGATAAAATCATTAATTTAATGAGTAAACCCAGTCAAATAATAGGTTTTAATGGTATTTTGATGTGCTGTCTCTGCAAAAGACTATTAATAATGTCGTTAAGAGTTATTCGGATGGATATTCCATATCTTTTTTTTATAAAATGGCGGTTTTCTGTATTAATTATATACTTGCTGTCTAAAAGTATGTTTTGTAGGAATTCCATATTTTAATGTCTGCTCCCCTATCTATTTAACATTAATTATTTTGTTAGAAGAAGCATTTACAATTTCTAAAGAACAGATTTAATAATCGAAATACGATAAATCTTTTTAGCGGATCTTTTTAAAAATATTTAAGATTAAATTCTTAATTATTATGTATGAACATTGACTTGAAAATTTATTTGAACAAAATTCGAATAAATTTGTATCATATACATTGTATATATCCATGCGTATAATTATGCTTTATAATCTTTTTTTCTGGTTTAATGCTTAAGAAAAGAGAGAATTTTATATCAGCTACATCACCGAACACACAGGGGTCAGATTACACATACATGGTATCGTCTTTTTTATGTCGTAGGAACAAGATGATATCATTTGTATTTGTATATCCAATGAATTGTGTCCTAATCCATTAATTTTATCTTTAGCCTTTTATAAACGGTATATACGCTTTAATTATAATAAGTTTGCACCTTTTTAGTGAGTTCATTTTTCTATTTTTCTCTTTTATAATAGATAGTTTGGTCTTATTTATCATTTTCTTTACTAATATATGTTTTTTGTTGTGTATTTTAATGTATTATGACTATATTTTCTTCCAAAACATTTAGTTTAAAAATAAACATTAATATTCCTATGTGTATTTTGACTTTAGTATACACTGTATGAAAATAAAACTGCTGAATCATAGCAATTTAAACAGAAATCATGCCTTCTAAGAACGAAAAATATTTGATAAATCAACCCGAAATTGTGTTTTCTAACTGTATAAATTCGATTTTAATATATAACTTCATGCACTGGTGATTTTTCATCAAAAGAATTCGTTTATATACAAATTTAAAAAAAAAGCTTTTTCTGTTCTTGTGATTCGCTAAATTTGTGATTATCTTGGGGAAATTATTTTTCATCTTATAAAATCAAGTTTTTCTCTCTTTTGGTTTTCGTTATCATTTATTAGACTTTGATGACTGTTCTTTGTTATTTTGCAGTTTAAATTGCTTTATTATACGGTATAATAGATTATATTGCGTCAGTTTGAGGCTTCAAAATTCCTTTGATTATTTTTTTACATGTATATAAAATAAAAAAACCATAATTGCCATACTGAATTATCTGAACACGGAAATGCCTTCCCACGATTATTTAAATGTTTTTTGGGCATATTTTTTTGCTGTCTAATAGTGAAAACACACGTGTTTTATTAATATCTGTATTATCACAATTTCTTGATATTCTTTTTTTTATCGATATTTTAAGTTTGTAATTATATTTTGGTGTATACATTCAGAGTTCTTTTCAAATCTTCTTTAATCATTCTAAGTGTCACCCTGTAATTTACAGTATTATGCATTTTCCCATCATATTTAGGCATTTAATAAATTATAAAACCATATGGTACGAATTTAATGATATTTACACACATGCATTAAAGCTCGAAAGTTTATTTTCGTTTCAAATATATATTTATTCTAAATAGATTTGTTTTCATATTCAATTTTTGATAACTTTTTTTCTACATCAAACCGAAGTTTTTCTTTTATTTTTATGGCTTTCCGATGATATTAAGTCTTTTTCATAAACATTCATACCGTAATATTTTGCTGATCTATAGAATCATACAATTTATTACGTTTTATTAAATTCTTTGCTTACATATTATTCTATTAAATATGGTGTAATTAGACTTGTTTATTATATAGCTCTAGCATCGTATTTAAATTTATCATACATTAATAATTAAGGTTTGTTTCAAAAGTCATTTTATTCAACACCCGGTATTTATGTTTAGATGCAATCAATTGTGTTTAAAATATAAATACTTAATTATATATTGCAGCTTTATTATATGTTTTTTATGCATTGAATATGTTATATTTGATTTTTTAATCCTCATCTGATGCCTTTCTACTTTTTTCTTCCTTAAATTAATATCTATAAAATCGTGGTTTTTTATTTATTACCTATTCCGATGGTTGATCGGTGCGTTAATTTTTTTTGATGCAATCTTACCGGAAAAATTTTTGGGTAAAAGATGAAATTAAATTTTTTATTAACAAATATTTAAATTAGTGACTCATGGTTCAGTTAATAGTTTGAAAATGATACAATACAGAATGCAATAAGATTGTCGAGATAAACTTTACAGTCATAAAAAGCATGTCTAAATTAATTCACAATGAAAAAGCCATTAAAAATATATTCTTTAAGTCTATTTAGAACAACTTTCATGCAAGGAAATTGCATTTTGTATTCTAGTTATAGCCAGTTATAATTTTTTAGGGCTTAATCATCATATTTTTAGGTGAATTTATTACAGTAAAGAATTAAGTTACCGCAGAGAATTTTGAAAAAAAACTATAAAAAATAAATTTCGAGCATCATGGTAATTAAAATTTGCGAAATAGAACTATAAATTATGTTTATAAATAGTGTGTTTTATACAAAAAGATCTTCGCGCTTTTAATGTGATGATTTTAAATCCATCTTTGATAAGAAGTAATAAACTCATGAAACACTAGTCTAAATGACTTTTTATGTATTTATTGATTTTTGCATTCAATCATATACATTAGAAACGCACTTATGCAATGATAAATATCAAAACAAGATTATATATTACAATATTGTACATTTAAAACGGCTTGCATCGACTTGATAATCTTATTACATCTGTAATTCCAATATCTTAAAATATTTTGTTTGAAAATCAGCATTTTTTAATAATTTACATACTATTAAAAAAATAGATGAAGAAAATAAAGTGGCGAAATAAAAATTAATCCAATTTCATAAATTTTTTAAAAAATTTATAATGATAAGGATAAGGTTATTTTGGGTGTGTTGTCTTATAAATAAACTAGCGTCTTGAAAATATAAATTGCAATTAATATGACTATAGTGAGCTTAATGGCACTTTTAAAACAGAAAAATGATCGTAAACTTATTAAGAAGATAATAAATAAATAAAATACAATTTTGGAAACTAATTTTTTGATATAAAGTTATACGAATTATATCAATTAGAATAAAAAGAAAATGCAGTGAAAAAAATATGATATTGTAATACCTATTCATAACAAAAATTAAAAAATTGATTAGAGAGCGTAAAACATACCCCTCGGCTGATAATTATAGGATTATATAAGCGGTGGAAAGATAACAACAATAATCAAATTTTATGATGATCATTTTCAATAAAAAGTTTCAAATAAAAGATAAACATTATTTGCATTAACAAATGCTAGTAATTTATAATCTGTAAAATATAGTATGATTAATATTTTTCTAGATTATATATAACTGCAAAATAGCCTGTTACCAGCACCAATGAAAATACTAGAATCACACACTACTATTGAATTGAAATTTAAACTTAGAAAATTACAAATCTTTTTAAATGTATAATTATTAAAACTAATACATTTATTCGTAAAACTAGAAGTTCTTTAGCGGGTGTATTTAGAATCAAAGCTTTTAAGTAACCTAAATATTTTGTTCAAAAAATTAGCATGTTTAAAATGAACAAAAGTAACAAACTTAAATAAAGTATAAGATCCAATTATAAGGTACTATCTTTAATTAAGTATAAAAGAGCAAGTGGCCAAAATCTATGGCTGATTAGAAAACAGATGGATAAAATGAAGATAATCATATGGAAACACCAGCAATTATTTGCGCCATTCTTATAAGATGAAAAGGTTTTAATCTGTAAATTTGAATAAAAATTACTTTTATATGCAGTTGTAACCTAATTATGAGTTTTTCAATCTGCAACCTAGATATATAAATGCTATTAGAAGAAAGTTTTATCATATACTTAATAAAGTTCGAACAATTTTACGAAAAAATGTCATCTGACACATAAGTATTTTATCTTCAAAACAAAAATCTTAACCGAATCAAAATTCTAGCGGTAGAGGTTATAATATAAGAAAATAGGATTCCCTTGCATTTCAGATAGAATGAGTCGAAAGCGAAATAGGTAAGTTACTAAGAATATGCTGGTTTTGCTTGTTAAAGCAAAATAAAAAACAGATTCCGATCTTTAGAAAGGTTACGGTGTGAATATAGATAGATAAAAGATATCGAAATTGGATAAAAATTTAAAAAGTCGAAAACTGGAATAATCACGTTTAAAAATCCACATATATTGTCTGTGATTTTTTTTAACATGATAGAACTAGGATTTATAATAAGCAAATGAAAAATAGTAAAACATAAAATTTCATAGTGTCATGAAAAACAGATACATACACTTATCAATATTTTTATCAGAAGATTTTTGGATTGAAGTAAATAAATACATGATCATATTCAGCTACCATTATTTCATGTGATTAAATTAGACATAATAAAACTGTAAATGAACTATATATTAAAAAATTTGGTTTTTTCTGTATTTATACCCAAGAAATTCCCAAAAAGTTATTTTTTTTGTATCTGATATAAATTAAAACCTTCAAATATTGCTTAATTTACATGGGAAATGGAATATACGAATTTTATCCTAAATTCTTGCGAAAAGAAGATTATAATAATGATTTATACGCTAAAAGGATCAAATGCTCAAATAACTTCATGCAAAAAAGTTCAAATCAGTTAGACAGAAATAAGATATGGAGTGAAAAAGGCCTCAAATAGTGGAGTCTGTCTAACTTTAGAAGCCTTATTTATTTCAAAGGAAATACAGGACGTCAGAATCCTATAAAATATGAGTTTAATTCGTTTTAAATTTATTTGATGATTCGGCAAGATGCAATGCGATAGACACAAAGAGTAAATGCAATAGAGAAGTGTATAAATTCATTTAAGAATGATTAAAATATAATAGAAGAAATATATATAAATAGTATGTAAAAACTGCGTAAATCTGCTCGCTATTTCTTAAGATATTAGTATGCTCGGGCGAGAGAAAGACGATGATAATACCCACCAAATATTTTTATTATAACTGAATGTTGTTTTCAATCAAACATATCCTATTAAGAGCGCATTTTGCTTCAACTCAAAGAAAAATATATCGTGCTAATTATATTGGATAAAAAGGGTTTGGTCAGAATAACGTGAAAAAAGATACATACCTGATACCGATTATCAGTCGATTCTTGTTTACCTATTAATATTTTTATCTCTTTATGAACGCTTATTCTGGTTATTTATTATTTATAATTAAAGAATGTAAAATTGAAAAAAATTATGTGTTGATCAATAGCATAAGAATATACTAGAATATACTTGGGCTAGTTTATCTACCAGAATACATTTAAAAATAATAGATGATGTATTTACCGTGATAGTTGAAAAATAATTATGCTTTATAGAATAATAGAATTATTTTTCGAATATATAAAAGAATACAATAAATATCTACGGAAATATTGAAATGATAAATAAAAAATAGAAAAAAAATGAAAAATAAAATTTACAAAACTTAAATTAAAATCCTAGGACATGTTATTGAAAACCATCTAGATAGTCTAATGCCGAAATCATAAATTATATAAAATGCATTTCAGGTAAAACCACTACAACTATATTTTTTTAATATTTATATGTTTTTAAAAAGTTTCGACCTATATGATCAACTAAAGCACTAAAGATGTAAAAATAATTAACCCGTTTTATGTTTTTTAATTTAAAAAGAAAGATTAGCAAAAAAAAGATTTACAATATTATTAGAGCTAGAAAATGTCATTCAGACAATTTATTCATCCCCTAATATTTATAAATCTTACCAAAGACAATATATGATTGAAAAAATAAATTTCACAATACTTCAACCTTTTAAAAAGTAAAAAGATACTATATAAACATAGAAATAATTATTTACGGGTGTGATAATTTTAAACTAACACTTTGACTTTTCTAGTAGTAAAAAAAGTTAGAATTAGGAGGATATATACTCAAAAATAGTAATTCTTTTAACGACAAAAAATAAGTAATTTTATTTTATGAAGGTGTTTATCACACCAGGAATACTATTTAGAAATTAAATATTTCAAGAGTGCGAAGAATATAGCGACTGTATTTGCTGGAAAAAATCACTAATAAAAGAGCGATTAGAAACGATTCAGAGTAATAAAATGATATATAACTATAACTTAAATATCGAAGATCATGTGTTTAAATTTGATAAAATTATCAGGTAATATAACTGTAACTTCATAGGGGAATAGCGATGAAGTGTTCGATATCTAAAAGATACCAAGGAAAGAATGTATTAGTTTATTTAAATGTGTTTCGAGACATCAAAAAAGTATAAACATAAAGAAGAGGGAACTTATATGTATCTTCTAAAGCATAGAACATAAATAAAAGGAGGAAAGTGGATAGCATTGGTGAACTATGACATGGAAAATACAAACCAGAAATATCATTCTAATGTATATGTATATATAAAATTTTCTTTTCAAAAGTTTTAGAGTTATTTATACGGAAAAAAATTCTAGAATATTGTAACAGTTTAAAGATACAAAAATAACGTAATTGAAAAGGCTGTCCATGATTAAGGGACTAAAATTTCAAACAAAAAAATCGATCAAGATTATAATCGGCACTGTATCATTCGGTATAAAGCGAATATTGAAGATTTAATACTACCATTATCTCAAATCTCAAAGGAAAACGTATTTTAGAATATCGTGCTATAATAATCGCCCATGACTATCGTGGAAGCACATAATATAGATATTAGTGAGCAGTTGGCGCAATAAAATGTTTAATGGTTTACCTACTAATCAAAATTTTTTTGTGTATACTGCATAATTAGAATAGCAGAGAGCAAATATAAATATGAATGAATTACCGAAGGAAGGAAAAGAGGAATAATTTTTGGAATATATAATTGAGTTTAAAATAATTTAACAACCCCTAAAAAAGCATCGAATTTTTGACTAATACAAATCAAAAAGGAAAATCCGTCTAATTAATTATTGCAGAAATAAAAAAAAGTATAGCATGAATATAAGTTATGTGGTTTTTGTCACAACCAAGTATATCTATCGTTGTAAAGCTACGAAAGATGGTTGTGATGGATATAACTATAGGTGTATGGATTATACTAGGGATAAAATCCTACTATATATCTATAAAAAAAAGATATAAGACTGACTAATTTAAAAATTCAAATCAAGAAACAGATAAAATTTCTGTTCTTCTATATCAAAAGCCTCCCACAAAGAATTATTTGCGAATTTGTTGGTATGAATCAAATATTCGTCATTAGATAGATAAGTAAGCTAAGCAACGAATGTTGAATATTATAGCAACATTATAGTGAGAATGATGGATACTGATTAATTATTGAAGCAGATGAAACGATGCTTAAACCAGGGTTAAGTATCATCATTGGAGGTAAAAATATATTAGAACTTGGACTTGAATATTTTAGAAACGAGTAGATCTGCCAGAAAAATATTTACTGCGGTTTTTTCGAATAGAACCATGTGAACTCTAATAAATGTCATTAAGATAGTAGTCAGAAATTGTTCAGTAATATATACGGATAAATTTTAAGGCTATAATTATATTTTGGAATGAATATGAATACCATAGGATCACATATAAGTATAATTTTGTTGATCCTTATTTTTAGCCTATAGTCAAATGTTGAGTCACACAACAACAAGCTAGGTTAAAGTACTTAAAAAATGTGGTATATAAAAAGAACTTAGATACGAATGATTAAAGGATACTAAGTTTTCTTATCATAATAAAGGTAATTTAAGCGAGCTCTACCTGACATAATATAAATCAAAGGTAAATTCTTATTAATTTATATATTTTAATATCCATAATTTTATCTTTCAATATTGATAAAAGCGTATTTCATATATGTTTTCATTAACTTTAAGCAAATTAATTTGATCGATCTAAGGGTATATTTGTCTATTAATTTCATATTCTTAAGATAGGAATTTAGTTTAATTTATGGATCATACTATCTGGTAAGCTACAACCATGTAAGGAACCGATAGTCTTATAATAGAAGTAAGGAATAGGCTCTATATTTATGAGATACGGGCTGAGAGGTTTTTTAAGAAACAAAAAGGTGATATGTTATAAAAGCAACCTTCAAAAGAAAAGAATTTCGTAACTATACTACATAAAATTTACAAACCAAATCTGGATCATATAAATACCCGAAAAAATCTCGTAATAAATTGGATCTAAACTAGAATTTTGTGAGAAACCAAGCTAAGTTTTAATAAATACATTTGTAAACCTTATTCAACAGCGACTGGATGCTAAAAGGGTTTGATGCTGGATAAAATTTTCAATATTATCATCTATGGACAAAAGGTGGGTATAATAGTAAAATAAATCAAATTAAATAGTTATAATTCACCAACAAAGTATAATGATGATAGGAAATAAAATAAAAATCATCTAAAAACTATAAATATAGATTTTTATAATCATGATAGCGATGTATTTATCAAGAAAAAAATATTTTAATGGAAGCAATTCATTTTAAATTAATTAAACCTTTGCAGAAAAAGGTGGCCAATGATTGCCTCTCTCGATTATGTATATAAAACTGTAACTCATTATATTTGATCGACGAAAATTGGTTTCTTTTCCAATTTTTTTTATTTAAAATACAATTTTCTTTGTGAATATTTATAAAAGTTGAATAAGCATAGAAAGAGTCTGATCCATCTTTTTCAGAGCTTTTTTCACAGCTTGCTAATAGTTTAATTAATTCTCAAATGGTGTTAACTGGTTTAAAGGTGTAGTTTAATATTTTCTTCGCTCGCTTCTGTGCTTATATACCAAATGTTCTTTACTTCGACAAAATCCCTCTTTTGGATCTGCCCCATAAAAAAATGACTTCCAGATTCATCTGTTATTATATACTAAAGTGTTCGAATAACTTGAGTTTTTTTTTCCAATGCGCGTTTTTATTCACGGTGCAGCATCTTAATAAATCAATTAAAAAAAATATATTCAAAAAAAATTCAATGAAATAAGAATGGGAAGAAGTCTCAGATTAGGAATGCTTTTGCGGATAATAGAATAAATGCAATCTACAAGATTAGCAGCAGTAACTAGAGAAGACTTTAATAAAGAAAATCGATTCAAATTATAATATATTTTTAAAAATATACGAGTCGAATAATAAGATGTGATCGAGGTTATTTTAAGGGGCTTTATATGGTAATAAGTTGTGAAAAGTTGTTAAATATGTGTGGGGTTATAATTCAAATGGGTACAATATCACAACAGAGTCTTAAAACTTAAAAAACATAATTGATACCACACATCTAAAATGTGATCAGTAAAAATACAAGGTTTAACCCTCGGTAAATAAGATATTTTCTTTTTACAGACACTTTATTGCGGTACTGGTAAAACTCAGCAGCATTTCATAATTTAAAAATAAAAAAAAAATAGTTCCAAAATCAATCTAGTATGAAATAAATTTCAATTGGTTTTGTAAAAATATCGATATCTAGTGAGATGAGATAAGAAATACTTTTGAAGAATTGGGGTCGATTGAAGCGAAAGGATATAGCATGTTTTTAAATAATTCAAGGTGCCTTCAATTTTTAAATTGCCTATGTTTTGATGATTAATTTACATGCACCGAAATTTTTAATATTTAATCAATGAAATTCTTTCGTTGGTCAGTTCCAGAGGCAAAATCGCTAAAATTTATGTATATCGAATTTTATAATGGTTTTAAGGTATGTATTTTATTGGTTTTCCCTACATTAATTTTTCTAGCTGAATCAATTTATAGTTTAACAAGCATTTAGTGGTATTTAAAAAATACTTTGGGAAATTATAATTCTTTATTTAAATACGCTTTCCAATAAATTTAATGTATTTTTAGTAATATTTATATCGGTGAATTGTTGTCAAACTTAAAAACAATATTTCAAAATTATTTGTTCTCTTATTTTTTTATATTGGAGAAAATAAATTAAACTTTATTCGAGATAATATTATGCGTAACTTTAATGAATGACATTCACCAAATTTAATAATAGTATTGACAAAAAATTTGTTTAAAATATATACCTTAAAATGATATTATACATAAGCTTGATAGATTCATTTATTTATAAATATATTCTGTTTTTATCAATTTAAATTATAAAATTTTCTCGAAAAACATAGTTGTAATATGAATAATTCAACCCATTATTATATTAATGCACCATACTGTTTAAAATTCAATAAAATATCATATCATAAAAATTCAATGAAATATCATACTATAAAAATCCAATGAAATATCATACTATAAAATTTCAATAAAATATCACAGCATTTAAAATTCAATGAAATATCACAGCATTTAAAATTCAAATATAATATCATACTATAAAAATTCAATATAATATCATATCATAAAAATTCAAATATTATACCATCAAATATCAAACCATTATAAATTCAAATATTATACCATAAAAATTCAATGAAGTATCATGCTATTTAAAATTCAATGATTATTCATATAAAATTTAACTATAAAACCACAAAAAATTCCAGGGAATATCATAAAAACTTCAAATAATACAGCATTTAAAATTCAAATGAAATATCATACCATTTAGTTCCTTCGTTATCAATTAAAGTTCTACAAAACTTAATGTCCATTCTTGGATAATTCAAAAAAGAAGGTGTCCGAATTCCTACCCCGATGCTGCAACCCATATTTCTTATATTGGGAATAATAATATTTCCAAGCACAAAAGATTTCAATATTTCGATTGGGTTGGATATTTTAGAAACCAATCCAGACGAATAAAAAGCATAAAATTCAGTATTTTTTTTTATTAGTATACCTAAAGATGAATTATTGTAAAAATATGATCTTCCACCATTTTTGTATCCAATAGAGTCTTTTTTGTATCCTGGGATTTGCGAACCTAGCCAGAATTTGTTTGTGATATGTGTTTTTCCTAAAATTGTTCCCCCTTTTATTATGGTTTTAAATCTGAAAAGATTGTGACAAAAAATCGTGTTAAAAATAATTTTAGAGAAATCTAGTTTGAGATATGAATTGAGCGTGATATTTTTTCTTTTTTTGTGCAATCCTGTATTTAGAGTAAAATTATCATCATTTTCATTCGTTGATTTACGAATTTCAATAAATGTTTTTGAATCGTTCGATAAATGACCATATTTATTTGTTATTTTTTCGAAAAACAACCCGAATGACATTTTTTTATCGAGATTAGATAATATTGTTCCCATTCCATTAAAAAAATATTGGTGATTTTTTAGTGTTTTATTCGTTTTGAAAGTTTTTATTTCCAAATTGCTGTTATTAAGAAATGGATTTTCCGAATATATTTTTTTACTATAAGCGATATCCATATTTCTTTTTAAATCACCGTTTATAGATAAGCTGTCACTTTTACTGAATATATTTGGAATTGATATAGAAGCGAAGAATGTGTTATCTTTATTACATTTCGAAATCTTCTTAATTCCAAAATTTATTTTGCGCTTTTGCATCTCAGTTATGTTATTTGTCTTTTGTGGATCTAAATCTTTTGTGTTTTTGTTATTATGAAAATACAAATTTATTTTTGTGTTAAAAATTGAATCCTTATTCAAATAGCTTAATTTTTCTTTGATTTCATCTTTATTTAGATTCATTGTACTATTTTAATGGTTTTTAATAGTAATCTTTTTGATTTTAAAGGGGACTTAAATTTAAGATATATTGCAAATTAAGGAGCAGATGTAATTTTATTTATGGCTATTTTTGTATTATAAATTTATATTTTAAAAGCTTAACTCTATAAAAAGTTACTTTTAATAATCTTTATGGTATTTTAGTATTATAAATTTATATTTTAAAAGCTTAACTCTGTAAAAACATTGTAAATTTTCTTCAATTATTTTAGTATTATAAATTAATTTTTTAAAATCTTAACTCCGTAAAAATATTGTAAATATTCTTCAATTATTTTAGTATTATAAATTTATATTTTAAAAGCTTAACTCCGTAAAAACATTGTAAATATTCAACATGACTATTTTTGTTTATAAATTAATTTTTTAAAAGCTTAACTCCGTAAAAATATTGTAAATATTCTTCAATTATTTTAGTATTATAAATTTATATTTTAAAAGCTTAACTCCGTAAAAATATTGTAAATATTCTTCAATTATTTTAGTATTATAAATTTATATTTTAAAAGCTTAACTCCGTATAAAAAATGTAAATATTCAACATGGCTATTTTTGTTTATAAATTAATTTTTTAAAATCTTAACTCCGTAAAAATATTATATATATTCAACATGACTATTTTTGTTTATAAATTTATATTTTAAAAGCTTAACTCCGTAAAAATATTGTAAATATTCTTCAATTATTTTAGTATTATAAATTTATATTTTAAAAGCTTAACTCCGTAAAAACATTGTAAATATTCAACATGACTATTTTTGTTTATAAATTAATTTTTTAAAAGCTTAACTCTGTAAAAACATTGTAAATTTTCTTCAATTATTTTAGTATTATAAATTTATATTTTAAAAGCTTAACTCTATAAAAAGTTAATTGAAATATTCTTTATGGTATTTTAGTATTATAAATTAATTTTTTAAAAGCTTAACTCCGTATAAAAAATGTAAATATTCAACATGGCTATTTTTGTTTATAAATTAATTTTTTAAAATCTTAACTCCGTAAAAATATTATATATATTCAACATGACTATTTTAGTTTATAAATTAATTTTTTAAAAGCTTAACTCCGTAAAAATATTGTAAATATTCAACATGACTATTTTTGTTTATAAATTAATTTTTTAAAAGCTTAACTCTGTAAAAACATTGTAAATTTTCTTCAATTATTTTAGTATTATAAATTTATATTTTAAAAGCTTAACTCTATAAAAAGTTAATTGAAATATTCTTTATGGTATTTTAGTATTATAAATTAATTTTTTAAAAGCTTAACTCCGTATAAAAAATGTAAATATTCAACATGGCTATTTTGTATTATAAATTTATATTCGAAAGGCTTAGCTTGTTTAGAGTCACTTGAAATATTCTTCAATTATTTTTTATTCATGGGTTAAGTTTCTTTTTATGTATTATATCTATTGAGACGTAGTCAGCCCATTGGGAATATTTCACAACACTTTGATAGATCTTTCCTTGATCTATCTCCATCGACTGCTCTTCTTCTCTCAAATGATATGAGTTCAAGTGTCTTGCGGGTTATATTCTTTATGGTTATTTTTGTATAATAAATTTATATCCATAGAATTAATTTTTATTATTATGCATTTAAATAATCTGTAATATTATTTTAAATAGAAAAATTCAAATTTACCGCCAGATCATTTCGGAAAATAAAAACATCTTATATTTTTATTAGACATCTTGAGCTATGCATACAGTTATCTTTTAAAAATGGTATATTGGAGCCTAATATATTTACACTGAATATTGAATTTTATTGTTTTATAATTGCATTACCTTAAAATGGAAAGTTCAAAGCTTGTAATGTCTATATTGTATTATAAATTAGAAAAAAACAGCCCCTTGGTATAATATAAATTTTGATACATATGGATTTTATTTCTAACTTAAAATTGCTGAATATTTATAATAACTCAGTTTATATTCCACTTGATATTAGGGAGTTAATATAATCTGTACATTTATTTTGAGATTTTGCTTTCTTAGTGCGTTTATAAACCGCAAAGGTATTATATCACTATAAAATAAAAAAAGACTGTTAAATATTAAGTAAATGATTTTTATGCATATAATTATGCCTTATTAGATTTTATTTAACATAAATAATACCCGGTTTGCCATTAATGAATGAAATATAGGGCCATTAAATCATATACATGCGTTTCTTCACTTAATATGCAATTATTTATGATCATCGAAAATATATATAAAACTTGTAACTATCAGTCTCAGACTATAAAAAATATAGATTCGGGTTGTAATATAGCAATCATTTTACCAAGACCATGTATATTTATTCTAGCATCAAAAAATCGGATTTTGATTATTAAATAACAGTGCAGATCATAATTTTTCATGTAAAATTTAATATTGCAGATATTTTAAAAGCTTACTACATTTATTTTAAGGGCATGATCTCAGTGATTGAAGACGATGTATCCGCCTTTGTAATATTTATATGCCAAAAATAAGGTTTAACGACTTTAATTTGACTTCGACAATCGTGTCACCGCTTCGATTAAACGTCTTCATAATGCCAATAAGAGTTTTGATTACCAGCACTTGCGTTAGTTAATCCATAAATTAGTTTCTATGTATCAATAATGTGTATGTTTGTAGCTGAAAGCTTTCTTTTTTTCTAGATCGGCTATCAGCTTTTGCAGTGGGTTGGCTATCGGTTTTTACAGTGGATCGGCTATCGGTTTTTACCGTATCACCCACAGCTAGGTGACTCTAAATACCCGTTTTATAATATAACTATACACTGTATTTAAGAATATAAAAACCATAAATCATTTAAATTTTGGATTCTAGGTCGAAAATTTGAACCGCCCTGCCATGAAAACCAAATATAATAATGTTAGCAAAATCCAACTATATATTTTATTGGAATCACCAAGTAATTCACAGAGAAAGCCATTTTTAGCTGTAGAGAGAATTTATTATGATAAAACGTTTTTAGAATAGCTTTTACCCGCTTTGCACTAACCACGGGCAGTTACAGGAAGTAGAAAGTGACAAAGAAACCATTTTTATATTTATTTTTTATGTTAGAAATAACACCGAGATAAAAAAACAAACATCAAACTACAAAGCACAAATAAAAAATATAAAATTGCTGTATTTTTTACCATTTTATTTTATAAGGCGTTTTTAAGAACATGTATGATATCTATATCAATAAAAAAATTGTGAATTACGATGATATTATTGTTAGAAATGCGATAAATATTTTCTAAATTACGACAATTTTTTTATATATTTTCTGACGAACACAAAGGTATATAAATATTATTCTGTATGGATTTTCGTATGAAAATTTCTACACATGATTAAAGATGTGATTAATAGCCATCTACTATAAATAAAACAGGCGATAATGCTTTACACCGTTATTATAAAAATATAAAATATTCAATATATCGAGTTAAAACATTTTACCCACAGAATTGGTTAAATTTAAAACTTAATTCGAGAGAGATGTATATTAATCATCATTGAAAGTTTGCATGTTTAATTTCTAGATTTAATCAAACAATGCAATTTTTAAATTGGGATCTTGACATCTTAAATTTAAATATTTTGTGTATGTTAATTAATATTTCTAAAATAGATGTAAAATGTTTCAGAAAGAGTAAACATTAAAATATACAGAAAAATCAAGATAAATATTTCCGAAAAGAAATCGATAAGATTTGTGTTTTCAGAATACAATTAAAAGCGGAGAGCCGGCTTTGAAAAAACACAATGATTGGAGTTCTCTAGGAAACATCCCCATACTCTCTCAAACGGTTGTTGAATTTGTTATTATTTGCCTTTTCTTTTGAGAATTGGGTCAAGTTGTATTAGCGCCAAAATAAAATATATCATGAGTGTTTTTTTTTATTTCTTTTATTGTATAACCATCTGAAATTTTAGGCATAAAACCTAGCTCTATGTGGTATTAATTAACATCATAATACTTGGATGATGCCTTACGGAATTTGTGCGTTGAATTGTTTTAAATGCGGGTTTTTAAGACACTTTAACTCATCTCATTTGAGAGAATAAGAGCAGTTGATGATGATAGATCAGAGGAAGATGCCAAAAGATGTATTAAGGAGTTGTTCAATATTCTCAATGTGCTGACTACGTCTCCATAGATGGAATTGATAAAAGAAACTTGCCCATAAATAAAAATAATGATTAAATAGGGGTTCCAGATTAAATATATAGCTACAAAGAACTTTAATTTAAAAAAAAAAATTCGACCAAAATTATTTTCAAAATCTAGCATAGAATTACAATATTTGATAAAATAAGAACGATTTATATTATTATTTTAAACTTTTATAATGGCGTTATGATATTTGACAAAAACAATTATTGTTATTTCCCAACATCACTTATATCTCATTAAAAGACTATGCGATTCATAATTTTTTTGGGTATGAATTTATCTATTTAGCAACATCTTTTTCTCAACATAGCTCAAACATTTATTAAAAGACTATGCGATTCATGATATCATTTTTTTCGTTATGAATTAATCTATTTAGCTACACCTTTTGCTTAAAATACTTGCTTCTTTATTAAAAGACTATGCAATTCATGATATCATTTTTTTCGTTATGAATTAATCTATTTAGCTATACCTTTTGCTTAACTAAGCACATTCTTTTATTATGAGACTAATGAATTCATGGTATAATTCTTTTCATTAAAAATTAATTTATTTAGTAACACCTTTTGCTTAACTATGCACATTCTTTTATTATGAGACTAATGTATTCATGGTATAGTTTTTTTAATTCTAAATTATTATATTTAACAACATCTTTTACTTGAAATAGCTCACTTTTTTATTAAAATACTATTAAATTTACTATCATCATTTTTATCACATTAACGATTATTGAAAAATTGGACATCCTTTATTAAATAACCACATCAGAAATTATTAAACCCACTAAAATTCTTTTCATTATGGCATTTTTCGTTCTTAATTATTAGCATCCAAGAAGATTTTTATTCAATTTTGAACCCCTTATTTAAATGTACAATACATCCCAAAGATTCCAAGCACTTGGCTCAGTTACGTTCAACATGACGGTAGCTCTTCTTGCCGCAACAGCCATAATATACCACGCAACTCTTAACTCACCAGTTATGTCCAACAAAATCATAATAAAAGATATCGCATCAAGTCAAAAAAATCCATTCGTAAACTTTAATCTTAATCTTGATTTAAGAAGCGAATTCAAGAATCCAGGACTGAAACAAATATTTACGTATTTTAAGATTGTATATGCGGATAAAGAAGAAATCATATGGTCACAAATTGTGCAGAGGCAAACACCCAGCAAAGTGTTTAATAAGGTTATCCAGAATAATTATAGGTTTTCACCGATTACAGAGGGTCAAATTGTTCGGTTTGAATTGAGAGGAAATTATTTCCCATATGTTGGTATTATTCAAGATAAATTACTTGGTATAGGCCAGCTTGAACTATAATTAAAGTCCTTATCTTATAAAGATATTTTTAATCTTCATTTAAATTTATATCATATTATGAATTTTTATTGACTATTTCTTTTTTGAAATAATATATTGTAAAACTTTTTTACTCTGTTCTAACTCTTTTTTGAAATAATTTATTGTAAAACCTTTTTACTTGTAATAATTAAATGTATATTTCTTTTGGCCTTATATATAATCAATCAATAAAAATATGAATCATTCACATGATATTATTTTTTTATCTATGGGTTAAGTTTCTTTTATTAATTCCATTATTGAAACGTAGTCAGCCCATTAGGAATATTTCAAAACTCCTTGATACATCTTTTGACAACTTCCTCTGATCTATCTTCATCAACTTCTCTTCTTCTCTCAAATGAGATGAGTTTAAGTGACTTGATTCACATGAAAATAAATAATTTATAACAAACAACATAAGCGATCGAATAATAAACATGAATTATTCCTTTTGTAAAATAAATAATTTATAACAACAATATAAGCGATCGAATAATAAACATGGATTTGTCATTTTTTAAAATAAATGATTTATTTGAAAAAAAGGATATTTATAGTTTAATTGTTTATAGTTCATAATGATATTGCTTGATTATATATAGAACCGAAGAATTATAATTTGAATTAGTACTGTAAAAATATTGTTGAAATAAATTCTTTCCTCATTTTATTATTCCTTAACCATTGGAAAAGCTAATGTTTTTTACATATAAATATTTCAGTCATTAATATTTTTCATCTTTTTTTTAAGTTAAAATAATTGTTTGTAACTTTATCATGCCAAGGATGCGTTGGGGCAGTTGGTTTAGAAACGCTTTGTAAACTTCCAGAGTTCCGACCGCATAGCAACCCCGGAATCCTATATATTTACTCAAAACGAGAAATACCACCAAGGGAGGCTGTCTCTCAAAATTAAAAAGTATATGCATAAAATACAGATAATTCGAGGCAAATTGGGAATTTGTTGTCAAAGATTCCTAAAACATGCTAAAAATTAGATGAAGCCTGCTTCCGTAAAGCAAGAATATAGGTAAATGTAGAGTGGTGGTGCATAATTAACAAGTGATGGAGAGTAGATGGAATCCTAACCCTGCTCCATATCGATTACCACCCGGTAAACCAGGCATAATACACGGAGACAAACCTGATTACTGGAAATTTATAACATGGAAAGTGAGGGATCATCAAATAAGCAAATACCTTGAATGGTCATAAGCGAACTTTATAAAAAGAAGATATGTACGAGCAAATAAAAAATTAAGTCATTCGTCGTGAATTAGTCATACCAAGGTAATCATAAAGTCAACACCAACTGACTAATTTTTATAGATTTAATCATTTCTTGAACTATTAGAAAGCTGAAGGTCTTTAAAAAAAATCACTTGTCATTAACAATTTGAAATGCTAATGGCTGTTATTCAATAAAATTTTTAGAGTATAAAATTATCGATGTAGTTTTTAATTAATTATAATTATTTCTAATTTTTATGTATTCAAATTATAGGATGGGGAAAATCACTGAACTAACAGATCTTGAAAAAAGAAGAAGTGTCGAAGAAGATGTAAAATAAAAGGATATAGCCAAGAGTATAGATATATGTACCCAAAGAATTAAAGCAGTTATGCTTGACAAGAAAATCTAAAATTTCAAATACCAAAATTGACCCATAAATAGAAACAATTGATTCTGATTTTTATCATCTTAAGGTAAATAAAAATCCACTCTTTTTTTATCAAACTTTTTATATTTGGTTTTCGGTACGGAGATATTAAATTTAGTCCACTATTCTTGCAGTAAAATTTTGAAGCCCGTTTTTAATGTTCTTTTGATATAATTATATATGAAAATAACCTTCTCCTAAATTTTATAGACACTATTACAAGATATTTATGCGTAGGAAAGCCAAAAAATACAAAAAAATAGATAGAAGGATATGCATCTCTAGTTATCATATTTAAGACATCTATAAACCTTTGTTTAACCTCTTTTTTACACGTTAAGACTATTTAATAAGATAACTATACGTTTTTTAAATATGATTATCGAATTTATTTCACTATAGTGACCTAATCTCAAAAAAATTCTGCTTGTAAGATTTTCATCTATAAAAGAAAATTGAAACTGTGTCAGCATGTTCTTGAAAGGCTGGAAATTTTTAAAAAAAGACCATTTGATACAGAAATAACTAACTTTACACCAACATTGCGCAAATAAATATAAATTATCATCTGTGAGTTCTTATACTAAGTTTCCCTTCTTATATGTCGAAAATATCGAAAAACATTGATTCACGCTGCAAAAAAGCTATATATATTTAAATGTGATATTGCCCCCCAATAACGTAAATTTTAATTAAAAAAACACCAACAAAATTTTTCTATAACTAAAAATCTTCAATTTTATATTTAAGATCGGAAAGAAATTTATCGCCGCATTACTCATATGTCCAGTTAAATTTCATCTTAAAATTTATTGAAGAATAAATAATAACTTCATGATTGTCGTGAATCTAATTCATATAACCTTATTAAAAAGGTTGGAGATAATTTATAAAATAATTTCTTTCATTATTGGTGTGTTTATATAATGAATACTTTCATATTCTTCTTTGTCAACCATATATATTATTGTAAACTAGTTTGATTGTACTTTCAAATTTTCGATTTTAATCATTTATTGCTAAAAATTATCGGTAATATTTAAATATAAATTCAAGAAAGATTAATCATATAGGTTTAGATCCATTTTTTTAGACGCAAGAAGGTAGATTTAATATTGCTTGATTTGAATTCTTTTCGTTAGAAGTTATAGGATGAATGTACATTTCTTAAAAATTATTCGGTACAAATTTAATTCTTTCAAAATTATTTCCTCTCAATTTTAAAATTCTCAAAATACTCTATCAAGATTGTATATTTTTATGTGGGTTATTTACTCTCAATTTTAAAATTCTCAAATTACTCCATCAAGATTATATATTTTTATGTGGGGATTAAGGAGCTGGTTTGAATTTTCATTTTTTAAAAATTATTTGGTTCAAATTTAATTCTTTCAAAATCATTTTCTCATAATCTTAAACTTCTCAAAATTACTTTATCAAGATTATATATTTTTATGTGGGGATTAAGGAGCTGGTTTGAATGTTCATTTTTTAAAAATTATTTGGTTCAAATTTAATTCTAACAAAATTATTTACACCCAAATTAAAACTTCTCAAAATACTTTATCAAAATTTTATATTTTTCTTGGGTTTATGAAAATTAAGAAAAATATTTATTTTTATGTGGGAATTAAGGAGTAGATTAAATGTTCATATAATGATATTACTGCGTAGAAAACATATATAACAGAGAAAACTATTGCTCATATTTAAAATTAAACATCAAATTTTGCAAATAAATCTTTGCGGTACTTTTTTACTTCATATTTTCAAAACAGATAATGTAAATATCATAAACAAAAAATATTTGGTATAGATGCTTGAATTTTTTTTTATAATTATCATAGTATGCTTTTTCGTTTAATTTTATTTCTATATAAAAGTAAAATAAATTTGCCTCTCATCTACACATAAAAATGACAATAAATAAAGCAGTTATGGATTAATTAAACATTGTTCAACATATTAAATGTGATTAGAAGGTAAAATATAAATAATTTTTTAAAAAGCTGGGTTGTTGCAGGAAAATATATTTAAATTTTCACAAGAACCAAATAAAAAGTATCATATTTAAAACTAAACATTTCATTTACGTTAAATAGTAGTATAAACAGCGAAAAAAGATCATGATATGACGCTTTCATTAAAAAAACTAAATTTCTTCTAAAATATTTCTAGAAGTTATCTTATATGATTTCAGAGCTAAAATTCTATTTTTTAAGAAAGAAACAAGTTATTTTGCTCATCTATCATACTAAAATCCTAAATACTCATTTTAAAGTCAAAGGTAATAAAATGTTGTTTTAAAATATGTATTAAATATAGAATACAAATTAAAATGCCTTTTTATTGCGAGAATCTTAAATAATTTAATAATAATCTTAATTAATATAATAAAATGGTCAATAAAGTTCTTTTACTAAATAAAATAGGATATAAACGAGTAAATATATGTAGAAAAAGAAATATGAAAATGTTTATCATATTAAATGTTTTATGCAATAAAAAGCTTATAAAAACATAAACTTATAAACTTATAATAGAAACGTGTTCCCTTTTATAGGAGAAACAAAAATAAAATTCAAGGAAATTTTACAAAATGCTCAAAATAATCCGATATTTTTTTTATTAAATAAGTATAGCTAGAAATATTGCAACATCTACCCGTATCAAATAAAAACTCTTAAAAATTTTAAACAGATGATACGCTTTTTCACATTTATAATGACTATTTTTAATAAGCAAAACAGTGTTTTAAAAATTTATCTGTGACTTCTAAGTTCTACAAATTTCAAAAATAATATAAATGATAAAGGTAGTATGTTTTTATTCCTAGTCCTTAGTCTTAAATTTTATTGGTGCTTTTACATAATAAATATGTTAAAGTGTTTTTTATTGCCATTTTCTATTGAATTTTTAAATCTAAAATCATATCTGTTCAAGATTGAAAATCATGCCTATTCTATCATTACTATTCCGAAAGTCATATTTTTATTCACAAATTTGAGATTTTGTAACTTTTGTAAAGCATCTAAAATTCCTTAATAATTATGAATAAAAATAAAAATGGCTTTTTTGAACTATTTTTCTCTGTATTTTTAGCATAAAATTCTTGACGTTAATTTTATTATCAGATAAGCAATTTTTAGAAGATAAACCGTGTCTATTTAATAGTTATAATGGGCACTTTTATGCAGGAAAACTCAATCATATAGGTTATCTTTGTATTTTATTGGTTCAACTTACATTCAAAATCGAACCAATTTTTATAAGTATCTAAAAAACGCGTGTTCACAATTTAGGGTATTTTAGTTTCATAAATTTATGTCTAATAACTCACATCTTTTTCTTAAGGCAGACATTATTTACATTTTTGGAACAGACAAATAAATAATCTAAATGATTTTAAATTCGTGTTTTTTATTTACTTGCTAAAATGGGGTTTAAAGAAGATTTACTAATCTATTTATGTATTTTTTATATTAGTTCCGTTGATTGGATGTTTTTTTTTGTTTAAATACATATTTTCGTACATAATAGATTCATATTCAAATTTATAAACTATCTATAGTGTCACGTAAAGAATTATATCGTAATTTAGGAATGAAAGGGCCCATAAAAAAAATGATGTAGAAGGCGGAACCATCCAAAAATCATTACCTTTTGAATTATATTTATAATAAATAATATAAATATCTTTAATTTTTATTTTTAACTATATTTAGAATATTATCAACAGTGAAAAATTGTGGTATTCGATAATTGAACTTTTGTATTGGAATATAGATAATTAATAACGAAATCCTTTTTGGATATACTCAATAGAACAGAATGTTTTTAAATTTACAAAAGATTGATTCATTATGCTTTATTTTATTTCTTAACAATATAAGCAAAAACATAGATGACTCATTTTTCTTGTGATAATGTTAAGTTTGAACAGCTAAAATCACACTATAACCCGTGGAAAAAGAATTGAATTTCCCCTTTTAAATATAAACACATACGCAATGTTAAATTGTAAAATATTGTATATTGCTTAATCACACGCAAACAAACTTTCGACATTCATTCCGGCTAGGTCCCCTGTAGCGGGATTCTCCACTATATGCTATGAAATCGACTGATTATGTGTCTTATTTGAAAATAATGTATTAAGGATTTGATCTTTTTTATAAAAATTTTAGTAAACTTTATTGTTTTAGTGGGGTTTTTTTAATATTTTGATAATTCTTTCTTGATTTTAAAATACCCGAGATAAAAGCCTGATTAATTTCATAGAGCGATCATGAAAACATTTAAAGCTTGGTTTTTTATATTTAAAATTAATAAATCATATAAATTCGTGTTTCACGGGTCGAATTCACAATATGATATGGTTTAAGTCGATCCTTAAATTTTCTATTGTCATATAATCCACTTTGAATGAATATTTGAATCTGATTGTTTACGACTCAAAGTATTTATAAGAATAACTTTGGGTATTTTTTATTTATATAAATAATGTTCGTACTTTTTTATCCACTTTTCTATAGTATTGCCAAAATTAAATATCCAAATACCTAGCAAACATGTTTATTCAAAAAAAAATATTTTATTTTATGAAAATACCCCGAAATGATAGATTTTATTTGCTTAATTTTTTCTCTAAAATATCTTTAAAATTTTTTACCGATTTTAATATATTCGTAAAGATTAAATGATTTATCTGACCAGTGATCGTGATAGTTGCATTTGGCTGATTTGAAAAAAGGAATTTCATAGATATTTTATATGATTTATAAGAAACTTTATCCTTTTATAGTGTTGATGACCATAAAAATTTGTTTTCGCTTGTATTCTCTTTACGAATATCACAACTTATTTATTTTATTAAAGTAGTAATGGATCCGTTTTATTTTACAAATTAAATATGCGATATCGAAGATTTTTCTTAATTAAAGTCTTTTCCTTTTACTAATGGGTTTTGGAGGATATTTGATCAACAGATAACATTTTTTTTTGATTTCGTATGCAATAGAATCTACTGTGTTTAAAATTTTTTAGGTGCGAGATTTTCTTCTCGATACTTGTTCATATGCTTGAAAAATATATTTTTAGGTATTTCAAAAACATTAAGTTCTATGCTGTTGTTTTGGTTCTTCTTGATATACTTAATAAAACAATTTCAAAATCGAAACTCTTTTTAATTCTGATATATTATATTACAATAAAATACGTATATATTCAGATAGAACCTGGTTATCGATTTGTTACTTTAAATACTTAATGAATATCTGGGGGTTTTATGCTGAATTTCGCCTAAAAATCAAATACATTGACTTTAGAAACTACCGTTCATAAAAATTTGATGTATTATTGTGTTAAAATAAATGTTAAGTTTTAAAATTGGTTCGTAAATATTCTATCATTCTAGTTTATAACAAACCCAAGATTATATTTTAGACACTTACAAGAATGATAAAACAGTAATTGTTAGTTAGTTATATATTTTTATTTATTCGTGTTACTTTTTTAGCATCTAGAATAAAATAGGATATATGATATAGTTGAATATGCGGCAGGGCTTGCTTCATAAGCTTGTTCTTGATCGAAAAAATACCATTTATCGTTTCTCTTTACATAAGATGCATAATGGCCATGCCTAGAAGAACCAACATGTAATATGGATCCAGTGTATTCATATTCTGTTTGCTCATCATTTTCTTGGATAAATTTGAGGTTTTTTGTATAATATACGCTCCTTATATCTTTAATCTGATATTGATTAAATCTTTTTAATTGAATGATAAGTATTTCTGGAAAGTCAATGATTTTTGTATATTTGTGTGTGAATCCAGATAATTTGCAGCCTGAGCACATATATTCGGGTATTTTTTCCTTTGCGAAATATTTATCAAAACAATTAGAAAATATTTTATCCATGGGAAGTCTTAAAATATTGAATTTTTCTTTTACAACAGTTTTGTTCTCGCAGTTTTCGCAGACTATTGTTGTCTCAAAAATTCCAAAAAAGGTTTTTGATATTATGTTTTTATCATTCAAATCATTAGACTTTTTATTTTTCTGCGTTTCATTATCTCTATTGTTTATCTCTTCTTCAAAAACCTCAAGAAATTTTTCTAAAAACTCTGCAGCATCTTGCTGTTTTCCATTAAGAATCTTGATTTTGGATTTTAATTTGTTATAGAATCGCTTAGAATTTACGGTTTTCGGTGTGTCTTCGTATTTTTTCTTGAAATAAGAGAATTCTTTTGTCAAATTACAACCATTATATTTGTTTTTATCTAAATCTTCTACTATTTGGTCTAATGACAAAAGAATTTGAATAATGGCACTAAAATAACAGTTGTTTGTGCCAAACCTAATTCCCTTTGGTTCTGGTAGGCTACTATTTTTTTGATACTTCATTGTATGTTCTATCTGTTTCGAAGTTTCGGCAAAACTCCTTTGTGTTGAATATGATTCATTGCTTTTATTTGCATTAATATAATCAATAGACTCTTGATTTTCAGAAATATTTATATTTTGAATCATAAAAGAATCCCGATAACCCCCTTTAGCGAAATATTTTTGATGATCTTTGAAAATATTTTCCGCATCGTTTGGTATTTTAATTTTTTCGCTATAAGGGTAAAAATAAACCAAGGTATTGGTTTGAATGTGATATGTATAGTTGTAATAGTTGATTATACCAGAATTTGCATCAAATTGTTGTATACCGCAGCTCTCTGTGTTTACACTGCTAAAACCATTTTCATATTTTAACTGCCGATCAAAAACGAAAGTTTTTATTTTGTCTAGATTTTTTCGAATAATATGGCAAATAAAACTCTGTAGTGACTGATTCTCTATTCCTATAGCGGGTGTAAATACTTTTTGAGTTTTTTGAATATTAACATGGTTTGGATATTTGTGTGCCTCATCCTTTTGATCCATTACATCACCAGATAATATTACGCTTATAAAAATATAGAATGCGGATATGTGTAACGTAATTATTCTTTTAGGCATTATTTTCTAAAAGGGACAAAAAAAATCGAGATATAATTATTCTTTCTTATCTATTTAATTTCCCCGTGATGGACAAAGATAAAATGTGAACGATAATAAAAGACAATAAGAGATTTAATTCATTTTATGATTTATAATTATGTATTTAATATCATTCAAATTTTATATTGAATGTTCATGCGGAAAAGTAAAAAATGTGATTTTTTGAACATTGTGCAATATATATTCAATATAATAAGATAATCGAGCAATTAATATATTCATTATCCACGATGATAATTTCGTTTACAACCTTGAGCAATAAAAACACACATTTTATAAATATAGTAAAGTAAAAGTTCAATTTTATTCAGTTCATGTTTATTAATTTAATTTTATTATGTTTATTTCATGATTAAAAGGTCTTGAAACTAACTTAAAAGATAAAAAAAGAAAGGTTGATATAAATTTAATCTATGAAATATATGACCAACATAAAATGGGTAAAATATTATCGTTAACATAAATTTCATAAATACAACCGATACATGACTTTCCACTTTTAATTGTCACTATTAGATGCACATTCTTCTTCATGCTGTTAATTATAAAACACAGACGGGAATTTCAGCAATATTCCTATAATTACAAATGTAAAATATAAAATATCATTTTTCAATCTTTATAAAAATTAAATTTAACAGGATCATTTAAAATTAAACGAATTTACAAGACAAAAAAATTATGATACAAAAACCCACTATTTAGCAAATTATTTTTAGATGGATTAAAATTTTTAATATTTAGACAATTAAAATTAAACATGCGCATTAACCTTTATTCGTTATAAAAGATCAAAAATTTAGTTTTGAATGATAAATATTTTAATTTAACTTTGCAAAAAAATCACAATTTTTTTAAATGTATGGTAGTATTAATTTAAATAATAAATAATTTTACACAATCTAGATTTATTTAGCTAAATAGTGCTCCATCATATGATTGAATGCTTAAATTTATCCGAACATTACAGTTTTGAAATAATAACGGCTGCATTTAATTTAAGATACATTATAGAAAAGCTGTTTCTTTGAGAATGATAAATTAAAAAAGTAAATTAAATTTAATATCCTTCGAAACTTAAATTTTGATTCTTTTTATAGCGAATAAGATTAATAATTTTTAATTACCTAAATTGCAGTGTAAAGTTGTAAATAATTGAAAGTAAAATCTCTTCCAAAGGAATAAATTGACTATTCATAATTAAAATTGCTCAAAGATGCATATTTACGGAACAATGAAGCTTAGAAAAATTAAAAATATTGGCAGCGTTTTCGAAATATAAATTGTCTGTAAATTAAAGAAAATAGCATTTCCTGGAATTTATGTTTTTATAAAATAATATGAAAACTAACGCAACACATCAAATATGATCATTTAGAAGAGTTAATATTTTAAATAATGCGACTTACATATATAAAATATAATAATCCAAGAATATTCAATACATAGTCGAATTACCCCATTCTCTTTAGATAAAAGGCACAATAAATGTATTCAAACGTTAATATGAACTTACAAAAAGTGCACATTATATTGTTATACAAGAATTTAATTGATTGTTACTATTTTTTTGTTCTTTATCTTTAGTATTTCCTTTTTTCTATAATAAAAAACAATCTCAAGTGTTTCATCTATATATTATATCCCTCAATATTTCTTTCGCTTGTTCTCACCGTGAATCGGGTCTTTTCTTATAGGCCACAATCAATATAAGGAAGAATCAAATGTATGTATATTGTTCTTCGCTAAAGTAATATGCCTAAACCATGCACCAATCTTACTTACATTCTTCTGAATGATATAGATTATTATCTTATATTAGCTTATAGTTCGAAAACTTTCACAGAAATCACATATTTTCTCTTGTATGACAATTTTATATGCATATTGTTATTTTTAAAGTTTGAATTAAACGAACCTTGTATAGATTTTTATTCATCAGAATTTGAATTTTGAGGGGTAGGTAGGTTTGTAATCCACATTAACTTCTAAAGCGCCACCAAATGTATCTAAAAACCCTAGGTGGTGTTCCCGTATAAATAATATTAATATTTAAAAAGAAAAAATTGCAAGCTTCACTGATTCATTCAACAAGAAGAATTAAAGTTATGGATAAAATAGTGAATCAGTTGATTTCATAGATAATTAAAGGTCCCCATCGTATTTTTTTAACTTCAATTCAATGATTTTTTCTGGATTATTGAGACTAGTATTTGCTGTCATGTTTTTCGGATACATGTTGTGTCTGCTTATATCTGATGTCAAATACAGTGAGTTCGAAAATAAACGATTAAAAGATAGTAAATACAATATATTTACGCTAAAAAAATAATTTATTTTAGAAATTTCTCTATAATATAAAAGGCACTTACGATATTTGCTTGATTTTTATTTCATTTAACATTTTCTGACGGGTGTACTAATCCAAACCGTTAAAAAAATACAAACGGAAGGTTAATAGAAATAGCTACTTAGAATTACCCATAACAAAAGTTTCAGAACATATTAATTGCGAAAATTGTAGCACTTTGCGTGACTAGAATGAGCTCTTGGTTATATTCTCCAACTTAAATGTAGGTCATCTTTCGGTCCTATAAATGGTAAAAAAAGATGCTTGTATATTTATTTAGACCATTTGCAATAGATTGACAACCTTCAAAGCTTCTTTGCTAATTTATAGGAAATTTCGATGCAAATTTTTTAATTATGTTCTTGTAGAAAATCAAACACAGTGTCAAGAAAATATATCACTAGATATTTGTCTAAAAAATCAATTATATAAATAAAAATATTTGCACTTTTTATCTACATAAAGGTATTATTTAAAGCGAGAAATATAGTTTTAAATTTTTAAATTTAAATTCTTTTTTCAAAATTTTTGGTAGTAAATTTAAGAACAAAATACTCATAGATATGTAAATCTTAGATATTTTTTATATATATTATAAAAATAGTGTAACAAAAGGATGTTTCTACCTGTAATTGGCATTAAAAGGCATCAATTTTAGATATAATGAAAGGCGCAATGGTTTATGCTTCACACTTATATTACTATTTAGAAGACTTGCATAAATATATGAAGGAGATGAATGGCAAGTTCTTATGTATATTAGTGGATAATATTATTATGTATGTTTACAATTGATCATAATTATTTTTTTTTAGGGGTAACAAAGCTAAACACAATACAAGCTCTAGCTAAGTCTTCCGGAAAAAACAACATTAGACGAATTTATAGGCTAGCAAAATCTTTAGGAAAGAAGTAAATTGGTCATATTTGATAAATTTATACAAATAAAGATATTTATAAAATAAGATAAACAATATCACGGAATTTTATTTCGTCACAAAAAAAAACATATGAAAGTCAATACAACGAATTAATTGCCACTATTAGAAATATCACTAAAATTATTCAAATTATAGATTGTTTATTGACTCGTATTGATGGCTTTTTTCATGTATTAACCTACAACTTAGAAAAACATTTTTTAATCATATCTTAATGTTATTGTATTATAAAACCGGTTTCATATTATAAATATTTAATAAATAAATGTTCTAAAGTATAGCGTATATAATTTATACATAGTAAAGATTTTCATTTCTAAGTGTGATTTTTTTTTAAATACTGTATGCATTACTTAATTCTTTTTTTATAATTTTATGATTTAAAGCATAAAATATGCATGATTATTAAGTTTTTTCTATATTAGATCTTATCGTTATATTGGGCTATTTTTTTTCTTTGTAAAAGAATTGATTTTTCTTATTTGTAATTTTAAAATATAAGGATCACTTCTAGAAATAGAGTGGGTATGAATAAGTGTTATAATTAAACTCTAATTTTAAGCATATTTTCATTCTATTTTCATCGTTGCAACTTTTTTTGATTTTTCTACGTTTATTTTTATTTTTTAATACCAAAGTATCTATTACCTTTGAAACGACTGTTTTAATTTTATACACGTTCATTTTATATGAATAAAGGTAAAAAGTTGCGAATCTTAAACTTTTCTTTTTGATCTCCGATAATATTACATGTTTCAATTCAACCCTATTCGTTATTTAAGGTTTATAGACGTTATTATTAAAAGATATAAATATAATCAACTGTATAAAAATTTTTATGACCCATGTGATACAAGAAGAAACACATGAAGTACACAAAATAATTTTTATATATTTTTACTAAAAAATACACATGTTATATCAGGGTTGTTCTAATTAGCCACATTTATTTTAATTATATTTTAAAAACCATCAGAATATAGAAATACACTAAATAGTAGATTTACAAAACTCATACCCCTTCTTTTGCCATCCTTCAGCTTTATTTTCTGATGAAAATTTTTTTTGTGCTTTTATGTGCAAGAAACAAACATAATTGCAATAATCTATTTTCAGGGTTATTTTTTATAGCTATTATAAAAATGGTTGTACGAACCATAAATTTTTTTTCCACACCGGTTTCTAACAAACGATCCTATTAAAACCCCTTGAATTCCGCTTAGGATCAGCTCATGAATATATTTCATATTTTTACATCGTTCTAGTTTACTAATTTTTAGTTTCTACCTTATTTTACTGCATATTTATGCCCAAATAAAATTTTATACTTTAAATGAAACTTAAATGACCCAAGATTTTTATTGCGAAAATTATTTTACAAATTAATATAAAATTGAAATTTTAAGTTTTAATCGGTTAAAATAAATGCTCAACAGCATAAGTATTTTTATGCCATGGGCAAACATAATAAGTATTTGATAAAACAACAGAAAACTTTAATGATTCTATGGTTACAAATATATATTATAAAAATATCCGAAAACCGAAAATTTCATAAAATAAACAATGGTGCGAAGATTTTCATGATTGTTTATCGGATTTTTTTACATTAAAATAATGTAAAAATTTGTAAAAGATAGCATAATTGAAATTAATTTGAATAAACTATATATTTTTTATGATTATAATTTATAGATAAATTTAAGCTGTGCTGTTTTCTATTATTGTATTTTTTATAAATCCTTTGATTCGCGTCAAATCGAACTAAAATATAAAAAAAGTAGAAATAAACCTCTAGAAACAACGTGATTTATTAAATATCTTAATTTTTTTTTTGTGTAAAACAATATTATTTAAAAAAGGTATGTTTAAATTTGACATGGTAAATTCAAATTCGATTAGAAAATATTCCTTTATATATTATATATTTAGATTATCACTTGTTTTTTTTGTATTACTTGAAGCCACTTTATTAATCATAAAGGTTTTTTCATAATATGATATTTTTATGTGATATTAATCATAGGATGCAGTTTTGGTGATTTCAGTTTAATTATGCGCCTTAAATATTAGAGAATGTCATAATTTCAAAAAAAAAGTAGAAGCATCCGATATAATATTAATTAATGATTAATTATTTTGTATTTTCGTAACCCCGCAGTTATGTAAAACATATAGCTTTAACAATTTGTGGGTGGAATCTATGAGACATCGACTTATAATAAAATGCATATCATCATAAAAAAATTCAATAAAATAGATACAAAAAGTTTGAATATAAAATAAACGATCACATTGCATAAGATGAGAATTTAAAGATAGTATTTCATGAATAAAATAATTAAAAAAAACATTATAATATTACATATTTTATGCAAAATGACAACCTCATACATAAATTACTTTGAACACCGGCATGAATATAAAATATACGTTGTCGTTATCGCGTCGCAATTTAAGAAAACACACAAGCTTAGAATTGCTTAATTATTTCGAATTATATAATTTTCAACAAATATTATTTTAAAAAAATCCTAGCTAATTTCACGATTAATCACAGAGAATACTCATCATTTTAATCAAGAAAAGTCAGATCAATTGGACTTCTTTTGTAATGATATATTTGTGATATAAAATACAATTCATTTTCTTCTGATTTTATAATTAGTTTCATTAATGACCGATTTCTCTCCTATTTTTTTCTTAAGTGTTTTGAACCATGAAAACCTGTAATTTAAAGAAATATGGATTATTGATTCTGCGTTGAAAATTTGTCGACATTAATCTATAAATCAATCTTTGTATATAATTTTTCATATTTTTTTTGTCATATTCAGAATATCTATGTTAAGAAAACATGTCATTTTACATTTTAATCTTTCAACCAGTTACTTTCTTGTAATATATTACATCTTAAATTCTATTAATTATGAAAAAATTTTGTAGCTATCCTCCATCTCACTGCACGAATATTTTTCGAAATTGACACTAGACAGAAAAATAATGGTTCTTTCTAAATTAAAACACAATGCTCTTATTTTTATAACGATCCCAGGCTACTTTCTAATGTAGATGAAAAGCGCTTACAAACTTACTATTTTAGTCGATCGTTGAAGTTTTTCTGGCATACAACTTTTTATTTTCTTAAATTATAGTGGAATTTCAAACACGTATTTTGATCGGAAATCATCTTCTAAAATAATTTCTTGAATGAATAATTTTTATAAGCTGTATAATATCGTCCAAATTGCAGATTGCAAACTACTCATGATCTTTTGTTTTTGATTTAAACTTAAAAATATTGCTTTTTACTTATAAAATAACACTCTTATGAACATCTTTATGTTTCTTATATGAATAAGCTTCTTTAAAAAAATTATTTTTCCTGGTTTCTTTATTTACTTCTTTTCAATGATAAAGTTATCGTCTGAGTATATAGAAGAAAAATATTCTTGTTTTCTGAAATATATTATATAACAGAAACCATAAATTAAATAATGTCTTAAATATTCATAAAAAAAAATTGAACATGTATAAATATATTCCAAATACATAAGTGGTAAATTCTTTATTTTAAAATATTAAAATAATTTCGATCCATCTAATTCGTAGATGAAAACGCATAATATCTTAATTAGAACTTGGATAACATATTTTTATTGGTATTTTAAACGGGATACATGCCCAAATTCATGCAATGGCGAGCGCCGCAGGCTACGATTCACATCGAAGCGAATTTCATTATTTCTTTAAGTGCGCAATAAGATACCTATATCATGCACAAATGAAATTATAATGAATTAAAATATAAAGAATTTTCTATGTGATATATTTAGACCATAAAAAAATCAAATACATATAATGACCCTATATATATGTTTCCATAATAACTTAAAAATATAATAAAAAATGTTTGCCATATTTTAAACAAAGAAATCCGTAGAATTTCGAAATAAACAAACTTATTTTAAATAGTTAGTAAAATATCTAAAAACCTGTTAGCTATCGTTAATTTGTAAAAATACGTATTCATGTAATGTCCCTGAAGTTTCCTATTTCTATTTTCAGAAATAAAAATTTCCCTGATATTTAAATCTTATATTTTGCATATAATTCGTAATAAATATAAGATCTGCGCTGTATTTGAAATATAAGAAAGAAATATTATAGAAAATCTGCAATAATTTATTTTTTATTGATAAATAATCTATTATTACATGCTTTCGAGAGGCATAATTTTAAAATAAAATTAGAGCCGTGATTTAATATAATTTATTATTTCACCATATATGCTATCTTCGCTATTTATTATCAAATATTTGTTGAAATTCTTTACAAATACCTTATCGCACTAGTTTTATTTAAAGGTTATAATGCAGCTTTATCAAATATTAAGTTGTATTTGTAAAGCATTTTGCTCCATTTAAAGTTATATTTGATAAAACACTGCACATAAAAACTGTTCTTCTTTATATGTGATGAACACATTATTTAAAGGGTATTCCAACGCTCGATATAAAAATCAATGTTTTTCTGTTAATATATTTTTATTACATAATATTTTATTCAAAAAATCTCATTGTACCTGAGAAAAGTCATGTTATAGCCTGATGGTCTTTAAATTTTTTGGTTACATTTGAGGATGAAGTGGTTTAAGTTGTGATGGTATCTTATTAAAACAGCTCTTTCTTGAAATAATATAAAATATGAACTTCTTTTTAAATCTACATTTAAACTCTGAAATGTTTTATTTATTTCTAAAATATAGCTGCAATATTTTTAAATCTTTAAGAATATTCAAATGCAATATATATCGGTTTTCGCCTTAAAAAATCATTATATTTTATCTTTTGAGTAGGTTCAACACCAAGTCTTTGAATATTTTATAATTTCATTTGTGTATTTTATTTGCCTATACTGGTATAGTGGAAATACCTTTCCACGTGATCAATTAGTTCTTTTTTATGCTAAAAAAATTATCTATAAAATAAAATTAAACTTCATTCCTCGATTAGTTACAAAAATGTTATACATTTGTAATTAAAATCACGATAATCTCTGAGTTGTGTCTTCAGCCTTATAATACAATCTTAAAATCATTGATAACCATAAAAATTATATTTGTTTTTATAATCATAATAAAACTACTGCACAACGCATATGTGTACATATGATAATAAAATGATTAAAAAACACCACTTTTTAAAATATATTGTGTATTTCAATTAATCATAAATATTTTTCTCTGCTTAACATCTATCATTTGCGACTTTATCTACGAAAATATATTTTAGTGTATCCCTGGGGACAACATCTATGATTTTATTTTAAGGATACATTGGTACTTTTATGTACTCTAAAGCTTATATAAAACGTTTTGGATTTCGGCATCATTTTTAGAATAGTTCGTGTTAAAATTATTTAATTTAATAATTTTTATGGTAAAGGAAAAGAATCCGGTATATAATATATGAAATGCAAGATAAAAATATGAGAAAAAAACATATCTTGATAAATGTGATCAGTTAAATACCTGTCACCAAAAGATCTATTTCAATTTAATATTTTTTGAATATCCAATGTATCTAATGCCGATTTATGCTGATATCAGCATTTTATATTTTAATAAATATTACGTCAAATAACCATATGTGTATGTTTTCTTCAAAAATTTGGTGATATTTCAATACCTAAAAACATTGAATGAACCTTTATATTATCTTATGTGCGCTGAATTTGCCCCGTTTTGTCATTTTATTTTGCTTATATTGTAATTTTATTTTCTCACCATCGTTTAATACATTATATATAGTGCGATTAATCTTCATTTTACGTAATAACAAGATTATAATTTCGCAATTAATTTATTATTATTATTAATATATCCCTCCGTTTGTGAATTTCCAAGATATTAAATATTCAATGTTGGATAAAAAATTTTTTGGTTATTAATATAGGTTTCATATGTCTATATTATTAATTTTTAATTTTACTGCCAATATTTGAGTAGGCTAGAGATGTTCAGCGAACTCAATGCATATATTCAAACTCAAAGATTGAGAAAGACATATGAACTGATAATTATCATGTGAAAAAAATTTATTGATGAGGGTTTATCAGTGATAGTAAATGACGATAATAAATTTTACCCCGTGGATTTTATGACACAATTTTTTTGAAAAAACATAGAAGTCAAATAAAAGATAAATATTACACGAAATATTTTACAATTTAAATGGATACACTTTAGTATTTTTTTAAATAAATTGCAATTTATAAAAGTCTTACATGGAATAAATAGCAGATAAAATCTTCTAAATACCATTTAAATTCTCGACATTTATATCCTTATTTATAAAATGTGGCAAGTTTTACTTTGAAAGATTTAAATTATATAATCATTCTAATTTTGTTATACTCTATAGATTCACATGTTTTTATGATGGGTGTACCCCATATAAACAGTTAAAAAATTTGGTAAATGTAATAGTTCTATATTTTTATGTAGAGCTTTTAAATGCATATATATTTGTTAAGGAATTTAAGAAGTTTTTTGGTATTTTATTGATATAATAATAAAATTCTAATCGAATTTACTTTATTTATTTATGTTTTACTTCTATTACTTTTTAGGAAGTTTGCTCTATATTAATAGGAACTATTGCTAAACTGCTGCGTCCCTCTGTAGAACTCCCCCAGCACTTCTCGTCACCCGTAATCACTGTGGATTGGGCCCTTTCTCATAGGCGGCAGTCATTATGTGGAGGGAATGAGATTCTGTCTACTGTTCATCGATAAGAGCTACAACTACACTTACCTATATCCTTGCTGAACAGTGTTGGATCTTTTTTTCATACTGGATTCACAGAACAACGGGTTACACAGCAACCTCCTATTTCTCATTGCTTGTCAATGCTTTATGATTTATCTTTTATTTATCACTGGTCGCCCCCTTGGGTATTTTTCTTTAGAGTAAATTCGTTTGGAAATTAGTCGTGTGGGTGGAAGTGGAACCCGAAACCCTTCACAGGGGTTCTACTTGTAAAGACCTCAACCATACCACCCTTTTATGGAACAATTAAACTTATTTATTTATATTATTATATTGTTAATGCTTTTTCATAAATTCCTAGTCCATATTTTTGCTTATGCCGGATTTATATAAATTTTATTTTTCATAATATTTTAAAATATGTTTACAATCCATAGAGGGAATCGTGTTTTTATATTTGATATTGTTAGCTTTGCTACTAATTTGTAAATTTTTATTTAGATCTTATTCGTATCATAGATATTTGATTTTAAACAAGTACGCAATACAATATACAGAGAAGAATAAAACCACAAGATTATGGCAACTTTGTTTTAGAAATAAGGTATAATAAATTTTTTCACTAAATGATATCATGAGGAAATAAAATGCCAAAATATTCATATTGGCCATATATATTTTAAGAATTTAGTAATTTAATATAAAAATTAAATATAGTTGTTGCCTAGAAATAATTGATTTTTATAAACTTTCTTCATACGAAACATTTAACGCATATGAAATGGCTAGTATATATACAACAAACAGTGGCTGGTCAAACTGGTAAAAGAAAAATTTCGCACCCAAAGCACACTTTATTTTTGCGTCGAAACAACATTATGTAATTCACTCACCCAAATAAAACCAATAAAAGCTCCTTGGGTTTTTTAATGAAGTATTGCTTTCTTTTACGCTTTGTAATTTAAACTGTTATGTTTTTATTGCTGTTTATTATTATAATTCTAAGCTCTATATTATCTGCTAAGTATTCATATTTAAAATATAAACAAGTTATTAATCTAAAATATAATACATATAAATATTCTGACAATATCGTGTAAATAAAACCGAAAATTATCTTATATTATTTGTAAAATAGACTTATAGTCTTCTATTATCACATTATAAATGCATAATTACAAACAATTAATTTTCGTAAATACTTAAAGATTTGAATAGATGATCTAAAATGATTTATCTTTCTGTAATTTACAATCTCTTTTTGGTGATAATTTTCGTACTGGCCCTTAAAATTACTTATGAAATTTAATTTTTTATGGTACACCACAAATATTCTGTATAAAGGCAAATTTCTGATATTGAATTCGTAAAAATGTGTCCAAGGACTTTAAATATAAAAAAAACATAAATATATACTATATTATAAAAAAAGGTACCTAAAAGATAAAAGATTTAATTGTTGTTAAAACAAGAAAATAAAGCATTAATATGTAACATTATGCTTTCATTCATGGCTTTTATAACTATAACTTTATATTATACTTAATTTCTTATTTATAAAACAAGAAATGTTAGGGCATTAAGTATAAAGAATAGTAATTATAGTCGGATTTAAAATAGAGTTGGTGACTCTGAAAAAGTAAATATAACCGTTGCATGAAATAATATTTAAGTATATACGCAATAAGCTTATACTTCTTGTTGGAAGGTATGAAAAATTGGACAAAGCCGATTTAACCTTTTTTTTGAGAAAGGCTTTTCTATGGTGAAACTTAAAAATAGATAATATATGTTTTAATATTTTATGAAATTAAACAGATTTGTTTATTTAATGTTGTTTGAGAAAGATTTCCTTTGAATCATAATCATGTATTTCTTTAAATATTGTGGCGGTAGAAAAATAAATGTGACTACATCGTATTTTACATTTTAAAGAGATTCTCGTTAAATTAAATTATTAAAAATTTTGATCAAAGTTTATTATTGTAATCTAATGTTTTATTTTCACCAATATTCCATAGAAAATATAAATTTGGTTATTCTTTGTTGTAAGGATATATCGGAACCCCATTATTTCGGTTATAATACCTAAAAATATTCTAAAATGTAAGAAAATTTTATTATATTTATATAAATATATTTTTTAGAATTGCTTGTTTCTAAGATGCATGGTGTAAGTAAAAACATTTTTATTAATTTTTAGTGCAAGAAGAGCCTTCTGAATTGTATTTATTGTGAAAATATAATTTCTTGTCATTCGCTACTATATATATTTTTTTAATTTAGCTGGTATATGCATCAAGATATACTTTTTTATAGTCTAAATTCTTAGAATACATATAATAAATAAGTTTTTTTGGAAAAAAATTATAAGACATTAATTTTTGTTATGTAGGGTTCGTTGATAGAATCTGTAAATCTTTCAATAATTTCATAACATATATTGCAAATTTTTGTGTAGCAATAAAAATTAACCTGAATTGTGTTGATTTCCACTTCATTATTCAATTCAAATAACAATCCAGTTATTTTTTCCTCGAGTAGTTTTATGTTAGCCAAGAGTGTATCATAATTTTGTCTCAAATAAAATTTATCTAATTCAAAACTTTCCATGAATTCGTATTTAACATGAAAGCGAAGTTCTTCACAAAATAATACCATATTTTTATTCTTCTCGTGATTATTTTTATTTGATTGATTTGTTTTGCATAGATCTTTATATTTTAATTCGATGAAATCGCAGATGTATAATACTATTTGGGTATAATTTTTTGTGGCTAATATGCGTTTATTGAAATCCTGGCCATCATGGTTTAAATCCGTTAATAAATTGAAAAAATACGGATTACCGGTATTTAAAGGGCCAGTGTTTATTTTGGCATGTTTTTCAGCCTCGATGTTTTTCAGATAGGCCATATATTTTCTAGTTTCACTTATGGAGAATGGTTTTTTTGTATCTTTAACATGTGTGCTAAAACTGTAAGTCAATAAATGTAAATAAAAGCAAAACATAAAAGTCATTTATTATTATTATTAAAAGCCATAAATAAATATTTTTAATGTTTTTAGATTCCGCATTTAGAAATTCTTAATAATAATATAATTAAACACAAAACGGCAAATTTCTATCGCTTGATAAAGAAAATTAAGCAATAGTCCTTTTCAATTGATTCAAAATAAGTATGCCAATTTTTTTGTTTTAATTAACAAAGAAAATAAAAGTTAATTAAAGACTTGGAGCAGTGCGTTAACGCACAATCTGGATGGATTTTAGAAAAAAATCCATTAATTTCATTCGTAAATGTTAAAATTAATAAAAAAGATCAAAGTACTTTTTGAAAAGATATAGACATTTAGTAAAAGAAAATTAATTTCTAAATTAATTATCAAGTTTCAAACAAAACAATCTACGTAAATCCATGTGTATTTTTGCAAAAAAACTCATGATTCCCACATCAATTTCCCAAAAAATTACCATTAATCTAATCCATATTTCCTAATCATTACAAATTAAGAGAAACTGGAAAAGAATCATGGCCTAAGAAATAATAAGAATAATTATTTTTATTGGCGGCAGAATCATAGTTTTATAGGTGTAAAGTATGTGAATTCTGAAATTCCGTGGTTTAATTTAACAATTTGAACTATGATTTTTTAATATTTTTGACAGACATATGCGTTATTGATTCCATTTAAAATTATTAAGAACAAAACTATTGGTAGATTATTCTATTGATCTAAAAAGATTCAATGACATTTTTTTCCAAAATAAGAATACAATAATTTTATTTATTGTTATAAATGTTCCACTTCCTCATGACTAAACGATTATTTAGTGTTTTCAACAAAGTGATTTTACCAGAATACAAATATTTATTTTTAATCGTTAAAATAAATATTGAATAAAATCAAAAGGCCTTGATTTTGCTCACTATGCTAGCTAAAATATTAAATTTCAAATCTGGCCTGTTTTGAATGTGAGCAGTTCAATGAATGATCTATGCAGATTGAAATTTTCTGTAATATAATAGCATTTTATTCGTTTTATTTCGGTCTACACATTATTGATCTATCTTAATATCGCGTAAATTTTATTGCATTAGTTTTAATAATAAGACTCTATAAGTCAAGATAGATTAATTTATGTATATTCTTGTCAGTATTAAATTAATTCTTTATTTATTTTCGCCCGTGTTCCAAATATGGTGGTCTTATAAAATTTTTTTACACAAAATAAAATTTCGGCATCTGATTAACATAAGAAAGACAAAATTATGACGGATTTTTAAATGTCTACGAAATAAATAATATACATTTAAAAATTATCTACTTATTTAGAATTTATTTAGAATGATGACTCCATAAGATTAATTATCCCGCAAATGAATGGCTTTGATTGACTAGCTATCTAATAATAAGATTCAATCTGTGATATAAAATAGAAATTCCGATAATTTAATCTTAAAATTAAATGTGTAGACAAATTTCTTTTTAATTAAATTAGATAGTTCTTTGTAAGTTTTTATTTATCCTCTTTATCATAGTCAATATTCATAAATCTTGATCAAAAAATAAACCCATGAATATATTTAATCATTCATCATCAAAATTTAAAAACATTAAGTTACGGTTTATAAAGAATTTTTTCGAATACTTAATCTATAGTATTATTTTTTATTTATGGGTTAAGTTTCATTTTATTAATTTCATCTATTGAGACGTAGTCAGCCTATTGGGAATATTGTATAACTCCTTGATGCATCCTTTGACACGTTCCCCTGATCTATCTTCATCAACTGCTCTTCTTCTCTCAAATAAGATTAGTTAAAGTGTCTTGCGAACTTAATATATATAGCAAGTAATTTGCATTTTTAGACCGATAGAATAAATAGAAACAGCTTATTTGAGTGAAGAAAGGCTGGTACATTTTTTTAAAATTAACTATTAAAGCCATCAAAAATACACCAAAAGCCTTTCATTTCTTTGGAAAAATACACAAAATATATTTTTTTAATTATAGTTATGCATATTTCTTAACTATTTTAGAAAAATTATATTAAATTTTTAATCATGAAAATTTCACATGCAATGCCTATTCTTAAATAATTGGATATCACATAATGCATATAATTATATTATCCAAGGCAAGTTCAAATGGACCGCATTTGACTTCAGATACATATCAGATGCCTTCATGGTAACTCGACCTCAAGTAAATGTTTAATGCTTATTAAATAGAGGTGATGGTTGAGTGATGTAAAAATTCAACATAGAATCTTCAATTTATATTTTGTATTCATTATATCCCCTACACGCAAAAGAAATTTTCAAATTACTAAACAGGTACTTGATACTGCCTAGCTACAATGGATACAGTAGGACAATCCACATTAAAGAAACTTTCCGGCTTTATTCTTACACTTGATTGTGGCGCTGTAAAAATAAAACATTTCCGAATTCAAGTGGAAGCATTAAAGCCATTATTGCTGGGTGGAATGCTTCCTATGGTTGTGATGGAATTAAAGTGGTCAGGCTAATCACATAATATTTTTTCAAAGATTTTGACATATAAAATCTTTGCCAATTTTATTTTAATAGATGAATAATCAAGAAATTGATCCAGTTATACGTTAAGAAAATAAATCTCTGAATTCTTTATCGAAAGTACAACCAAATTAAAATTCTTTTGAGTTTCCAGCAAAAAAAAATATTTTCTTAAAAGTCAAATATCGATTTAATACAAATCGCTAAAAAATTTGATTTTTGGTTGTACAAACGGTTTAGCTTTATCTCATAGAAAAACTGAAAGAAATGCAAAATTAAAAGCTTTTTAAAAAACATTTTGCCTTCATTTTTACCGATTTTCAGTTATTTTTTCTTTTATTCATCAATTTTTTCATTTAAAATAGTTTGACAAAATTTGTTTTATTTTTATACTAATGTCTAAATTTACTGTTAACACAGTTCAATGGCCAGTCTTGTTATATATACTAATGTAAACGATTATAGAATTTACTTCTGGTGAATTTTTAAATATAGCTGTTCTAAAATATATAAAATACCAGGAACCAAAATATCAATATACTATTTATAATACTTATTTTATAAAAATACTTGCTAAAACTTTTTTATTGAATGCTTGATTTTTTTTATGAAATGTAACTTCAAAAATTGAAAATTCAATAGCCATGCTTACCTTGTATGTCGAAAGGTTTACAAAACTGTATATGAAGGACTGAAGGGATTTTTACTTGTTCAAGCATATATTTTTATGTTGTCACGAATGCACAACACAAATTATTACGATTTTTTATTCTTTTGGGTTTTTTTATGATTTAGAAGATCAACTACGATAAATAAAAATTTATAGTGTTTAAGTTTTATTCAATATTAATTTTTTTTCCTTCCTGGCAAGAATAAGGAAAAATATTTCTTAAAATTACATTTAATATGATGGTTTTAAGCATATTTGCAAAAGTAATAGTTTATCATATATGATTGTTATTCTAGTTTCCACACATATTACGAAACCCCCGGGTCACACTTGATTATATAATCACCATTTTTATACGTTATGTACCAGATTAAATATTCTAAGGATGTAAGGAAAAATAATCTATTTTAAAACTTTTATTTGTTGTGAAAGCATCTTTTTTATATGAAAAAATCAGTTATAAATGGAGTATGAGATCATGAATTTTTTTAAGAGAACAGAAAAAATAAATAAAATATTCTATAGATGTAAGCAAGTTTTTGCATTCAAACCTTGAATAATATTATAAATATTTTGTTAAATACCTTTTTTAATTGCAATGTTAAAATTAGCCGTCAATTAAAAAAAAACAAATCTTTCTTATTTTTAAGAAATTAAATTTTTTATATATATAGCCAAAGATCATTTCTGAACAATTAATTATGTTTCTTTTAGTTATCTAATTTATAAGATTCATATCGTGTATGTTTAAGTATCAAAAATAGAAATTGAACATAGAGAGCATATTTTTGAGAGGCTTATGTGATCGGTTAGTTTTCTTATGTTTTCGATGCTGATATCCATCTTAATATTTCTTAGAAAAAAGACATATGAATATAATTTTATGGTATTATATTAAGTCTTGTTTCTTTTTAGATTGGAATATTCTTTGGGATTTGGAATTTAAAATTTAGAGAGCCAACGATTATTTGTGATTTGAATTAAAAATTCGAAAAAATATAGATGATTTTATTAAAATGTTAATCAAGCAAGGGATATATCTTGAAAAACAGACGCATTTTTTTTGTTTCCATCCAGAATGAAAATTTTGTGTTATTTTTATGCAGCACCAAAACGTGTTTATGATAATAGTTTTCACTGCAAATTGTATGATTTTATTTTTAAAGTGAATATAAATATAGACAAAGATATCAAATATAAAAAATCGTCAATTTTAGATTTTTGTTATTTAAGATGCTTCTATTTAACAGTGTAGTATTTATAGCCTTTATTGTTCTATTTGATAAAATTTTTCACCATGAAGTGCATTGTTTTATTTTGAAAGTTAAAATGAATCTAGGCAAAGATGTAAAATATAAAAATCGCAACATTTCTATTTTTGTGAATTTAAGATATTTCTATTTAACTGTGTAGTATTAATGACTTTTATTATTCTATTGATCAGATAAAATGATGCTATAATATTATTTTATTAATGGAAGATCTAAGAGCCTTTAGTACGCTTTTATATTTATAATTGCAGCTCTATTATTGAATTTATACAAATTCTATTGGATTATAGCATAAATTATACTTTTTTGATTTAATTTGGAAGCATATTCAATGCAATTTTAGAATATAATCAAGTAGTAAACTGTTAATATCTTTTACTTCGTTCAACTGACAAAATCACGTGTAAACAGACATAGATATGATGTTATCTATCTATTTATTCAACACAACTAATTTTACGTGCTAGTCAAGATCTTTTATAATTTTATGGGGGATGGAATACAATAAAAATCGCAAACCGGCATTTATTTTATCGTTGTGCAAATGAATTACAGGAGAAATTATGTATTTTTATTATAAGAAAATTAGTAATGTATATTTTATTTTTGTTTTTTAAGTACGGATCAATACTTTCTTGCCTCTTAATGTTCTCATTTACTGTTTATTGTTTTTATTGCTACACTTATAAATTCCCAGTCTCTAAAAAAAACATATTTTAATTCAATATCATATTGAATGTAAATATTTTCTCATAATATAAAATAATCTGATTCGCGTGTCTATTGTATTCAAGATTTCTTTAAAATATAATGATTTGTATTATACGTGATACTTGGATTCACCTTTAATATTGTTCAGTATATATTTTAATATAATTTTGCAAAGATAATCTACTGAGGAATCTAGAATTAGTTTTTCATGTAAAATCCTGTATTATTATAACCTTTAAAAATTTTATACTTTAATATTAAAATATATCATACAACTAAAAGAGAATTCTGTAATTTTGGCTGAAAATAGTTAGACTAAGGCAGCATAATTTGGTTTATAGATGATGGTGAAAACACAATTCTATCTGTTTTTATATGTTTGATTTGTTTTGTTCCAGGCGCATTTTTTTTATAATTTATTACTTGTTATGCGGATAACCCTATTCGTTTAGGAAAAAAATAGGCCTTGCTCAACAAAAGTAGATAATAATTGTATTTGGGCAATTTGTATTTTATATCATGAGCTAAAACACTATTAATTTTAGGAAATCGATTTTAAGAATACCATTGATCTTCATATTTAATTGATCACAAAGTTTTTCAATTTTTCTGTAAAATATCTATTTAGCGATTTTATATAATTGATTTAAGATATGTAATTCATGATTTCTAAAGAAGTTATTTTATTTTTTAAAGGTTTTATCAATATTTATTAATTTTTTCTACCTTTAATAGATATATAGAGAAATATTAAATTCAAGACCTGGAAAACGGTTATTTATTTTAATAAGTGCCTCTTTTAATAGCTTAAAAGAAAATATAATTCGTTATAATTTAGAGATACTGGGAATTTATAATGCTTCTTATATCTTTTTAGGTACCCACTGTCTGATATTTTTAATAATTATCTATAAATTTGATTTTTATCTATTTATATTGTTCAATTAAAACTTTATATTTATCCATACAACATATTTGCTTTATACTTCTTTCGGCCTTATTAACTTACCAACTTTACGTAATACAACTTCTTCTTTAAGGTTTTATCATTCAAGTGTTTTTTTTCAATCCTATAGTTTTTGATCATGTCTCTGTTGACTTTCCTAAATCCTTAAAGTACAATTTATGCCGTTTTTAGAGCTTACCTATCAATATTATTTAAGTAGAATTATTTTAGTTATAATGTGTGATATTAGATATATATATGCCTCCTTATATTTTTTAAGTTTGCCTACCTTCTAATATTTTATATAATAATGTTTAATTATAATCTACAATATTCCCAACACGCTGAACACGTCTAAATAGATAAAATAGATAAAAAGAAAATTAACCCATAAATAAATAAAATCTTATTATAATCTATAGAGCTTATTACATTTTTAGAGTTGCCTAATTTTAATAATAATGTTTGTTATTATTTTATATTATTCAAATTTATGGATATGTTATAATTTTTGGAGCTAACCTATCATTTTATATTTGTAATAGCAATCACTTTAGTTATAATTTTGAGATATTACGAATATATATGCCTCCTTATATTTTTTAAGTTTGTCTACATTCTAATATTTTATGTAATAATGTTTAATTATAATCTATAGAGCTTATTACATTTTTAGAGTTGCCTAATTTTAATAATAATGTTTCTTATAATTCTATATTATTCAAATTTATGGATATGTTATATTTTTTGGAGGTAACCTATCATTTTATATTGAAATAGCAATCACTTTGGCTATAATTTAAGAGCATTCAAATTTATAGTCTCCTTATATTTTTGGAGTTGTCTACCATTTCATATTTTTAATAATCATGATTTGAAGCCCATAAAAAGAAAATGAAGAAGTTACAAGACAAACCATCTAAGCTTCAACTTGTGCAAAGAAGAGAGGCAAAGAAATTTCTCGACACTTCACTAAAGTTATTTGCAATAAGCCCAGTCTATGTTTTGATTATAAACGTAGCATTTATCTGTACTGTCTTTATCCTTCATATCTACCGTAAATTCTTTGGAAGTGAATCTATTATGATGGTGGCTACAAGTATCTTTGTTCTATTTGCAACTGTAATATATGCTCTTAGAGTTAATAGAGAAAAAGAAATTGATTCGAATAAATCTAAAGAAGAATAAAATAAAAGTAATGTTCGAATTTATTATTGTTTATCATATCATCACAAAATATTTAATTTAAAATATAAAAGATTCATTTTTTAACATCCTTTTAAGTTTTTTCGTCGTCTAATTCAATATACAATTAATGTTTGTATCTTATATTTATACCATTAAAACACTAGAATTATTAATATTTCCGTAGAAGATGTATTAAGGAAGACTTTAAGGATAATAAGCTTGAAAATAGTAAACAACAAATCTGTAATATAGAGCAAGCTAAAGTTTTGCGAAAGCAAGAATAAAAAGTTAAAAGAAAAATTAGCACTTAAATAAATAAAAATCATATATTCAAAATAAATAAAATATAGTTCTACAATTTTGTTTATTTTTTACTATTCAAAGCTTTTTTATCTTCATAGTTCTAATTAAAGTACCGTTTTTATTATGTATTTTATTTATTAAATATGGATAATATTTTTTTTTGACATTTTTACTGTTCAATCATTTTCATGCTTATAGTTTAAAATAAAAGCAATTTCCTTATTATGTATTTGGATTTTGTTTATATATTACATCAACACAAAAAATAAATTTGAATTTAAAATGCATAAGCTTTGTTTCATTTAATATCTTGTATTTTGGGTTATGCATAAAAAATCCTTGCTTTACTCTAAATATAAAGTTGATGTTCGAATTTATATAAATTGTTCCAATTTGACCATTTAAATAATATAGAATTAGATTATTAATATAAATACCAGAATTTTATTTTTTTCTAATCGTGTATATTCGAATATCACAATCAATGCCAAATTAAATATAAAATAAAAAACGAATGTCACATTTTTTTATACAAATCAAATTATTTAAAGTGCTTTCTGATTCTATTTCAATTATAAATTCGATATTTTGATACACATTATAATCATTTTAATTATTATATTAACAAACTTCTGTTTAAAATAAAACATTCATGGTTTACTATGAATGTTTTTATTCAATTATATGCATATAAGAGCATAACCTTGGAAATAATGTATTATATTCGAAAAATATACATTTATCTTAAGGCATAAAAACAATCATAAATTTGTAAAAGGGTGTATCGAAAATTTCCATTACGAATAATATTTTAGTTTTATTTTAACATATTTGGATTTGTGTTGAAAGAGAAACGGGTTTTTTAAAATAAATGGATATATTATAGTCGCATATAACATATAATTATAGTACCATAGAAGGAGATTATGTACCAATCTAATAAACAATACCAAAACGACAATTATATTTTTGAAATAAACGGTGGATATTTTTGTTATTTCAAGTTGTATGCAGCCCTCGATAATTTTTTATAATGCTGCTTCTTTTAACGGTTACAATCTTAATTTCAATATTAACTAAAAAAAGGTAAAAAATTTCTCAATATTTATTTTTGAGGAATTTGTATTTGTTTTTACAGTATTATACTAAATAATCTAGGATACAGGTCTTTCACATGTTCATAACATGATATTTTCATCAAAAATAAGCAATACTATATATAAAATATCTGTAAATGATCCCAGTATAATAATATCATTGTGGAATAAAATATAATATTTAGGGTCTTTCGATCTGCAGCTATTTTTTAAATGGTAAGAAAACGAAGAAGACAGCCAACCTCAATAAAAAATCGTCTCACAATGATCTTAAAATATTAAAATAACAACTGGAATGAATATTTTAGAGTTAAATGAATAGTTGTAAACATATTACATCATATTTCTCTACTGGATAATTCTAATAAAATAAATTTACTTTTGAAAATAGTATTTGTTTGCGCTTTAGATATAATCGGTATTTTATTTACAAATAATAAATCGTTATGTATTTATATGACTTATATTTTAGTTTATTATTGGCGCATATCAAGCTCTAAGTGGAAATTTCAAGCCTAAACTCATTAGAAATTATGAATTACCACTATTATATCCCAAAAACCCCAAAACCATGATTAATGATTATACATTTGACTTTGGTTTTTGAATACATTGAAAACTTATATTATTATTTCATTCTAGATGTGCTCTATAGCTTAATTATTTAGAACATATTTTTGCACTAAGTTTAGTAAAAACCTAACTAAAAGGTGTGCAAACCCCAAGATTCCGATTAAAAATGCCAGATTTTTATAAAGAAATTTATGACATTATTGTTTTTTTATCAGAATAAAACTCTCGTCTTTGTTAAAAGAATTTATGTGCTCATATAAATGGGTCAAACCTAGAACAAGATTTTTCAACCGTTTTATTTTCATTTTGATGTATTCAATAGAATTCCTTCATCTATAATTTATATATATGTTCGGTTTAATGCCTGTGATGCGTCATCTGAAAGATTAATCAATTTAATTAGCGTTTATAAACCAAAATAAATAATCTTAAAATCTAAAATAAATTACTGGTATTTTTTGCATACATTTAAAAATTCCTAATCTGAGTTTACACCACCATTATTTTTGCACCTAGAAAAATGCAATTTCTGGGATTTTATTACCATACCTGTAATTTGACACAAAAAATATGATCAGTTGGTGTTTAAAAGCTCAAAATACAATAAAAATTTTATTTATTGTTTATAAAAAAAAGAAAACATGCTTTTTCGTTTATTTTATCCATATACTTCATTCAACCATATAATTTACAACATTAAATATGATATAGATAATAAATTTCACTATAATATTATACCTTATTTTTGTGGATTGGTCTGTTCCCTTCATCTTCAACTCTTTTTCTTTTTTTATCATGTAAGTATGATCTAGGTTTTATATTTATACAGACATTAAAAAGCTTAAAAATATAAATATGCATGTTTTTTTGGTTTATTTTCCCAGAATTTTTTTTTATTTTGGCATGCGCGTATAATGTTTTTTATGTCATTTTTTAGTTTATTTATGTTGTCGATAAAAACTAAAAGGTTTTCTTCTTTAATTTTATTAAAAACCAAATGAGTGACTTTCTATCAACAATTTTAAATAAATAAATAAATCAATAATACATAAAATTTACACAATAAAAATATTTTTAAATTAAAAGTGGTAAGCATATTCAGTGTAAGTAAAAAATAAAAAAATATAATGCTTGAACTTATAATAACTCTATAAATTATTTTATCCTCACAATATTGTGCTAATAATTGGTAGTACAGTTGAATAGTTTGATGATAAAATGAATATAAAACATATTAATATAATCTAATAAAAGAAAAAAAAAACCTTTCAAATGGTAAAAAACGCATTTTTCGACTCTAATACTCTACTCTACTTAGTATTGAATAAATTTCATGAAGTTTCTACTTGAAAATTAAAAATATCATAAATTTATTATGGTAAAATACAAGAAATCAAAAATATAAAAATTTGCGATTACCGAACCCTTTACGACAGAAATCTGCAAATTTTCAATCTTAAATATTTTATAAATCATTAGTTTTTATTATCTTCATAGAATTACATTATTAAATCACTTTACTAGTGATTACTGCCTCTTAGCAGCGAGAGTTAAAAAAAACCTCTAACGGACTCTTGGTAAAAATTAAATTCTGCTAAAAATTGACTTGGTTGTAGATTTTAATTAATTAGATATCTCATGTGTAAATAATCAAAGCTACTATATGCATGTAAGAATGTTTGCCAAAATCATTGACCCGACTAACGCTGCCTTTTTATAAACTTATATATTGTATTTATATTTTTGAAGAAATATAAATATTAGTTTTCTCGTAAATTCTTTTGTATTTAATCAAAAAAAAATCCGAAAATTGTGTTTTAAAACTAAGTATACATTTTCAATTAAGGAAAAAATACAATACACCTGATTTATATATTTTTTTTCCTTGCTGTTCAACATTTTAAAATATTTTGATATATTTCTTTTTTTCGGTAGTGTAACTTCAACTTCATGATAATTTTGAATTAATTTTTGACCTAAAAATATCGGTTATTATATTATTATCTTTTAAATGGTATTTAAACACTTACTGCGTCTTTTATATAGAGCCTTTTTTGTTTTTTTTTACTGATTATAGTCTTATATAATCTAAAACTTAATGATTTCGAAAAAGACCCTTATATTATCAATAAAAACAATTTTAAATGTAAACTACATATATAATATCTTCTTATAATTTAATTTCGTGCTAGAGCTTCTGATAATTTGCATCCAGTACTATAACTGACACCAATTTACATTTAGTGCTTGTGTTTATGCCAATTTAAATTAAGTGCCTTTGTATATACTGATTTACATTGGTATGGGGCTTTATAAATCCATGTTTAATATTTGTTCTAAATATGCTTTGAGCATTTATGTGACACTAAAAATCCGTTAAAGATTATTTCCCAGCAATTGAATTTTATTTATGCCTTTAAAACACAATTTTAAACTAATATTATAAAAGGTCTCTTTTTGAACATATTTTGATCCAATCATGGTTTATTATATTCCTATTGATTTATTTTTCGTATTTTACTTATTGAATATTTCAAATTACGGTTTTAAAATAAATTTCACCTCGCTTTCATATTAATTTATTTTTGTAAATGTTATATTGGTTTAAAATGCTAAAAAACCTTACTTATTGTACAGTCATTATTTTTCTATTCTTTTCTTTGATCATAATTCTTATACTATAGATCTTAAATTTATTATTCTCACTATGTAATAGTTGATTTAGGATAAATTTAGGTATTTTTATTATCCTTATTTTCCACCCATAACTAAATATAATTTGAATTGGAGATATTAATTACAAATATCATCCAAAGGAATCAGTTTTAATTACCTTTTTATAATATCCTTTAATTTAACACAGATAAAAAACAAGAAAAAATATTAAAATATATAATTTAAAGTTTAGAAGATAATTTAACAGCATCATCTAGTGAGCCATTAAATATACTGTATTTGCGAAATAATCTCTTTTAATAGATTTTGATACTGGTTAGCATCGAATCGATCATATGAAATATAAAGTTCAAACCCTGCAGTGGTTTTTATTTTTAAAACAATAATTTTTTAAAAAGGATTACAATTATTATATATTAAAAACAAAGTTTACATTTTTTAATTTATATGCTAAGTTTCTTCTTTTTACAAATTCAATCTACTGAGATGTAGGCAACCCATTAGGAATATCGCACAACTCCTTAATGCATCTTTTGACACCAACCTGATACATATTGGTCAACTTCTCTTCTTCTTTAAGATTATATGTTTATAAGTGTCTCGCGGAGTGGGAGAGCTTGCATGTATGCTTCTACTTCGTCCGAGATTTTTAACTTCTTAACATATTTTTTATAGAATTTTACAACCACACCTTCCCAGTTCACAACATATGGCAAGATTTTTGCTTTAAATTCGTATATAAACCAATTTGATTCGCCAATATGTTATACTTCTCTTATTTCTCATTCTCAACTTCAGTTAAATTGTAAAGGCTAGTTATACCTATTTCTATAAACATAATAATATTTTCTTTTTTATCGTAGCAGGTTTAATTTGGTATATTTTTTTTACTAGCATATTCATTGTAATTAAGGTATCTATCACAATTTTCGCATGTTTATTTTCCCAGATCTCTTATACTGAGGTGGTTCTGATTTTTTTTTCTTGAAGTTGTAGCGTCTTTAAAAGAGGAAATGATATGAACTTACGATTTTATTGTGCCTTCACGTGTAATAATGTCCTATAATTCGCTTGAATCTCGTTTTCAGATGATCGATTGTTTTCATAGCTTCGTCGCAATGTGGAAACTTTATCCTCTTACCGCAGAACTCATTTTTGTCTGGGATAAAACAGAATTTACCTTCATCGATTGGTTTTTTAAAATTCGTCTTTTAGCCACCTTGAGGGTCTAACGGCATTAACAACTTCATGATTCTTTGCTTCGAAAGGTTTTTGGCGCAATGATTTTTCTTTTATTTTTCAAAGAAAAAGTGGTATATATAATATTTAAACAAAATTTTGTTGGATATTTATGAAGTAAATGGTGAAATTCGATACAAAGGCGATTAACGTTCTGAAAAATTGAAAGTTTCCGAGAAAACCCAAAAAAACAATCAATACATTGTAAATAACAATATAAAACACAAAAACAGTTTCCACTCATAAATGAATGATATATTTAAAATTGTTAAAAATATAAAAGAAGCAACATGGTAGTATTTCTAGATGAGGGTAAACTTGGTCTTGCGCTTGATAGATGAAATAAAAATTTGTAAACCTCGATTTAATTCAAATTATTAAACAACCTTTGTGTTTTTTATATGGAAGCTAGAGTTCATACTAATATCATAATCCTAATATGATATTATCAATATAAATAAATAAAAAGACTTTTTTTATTATATTGCAATATAAAACTACAAAATTTGGATTTTTATACAAAAACATATGGCAAAATAAAATTCACATTCTTAAAGTTTTTTCAAAAATAAATATAATTGAAGAAGAATACTTATCATAATAAGAATTTGTTTTTAAAATTTTCCCAAATACACTAGGTAAATATAAATTTTCACAGAGATGTCAAACTATTGATCTAATAGAGTAAACCGTATTTTTTTCACTAAAATGTTAAAATGACATAAAATTTCTAATATAATAAAATTAATAAATACATGCCAAATTAGTTAATAAAGCAACAACCGAATATTTTCAAAATAGTTTGAAATATTATTCAAGCGAATTTATTTGAATGATATTTCATATTTTTTTTTAAAGAAATTAAAAATCATAACTTAGTTTTAGGCTTTATTCTATCTGAAACGAAATATAATGTGGGTCAATCCTCTTGAGACTATACTAAAATATTCAATCGACATCTTTATAAAATCGAATAAATTATATTTTATTCTGCATCTACTTTCATATCATAGAAGAAAATAATAAGAATTAGATGCGTTTTATATCTCAAAATCATCGATTTTAATTGATTTTATACTCAATAAACCACGCTTCCAATTTTTTCCTCGTTTCCTTAAATAAAATAAATTACATGGCAATATCTAAATCAAAAAATTATTGTTTATTCGCAAGGTGTTAATATATTTATATAAAATTTATAATATAATTTGAATATTTGACACATTAGATCTTGATATTTACATCCAATCATAATTTTTGACCATAATATCTTGGTTTTTTTTATTTGGTTTGCCATAGACATTATTGATATGATAATATGGTTGCATAAAAACAAAGTTATTCAAATGTGAAATTTTGCTCAAGGAACAGATAGCTTAATTGTTCTGAAATAAATATTATTTATATAAAAATAAGATTAAAAAAATATCACTGAACTTTGAAAAATATAAATAGAGTTAGAAAAAGCTTTTAATGTTTTGTGCATATTTTGTTTTTTTATTTAAATTTGAGTAACTTAAAACACAAAGTTGACTTAAATACTGGAAATCAAGGTTTAAGTAAAAAATCACATGTAATGGTGTTAAGAATTCATAACTTAGAAATAAGAGTTATAAAGAATTGACATTGATATTAGTAAATATGTGAAGGCCAGACGATTTAAGAAAAAATTTGTGATGTGCTGTTCTACGACCCGTTTGTTTATCTATTTATGAATCAAATGGAGAATAAAACTCAAGAATTGCTAGATGTAATTAGTTCTAGAGAAAAATACCCGTTTTGGGATGGTTTTTTACCAGAATATTTGTAAAATATTTATAAAAAATATTTTTTATATTTGTTGAGACATACTACCATTGATAAAAGCATATACGAAAGTTTAAGGGAAACATTGAGAATAAAAAATTCTTTCGTATGTGCTAAATCTGCTAATGAATTTTATCATATGCATATGATAAGGGATGCAAAGCTTATAAATTTTTTTATATTCTGAGAAATGCGTTTCTTAAATATGGTGTACACCGAAAAACTTGAAAAGAAAACATTATTTATATATTATTTACCGATGATTGATTTTTTTCAGGGTTAATAAAAATCACTATATAAGATCTTATAAAGCGAGAACTTTCTTTGACTTTCATAGAAATTAATATATGTGATAGAAATATATTCTATAAATTTAAAGTTTTTTTAAATATCAGAATTTTTATACGATTATGAGAAAGGTTTTTTCAATAATATTGTTTGTTCTTCGATTAAATCAAAAATTCGAACAGTTAAACCAATTTTAAACTCGTTTTTTTATTTAAACTGGTATATCCCAAAGTTTAGTTTTGGGAAAAAATTGTGATAAAACATTTCTATACTGGGGAAAGTGATGAATATATCGAGTAAACTTCAAATTAATATAATAAAACATAGTATTTAGGGGTTTTGTAAGGCTTTACATTAGAAGAAATTATAAAAATGATTCATGAAATAGATATTTTTCATGAAAATTTTATTGAGGAATATCGCAAATCATTTATATCATCGATATTATTCCCTGTATTCAAATTGAATATGCTCTACGTATACACGTGTTGTTTCGATCATCATATAAGACCCATGAATTCTTTATTGACGAAAATGCTTAACAAATGATTCTAGCATGTCATTTAAAGATAAGAAATGATAATTTAGGTGCTCAAAAAGTTACGATAAATAAAAGAAAAACCAGAGTTTCATTTATGATATCAATGATAAACTTAATAAAGTGATAAATTCATATGTAAACGCACATAGGTCATTTATTTATTAAAGTTTGAAATATCCCCAATATTTTTATACCAAGTTTGGTTTTAGTCTACTATTATATATAAATTTATAAAATCACTATGTTGAATATTCCTCAATTTGAAAATTAGATATCTTCTAAGCATATAATATATAAATATGTTGAAAATTATTAATTTAAATGCATGAGAGGCTTTTTTAAACTGATATCTTGTCATAAATATGGAAAAATTTCATATGATTTCTTCATGTCTAAAACCATTGAATTCATTATTTAGATCATTAAAAAATTATATCTTTATAATGGGCATTTTTCATAAAGAAAGAATTTATCATTCACAATATCGGGACAGATGTATATATATTAATCACTAAGAGCAGGTATTTTTGATATTTCATTTTAACTTTTAATTTGTATCAATTCCAAAAAAAATATAGCTTTTATCTAACAAATATATTTTAAATTATTGATTATGTCTAACCTAGGTAAGTTTTGACTATAATAAAAAAAGAACTTTTAATTTTATAAAATTAAAGATAAATAGCACGCAATCTTCAATTAAATATATTAATATTGTGTCCGGATTCAAATCACGAGCTTAAATAATTTGAAACTCTTGGTTTTTTTGTGGGAATTAGATTATATTACAATTGATGTAGATTTTAGCCATTAAAACTTGATAACAGAAACAAATTAGATCATAATTTAATCCCCTAAAAAAAATTAAAAAAAGTGTATGACTCGAGGGCTTAGCTAACAGATGCATGTTAATTTCTATTGCACAATAAAAATAATATTAAGGTCGATGAAACCAAATGAAATTACAAAAAAATGGTATCCAGGCTAATAATTCAATACATTATAATCTTTTTTTTGAAAAATGGATATAAAAACAATAATAGTGTTTCGATGCCCGTATTTTCAGCTGAATAAAAGCACACGTGTGTCAATATTTGAATTTGAGTACAACTTTTCGAATATTTTAAGTATGAAAATGGCATAAATCGTTCTTAAAATGGCATTTTTTTTATTTAATTGAGCGTCGCTTTTGTATTAATTATAATATAAACTTTAATTTTAATCTTCGTTGTCCTCAAAATTACATAAAAATATCTAGCAGAATGATGAAAGATTCGCAAAGGTCACCTGACATATATTATAGCATAAACTTACAAAAAGTGCGTTCTATTTATAATTATCATTTGCAATGCATTGAAAAAAATTATTGATCATTGATAAAAAAGGATGCCACTCAAAAATGGAAAAATACCGATTGCCCAGTTCAATGTTATAATAATCATTTTAAGCTTTTTAAGCTATGATTCGAGTTAGAAAGGATAATTTAAGTAATTAAAAAAAAGGTTTTTTTAAAGTAACCCCCAAGGAATTTATCTCTCGGTCTTAACTTGTGTTATAAACACAAAGTAAAAAGTAAACAATTTCTAAATTTAAATAAATTCTATATCTAGGGTGAGATATTAGAAAATATTTTTTTAAGTTGAATGACGTTATGAATTTCTCGCGATACTTTATTTTTTAATTAACCGTCATTTGGGCAATAATTTCATTTGGATCTCTAAGTTTTTCTTATACCGAAATATAATCACCTCGGAGGAATGAATCAGGTGATCTTTTATTTCCTATTCTAGTAATATAATTCATATTGATTTTTGGTATTATAGGTATGTTATTCATTGAAATAATATTGATCAATGCACCAACAATGAATTCATACCGTAATTTATCAAAAAAAGATTTTTAAATAGCATAAGTTCTGTTAAGTACTTTTATATATTTTTCTAGTATTTAAGTAAACCAAAAAAATTAAAATCCTTTTGTAGGTAATAATAACGACTATATTTATAATTTTGCTGTATTCGACCAATACTGGGTAGAAATATGAATTTATTTTTTTAATGTATTATTAATAATAGTTCGATCAATTGCCTACCAAGTAAATTAAATAACTTATTCTGAAAAAATACCTACTTGATTTTTCATGTGGAGCTTGAGAATCAAATTTTGCATGTATAATTAATAATGTGTTACCAAGAATTATTTTATGCGCGGAAAAATATATATCCAAAAAAAAACATGATTAAACAATGTGAAGATTCTATATTATACATAATTTTATATTTTTTTTATCAAATATTTATTTGGTTTTCGCCGAAAAATTCATAAAAAGTATATCTTGTGCAAATAATATAATTTTTTATTCCTTATCTTTAATACACAGTATGTAAGTCGAAGGTAAAAAATTTAATTAATTTTTAAATCACAATAATTTTGAGATGTGGGATATAATTAAAAAAGGAACATTTTTTAAAATGAAAAATCAATGCATAAATATATTCTGTTCTTGAAATTTTATCAAGAAACGTATATGCACCATTATTATTGGGAAAATATTTAAAATTCTAACAAAAGTAAACAAAACAACTAAAAAGAAATTTTATGTAGAGCTTGCATAAAATATTCATATAAATGGACAATTTCACGATGCAACTTATTTTAAAATTTATATACATGTTTAATTTACCTTAAGAAATTATTCAAAACAGATATATAATTATACTAGTTCACGATGTAACAAATAATAAATTCCAAAATTAAACCGTACAGTATATTTAGGTGAATAAATTAAGATCTAGCTGTATGTTTTTTCGGCAAAAATGGGAACGAGAGAGAAATAAGTGTGTGGTGTATTTGATTAGTCACGTAAGAAGTGAAAAATAGACTAGAATCCTATAAAAAATAGTTAAATTTTACATTTTCTATATTTTTAGAATCGAAAACATCGAGGTAATATTTAATTATTTTTAGACAAGATTCGATATACTTAAATTTGCATTATCTGGTTAATAATTATTTATCTTATTTTATCTTTTAAATCCGATTTAAAAATAATCTCTTGAAGTTTAAACAGCAATCTGGTAATTAAATAGATAGTATTAAAAAGTGTTTATTGTAAATTTAAACTCAATTGGATACATAATGTTATGAATTACTTAAAGTTTACATTATTTATGTCAAATTATATAATTTATATATTCCTACTTTAAAAATTTACTGCACGAATTATTCCTTGATAGATACTACAGATTATATATCTTTCCGCACCTAAAATAATAAATTTGAATAATTCAAAAAATATTTCAAGAATAATGTAATTCGAAGAATCTATAAGTGTCATTATTGACTAGATTTGCTAAAAATAATACGAAAGGCAATTTAAATAAACTTGTTGTTTAACTATAATCAAATGATAAATATATGAAGGGGTGAATAGATATAACACAAAATATTTCACAAATTAACCACAGAAATGCAAGATTATCCGATATTTATAGTGATAGTTGGCCAAAAAATCATTATAATAAAAAATTTAAAATTTTTAGGAGTCAGTGAAACTTAAGAATCAATTATATATGTAATTAAATACGATATAAATTAAATTCGAAACCAATAATGAACATACGATAAAAATTGCAGTAAATAAACAATACAAGGGGCTGAAAATATTGCATCATTGGCAAGATTATCATAAATTACATGTAATACTAACACTGTGGTGAATTCTAGTCAATAGATGCGTCGTTCTGGGGGTATGATAGGTTTCGCGTAAAAAACCAGAAACTATAGTTACAATTAACCAATAAACAGAGATATGAGATATGAGATAGAACAAAAAAATATCGTAGAATTTAAAATTTAGATACAGCTCAAGCGAATAAACTTGACAATTTAATTCGAAAAAATAAAAAATTTACAACAATCTAAACAGATAAAATAATAAATTGTTATATGCTTTTTATATACAAAAAAATAATAATTTATTAGTTGTTTAATACCGCTAGAAAGCAGCATAGCTTAAACCATTTAAGCAAATATATGAAATTACGAAAATAATTTTTTATTTTACTGCATGCCGCGGGAACGATATTTAGTAACGCATTAAATGTTTAAATACTAAAATATGATGTCTTATATTTAATCATTCATTTTTTTTGTATCTTTTTTAATTCAATTAAATTATATATCATAAAGAATCAAAGAGTTAATTCGATATTCATAACCTTATTTTCCCCATATAATCATATTAAAAATATTTTTATTAAGTATCCACAAAGTATGTAAAATTCAGTAGTTCAATTTTAATTTTACTATTTATTTTGATTATTCATTCTCCATATCTAAATTTTTGAACTTTACTCCAGTGAGTTTTTTAAGTATCCAATCGAATTTACGCACATTATAGGGTTTCATATTTACAAAATTATCAGCAAAAAAAATTATATATAAAACTAAAGATAGAGTAAAGCAATTGTGCCAATACATTTTTACGGGTATTTATCTAGAAAATATAAAATTTAAACATTATATATGCTTGATATAACCCCTCAATAAATATAGAATTAACACCAATTTCTTCTTTTAATCATTATAGAAGATAAAATAACACCAAAGTCGTATGTGCCAAAGATATGTTACAAAAACACGAAGAAAGTTGATTAAATACTATTTTCATTTTTATTGTGTGTAGAAAAACATAAATATATTTTGTTTTTTGCCAATTAATAATTTTAAAGGATATATTATTTTATAAACTTTGATAAATCGAAAATTCGAAAACATGATTTCGAAATAATATTTTATAAAATAGAAAGCAAGTAACACAAGATTTGTAGTGAACGTGTTTTGATTATAAGTTTGCATTACTTTCAACATTAGATCGGAATTAATTGGAGAAGCGTTTACTTTTCTTTATAACACTGTAAAGAACATAACTTACATTTTTTTCTACTTTTTCATTTTACTCTCGTAAATCAAAATGTAAGAATTTTAATTTTATCCTTCTTTTCAGATTTATTTAAATTATACAAAGCCTTGGCAATCGAAAAAGCAATCATTTTTATAAGTTTAAAATTTATACATTTACTATTAATTTTTAAATCTATGAATTGTTTAGTATCGAAATAAATGATTGTTACTTAATATATCTTAGATTATTTACACAAGTACGAATTTTTTTCATTGTAGCATATCCTCAAAAAGATGGATTATAACGAAAATAAACCTATTATCAAAGAATTGTGTAATATAAGTTAATTATGGTAATTATTCTATTATTTTTATATATACACACATATTTTTCCAAAAATAAAAGATTTTTATACGACTATAGAAAAGAAAAAAAAATTATAAATGATGATAGCAAATAATGTTACAATATTCAATGAAATATTATAAGAAATGCATTTATCTGCAAATGATAAATATAGATAGCATATATTGTTCACCCACATATCTTAAATCTACAAAGCGGACTCAATCCATCATCAAAAAGTTGTATAAACTTAACACATAAATTTTACCAATATGATGAAAAATAATTAAAATAAGATTTAGAATTCATTTAAATCGCTAAAAAAAATTGGGAAAAATTTTATATGATGATTAAAAAAGATTTTGATTATTTTTTAATGGCTTTATCTTCAAAAAAAGATCATGAAATTTTATGCACCAAAGGGTATTCGTATAATAAAATAGGTGTAATAATTTTATATTACAATTTAACGGAAAGATTTCAAGACAATTAATGTGCACACTAAATGTAAATTACAAAATTTACGAAATAAATGGAATTATATCCAAGGAAGATTATCACATCTCTCATAGATCGATAATGTATTTTTCACAGTTCGAAAACAAATATTGAAGTATAAAATGTTCCGGGAAAGATATTTTTAAAGATTATAAAGCCAAAAACGTATGAAATACATTGTTTTAAAAATCAATCCCCTTTTAGAACAATATATTCAGCTTGAAAATATCAAACCTAATAACAGATTCAGTCATTTATAAAATATATGAACAAATTAATCCTTTAATTTATGAATTTAAATAATCTCTAGCTTTTTACTAACACTGGGGGTGGGTTATAGGGTATTGGTAAAGGCCTTAAAAATTCTTGGTAATATTAGTAGTTATTAATGAACAAAAACCCTTAATATCATCTTATAAAAAAAATATTAGATAAATTAAGACTAAAATTGAATTATTATAGCAAAAAAGAAATTATAAAAATAAAATTACCATTAACAACTTTAGATCAAGAATATGGGCAATATATCATCATTTCTGCTATTATTATAACCTATAAAATTAATACATTCTGTAATATATCATTATATACTTTGTTAAGTTTGATAAATATTCTAGTTACAAATATTACCTGATTTTTATTCGACCTTTCGTTCCAGTAGAATTAGAACTTTAAATGTAAGTGTTCAAAATTTTATGTGAAATGAATTCATATACAGAAGAATATCAATTAAATTGTGTATATATTTTTAAAGAATGTAAATAATTATTAAAAAGGCAAAAAACCGATCATAATTCAAAATATAATTGATATATGGTAGTTAAAAAAATTTAGCATGAAAAAAAATTAACACAATAGCTTTTTTTATTTTACTCATAAGTTTGATTCCAAAAAGTTATTTGTCGAGGTTCAATAATCAATAAAAAATTTTTAGATGTTCCTAAAGACAAATTGCAATGTTTACTTTTTTATAACCCTTTTAATTATATATTGCCGAATTTAATAAAAACAAACGAGTATTTTAAATCATGCAAAGGCCTTACAAACTACCTATTATTGTTTTTTCATGGTTTTTTTGACATTACGTGTTTTGAATATAACAAATACGTTACAATATTCTTAGAAAATAAATTTTATTCGAATTTCTCGCTGTATTTATATAAAATTTTCCTTTACGATAATTTAGATCATTCATATTACGTGATGCTTATACTTTCATAATGTAAAAAAATGTCGACCCAAGCAGATCGTCTAATGTAGGATACTTTTATTAATTGCCAGAAAAATAGATCCATTATATATGTCATAATTACATATAAATATCGTCTGTCCATAAAAAAAAGTTGTATAATTTCAAAATACATAGTTTCAAAAAATACATTTGTTTTAAATTCACAAAATTCGATTTATGCAGTCTATTTTATAATTTTTGATTTCTACGATAAAACCATCAGTTTCTACAAAAAAAAATACTTTGATTTTTCGCTAGTGATTTAGATAAATACATATGTGATATATTTTCAGTCTACAATAAATATTCAAATGAAATTCAGCTGTTAAATACGATTATAAACATAAATATTATGAATAGTTTACAATGGTTATTATCTAATTAGCACATTATGACTAAAATATTATGTCCTAACAAATGAAAGGTATAATTAAAGTTAGAATGAATGGAAACTTTTATTGTTGTATGGTAATTTCAAAATAGATTTTCAACTATATAATTATTTTGCCACTTAAATTTTTTCGATTTTTTTATTTAATCTATTTTTATTATACTAATGTGCCACCAAAAAAAAAGAATTTGCGAGCATAATTTAGCTTTATTTTTTAAAAAAAAATTAGGTATAGTATCTAATTAGAAAATATCAAAAAATAGGAAAATAATTAACAATCTAATGAATCCTATTAAAAAAAGAAATAGAGGTAAGGTTCCATATTTATAACTCGGTAGCTTTAGAAGAACCTAAAAAGTATTACTTGATTAGTTTTCCGTTTGTCATTACTAAGATACAGTCAAAAATTATTCGTCGATATAAAATAAATAAGAAATTACTTAAGGAACTGATATCAATTGATATACGGGATGGTGTTCGGCGTTACTTGGAATTTAAAGGATCGAATACGTAAAAATTAGTTACAGTATGTGAACGGAATTAAAAATATTGAATTGGATCTATGAAACATTGTATTTAGAGGGATAAGTTGGGTTAATACTAAATAAAATCGTGATAAACATTGATATGGGCTATAAAATGGCATTTTCTTTTTTTAATTTTTTAGATGATAAACAAATGGCAGAAATAGGAGAAAAAAATAATGGATGATAATCATACGAGAATCATAGTCTTATTATTTTTGTGGAAAAAAGAAGACTATTGATGTAGGATATTGGCATTATGGGATGTTTGTTAACATTATGAGGATCGAAGCTTTGACCCGATTGATGCATTAAAATTAAAAGTATCAGTATTTTTGTTCAAAAAAAAGACGTTTAAAAGCTCAGTCTAGGCTTATAAAAGACATGCTAATCAAAATAAAATGCATACTATTTGTATTTTGCAAATATTGGATCGGTTAACTAAGCTGAAATATTATATAAAGTATGGTGGGCATGAATTAACCTTTTTCCTCCTTATAGTTTATATCCGAATCTTATATAAGAAGTATTCTCTAAGTGCAAGTCATTTTATAAACTTACGATTCTATTATGAGAGATTATTCTCTAGCTGCAGTGGCAAATTCAATGGCCATTATTGGAATCTATTAGCTTTTGATTTCACAATAATGCCAGAAATTGTGATACAAAAAATAAAAAAAAATTTTTTTTGTGATTTGGTATTCTAACTGATATTTTCAGATTTATTACTTTGTTGTTATGAAAATCGAACCACCTGTGAATGTGAATACAAGGGAAAAAAATTAATATTTATTTATGGATTAATTTGGTTGTTAGCTATCTATATTAACGAAAATTTTTAGATTGCTTTATATAATATAATTAGATCTTATTTCGCTGAATCTTATCATCTTTAAATATTTCTCAAAGCCTCTCCACTGTAAATACTTATTAATTCTGGTGTTTTCCTCAAGCCTATTATTTGTATGAATGTTTCTGGTATTTATCAAAAGAGTTACAAAGAAATTAGATTGTAATTGGGTTCTATAGGGACTTAACAAGATACTTCTACAAAAGAATTATGTGAAACGCTTGGACAAATATTAAGTTAAAAATAAATAAGATACAAGCATAATATTTCTTTATTTTATGATCTATTGAATCAAACAATCATTGATAAGAAATATTTGACATTTTCAGTAATCACAAAGCTAGTGATAAAATATTTAGCATAAATTCCTTGCAATAATAATAATAAAAGATTCTAGCCTAAAATTTTTCTACTCAATTTTATAAAATCGAATCATGAATATAGATATAGTGGGTCGAATATATTAGATGATTTTGAAAATCAATCTTATTATAGTGTCATGGATAGCATATGTATTACAATGAACCCGAAATAAAAAAAGTAATTATGTATCTTATTCTGTTCATACAAAACATATGTTATTATTTTTATCGGAATACCAAGAAAGAGAATGGGTTGTGAATTCATCCGGAGAAAACTAAATTATAACTAGAACTTAGAAATTTCAAGAATCTTTTATTGAATAAAAAACCTTTTATTAATCACATGAATGTTTGTGATTAAACCCCTATAAAGAGATTTTTCCTTGCAATATCCTAAAATAAAATGTGAATGCATATTTATATTATTTTAGAATCGATATTATCAGGGTTTAAATAACATCATACCGCAAAACACCAACTCGATCTACTATCGTTTATAAATAAAAATATTCGTTTTTTTTTACTTATAAAATGTAGAATAATTGATTTTGAGCGTATATTAATATATTGATTCAAGGTTCTTTTGGCAAAGCTTGTTTCATATTTAACTAGATTAAAAATAAGTACAAAAAATTTTCGCATAAAATAAATTATGTCTCAAATATCTAAAAATAATATAATAAACGTCTTGGATGGTAATTATAGTTTTTTAATATGATACTACAAGAAATTTACATTTTATTGAATTTTTAGTAAAGTTTTTGACATGTTCTTGGAATTAAATAGAAATAGACGGTTGTGGATTGCAAATTTGCGGGTATTTGATACTATATTACACAAAATTTAGTTCTTATACATCAGCAAAGTAAATATATTTTTGCTCAGCAAAGAAGATATAAGAAACAAATTATATCATGTATGCTTTAAGTTTTAATTATTGATCGTAATAATTTATTCCAAGTCATGAGGATAAAAAATAAAGGGATAAATACGACAATATAAGGTGTTGAATAATGATTTTTATTATGCCATAAATATTTATGGATTATTAAAAGTTTATTTATTTTTTAGTATTTAATATAAATTTAGACTTAATTTTAAGTTTTAGAATAGCTTTTTACGTGATTTTATATTTTTATATACATATATGACACGAAATGGATGATATTATCTTCTACGAGATTAAAAATATTGTTAACAATGAATTTTCATTTTAATGCATCTAATCGAATGAGGAAACTGGCTTATTTTCGGTTTTAATTGTAAAAATATTCATGAGTTTCTACAAAATAAATAAGAGAACCATAATCATGAAAAATAAACCCTTTTCTATATTAAACCACTGTATCTTTTAAACCAATGGTTTGAAATTTTGAATAAAGAAAGAAGCTATACATTGGAGTTTGCTCTATATATTAGTATCTATAGGGATTACATATATTTTTAGTTTTGAGTATATGGTGTTTAATTACCATGAGATTTAGTATATTAGTAGACACAACAGAGTGATCCAATTTTTTGATTTTTTATTGATTAAATTTTAAGACAAAATAATTATAATTTGACGTTATTTTTGTGTTATCGCAATAAAATTCATATATGATGTATTGAATCGATTTTCTTATAGATTATTTTAATTAGTGATTCGATGATGATATTTGAATTGATTGTTTTTTAATAAAAATGACAAAATAAATACATTTGATTGGCATGTATATTCATTTTTTTAGGGCATTCTTTTTCACATGATTATATTTTATATTTGTAATGTAAAAAGGTTTGAATATAATTTTATTTGGTTTTTTTGCGTCGATAAAACAATATTATAATTGTTTAAATAAATCACTAAATTCAATTATAATGGTTATTTTTCGCTATAAATCTTGTGTTTGATTTGATTACTTTGTATATTTAGAGCTGAAAATATTTTTTTTTGAATCTATAATTCAGATGCATATAAAATTGGAATAGATGAAAGATCAAGATATTTTTATTTGCATAAATTATAATTTTCAGCATTTATTTGCGGAATTTTTTCAAAAAAAAATGCTTATTTTTAGGAATAAAATAAAAATTTTTGATGATTAGAAATACCCACACTATGTATTTTAATGATTTTTATATGATATACGACAGGTACTGTAAATCCTGATCAGGTTTTCTGGATAAAATTTATTGATTAGTCGAATTTTTTATGTTTAGAATTCAAATATATTATCTTCTAGTAATTATCTAGAGTTTGGCTTGTAAATTATTGAATTATTAATTGATGTGATTATCTTTTTACGTCCCTAATAATAATTTATTCAGTATTATGTGATTTTAATAATCATTTTATATAGAAGTAAATGATATTACAGCAATATCTTATCTTTGGAATAGTTGCCTTTTATTTTCATTATATAATGTGTTCAGTACTTATGTAATTTTAATAATCATTGTATATAGAAGTAAATGATATAATAGCAACAACTTTACTTAGGAATAGTTGCCTTTTACATTCTAGAAATTAATGTATTCGAGTTTTTTATGATATCTCTTTTATTATTGTATGTTATTAATCTTTTACAGAAATATTTTTTTGTAAAATACCCTATACAAATAAAATAAGACTTAATATAACGATTTTGTTATGAATAGTCCACAAAAGCGAGATTAAGGTGTGAATAAGAAGGATAGTATATTCTTGAGTACTAAAATATATATTTTTCTTTCAATTGTAGAGTGATGATGTTGTGAATTGTTTTGACCATTACAAATTACAAATCAACATTTTAAGCTTTTTTACTGAGGTTTACTAGATGCTGTATAGTTTGAAATGAATATGAAGTTTGAAATGATTTCTAATTTTGCTGTTCATCAACACATTTATCATGCGATACCGATTTTTATTTTACGGTAAATTAATCATAGATAAAAAAAAATCTTTTACATACTTTTAATAAATAAAGTTCGAAGTTCGTTATATATATTAATAAAAAGTTACAATATATTTGATAAAAATTCATGTATCACTAAATTACAATATATTTGATAAACATTCATGTGTTACAAAATATAAAATATATGGTTGCCAGCTATCTTTTTTGATGTTATTTTTTTGTGCGTATTCAATAAATAATTGAAATTCCAAAAATTTCCCCTGCTAGCTATTTTACAAAGGTGAAAGTTGAAGAGAAAAAAATAACAAGTCATAGAAAACAATAGATTGACGTGTCGATCATCGAAATAACCAAATTCTAGAAAAGAATCACATTAAATTCAGAAGATATTGTGGGATTTAGAATATAGTTGTAGATATATATTAAAGTGACTATATATGTAATATTATTATTTTCTCGAATATAATGACTATATTTTTAGAAGTATTTTTAAATTCTAAATACGGGTGGAAGTTTCGGATTACATATGGTGATGCTGCGATTAAACAAAAAATTTATCTCTAAAAAGCGAAATTCCTGTAGCTAAAAGATAAATAAATACAATATGCTCTAGATTTTAAAAATGATTAAATACTTGAAGTAATGAACAGAGTAATTTTATTAAGTATTATAAAAATGTTTTTTTTTGTGATGTATACATAATACAGGAATTATATCTTGTTATATAGTGTATACATGGATTATAAATGCCATTTTTGTTGGTATTTATTATACTCGGGACCGAGGTGGGGTTAATATTATATTAGTATTTATATTGGAGGATGTATATACGACAATAGATATTAATGTGTGGCATAGTTTTCATCGGAACTATGTTATATGATGGAATTCAATATTTTTAGGATATAAAATTTTATTTCCTGGTATGATCAAATAAGAATACTAAAAAGGGGGTAGATTATATATAAAAACCAGTCTAAATTCAGTATTAATACTTTTATTACTTCGTGACCATAATTTTAAATTATTTTTTGCGTACAATTTTATTTTATACAAGTAAATTTATATATTTATCCCTATTTAGAGATCTTACATGAACTTTAAATCAAAATTATCGTGTAGAAGTTTTTTAAAATATGATACCTTTATCAGCGGGAAAGATTAAAAAAATTTTTAGCTGGTTTTTAAAACAATATGTTGCATTTTAAAAGCCAATTTTTTATTCGTGATCAAAATTCATTATATTATTTTTACAAGAATTATAAGGAACGATAGAAATTAATAATTTAGTATGGTTGAGAAATCACTTTATTAATTTAGAATATTTCAATAAATATTTTAAATCACATAGATGATAAGATTATTACATAAAATTAAAATACTGTGGTTTTTTGTTTTTTCGGTTGTTATGCTCAATTGTTTTTTAAAGAATGTTTACAAATATTTACTCTTTGACTTAATAATTTAATTTTTTAATCGGATGTGATAGTTCGTCAGGATAATCTTTTAAAGCAATGCTAACTGAATAAAAAAATTATTTTAACATTTTAATTAATTTTTTTATATGTAAAACTTTACTGATTTATAATATATTTTAGAACAGTTATATAAAGAGTGTTTCAAATCAATGTTTCCCTGATTTTGAATAGTTTTTAAAGTATTCTTTGGGATATAAATTTACTAATTTGATAGATTAATTTCACGTTATACAGTTTAATTAATTTTTTTTATGTAAAACTTTACTGATTTATAATATATTTTTGAACAGTTTTAGCTGTGAATGGTTTTGAAATGATGCTTCACATTTTGAATAGTTTTTGATTATGTACAAAAGAAACTACTTCGTTGATTTGTAATATTATTATATTATACAGTTTAATAAAGTATTTTTTTTAAATGGTTCAATGGTATAATAATTTCATATATTGAACAGCTTAATAAAAGGTGTTTTTGAAATGATGCTTCGCATTTTGAATAGTTTTTAATTATTATCATAAGAAATTACTACGTTGATTTAGAATATTATTATATTACACGGTTTATATAAAGTATTTTTTTTTATTAATTTTAATGATATAATAATAATATATATTGAACAGCTTAATAAAATTGTTTTTGAAATGATGCTTCACATTTTGAATAGTTTCTATTTTTTACATAAGAAATTACTGCGTTGATTTAGAATATTATTACATCATACAGTTTATATAAAGTATTTTTTTAGAATAGTTCACTGTATAATAATTTCATATTTTGGCTGTTTTAAAGAGTGTTTTTTTTTTAAAAAAATGTTTTAAAAGGATTGTTTTTCAATTTAATTTCCGATATGACAATTTTATTTATCTTTTAACGGCCATTTGAAGCATAGAGCTGATTCCATTTACACCACCAGGAACAAAGGTAATAACGAATATTATAAAGCTAATGACTTGAACAATAGCCAAACATACATTAAACACATACGAATGATTTTTGATTGAGCTCCACAAAGTGAGAATAGTAATGACTATAAAGGCCGTAGTAAAGTTTCTTTTCTTCTTACTGAATACATTTTTCAAGTAGCTTTTAAATCCGAATATAAACCCAAGCATGGAGAAAAAGCAAATATTGGATGCGGCGTATGGAATAGCAAATTTTGTGGGACTAAAGACAGCGCCGACGATGTTGAAGAAAGCACATATTAAGCAAATGACGCCGAATGCAAATACTGCTATGAATGAGACTACGCGTTGGAAAAAAGAAAGACCGAAGTATTCTAGATCTAATCCTTGTCTTTCTTTGAAGAAATTGTGCTTTAATGGGATATTATAATTTCTGCCGTAATTGTGTCGCTTAAGAACTTCTTTGAGTGGATCTGTCATTTTTCTATGGGCCCCTTTTTATTTATCAACTTTTATATTGATTCTCCAAAAAAGCGAATGGCTAATAAAATAAAACCCCTTGTTTCAAATTATGATAATAATGAAATTTTACAAAAAATTCATACACATAAAAATAAATACCACAGTATAATATAACACAATACAAAAAAAAATTATATAACTATAATAATATGTTAAAGGTATAATGTATTGTTTGAGTACGTAAGCACGATCTTTAAATATGAAAACAATAATATAATATGGTAAAGGTATGGTGCATCATTTGAGAATCTAAGTAAAATGTCTAATATGAAAACAATAGTATAATATGGTAAAGGCATATTATATTATTGTTTGTGGACGTAAGCACGATCTTTAAATATAATCTTGTAAAATATAAAATAATTATAAAAATAAAATTACATCGCAATATAATCACAAAGTAATTACGATAATACATGTAACCATAACTATAAAATAAGGATATAACCAAGAATGTAATATGAAGTGTGCACGGTAAATAAATCACATTATAAATGCAAAAAAATAATTATAATTGCAATACCAAATAACCAATAAATAAAAAGGTCGAAGCCATTATTTTCAAAATAAAGATGTTCCAATCATACAAAATAAATCTTTTACAATACCGTGCGTTTAAAAACTCAACTCTTATTATACATTTCATGGGTTCTTCAATGATAATAATGTGTCGGACCTTGGGGGTTTCCTGACTTTTTTAATGTATTTATAATGATTCTCATTAAGAGAGATGAAATATACGGTTTTAGACATTAAAAATACAGTAAGAATCGACTCAAAGAGAATTGAAATATATGGCTGCTGGTAAATAGACATTAATAGGAAAATAGTTTATTTTTCATAGAAATCTACGAAAAAGTTATAAAATAATTCAAAAACTATTTTTGTAAAATATTTATGACAAATATAAAACTTTGATAGCATTAAAATCCAATATAAAAAGAAAACCTGTATTTAGCATAATTTATGTAATCAAACATAAATTAATTTTATTTTTATGATTTTGGATTATTATTTCTCTTTTTTTAATACAGCAATAATATATATAAAAAATAGAGAAATATTTATTTTATGTTTGATTTAATGCCATATATATTCCTAAGTAAATGTTAAAAGTATATTATATTTATAGAGGGGGCTCAATATGTAAACCATGCCCACGAAATATGATTCTACGATATTCTGAATTCACATAATTCTTATATTAATAGCCAAAAAACTTGAAGTTGAAAATCTACAAAATAATCGAATGCATTACGTTTTTTTATGCTTGAAATAAATCTGATTTTCAATAGGCTGCTTGTAAAAATAAGCGCATACAATTGAATGTAATTCTCTGAATCCAATTAAAGGTAAATTCCAAAGGTTTTTTTATATGATTGTGTAATTGTGTATTTCGTAAACACAGTAAGAATTATAGAAAAATTTATGATTATACAAAAATATCAGTTATTCAATGAATCCTAGCAATATAAGTCAAATATTATTGATCATTTGAGATATGACTGATTGTTAGACTGATTTCAGGCTATAAATTATATTTATTTTCATAAATTCATAAGAATCTCAATAACACGAGTCAAATATTATTGACTTATCAAAACATGACAGATTTCGAGCATATTTACATTTTTTTTCATCGGTCTAAATGAATCCCAGTACCACAAGAAATATAAGCCAAAAAAATTTTTTTGTCAATAAGAGTACATAAAATGATCTGATACATATAGGGCATACTTTTTAAAGCTTTGTGCATTTAATTTGGTCATATTAGTAAATTTTACGTAGAATCTTGGCGAATTGCATCTCAAATTTACATTCCAGTAGCAAAATATACGAAAACAATAAAAATAAGTAAAAAAAAGCCCATTTGATTCCTAGAACGAATATCATGCACCATTCTATATAAGAGAAACATATCAGGAATCGATGATAATATAATGTGCTCGATAAACCTATTAGTTTAAAAAAACAATATGAATAAAATAACAAGTGATTGAATACATGTAATTAATGGTAAAATGAAAATAATAAGCGTCTCTGTGATTTAAAAAACACTACAAATAACCTAAATGATTCCATCGACAAATTATTAGGAATTATAATTAATTTGTTTTATTAGAATAAAGAGCTGATATCGAGAATATGAAGTTGATAAAAATTAAGATCGATTATGTTCTTATAAAAGTTTCGGATTAGGATGATTTTAAAAAAAAATAAATACCATCAAAAACGTTGATTTACATAAACATTGTTGTGTAAAACCCTTTAAAAAATTTTTATATTCGCAGGTGTTATAGGAACTACAAAGATCGAATTTAATTATAAAAAATTCTAGTTTTTGTAAGATATATGCTAAAAATAAATCTTTAATTCTTTTTTAATAAATTGTGCTATTTCTAATGTTTTGCCTAATAAAATACATAAAACTATGATTAATATCAGAATCGGTATTTTAAGCCCATTTATTTTGAATTTTTTTTTGGCTTCCTACATTTTTATTATATTTTAACGAATTTTCAGGAAATGTACATAAAAATATTTTATTATCAATAGTATAAATTATTATTAATTCTATCTAATTTAGTATCATTGGTTAATAAAAGCGATGAAGTTGATGTTTAAATTTGCCTAGACCTATTTTTATCTTTTAGTTTTGGAAACGATACTTTTACGAGTCTAAATATTTTTTAAATACCAAAAACTTCAAAACATTTTACTCTGCTTCTCGTTCTAAGTCTATACAGTGTATAAAAATTCAGACTTATCAGATTTCATAATGGCGTTGATACTTATATCAAAGATATTATGGCAAAAAAACATAAAAAAAATCTAGTCTCATGCATAAATCGAACAAGTAGAAATTTCGTAAGATTATAAATTAGCCTTCAAATTTCTTAAATTTACAAAAAAATACCAATTAAATAAAATAAATGTTTTTTAATGACTGGTACTACCTATTATCACATTAAATATTAATTCGTAATTTAATGTAACTTTAACAAAAAAAAGGCAATAATTTGATTCAATTCCCGCAAAATGTTTTTAATTTATCATATCTACATTCAAAATATATATTTTAGACAGTAAAATAAAAATAATAATTTTTAAATATATTGTTGCGACTTTATTTTTATCTTAATTTAATACAGTAAAAGGTATAGTAATATTATAGACACGAAATACACGCATTTATAAGTATAATAAAATTATCATTAAAAATATTTCTGGGTTTTAATGATTTTAACTATTATTCGATGCCCATTTATTTTAATGCAAATATCTTTATCATAAAATAAATAAAAAATTATTTATGATATTAAAGTTTCCTTAAATATTAAAGTGGTATAATCATAAAAAAAAATCACATTTTTAACTAAATTCTTCTTTTTTACAATTGTGTTATCTGATCCACGTGAAGCCGAAAGAGAAAACATCTGAATACAATCATAAATAAAATTAAAAAAAACGCGATATATCTAAATATATTCTAAATTATATTCTTAACTTTATAAAGAAAGAAATATTCAGATGATAACCTTTATATTTTATATTATTATAAGGAAACCCTTCATTTAGGTGTATTCTTCATAATTAAAATACTGAAATTGCAACAATTATACATTACCCTCGATTTTTAAAAAAGATAAAGAAACAGATTATATATTTGTAACTTTCTTGATCATATAACTCAAAAATAAACAGAACTTTACAACATAATTATATTATCATATTAATTAAATTTTTATACAGGAATCATGTGCTTATTCACTAAATATTGCATTTTGGTCAAAAAATGTTCTTAAAAAGAACTAAGATACATTGAGTAATTTATTTTCTTTTTTTATTGTTTAAGCTGGATTTCTATTTATCAATTTTATATACTGGGTTGTTATTAGCTCATTCTAAATATTGCAGAACTTATCAAGGCATCTTTTGTGATCTTTCCGTTATATATACAGGTCGAATGCTCTTACTCTCTCGCCTTATATGAGTTTTGTGTAGTTTTATTATTAAAATTTTTAGATATATTCCTAAAAAAATTAAAAAATATATTATGCTTACCGAAATAAAATACGCCTGATATTTATAAATTTTTATCACAAATGTAATTGAGCAAAAAAAGAAAATTGAAAATCTTAATTTTAGATATAATGTATGAAGTGAAACTTTTATTTCTTCCAATGTCCTATTATCATCAAAAAAATACTCGCAAGGATAGGAATTCTTATTCTAAACAATCTTATATATACCTTAAAAAACGCTTCTGATATCAACTTATCTACTAAACCAGACTTAAATACAAAGACCGGTTTTTAAGCAGAAAGAATATTTTGTTTGATGAATGCAATTTTTATATATAACTACAGTACGAAACAAATAAGAAAATGATATATTTTAGAAATTTATTATGGTTTATAATTTCTTACGTATGCTTCTTCAGTTTCTTTGGCTTCTTCAGCTTCTTTGGCTTCTTTGGCTTCTTATGTTTCGCCTGCTTCTTTTTTTTCGATTTTTTTATAGGAGATGGCGACCGAATTTCGTTATCGTGCATATATATTGAATTCTTGATTTCAAAACAATAACGGTCGCAGTTGAAACAACATATGAAAAACCTGACATATAAAGATCTAACGAAATGGCTTTTAATTTGGCAGTTGTTTGTTGAAGTACATTTTTTATGATTTTTTATGTCTCTTATACAATAAAGGTAGTTTTTGATGGAGTAGAATGAAAAGTAAGAAAAAATCATCTCAGCTAATAGATTTTCTGATTGAGTAAGTAAAAAATATTCAAAATGTACAATATAATAGTATCGGGAATGGATTTTCAAAGTACCTCCATTTTCAACAAATATGCTAATAAAAAGACTCCGAATTAGATTAACAGCTAAAAATTCTTTCTTTTTATCTGTTATCATAGAAGTGTTGCGATCAGATTCGCAACAAAAAACATCCACAAGATTTAGTATTATTGCCATAATATAGATTTTAAATTTTGCGGATGCATCTGTTTCTTGTTTTTCTACCAAGATATTTGTAATGGGGCATCTAGTTTTTCTAGATTTCTCAGCTTCATAAATAGCTTTGAATTCTGCTATTATTGTATTTCTTATTATCCCCGAACCTTTTTTGAGTTCCTTTTCCTCCAACTGATCGATAAAATATTTAAAATAACCACTTGAATCAGCAATTAGTTCATTTGGATCAATATAGAATGAAATATTACCATTAGTTGCGGCTAAATTTAGAAGATCAATGATTTTACTAAAATTTGAACTTTTTTCTGGTTTGAAATTTATGAATTGAATATAAGTAGCAGTCTGTTTGTCATATAATATATCGTGTAGCTTCTTCATAGAAAAAAAAGTTCTGAAACTGTTGTATGAATTTAGTAAACTCTTCATTTCTAATCTAGCCTTTAGATTCTCAATGCTTGCTTCTTTATCTTGAATCAAAATAATTTCTATGATACTATCAAAAATAGCTGAAACCTCGAGTGGGTGTCTAGTATATGGATAATTGGATATTAAATTATCTGTATAGATCACACTGAAAACATCTATATTTATTTCTCTCTTGTTTTTTAGCATTTGTAAACATACAAAATTTTGTATATATACATCAGCATTTACATTGCTCAATCTCATATTTCGATCTATTTCTATATACTTGACACCATTTATCATCTCAAAACTTTCGAATTTATTCTTAATAACAACATATTTTTTGATTTCAGCATTAGTTTCTACGTTTATAAGGTTAATTTCACCTTGGCAGTTCTCAAAATTCCGAATTTCTTCCACCCAAACAAACCTAATATAACTGCATAGTAAGTCATGGCTAATAAAATTAGTCTCCGTATTTTTTTCATAATCATCAGGCTTTTCTGAATTACTGACAGCTGAATGGTCATTACATTTCTCAAGCAAGCGTATTTCTTGCCCATTTTCGGATCCCCTTATGTAAATTTTGGAATCTATATCACATATTTTTATTTTGGATACATCTAAAACCTCACAATCTCCATTGTTGATGACTTCCTGATCAAGTTGTGACTCTTTTAGTACATATATTTTCTTTTTGATATTCAAATCGCTCAGACAGAAGGTTTTTTCACTTATTTCTAGTTCGTGCATATGATTTAAATTTATATTTTCATGTCCTGGAGGACGTACGTATAAATTTTTCGACGAATCCAAAAACACCTTTATAAATTTATCAAATTTACCAACATACTTTTCATTTGTATTCGGATTTAAATGCATAGAGCTGCATACACAATCTTTGTCATAACAAGAATAAGCTTCATTTATGATGTTTTTCATAATTACGTCTCTTTCTTCTTGCGACAATATAAAATTGTCATCAGTAAGACTTTTCGCCATGAGGCTTTGATTATTTCCACTTCCTTCCAAAGATAGCTTTAACGTAAGAAAGAAAAAAAAGATTGAAATCATAATTTATAGGGGTTCTGGAAATTTAAGTCAACATAAATGAAACTGGCCAATATATTGTTTTTTGTTATCACTGATTTTGATTGAATCAGAAATAATATACATTTAGGGATGATTGCGTCATATTTTGAATTATGTTTCGAGTTATATGGTAATTTAAAAATTTTAATATGCATAAATTTATATTTTATATAGAATAGTTTGTGTATCTAAAGTAAAGAGCATGTAAAAAATTAAACACAACTGAATATAAATACTGTAAAATAAATCGAACTCGAAAAATCAATCAAAAACTACGCATTCACTTAAACTATATTTTTTTTTGCACTGGTGATTTCTATTTCTTTTATTACTTTAAACATAAAATATTCTGTGGCTGATAATTTTATTATTAAACGTTAAAAATGTATTCAAACTTTCTTTTTTTGTTTCATTATATAATTTTAAGCTTTTTTCTGAACGATAGACCAGAACATATAGAATTCTAAAAATGTCTTGAAATTTGGGTTTAATAAACATATGTATGGCAAAGTTATTTTATTTAATTTATATACTTTTTTTCAACAATTGTGATCTAAAATTAGATATGTAAAATTTGTTTTTCATATTTGTATTTTCCGAATTTTAATATTGATAGGATATTCTATAAATTAGTAAAACAAAATAAGCATTTGGGGAAAATAATAGGATTTAAATTTGGCACAAAAAAAAATTAACATGGGCTTCGAATAATTTATTGGATTCTATATCTATTTATTGGAATTTTCTGGATAGTTTATATTAAGGAAATAATTTAAAAAATAACAATTTTTTATAATTACTTATATGTATAGTTAATTAAAAAATACCCGTTAACTTATATATGTCGGCTTTGAAGTTGCACAAGTACGTTATAATCTTCTAGAGAATATAGTGTAAAATGTTATAATTTATGTCTGATATTTTGGCGAACCAAAACAATCGTTTTATTTTTTGTGCATGACTTCTTCATATAAAAATTTTCTAATGATAAGAAATTACAATTGAAGATAAATACTTTAAACTATATATGTATATATTCTTTTCAGAATTGGATTGGTGGATGGGGAGGAAAATGCTGATAATATATTTGAAGATTGTAATTCATAAATTTTGATTGTTATCAAAAACCTTTACATCAATAAATTTTTTTTTGCAATAATGGTGCTCGGAAGAGGTATATTAGTATGAAATTCGCAATGTTTTTTTTAGCACATCCTCTTTAAAAAATTTAATTCTAGTATAACTACTAAAAACTATAGCTGCTTTGAAAAACACGTCATACAGTAATCTCTCATGACAATATTGTCAATTACTAAAAATAGACAAAACCACAAGCAGAATTAAATGGATTTTTGATAGATGGGCGCTTGAAAATTTTTATTTGGTTCAAATTACAAATATAAGAATTTAATCGGGAAATTATATCGTAAAATGTATTTGAAAAAGCTGTTGAAAATATAAGATTAATCACCATTTGAAGATGCTTCAATACTGAATTTTATTCTCTGTCAATTAAGTTTTTAAAAATATTCAAATGAAATATTTTATGGAATTGATAATAATAAATTGCCAATCACAGTGAAAGAAACAATATTCTACGACTTTTAACTATGTTAAATTTTCAAAATACCCACAACTACACAATTAAATACAGATAAGATTTGATATATTTATGGCTTTTGATTGCGTTTTTATAATAAATTTATTGGGAAAAATAAAGAAATGACCAATACAAAACTTAATTTTTTGATAATCCAAAAAAGTTACGGTTCCGACGAGTCTTGTAAAATCTAAGACCAAAATACATGGTATCGTCATTATTTTTCTGATTCTTACCAATAATAATATCAATGAAATGTATAATTATGTAAATTTTATTTCGTATCCTTGTTTTCAACAATTCAAAGTCACATCCATGCAAAAAAAAATGTTTTATTTATTTCTGTGTTGTATTTCTTATTAATTTATAAAAAAATTTTAACATCATAGTAGATATTGTTCAATAGTAAAATAATCTAGAAACGAAAGGTGCAATCATAAGACCGAAAGCACAGATTCTCTAGATAAATAAAAGTCTTATAAGTGGTGTAAAATGGATTTACACATTTGAGGCATCCCAAGAAAAAAAGAAACATTACTTACAGACCAAACGCATGATATTTATTTTACCTAGAAAAAAACAAAATAATGCATATATCGATCACTATAAAAATATATTTTGCGCAATACTCTCAGCAAAATTATAATCGATTTGGTCTGTAATAATTGAGTTTAGTTCCATTGGTCTCTTTATAATGGAATATAAAGATAATGCTTAGCCACATAATGTAAAAACCGCGAATTTCCAATGTAACTTTAAAATTGGATATTTTGCATTAAATCTTTTGAATTTCTTTTTCTACTGTTTTACAGCAATAATATTTTATATATATTCATTTTTAAGCTTATCGAAGTTGAAATACAGAAACAGCTTATGGTTATTCTCGCACTCGAATGATATAAACAAATTAGTATTTAGATAAAAAGGCTATTAAAACAGACACAAATACTAAAACAACAAAAGTAGCCTTTTAATATATTTTAAAACTAATTAATGCTAAAATATTCACTTTCACGATATACATCTCAAAAATTGTTATTAAACATATAAAATAAAAGTTTAATTAACAGAAGAGCACAATAAATACGCGAACTTTAAATTTAAATTTACCACATTGAATTTTGCAATTAATATAAAAAAATATGCTTCAGGATATGTTAATATAATACAGGCCTAGAGAACAAAAAACGATGAACTTGCTATAGATAATGTTAATGAAGAACCTGTATTTTTTATTAGACTTGAATTTGCGAAATTCCTTTTTTAAAAAAACATTAAAAAATAAAATAAAAATATAAATAGAATTATGTTTGACCGGTTCGTATTTGATCAAACCTTTTTTAATTCATGTATTTCTACGAAATCATTTGTTCATGTATTTAACACCTTAACAACGATCCTATGATTTTTTAGAATCAAAAATCTATCTACTGGACCATAAAGAAGTAAAAATAGGCACAAAAAAGTTATAAATTAATCCTTTTAGTGTCGTTAATTTACACAAGTATTCTATTTATAAAAATATTTATATTAACCCAGACTTGATTATTATCATTTATGCAGAATTTATTTTTTTGATAAATGTTTTGTATATTATACATTTTTATTTGAATTAAAGCATAAATAATAAAAAAATTTTTGTTTTATTTACTTATATAGGGTTATACAAAGCCAATAGGTTTTTTGTGCATTCTTATTCAATGTGTAGTAAATTCTAAATCTTCTTTCTGTATCTTAGTTTATCAACATAATAATAAATTTGATATTTATTTATGGTTTGATTTTATTTTTAGCTTTTTATAGTTGTTCAAGAAAAACTTCAGATTGCTCTATAGAACAGATTTGGCTGATACTTCTTTCCACCCCGCTGTCTATACGATCTTCCTCGATGCATCTTATTATCTCAGACTTATTAGTTCGAGTTTCTTCCTCAATCTTATTGTTTGCGCATATTTTTTCGCTTACGTTAGCATTCTTAACTCCTTAATATATAATTTATCGTATTTTAAAATCATTAAATTATTTTTATGACGTATATCAACACTCGAGTTCTCTATTTGTAATTAGGAATACATTCATTTGCTAATAGATCGCATTTTCTTAGCAATTAACTTCAACCTTCATCAGACTACTAACACTCGATTTTTCAATATCTATTAACTAGATAAAGTTTTTCTTCTTATAGCACACAAGAACGCCTGGTCGATGTGGTGATAAATTTAAATCAGTTTTTATTTTTGTACCCAACTTATTTCTCCTGGTTTTTTTTAAATTACTTCCTTAATCGTTTGTTTTCTGATTTTCTTTATTTTTTTAAAGTTATTTTTTCTTGGGTGCATAAATTTTACGCATATTACAACTTCGTTGTGTCTTCGTGTATGTTCATGGCAAGTATTCTTTTACATCGGCTTTCTATGTTGCCTACTATTTTATATTCTTCTCCACAGTGTTGACTTTTTGACTTTTCCCCAAAAAAAATATTTCTATCCTGCGGGAAATGTAATCTTTCTTCTTTTTTTTAGCTACAAGTTTCCAATTTTTAGCCATCCAGAAGATCCCTCTGTGTCAATCATTGAGTTTTTGTATAACCATAATAATAAATATGAATATTATCATCATTATATCACATGAAGAGCGTGCAAATATACCATAAGATAATATAACGGACGAGACAAAATTAGAAATTATTTAGGTAAAAAGAACCAAAATATTTTACGTTTTACATATATTGACACTGTGATATGTATGTGGTATGGTTTTCCAGTTTAAATCTTGCACTTAACCATCCTTTTTCTTTATATACTGTAATTAAGTATCTATGTAATTTTCGATATAAGGAATCACAATTAAATCGTTTTTTTTTATAGGTCATAGTTTTTCTGGAAGAGTTTTTTGTATTTTTACTATTAAAGTAATGGATATGTCAAAAAATTAAAAATTGTAAATCAATATAATATCTTAAAATATTATGTTTTCTTTTATAGAATAAAATTTATGTTTTGTTTCTAAAGTGTAACAAACAGTAGGAATCTGCAAATAATAACCCATCCAAGTAAATCAGAATAAAATAAAAAACACAGAAAAATTTACTTATTTGAATACATGCATAAAAATAGAAATTATCAAAAAAATATTGCTTCTGGAAAGTACAAAATAAATTTTTTTATATGTTTTTTGAATTAAAAATACGGCATAAATATAACAGATGGATAAAAAAGTCAATTGTTTAAAACATGGAAAAACTTGTTTATAGACACAAATATATTTGATTATTAGACTCTATAAATGCTAAAAACTGGATTTTTTTACACTAATAAATATATGGTGTTATATCTTGATTTTTAAAGATCTTTATAATATTTGTTAATTTATAAAAAAGATACAAAAACTTTCAAAAGCATAATATATAATCAATAATACTTTAAAACATCACATATTTGTTTGCGAAAGTCTACTTATTATCGCAGATCAAAACATGAACTTGCGAATTATATTAATATGTTCATTTTTTTAGTTCGAAAAAAAAAAAATTTCGAATATGGTAGCAAAGAAATTTCGCTGTAAAATATTTGATGCGTTTTGCAATCAAACTCAGTTTCATAATAATTATTATATAATTGCTGTATTTATTACAATGCTTCTTTTTTTATTATTACTAAGTTGTGTAAAATTAATATTTTAGCTGGAATATCTTATTTTCACAATTTGCTATTTCAAACCTTATATTTTTTTATAAAAAAATGCCCTTTAATTGATTTGAACGTTCTTATATTCATTATATTTATACTTCTTTGAAGAAAACCGAATATAACTCTTCAAATATTTTGTATTTCACCCGGTAAATATTCACAAGTAATTATAATTTTATTTTTTTAACTAAAATAATTAAGGTAATTTTATCTTACCAATGATTTGAATACAGTATTTAGACATATTAAATTACATATGCGTATTTTGTAATTACTAAATTTTTCGGGATTATGTTTTAAAAAGCTATTTTTCTATAAAAAGAACCCATGTTTTGTTGTTTGTTGAAATCATAAGAAAAATAAGAAACCATGGATTTAGAATGGAAGCTCATTTTATTTTATATTTTTAAAATTTGACTACAAGAAAATAAATGCAGCCTTATTTTCGTATGATGTCATTTATGATTTTATTTTGAAATTATACGTATTAAAAAATATAGAGCTAACATCCCTTGGCATTAAGCACGTGAGAATAAGAAATTTAAAAAATAAGATAAATAGAATAGAATTCAATAATTATAATTTTTTTTCCTTTAAACACAGTTTATTGCATCTTTTAAACCCAACAAAATTATAGATTTTATTATAAATAGAAAAATGTTCATAAACTGTTTCAAGATGACCTGTCATTTACATTGTTTTATTTTTTTTACATGAAAATGATTTAATTTCTAATTTGAGTCATCTTATCGTTTTTAATTTTAAAAATGTATGTATCTTTTTCCCGGATGATTAAAATAATTATATCTGAAGTTATGTGATTACTATCATGGTTTTTAATGTGCGTTTGTTTTAGACTGAATTAATTATATTATAATTAAATAGGTTTACAAAAAAACATTATGAAAATATACACAAAAAAGCCCAAATAAGAGTCACGCTGTTATCATTTTACACAATCCAGTTTTTTTAAAATAATGATTATTCAAAAGAAATTTATAGATTGTAGACCAAAACTAGATGAATTATAAATACAGGAACCTATAAAAGTATTTTTGCGTTTAACTACCTCGATATAAATGCATCAGTATTTTTATTTTTTACAAAATATTTAATTAGAACAAAAGATTGCCGCTGAAATATAAGTATAAGTTATAAGCTTAGAAATTGAAGGAAAAATTGGCGCTTTTTTAACTATATGAATTATGTGAATACTTATTATTATTTGATAAAAATCCAAACATGTAAACATGAATTTATTTTTTCATAAAAATCATACATTATTAATTCAATATATAAAAATTACTTAATATACGATTATGGTTTATACTATGAACCAACTCTTAATTGATAATAATTTGTAGACAATAATTTTAGTAATTCCGGAACGGACTGACTGGACAATATTAAATAGAATTTTTAAAAAAGATTTAATTTAATATTAACACTTTTTAAGTTATTTTGAAATGCAAAAGGCATATAAATTACAACCCAATGGCAAAAAGAGTATTGTTTAATACATATACACGGCATCTTCGAAGAATTTTTACGCTCAGGTATAGTATAGATCTAAACATTGCATTAAAAGTTGTTTTTTTGTAAAATTATTGATTTTTACAGCGTAAAAAAAAATTAGTTCGAATAATTAGTGTACCTCCAATGATTTATGTTAATACTGAAATGAGAAGAGAAACATTGAATTTGATAGAACTAATTAAATTTGTATTAACTTTTTTTGTGAGGGTTAAAAGTCTTTTCTGAAGTTTATTCGAAGTAGTTAGGGTTATTGCAGGATAACTAAAAATGTGAGTATTGGTAATTTCAAGATCAAATACGAAAATCCAGTTATTTTTATTATTAAATATACACCAAATAATCATGTTGTACAGTTAGATTTTTTGAAAACGTAGTAAATATGCATTTATTATTTCTATGGATTGTGATCGATTTTACTACCCATGATTAAGAACTTTTTATATTTAGAAAACGTGAAAATAAAAACACCGCACACAAATATTTTTTGACAAATTATAGCCACACAGGCATAAAAATATCATATTTTTATTTATTATAAGTTTTTTGAAAATTATATAAATTTTGTGTTATATGTTTAAATAAAAATATATCTGCATTCAGAAATGAAATCTTAATTTAAAATGTAGCTTTTATGATTAGGATTATAATCTTGCACGAAGCAAAAAATCCTTCTGCACGAGAATGGGTGTAATTTAAGAAGTATCACATTAATGAATTTTTTTATCAGCATTTAAGATTTAAAATTACTATTGTATAATGCCAATAAAGATTTGAGATTTTGCAAATCTAGTAAAGTATTGTTTTAGACCTAAAAATTTTATAATTGTATATTTTAAAATTGACGACAAAACAAGGGTCTAAAATAGCTTGTTTTTAAATTCATAGAATCTTGATAAATTAAAATGATATAAAATCATTGAAAAAAAGGGTATTTTATTAACTTAGTTACTATACACGAACAGAAATGTGCATTTTTTATATGGTAGTGCCTGCTTAAATACATTCAAGGATTAAAAATATGATTTATATCATTTGGTTGTTGCTAATAAAAATTCGCACCTAGTATTTACGATACTTACAAAACATAAGTTTTACCGATTTTTTTTTATTTAATATATTTATAACACACATTTTAATTTTGCTCCTATTTTTTGACTTTCTTTTTATCAAAAATTTAAGATACTCAAAATATTCCGCTTAAATCGTTCCCAAATAAGAAAGTTATTTTAAAGTATGAGAGACTTAATATTGTGTATTTGCTATCAAAAAGCTATAACTTAGAGTTTTGTAACGGCCTTCATTTTAAATCAAAACTAGGCCATTTATATATCATTTATATGCTTTCGCTTATTTTGTTACACTTGAACAGGGCTTAAATACCTATTATATACAAATTATATATCAATAGTATCATTTTGATAAGAATTTATGGTGACTTTTCTAGGCTTCTTGTAACTCGAATTTTACACCAAATCATATCAAATCAATGCACCCTAAAAAATAAATTATCCTCAGTTAGTTAAAAATATTTTTAATACATTTTTCAGTTTCGTTTTCTGAACATTTTTATTTTTTATTTTAAAACACATTCGCCTCACTCCTTTAAAACATTAAAAAGCAATATGAAAATAATTATTATCGACATGGCTTTTCCAACAATTTCTGTTGATTAAATTATAAATAAAAGACCTGATGTAAATTGTGTTTAGATTAGATTCAAAATTTACAAGATTAAAATTATTATTTGTGTTATTCGCTGTATTCTTATCTTGAAATACCAAAGTTTAACTTCTTATGATTTCTTTAAACCTTCATTTTAAAGATTCAGCTGTCATATCTGATTGTATATTCGTATTTAAACTTTAATGAATAAAAAACACATTCATTTTCTAAATCAACCTTTTTTGTAATTAATTATGCCTAAAATGTAATAAAAAGTAGTGAAATAAATAAAAACAAGGACAATCATTGCTACAATAAGACTAAAACATTTTTCGTGTGAAAATTACACAAATCTAAGCAAATTTTTACCTTTATATATTTTATGGAATTAAAAAAATCGTCGATTCTCTGTTCTTTATATATAAGATAACATATTAGACTATCATCATGTAAATAAAAAGACACAATAAAAGCTCTAAAAAATAAATAATTTGCTAAAATATAAATTATCAGATTTGAGTGTTAAGCTTTACAATAAACTATATGGAAATAACAAAAGTGTGCCTGTCAAGCCGATTTAAAACAATTTTATAAATTAAGATAAGTGTATACTATTTTATTTATAACATATAAAATGATGGTTGTAACAATTATAAAGTTACATTGAGATAAGTGAACAGAAAAGAGTCGAGAAAGAATTATATGAAATGGAATGTGTCATTATATTTAAAAAATAGACGTTAACGAAAATTTTATACTCCTAAAAAATTTGTATTTAAATTTTTTGATGTATGTTTTTTTTACATTAAACGATAATTTATAATAATAAATTTTAAGACTGTCAGTAATTATAATAAATTATCTATATTTTATATACAAGGATTTTACCAAATGCATAAATCTTATTTATTTTTCGGTAAATTGTGTTGGGGTGTTTTTTTTCTTAAGCATAACTTCTGAACGCTCGTTAAAAATATTTACATGGTTCGATTTTTAACAGCGAAAAATATACAAAATTTTTTCAATAAATTCCTAAATCTTCCAATACCATTAATTTTTTTGTAAATATACCATTATAAGTTCATATTGGCTCAATAAAAATTGATATATACTTCTAATGATTTTATCACTTCATAATTTTTTTTGATGCATCTTCTATGCTCAACTGTTATACATTAAAGTGTCTTCCTCCATCCTATTGTTTACACGTATTCTTTAGATTCAATTTTGATCTCGTTCCACAAAATATGCGATTTTTAAGTCTTGTATAATCCCTTTTTTTATATTTTACCACATTGATTTTTATTTATTTATCCCATAGTGTGTTTTTTGTTTTTATGTGAAATCGAAAAAGATTTTAAGTAGTTTCTTGCATAAAATCAGCCGAACCAAATAAAATAAATAATCTTCTGTAATAACGAAGTCAGAAAACCGATATTTAACTATTTTTTCTCCGAAATGTACTCAAGAAAAAAAGTATGAAGAATCTCGAAGGAAGTATATATTTCAATTTAAAAGTTAATTTGAAAAATAAAATATAATTTTAATATAACCAGCATGATGAATATTTTTTTAAATTGAATTTTGAAGTTATGCTTTAAATATGTACCAATAACAGACGAAGGTTTTAATCGGTAGATTCTCTAATAACAGTGCATTGGGTGCAAAGATTAAAAGAAACACATTGAGGAAAAATAAAAAAATCAATTATATCATTTTAAGATTTTTAAATTGGATGATTCTATAATATGTCTCTATAGCTGAGTTTTTTGACAAAAAAGATCTTGTACTGTAGGCATATAATTCTTCATATGTTAATGGAAGAAAATGTGATGATTCGGCTGAACTAACACAAAGGAGGTTTTTATCTGTGTATTTTGATAGAAGAACTACATGGGGATGGTTTACCACATATTCTGTTTATATTGTTTGTATCTATTGGGCAGAACACATAACTAAAAATTACCCACCGTAACCTAACATCTAGATAGATTTTATTATGCAAAGAAACATCTTTACACATATATAGATCTAAATTAATTAGATCAAGTGATGATAAATTATAAAATTTTGCTAGAAGAGACATACTTTTCTTTAATTTGATCATATAAAAAAAACATAATCGAAATCAACAGCAAATATTACCTGATATGGCGAAATAGCATACTTACAAGAGATCTAATGGTATAAGAATCCCCGAAAACAACCATTTATTATTTTTGGTACAAAGGCAGAGAAATTCAACTACTTTTGCAATGAAATTCTTTCGATGATTTGTATTTTACTGAAAACTACTTCTTAGACCTCAAAAATTGATAGTAAGAAATTAGACCAACATTTTTTTTGCTTCACTCTAATCTAAGTGTTCTTAAATAAAACTGAGTTATATAGTCAAAAAAATATGCGATAAAGAAAGTTTCGGTTATAGAATATCAAAGTTCTACGTCAACAAGCAAAGAAGAATATTTATGTGGCTGGTTTATAACGAATTTCTGGTGATAAAGAAACTAAAAGATAAATAAAATACGTTTTGATAGACAAATTGATATGTCAAAGAAAACAGACAAATAGTGATAAAAGAGGATATTAAAATACATGAGTGGTTATAGTTAATTATAACTTAGACAAGCGATGTGTTGAATAGTTCTAACAGAAACAAAAAAACATTGTGAAAAGAAAAAGCTGCATTGAAAATATTTCAAAACGCAGCTGCCAATGATTTTCATAGCCAGGCCTCCAAAAAAATTCGGATTATATATAATCAAAATGAAAATCAAGATTTATGTTCAGATAAGAAAAAAAAAATTGTTTGAAAAATCTGAAATGCCAATGCTTTGGATATGTACAAAAACATCAGATCAACCAGAAAGTAGACGTAAAAAAAGTTCTAAGATGTATGCACATAAACCCACAAAGGTGTGGTAAGATGAATAAACTTTAGGCAAGAAAAAAATATAGTTATGAAAGATTAAAGAAAGTAAGAAGACACTCGGTTAAACAAATAATAGAGATAGAAGTATAATGAAGATAGAATCAATCATTTAATGCTTGTATTTGTGATTAGATATTTTTTTAAATAAACAAGTGAACATTAAATACATAAATGGAAATAAGAAAAACTAGTATTGATTATATAACAATTTTCTACATGAAAAACTAACATAAATCGATTTACTAATATATAAACTCTTCTTAATACACAAATTTAGTGTATTTATACTACGAAACGTCAAAAAATTGGAAATAGTTATCAGAAATCACACAAATTATAATCAAAGAATTTATGAGATATGGCAGAAACGTGCACATTTGCAATAGATTTATGGTAAACTTATTTTAATTAAGGTTGGTGGGTGATTTTTTTTTTGAAAAAAAATGTGAAGATGATGTGAGGCAAAAGAAGTAATAATAAAAACTAAAATATAAAGTAAACAAAAGTTTTGCTTGAACAATGGAAGAATGCTAAAATGTAGATATACATAATAAGTAATTTTGATCAAGGGTTATAAAATTGTATATGTACAAAAATTTTTTCGTGAATATATGATAAATAAAAGTAAAATATTAAAATTATTTACATAATCAATTATTTTTAAAAAAAGTATTTGATCGTGAAGAAGTTTTTATGAACATTCTAACGCAATGAACATTATACCTTTGTTATTTTAGAATATTTTCACGTAAGATATATTGTATATAACACAAATATTTTCATTGGTGGATGTATAGATTATAATTTACTATGTTTGCATGTTATAAGAAGAAATCGAAACTTTAAACGAGTTTGGCGATCAAAAGATTTAATTTACAATTGGTGCTATCATATGGTGACACAAAAAAATTTAATGCTGAATATTTGTGTGTATATTTAATATCCTTAATTTCGGCATTGGAATTCTTTTAAGGATTTTTAATTGAAACACGGATTTCGTTTTTTTGTGCAGAAATAAATCTGTTTTGCAAATATAGAACGATATCCACAAAAGGATGCATAAAATCCTTCTTTTTTTATTCAAAATATTTTTTTAAAGGCGTTTTGCATATCGAAGACAATGTTAAGATGTAGGAAGTGAAATTCAGAAAAATATTAAACACAAGATGATAAAAGAAATATATTAAACACAAGATGGTATAATACATATATAAAAAACAAGAATGTAAGGAAACATATATTTCCGCTTTACCATGTTTTCAAATGTGTGTATTTTACAAAAATATCTTTAAAATTATTATGATCACTAAAAATATTTTTTTAGAAGGATAAATAATGGTAGATTCGTGTAATTCCCTGTTATATAAAAATCACGTTTTGTATGCTAGCAAAGTATGTATCTTATAGAACGTAAGCAAATTATTTTTTTTCGAAAGTTTAAGATATAATCCATAAAAAACACACATATTTTTATAGAGTATTATAAGAATGATGTTGGTTTGATATGGATCAAGATAGTACTAATACTCCAAATATATTGAAATATGCGGATATGAAATGTTTTGGCGCAAGATATATAGGTTTATACATTATACAGAGTTTCTTTAATATTCAAATTTGATTTTTTGGCTTTTTTATGTGTTGCTCTCGTTTTCAAATCTATATATCAATTTCATAAATGTATTTACAACTAGAAAAGAATGCGGAAATCAATAAAATGCAGTGAATATCTACCGCACGTAATATTTTAGAAATATCATGCAAATGTTCTTTTTTACACGATATTATGCATTCATACTTTTTTAGACGAAAGATCTTATAATGGCGAAGATTTTTTTATCTACTTTTATAAGTAGCACATTACTAAAAAGAGGTATTTAATATTTTACAGTTTTTAGCCAAAGACAGCGTATTTATGTCTAATTTGGGTATATAATATGATGAAAAATTGTTTTATTCAATAAAAAAATATATATACAATGCCTATGTTTACTTAAAAGGTTCTTGTAAAGTCTGTGATACATCACTTTTGAATTTTATTTCGAATAAGCGCCCATTTATAATGAAGATATTACTTGAGTTTACTGATATAAAACCATTTTACCCACAATTACATACATAAAAATATATTATAGATATAATATACTAAATTAAGGGTTGGCATAAACGCAAAAAAAACAGAATTGAAGAAATTATTTTGATTTATATGTCTTAAAAGATGCATTTTTATTTATTATTGGATCAGCAGAATCTTTAAATAGCTTTTCAATTAGATTTATTCTAATTTTTATTTATTTAAAATTCTAATAAGATACAACAAACCTTTTATAGATATAGTAAACTCAAAAAATTAAAATTTTTGCAATAATAAAAAACTAAATTTCATAGATGATTTAGAGAAAAATTGTTGATTATGAAGTTGAAAATATAAATGAAGCGTATCCACATTACAAACAACAAGGTTGTGCGAGCTCCAAAATTAATTATTATTGAATGTAGAAAAAAAGCATAGAAAGATTATGAATATAAAAAGAATTATTGCCTGAATATACTCTATAAGCTAAACTGTGGCTTTGTCTTAACGAATCGAAACAAAATAAACCCAATACTAAACAATAAATTATATGATCAAATATATCAACTAATTATCATAACAATTTTATTTATAATTATACTTCATGGTTAGAGTGTTTTGTTCGCCTAAGGGTGATACTCCATATTTGCTTGTTTAAAACTTTCTATTATTCTAAAAACATATTAGCTGCCTACCTTTAAAAATTCTTTATCTTAAATATCTTTCCCAATGCCTTTTATATGCATAAGACCTACACATTCAAGTGAAATTTTCAGTCCTATTGTTTGTGTTAAAGATCAAGAATATTTAATTAATCGTACAACCCATAAATTATGTCAGCTAAACGTGTACTTTCGACGCATCTCACACTGTACACTTTGAATGATCCGCAGATATCTTCATTAACACAAATGTATACGCGTCTGTTCCCACAATATCCATTACCACGAATATATCATTTAGTGGTAGGCACACGTCAACGACTAATACTTAGTGTGTTTAATAATATTATAGAGACCAATCGAAGTTTTTTAGATGATGATGCGATGGTAATTTATTTTTGTGAGAGTTTGTATAGATCTTTTGTTAAATATTTTATGGACTTGTTTTTGTGTAATGATGCTCATCTTGGTTTGGGAGAAGAAATCGGTTTTTAAATGTGTTGATAAGTATTAAAATTTTAGTGAAGGGAAATATGAAAATGATGCAAACAATAGTAATTTGGATATTGAGGATGATAATATATCAAATAAGATATATAATAAGCTAGGGAAGTCTGAAAATATAGTCAACAGTAATACAAATCACCAAAACAACAATCCACATAATCATAAGAATATACAGAATAATAATAATGTGCAGAAAATTTATAAGAATAATTCAAAGAATATTGAAAATAGCATCAACACCAATAATCTACAAAACATCAACAGCAGTAATCTACAAAATAGCCTCAAGAATAATAATAATGTATAGAAAATTAATAAGAATAATTTTAAAGATAATATGTGGATAACAGTGGTTGTATTGAGGATTACTTTATTTCGCCTTCGTTTACAAACCTTTTAAAGAAATTGCAAGTAAATCCAGAAAATGTAACTTTTTATTTTGAAGTATACAATAATAAATTTCAATGAATTATGACTGTTGAAGATGATTCATTTTTTACGACTTTTCAAGAAACAAGGAATGAGGCAATTAGAAGTGCAGTTGGTTCTTTTGTTGAAGAGATAGGAGGTAATATGGATTTATTTGATGTTTAATAAATGAGGATGTTGCTTTTACCAGTGAAGCTTTTAGTGATACGAATAAAGATGTTATTGTTGCCACACGGGAAAAGGATGAAAGCATCATTACGAATGTAGGTTTAAGTATTGAAAACAATTGTGTCAAAGAAAATGGTGTTAAAATAAACATTTCAAAAGATTGCATTGCAGGGATAAACACAATAAAATGCACTCAATATTTTCGGTAATAATGAAATGCCTGTTTTGAGCAAAAAGCAAAGGGGTAAATATAAATGGTGCTGAGCATAAAGAGACAATGCACTCAATATTTTCGGTAATAATGAAACGTTTGATATGAGCAAAAAGCAAAGGGTAAATATTAATGGTGCTGAGAACAAAAAAATGAATACACTCAATAATTTCTTCATCAATGAAACGCTTGATGTGAGCAAAAAGCAAAGGGTAAATATAAATGGTGCTGAGCATAAATTGATAAATACACCGATATGTTCCGGGTCTAAAAGAACCACATTTCAACCAAAGCCCATTAAAAATAAAAAGGCTTTAGTCACCTCAAACATAAGCAAATAGATTGAATTCAAAGCATAACAGAATTTTGTAAAACAAATAGCATTTCATTTCCAAAATATCTTATTGAAAAAAAAACGATGTATTAACATGTTGTGCTTATTTTATGAATGAAAATTATAGTTCTAGATATTTTTTAAAAAAAACTGATGCGAGAAATGATTGTGTAAGATGTATTTTTGAATTTATAGGGGACAATAAAGATGATTTTGACTATATAATGCATAATTCCATGTAATATTTTTTATTTATGGGCTAGATTTTTGTTGTATTTTTAGTTTTTGTTCTCTGGGAAAGTCTGCTTGATTCTCTGTGCGCACAGCGTATTATTACTTTCGGCTACTTTCTCTTCTCTAAATTCTTCTTCACTACCCCACATTCTTCGAATCTATTAATTCAAGGTTTTTTCTCAATCCCAAGGTTTGCATATATGCCTCAACCTGGTTCGTGACATCTAGTTCCTTTTATGATATCGTCATCACACCGTCCCATGTTATAACATATGGGATAATTTTTGTCTTGCATTTGTATTTTAATGACTGTTCAGATGCTAGCAGGTCATATTTTCTCAATTTTTCGTTTTAAACTATGTTTATATTGTCAATACTTGTCACGCCAATTTCGATCGAAGTGATGCAGTTCTTCTTTTTGCCGTATTCAAAAATATCAGGTCTGACATTCGATAACTTGATGTCCGTTTATATTCTTGTATCTATAAATATGAAGATCGATATAGTAATAATAATAAGAAGAACAGAAAATTCGAGACCAAAAGTTAAATAATCAATGACAGAAAAAAAATTGAAAATTCTTTAAAATGAATGAATCGGAAGTTTGCATTCAAAAAATAAGGATAAATTATTCGGAAAAAGAGAATAACTGTAATTCTAATGCTTAACTAAATTTAGTCATTTAAAATAGTAATCGTAAGAATACAGAAAATTATAGCCGAAAACCCCGGATAAACAATAATATCGAAGAAAATAATTCTTATAATATAACCAATGAAGACTATATTAGCAGAGAGCAGTAACTTAGTAATAGCAGAGAAAATATGAACAATAATAATTTTGGTGTGTATAGTAATAGAGAAAACAAAGGCAAAGTAATATTAATAGAGAAAACAAAAGTAATAATGATATTATGGAAAATTTTATCGATAGTAATAATAATGAAAAAAAGGCAGCAGTAATTTTTGAGAAATCAAAGGTAATAGTAATTGAGAAAACAATATCTATAATATTATGAGAGATGTGATCAACAATAAGTGTAGAGAAAACAAAGGCGATGATATTAATAGATAAAACATGATATAAAATGTTGATAGAAAAATCTGATCAGTCATAATCATAGAGAAAACGAGATCAATAATATTTATGGAGAAAAAAAACAATAATAATGATAATGGAGAAAACAGGATCGATAATAACCGGGGGAAAATAATTATAACATATTCGAAATAAAGAAACTTTAAGTGAAAGAGACGCACATCTCTTCAACAAGTATTTTAGCCTAAAAACTTAAATACTACCGAAACAAAATATAATTTATTATAGACAAGTCAAGAAAGAAAATAAACATACAAGAATAAAAGAACCATCGCAAGCTACTGAAAATAACTGTAAGAAGAAAAATAAAACTTCTTTAAATGATTTTATTGCATATAAAAGCCCTTTTTATATTTACTTCAGTAAAATTCTTATACCACAAAACCTTTGAATTTTTTTATTTTTTCTACATTATATTTTTTTTGTATTACAAAGGGATATATAATAGTTAAGGACAGCATTCTTATAAAATATCAGACACACATGTTATAATGTTTTTATGATCAAAATTAATATGTAAATATTAAAAAAAGCATGCCGTATTTCTTTGATCTTGAATATCTTTTAGAATTATATGCTTTATAATCAGTGTGTTTTATGATCAAATTTACCAAATAAAAAATTTTATAGCACATGCTGTATTTTTTATGTCATGAATAATTGTAAAAACAGTGTGTTTTTCATCGTTAAAAAAACATTTAAAGCTAAATTTATACACAAATAATTCGTAAATAAGAATGAATCAGCAAATTTTATCCGTAAGGCAATAAAAATTTTCCTTTTTATATGCCTAAAAATAAATACGATTCCACTGCAATAAAAAAATTTGCGAGAATAACAAAAGCCAAATAAAATTTTTTTTTATTAAGATTCATTTTATAAAACATCGAAATTTTAAGTTTAAGTCAATGTATACATTTTCAAAACACTGATATAGCTATTATTATTGAAATTATCTATTGATAAATAAAATTTTGTGATTCAAAACAATAATAGTTCATTTGTCATAAAATAGGATAGTGTGGTTACATAATATCAAAATTCGTATATGATAGGGTTGAAAAGCGCTAACAAATGTGAAGCATACGCACAAACAACGGTATTGTCAAGAAAATCCAATTTATAAGTCTTGATTGTTGATGATTCATTTAGAAATATTAAATACGGAGACAATCAGAAAAAAACATAGTTTAGTCTGTTTTTATTGGGTATACCAAAAATCTTGTGCAAGCAAAAAGAAAATTTTACCCTTAAATAAATTAAAAATACAAATATTTGGAAGCGATAAATATGTTTTGACTGCTGCTAAGGTGCATGAATATCTTTTCTAGCGAAGATACAATTTTAATTTTTCGGTTTTGAATTTATACCTACCATTGTATTTTTCTATATTGGCGGTTTGTGACTTTATTAACATTCGAAAGTTTTAGATTAAATATTGTAGAACTATTAATGTTATACTGTCATTTTGATGGGTTTTAATAGTGAATATTTATGTGCAAATATAATCTTATGATGATGATGTGATTTTAAAATAGAACAAGAGACTTAGTTGGTATATTTTTTATTTTAAAATCATTTTTTAATGACTTTTTTGTATTTATTTTGCTAAATTTTATGCATCATAAATCTTCCATGAAAAATAAAGCTTCTTGTGTAATTCTATTATGTATTCCAAGAAAACTTGCGTGGCGATAATATTTATCATTCAAAATAAAATTATAACATTTAATATCTATCATTTAGCACTTGATCAATCGTATAAAAAGCCCCCGAAATTAAGCACATAATTAATTTTAATATTTTCAAAGAAATACAATATGCCCATTTTTTGTAATAGTATTTTTTTAAAATTTAATTTTACAGCAATTGTGATTCGTTAATCTTTTTTATTATTTTATTATGTGAAAATTTTGAAATGTGTGATCTAGTTAATATTTTTTATATTAACTATAATGTCAAAAAAAGGATTAAATAAAAGAATAGTTTCAAATGATTCCGAGTCTTTATATTAATAATTAAAACAAACCAATTTTTTTAAATACTTAAACAAGATTATTATAAAATAAGAATGCAAAATATTATGCTAATTATATTCTGATTAAGTGTATATTTAGCCATTATAATTGTAATTTTTTACTATAATATGATATCTAACGATAACTCGCAAGATACTTATACTCATCTCTATTGGAGAAGAAGAGCAGTTGATGAATTTAAATCGTGGATAGGTGTCAAAAGATGTATCAAGGAGTTGTGCAATATTCAAACGGGCTGACCACGTCTAAATAGATAAAATTGAATAAAGAAAAATTAACGCATAAATAAAAAAATTCTGGTTATTTGGTAAGATATGCTACTTATTATTTCATAAAATATTAAATTTTAAATTTAACGTAACTTTAAAACAATAGAAAGTATTGATTTTTACATTCGTCCGAAAATTTTATTTCACATAATATATTAATTCGTAATCTAATGTAACTAAAAAAAGACATAAATTTAAATCAACACCCGAAAAATATTTTAGATTTATCATATACACATCAAAATATATATTATAGGCAGCAAAACCAAAATAATAATTATTAAATTAATTGTCGTGGCTTTATTTTCATCTTAATTCAATACAATAAAAAATATGGTAATATTTTAGACACGAATTACAAGCATTGATATACACAAGAAAAACCATTTAAATACTTTTATAAGAAGCATAGATTTCACATTAAAAATTTCATCGCGAACTTTTATGATTTGAACCATTATTTGATTTCCATTTATTTTAAAGCAAATATCATTTTCAAAAAATAAATAAAAAAAGATTATAATATAGTATTTTCCTTGTATAGTTAAAGGTATAATGGTTTGAAAAATTGGATTTAAAACTGAATTCTTCTTTTTTTTAATTGTGTTATCTGATCCATATGAAACCTCAAAGAGAAATCATGTGAGGACAATCAAAATGCATATTTAAAATAAAGCAAACATATATATTTTATTTGTAAAGAGCATTCATAACCTTATAAAAAAGAAATCTTCAAATGATAAACATTCATATTTATATTATTATGAAAGATAACCCCTCAATTATGTATTCTTCATATTTAAATGCTGGAATTGCAATAATTATACATTACCTTTGATTTTTAAAATAGATAAAGTTGCAAATTATATATTTAAATCTTTCTTTATTATATAACAAAAAAATAAACAGTTCTTTGCAACATCATAATATTGTCATATTAAAGATATTTTTATGCAAAATACCTGCGTAAATTTACTAAATTATGCATTTTGGTCTAAAATGTTTTTAAAAAGAACTAAGATGCATTGAGTAATTATTTTTATTTTTTATTATTTAAGCAAGATTTCTATTTATCAATTTCATATACTGGGTTGTTATTAGCTCAATCTGAATATTGCAGAGCTTATTAAGCATCTTTTGTAGTCTCTCACTGATACATGAATGTCGAATGGTCTTATTCTCTTAAATGATAGAAGTTTTAAATAGTTTATTTGAATTTCTAGATATATCGCTAAAAAATTAAAAATATATTATGCTTACCGAAATGAAAAACGCCTGATATTTATAGATTTTAATCCCAGAATTAAATTTGAGCAAAACAAGAAGGTGGTAAATCTTAATTTTAGATATAATGTAGGAAGTAAAACTTTTATTTCTTCAAATGTCCTATTATCATCGAAAAAATACTCGCAAGAATAGGCATTCTTATTCTAAACCATCTTATTTATATCTTAAATAACGCTATTGATATAAACTTATCTTCTAAACTAGTATTAAGTATCAAGACCGTTTTATAAGCAAAAAGAATATGTTGTTTGACGAATGCAATTTTTATTTATAACTACAGTATTAAACAAATAAGAAAATGATATATTTTAGAAATTTATTTTGGTTTATAATTTCTTACATTTGCTCCTTCAGCTTCTTTGGATTCTTCAGCTTCTTTGGCTTCTTTTGGATTCTTCTGCTCTAACAGCTTCTTCTGCTTCTTTTTTTTTCAATTTTTTTATGGGTGATGGCGACTGAATTTCGTTATCGTGCTTATATATGGAATTCTTGATTTCAAAACAATAGCGGTCGCATTTGAAACAACATATGAAAAACCTGACATATAAAGATCTAACGAAATTGCTTTTAATTTTGCAGTTGTTTTTTAAAGCACGTTTTCTATAATATCTTGAGTCTCTTATACAATAAAGGTAGTTTTCTATGGAATAGATAGAAAAGTAAGAATAAATCATCTCAGCTTCTAGATTTTCTAATTGAGTCAGTAAAAAATATTCAAAATGTACAATATAAAAGTACCGGGAATGTATTTTCAAAGTATCTTCTCCTCTAACAAATATGCTAATAAAGAGACTTCGAATTAGATTAGCAAGCAAAAATCTTTCTTTTTTGCCTGTTATCATAGAAGTTTTATTATCAGATTCGCAACAAAAAACATCCACAAGCTTTAATATTATTTTCATAATAAGAATTTTAAATTTTACGGATTTATCAGTCTCTGGTTTTTCTACAAAGCTTTTTGTAATAGGGCATTTTGTTTTTCTAGATTTCTCTGCTTCATAAATAGCTTTAAATTCTGCCATGATTGTATCTCTTATTGTTTCCCATTCTTTTTTGATTTTCTTAGCCTTCCAGTGATCGATAAAATGCTCAAAATAAATACGTGAATCAGAATTTGTATTTTCTGAATCACAATCAAATGTATTATTACCACTAGGTGCAGCTAAATATAGAAGATCAATGATTTTACTAAAATATGAATTCACTCCTTTTTTCAAATATAAGCTTTGAATATCAGTATTAGTCTGTTTTTCTGATAATATATTGTGTATGTTCTTCATAGAAAAAAAAGTTCTGAAACGTTTGTATGAATTCAGTAAACTCTTCATTTTTAATCTAGCCTTTAGATTCTCAATGCTTGCTTCTTTATCTTGAATCGAAATAATTTCCATGATGCTATTAAAATAATCTGGAACCTCGAGTGCGTGTATATTTAATCGAAAATTTTTGGGAATATCTATCTTAAGAATCTTATCGATAACATCTATTGTTATTTTCCTCTTGTTTTTTAGCATTTTTAAGCATACAAAATTTTGTATATATATTTTAGCATTTACATTGATCAATCTCATATCGCGATCTATTTCTATATACTTGACACCATTCATCATCATAAAACTTGCGAATTTATTCCTCAACACGATATATTTTCTGTTTTCAGCATCCGTTTCTACGTTTATAAAACGAGTTTCACCTTGGCAGTTCTCAAAATTCCTAATTTCTTCCACCCAAAAAAACCTTATATAACTGCATAGTAAGTCTTGGCTAATTAAATTAGTCTCTAAATTATTTTCATAATCATCAGGGGCTTCTGAATTACTGACAGCTGAATGGTCATTACATTTCTCAAGCAAGCGTATTCCTTGCCCATTTTCGGATCCCCTTATATAAATTTTAGAATCTATATCACAGATTTTTATTGTAGATACATCTACGACCTCACAATCTTCATTTTTGATAACTTTCTGATTAAATTGTGACTCTTTTAGTACATATATTCTCTTTGTGATATTCAAATCGCTCAGACAGAAGGTTTTTTCACTTATTTCCAGTTCGTGCATATGATTTAAATTTGAACTTTCATGTCCTGGAGGACGTACGTATAAATTTTTAGACGAATTCCTAAACACCTTTATAAATCTATCGAATTTAACAGCATACTTTAGATTTGAATTCGGATTTAAGTGCGTAGAGGTGCCTGCTAAATTTTCGATATCACCAGAATAAGCATCATTTATAAGGTTGGTTATAAATCCGCGTCTTTCTGCTTCCGACAACCTATAAAAGTCATCAGTAAGACTTTTCGCCATGAGGCTTTGATTATTTCCACTTCCTTCCAAAGATAGCTTTAACGTAAGAAAGAAAAAAAAGATTGAAATCATAATTTATGGGGGTTCTACGAATTTAAGTTTACATAAATGAAACTGGCCAATATATTGTTTTCTGTTATCACTGGTTTTGATTGAATCAGAAATAATATACATTTAGGGATGATTGCGTCATATTTTGAATTGTGTTTCGAGTTATATGGTAATTTAAAAATTTTACTATGCATAAATTTATACATTTATATAGAATAGTTTGTGTATCTAAAGTAAAGAGCATGTAAAAAATTAAATACACTATATATAAATACTGTAAAATAAATCGAACTCGAAACATCAATCAAAAACTACGCATTCACTTAAACTATATTTTTTTTGCACTGGTGATTTTTATTTCTTGAATTACTTTTAACATAAAATATTCTGTGGCTAGTAATTTTATTTTTTAACGATTTAAATGTACTCAAACATTCTTTTTTTGTTTCATTATATAATTTTAAGCTTTATTCTGAGCAATAGACCAGAACATCTAGAATTCTAAAAATGTCTTGAAATTTGGGTTTAATAAACATATGTATGGCAAAGTTATTTTATTTAATTTATATACTTTTTTGTAACAATTGTGATCTAAAATTAGATATGTAAAATTTGTTTTTCAATTTTGTATTTTCCGTATTTTAATATGGATAGATTTTTCTATAAATTAGCAAAACAAAAACAAGCATTTTGGGAAAATAATAATAAGATCTAAATTTGGTCTAAAAAATAAATTTGGGCTTCGGATAATTTAATTGTTTCTTAATCTATTCATTGGAATTTTATGGATAGTTTGTATTAAAAGAATATATTTAAAAAATCTCAATTTTTTATAATTACTTACAGGTATATTTAATTAAAATAACATATATAAGTCCACTTTAAAGTTGCACAAGTACATTTTTATCTTCTAGAGAATATAGTGTAAAATGACATAATTTATGGCTGATACTTTGGCGAACCAAAACAATCGTTTTATTTTTTATGCATAACTTCTTCTTTGAAAATTTTATAATGATAAGAAATATAATCTAACATAAACAATTCAAAATATATTTGTTTATATTCTTTTTAGAATTTAATTGGTGGATAGGGAGGAAAATGCTGATAATATATTTGAAGATTGTAATTCATAAATTTTGATTTTTATCAATAACGTTTGCATCAATAAAAAAAACTTAGTAATAATAGTGCTTGGAAGAGGCATATTAGTATGAAATTCGCTAATATTTGTTAGGCTCATCCTCTTAAAAAAATTTAATTCTACTATAACCACCAAAAACTATAGCAGCTTTAAAAAACACGTCATGCAGTAAATTCTCATTACAATATTGTCAATTACTAACAATAGACAAAACCACAAGCAGATTTAAATGGATCTTTAATAGATGGGCGCTTGAAAATTTTTATTTGGTTCATATTCACAGATATAAGAATTAAATCAGGAAATTAAATCGTAAAAAGTATTTGAAAAGGCTGTATGAGCATTAATAAATATTAAATACTTGATGATGCTTCAATGGTGGATTTTTTTCTCTGTCAATTAAGTTTTTTAAAATATTCAAAATAAAATATTTTGTAGAATCGATAATTTAAATTGCCAATCACAATGAAAGAAACAATATTCTACGACTTTTATTTATGAAAAATTTAAAAAATACCCACAACTACACAATTAAATACAGATAAGATTTGATATATTTATGGCTTTTGATTGCGTTTTTATAATAAATTTATTGGGAAAAATAAAAAAAGACCAATACAAAACTTAATTTTTTGATAATCCAAAAAAGTTACGGTTCCGATGAGTCTTGTAAAATCCAAGACCAAAATACATGGTATCGACATTATTTTTCTGATTCTTACCAATAATAATATCTATGAAACGTATAATTATGTAAATTTAATTTCGTATCCTTGTTTTCAACAATTCAAAGTCTCATCCATTCAAAAAAAAATGTTTTATTTATTTCTGTATTGTATTTATTTTAGAATTTTTCTTTTAATTTTAACATCATAGTAGATTAAGTTCAATTATAAAATAATGTAGAAACGAAAGGTGCAATCATAAAGACTGAAAGCACAGATTCTCTAGATGAATTAAAGTTTTATAACGGAAAATGGATTTACACATTTGAGGAATCCACAAGAAAAAAAGAAAAATAACTTACAGTTAATACGCATGATATTTATTTTACCTAGAAAAAACAAAGTAATGCATATATCGATCACTATAAAAATATATTCTGCGCAATCTTCCCAGCATAATTATAGTCGATTTAGTCTGTAATAATTGAGTTGGGTTCTATTAGTCTCTTAGTAATGGAATATAAAGATAATGCTTAGCCACATAATTTAAAACCGCGAATTTCCAATGTAACTTTAAAATCAAATATTATGCATTAAATCCTTTGAATTTCCTCCGTTTTACAGCAATAATATTTTCTATATTTATATTCATTTTTAAGCTTATCGAAGTTGAAATACAGAAACAGCTTCCGGTTATTCTAGCACTCGAATGATATAAATAAATTAGTATTTAAATGAAAAAGCTATTAAAACAGACACAAATACTAAAACAACAAAAGTAGCCTTTTAATATATTTTAAAACTAATTAATGCTAAAATATTCAGTTTCACGATATACATCTCAAAAATTGGTCTTAATAATATAAACTAAAAGTTTAATTAACAGAAGAGCACAATAAATACGCGAACTTTAAATTTAAATAAACCACATTGACTTTTGCAATTGATCTTAAAAATATTTTCAGGATATGTTAATATAATAAAACGAGCCTAAAGAACAAAAAAATATGGATCTCTATAGATAATGTTAATGAAGAACCTTTATTTTTTGTTAGACTTGAATTTGCAAACTTAATGTTTGAAAAAAAACATTACAAAGTAAAATAAAGATAAACTTATGTTTGACCTGTTCGGATTTAATCAAGCCTTTCTTAATTCATGTTATTTCTACGAAATCATTTGTTCATGTATTTAACACCTTAATAACGATTTTATGATTTTTTAGAATCAAAAAAGCTATCTACTAGACCATAAAGAAGTAAAAATAGGCTCAAACAATCATAAATAAATCCTTTTAATGTCTTTAATTTATACAAGTATTTTATTTATAAAAATATTTATATTAACCCAGACTTATTATTAAAATTTATGGTGATTTTTTTTTCAGTAAGGCATTGTATATTATACAATTTTAATTGAATATAAGCACAAATATAAAAATTGTTTTTTCCATTTATTATATAGGGGTTGTACAAAACCAATTGTTTTTTTGTGCATTTTTATTCAATGTATAGTAAATTCTAAATCTTCTTAATGTATTTATTTTATCAACAAAATAATAATTTTTATATTTATTTATGGTTTGATTTTATTCTTAGCTTTCTATAGTTGTTCAAGCAAAACTTCAGATTTGTTATATGAAAAGATTTGGCTGATACTTCTTTCCACCTCATCGCATATACAATCTTCTTCGATGCATCTTCTTCTATCCAGACGTAAATAGTTTCATTTTTATTCCTCAATCGTATTGTTGATGCGCATTCTTTCGCTTTAGTTGTTATTTTTAGCTCCTTAATATATAATTTTTCGTATTTTATAAACATAAAAATTATTTTTATGTCGTATATCAACACTCTAGTTCTCCATTTGTAAATTAGAATACATTCATTTGATAATAGATCGCATTTTCTAAGCAATTAATTTCAACCTTCATCAGACTACTAACACTTGATTTTTTTATTTATATTAACGAGATAAACTTTCCCCTTTTATCGTACACAAGAATGCCTGGTCAATGTGGCGATAAATAAAAATCTGTTTTTATTTTTGTATCCACCTTCGTTTTCGCGTGTTTCTTTTTAGTTACTTCCAGAACCGAATGTCTTTTTTTGTTTTTATTTTTTAGGTTATTTTTTCTTGGGTGCATAAATATTACGCATATCTAAACTTCATTATATCTTCGTGTATTTTCATGGCAGGAATTCTTTAGAATCGGCTTTATATCTTGTCTACTATTTTATATGCTTTTCCACAGTGTTGACTTTTTACGAAAGGATATATTTCTATCCTGCAAAAAAAAATGTAATCTTTCATCTTTTTTGAGCTACAAGTTTCCAATTTTTAGCCACCCGGAAGATCCCATTGTGTCAATAATTGAGTTTTTGAGCAAAAGAATAATAATATGAATGTTTTCATTATTATATCACACAAGAGCGTTTAAAAAGTATAAGATAATATGACGGACGAGGCAAAATTATTAATTATTTCAGTAAATAGAACCAAATTTTTAAATAATTTACATATATTGACACTGTAATGTATATGTTGCATATTTTTCCAGCATAAATCTTACACTTAACCATCCCTTTTCTTTATATACTGTAATTAATTATCTATGTAATTATCGATATGAGGAATCACAATTGATTGTTTTTTTTACAGCTTATAGATTTTCTGGAAGAGTTATTTGTATTTTCACTATCAATATAATGGATAGGTCAAAAAATTAAAAATTGTAAATCAATTAAATATGTAAAATTTTATTTTTCTTTTAAAAGATCAAAATTTTGTTTTGTTTCTAAAGTGTAACAAACAGTAGGAATCTGCGAATAAAAAAATATCCAAGTAAATCTAAATTAAAAATTAAAGACACAGCAAATCTCACTTATTCGAATACATGCATAAAAATATAAATTTTCGAATAAAATTGCTTTAAAAAATATAAAATAAAATTGTTTGTATGTTTTTTGAATTAAAAATACGGCTGAAATAAAACAGATGGATAACAAATTCGAATTTGTAAAACATGGGAAAATTACTTATAGACACAAATAAATTTGATTATTAGACTCTTTAAATACTAAAAAAAAATGGATTAAATTATACTTATAAATATATAGTGTTATATTTTGATTTTTTTCGATCTTATTAATATTTGTTGATTTAAAAAAAAAATACAAAAAGTTTCAGAAAGTATGATATATAATCATAAATACTCTAAAACATCACAAGTTTGTCTGCGAAATTCTTCTTTTTAATACAGATCAAAACAGTAAATTGCGATTTATTCATATATTTTCTTTTTTTTTAGTTCCAAAAAAAAAATTTAAATATGGACGCAAAAAAATTTGCTGTAAATTTTTCGATGTTTTTTGCATTCCAAAGTTTTTCATTTTATTTATTATATCATTGCTTTATTCATTACAATGCTTCCTTTTATTAATACTAAGTTTCGTTAAATTGATCTTTAAAGTTGACATATTTTATTTTCTTAATCTATTTTTTACACGTTATATTTTTTTATAATAAAAAAAGCCTTTTGATTGATTTCAACATTCTTCTATTCATTGTATTTATACTTCTATGAAGAAAACCGGATATAACTCTTCAAATATTTTGTCTTTCACCTGGTAAATATTACAAGTAATTATAATGTTATGTTTTTTAACTAAAAATACTTAGTAATTAGATCTTGCCAATGATTTGGATACAAAATTTAGACATATTTTATTACATATGCATATTTTGTATTTATTAAATTTTTCAGTGAATTATGTTCTAAAAAGATATTTTTCATAAAAATGGCCCATGTTTTGTGTTTTTCGAAATTATAAGAAAAATAAGAAACCATGGAATTAGAATGGAAGCTTATTTTATGTTTCATTTTTTAATAATTTAGCTACAAGAAAATAAATGCAGCCTTATTTTCGTAAGATGTCATTTATTGTAAATCTATGATGTTATTTTGAAATTATATGTTTTAAAAATATAGAGCTAACATCCCTTGGAAATAAGCACGTGAGAATAAGAAATTATAAAAATAATAGAAATAGAATAGAAATAAATAATTCTAATTTTTTTCCTTTAAACGCAGCTTATTGCATCTTTTAAACCCAAAAAACATAATATTTTATTATAAATAGAGAAATGTTCATAAACTGTTTTAAATTGACCCGTCATTTACATTGTTTTAGTTTTTTTACATGAAAAAATTTTAATTTTAAATAATAGTCATCTTATCGTTTTTAATTTTAAAAATGTATGCATCTTTTCCCCTTAATGATTGAAATAAATATATCAGAAGTTATGTGATTAGCATCATGGTTTTTGATTTTCGTTTGTTAAAGACAGAATCAATTTATTTGTAATTTAATAAGTTTACAAAAAAAAATACGAAAATATACACAAAAAAGCCCAAATAAGAGCCACGCTCTTACTATTTTATACAATCCAGTTTTTCTTATGATAATGATTATTCAAAATAAATTTATAGATTGTAGACAAAAACTAGATGAATATTAAATACGGAGCCAATAAATGTATTTTTTGCGTTTAATGGCCTCGATATGCACGCATCAAAAATTATATTTGTCAAAAAATATTTAATTCGAGCAAATATTGCCCCTTCAATATCAGTACGGGTTATAAGCTATAAAATATTAGGAAAAATAGGCGCTTGTTTAACTTTGTGAATCTCGTGAATACTTATTATTATTTGATTAAAATACAAACATACAACATGAATTTATTTTTTCATAAAAATAACACTAAATTTATTCAATATATAAAAATTGCTTAATATTTGATATGTTGGTTCATACTACGAACCAACTCTTAATTTATAATAATTTGTAGGCAAATAATTTAGTAATTCTGGAACATCCTGACAGGAAAAAATTTCATAAAAATTTTAAAAAAGATTTTATTATTAATTATCAGTTTTTATGTTATTTTTACATGCAAAAAGCATTAAATTACAACCCAATGGTAAAAAGAGTATTTTTTTAATACATATACCCGAAATCTTCGGAGAATTTTTGACGCTGTTGGTATCATATAGATCTAAATACCGTATATAAGTTGTTTCTTGATCAAAATATTCGATTTTTACAGCGTAAAATAGTTCGAATAATTAATATACCTCCAATGATTCATGTTAATACGGAAATGAGATAAGAACCATTTATTTCGATGCGACGAATTAAATTTGTATTAACTTTCTTTTTTTGAGGGTTTAAAAGTCTTTTCTAAAGTTCATTCGAAGTAGTAAGGGTTATTACAGGATAACTAAAAATCTGAGTATTGGTAATTTCAAGATCAAATACGCATATCCAGTTTTTCGAATTATAAAAATTAACACCAAAATAATCATTTTCTACAGTTCGATTTTTCGAAAACGTAGTAAATATGCATTTATTATTTCCCTGGATTACGATTGATTTTACTGCCCATAATTAATAATTTTTTAATTTAGCGAAAGTGAAACAAAAAACTGCCCACAAAAATTTTTTTGACAAATTATAGCCACACAGGTATAAAAACATCCTATTTTTATTTATTATAGGTTTTTTGCAAATTATATAAATTTCGTGTTATATGTTTAAATAAAAATATTGTTGGATCCAGAAATTAAATCTTGATTTTAAATATGTCTTTTATACTTTAGATTATAATCTTGCACGAAGCAAAAAATAATTCTGCATCTAGAATAGTTGTAATTTTAGAATGATAACATCAATGAATTTTTTATCAGCATTTGACATTGTAAATTATAATTTTAAAATTTCAATAAAGATTTATTATTTTGCAAATCTAGTAAGTAAGGTTTTATAACTAAAAAAATTTTATACGATGCAATGTTTAACAAAACAAGGGTCTAAAATAGCTTGTTTTTAAATTCATAGAATCTTGACAAATTAAAATGATAATAAATCATTACAAAAAAAAATAAATTTTATCAAATTCATTACTATACACGAACAGAAATGTGCATTGGTTATATGATAGTGTCTGCTTAAAAGAATGCAGAGATTAAAAATATGATTTGTATCATTTTGGTTGTTGCTAAAAAAAATTCGCACCTAATATTTATGATATTTATAAAACTAAAATTTTATATTTTTTATATTTTAAACAATTTTAAATACATATTTTAATTTTGCGCCTAAAATTGTCGTTTCTATATGATCAAAAATTTAAGATGCACATAATATTCCGCTTAAATCGTTCACAAATAAGAAAGTCATTTTAAAGTATGAAAGACCTAAATCATGTACTTTCTATCAGTAAAGCTATAACTTGGAGTTTAGTGCCCGTCTTCATTTCAAATCAAAACTAGGTTATTTATATATCTCATTTATATGCTTTCGCTTATTTTTTTTTACACTTGAACCGGTATTAAATACCCATGATATACGCATTATATATCAATAGTATCATTTTCAACAATAATTTTCTAGGCTTCGAGTAACGTGAATTTTACAGAAAACCATAGCAATTCAATACATCCCAAAAATTAAATTTATCTTAGTTAGTTAAAAATATTGTTATATACATTTTTCAGTTTCAATTTCTAAACATTGCTATTTATCTTTTTAAAACACATTCGTTGCACTTTTTTTTAAATATTAAAAATCAATATGAAATCAATATTTATCGACATGGCTTTTCCAAAAATTTCTCTTGATTCAATTATAAATAAAAGACCTGATGTAAATTGTATTTAGATTAGATTCAAAATTTACAAGATTAATATTTTTATGTGTGCTTCTCGCTGTATTCTTATCTTGAAATACCAAAGTTTCATTTCTAATGATTTCTTAAAACCTTCATTTTCAACATTCAGTTGTCTCATCTTATTGTATATTTGTTTGTAAACTTTCATGAATAAAAAAATATCACATATTCATTTCTTAAATCCACCTTTTTAGTATGAATTTATGGTAAAAATTAGTAAAAAAGATCGACAAAAATTAAAATATTACCACTATGAGACTCAAACATTTTTTGCGGGTAAAAATTACACAAATATACAATATTTTTGCCTTTTTAAATTTTATGTAATTAAAAAAATCGTTGATTCTCTGTTCTTTATATATAAGATAACATATTAGACCATCATCATATAAATAAAAAGACATATTAATATTAAAAACTGTAAAAAATGAAAAATTGCAATAATAAATAAATTATCAGATTTGAGTGTTGAGCTTTACAATAAACTATTCGAAAATAACAAAAGTTTGTCTGACAAGCCGATTTAAAACAATTTTATAAATTAGAATAAATTTGAACTTTTTTATTTACACCAATAAATTGACACTCGTAACAATTTATAGCTGCATTGAGATAAATGAATAGAAAACCGCCGAGAAAGGATGATATAAAATGTAATGTGCAATTATATTTAAACAAAAGCCGCAAACGAAAACTGTATCTTCATGTAAACATGCTTATTTAAATTTTTCGATTTATGTTTTATTGCTAAAATAAAAGATAATCTATAGAAAAGAAATTAAATATATGCTTAATTATAATAAATTATGCATATTTTATATGCAAGTTATTATATACAAATGCAAGACAAAAATTATTCCATATGTTATAACATGGGACGGCGTGGTGACACGATATCATAGAAGGTACCTGAAGGAACTAGATGTCACCAACCAGGTTGAGGCATATATTCAAACATTGGGATTGAGAAAAACCCTTGAATTAATAGGTCTCGAAAGAAGGAGGGGTATTGAAGAAGACTTTGGAGAGGAGAAGATAGCCGAAAGTATAAATACGCTGTGTGTACAGAGAATCAAGCAAGCTGTGCCTGAGAACAAAAACTAAAATTACGACTAATAATATAGCCCTTAAATAAAAATCAATATTTTATATGCAAGTTATTTATACCAAATATATAAATCATATTTATTTTTCGGTAAATTATGTTTGGCTATTTTGTTCTTAAGCTAAACTTCTGTACGCGCTTTAAAAACATTTACATGGTTTACTTTTTCGCCTCGAGTAATTACAAAAATTTTCTAATAAATTCCCAAATCTTCCAATATCATTTATTTTTTTGTAAATATACCATTATAAATTCATATTGGCTCAATAAAAATTGATATATACCTCTTATGATTTTATCACTAATTAAACTTTTTTGATGTATTTTCTATGCTCAACTATTATCCATTTAAGTGTCTTCCTCCATCCTTTTGTTTGTCCACATTATTTAGATTCAATTGGAATCTCGGTTTACGAAATATGCAACTTGCTAAGTCACATATTTTGCTTTTTTTATTTAACCACAGTAATATATATTAATTTATCCTATAATGTGTTTTTTGTTGTTATATGAAATTTAAAAGGATTATAAATAGTGGTCTTATATAAAATCAGCAAGAACAAATGAAATAAATAATATTTTTGTAATAACGAAGTCTTAAAACCGAAATTTAACTATTTTTATCGAAATAAACTCAAGAAAAAATGTATGAAGAATTACGAAGAAAGTATATATTTAATTCCAGAAGATAGTAAAAAAAATAAAATAAAATTTTGCATTTAACCAGTATGATTAATATTTTAAAATTGAATTTTGAAGTTATGCTGTAAATTGGAACCAATAACAGACGAAGGTTTTAATCTGAAGATTCTCTTCTAACAGTGCATTGGGTGCAAAGATGAAAAGAAACACATTGAAGATTATTAAAAAAATTAATTATATCATTTTAAGATTTTTAAATTGGATGATTCTATAATGCGTCTTTAAAGCTGACGTGTTAGACAAAATTGATCTTTCATTGTAGGCATGTAATTTTTCATGTGTAGATGGAAGAAAACGAGAAGATTCAGCAGGTATAACACAAAGAAGGTTTTAATATTGAATTTAGAAAAGAAGAACCACACGGGGATGGTTTAACACATATCTATTTGTTTTGTATATGTATCTATTAGACAGATACATAACTAAAAATTACCCACCGTAAACTAACCTCTAGATGGATTTTCTTGTGTAAAGAAACATTTTACACATATTATAGATCTAGGCAGATTATATAAAGTGGTGATAAGTATTAAAATTGTGCCAGAAGAGGCCTACTTTTCTTTAATTAGATGATATAAAAAAACATAATCATAATCAACAACAAAGATTACCTATTATAGCAAAACAGCATAGTTACAAGAGATCTAATAGTATAAGAATCCACGAAAAAAACCATTTATTATTTCTGGTACAAAGGCAGAGAAATTCAACTACTTTTGCAATGAAATTCTTTCGATGATTTGTATTTTACCGAAAACTACTTCTTAGACCACAATTATTGATAGTAAGAAATTAGACTAACATTTTTTTTTGCTTCACTTCTACTCTAAGTGTTCTAAAATAGAACTGAGTTATATAGTCAAAAAAAATATGTGATAAAGAAAGTTTTGATTATAGAATATCAAAGTTCTACGTCAACAAGCAAAGAAGAATATTTATGTGGCTGGTTTATATTGAATTAATGGTGATAAAGAAACTTGAAGATAAATAAAATACATTTTGATAGACAAATTGATATGTCAAAGAAAACAGACAAATAGTGATAAAAGAGGATATTAAAATACATGAGTGGTTATAGTTAATTATAACTTATACAAGCGATGTGTTGAATAGTTCTAACAGAAACAAAAAAATAATGTGAAAAGGAAAATCTGCATTCTAAATATTTGAAATCCACAGCTACCAATGATTTTCATCGCCGGACCGTTAAAAAAATTTAGATTATATGAAACCAAAGTTTAATTCAAATGTATGTTTATATAAGATAATTATATTTTTTTGTTTGAAAAAGCCTAAATGCCAATGCTTTGGAGATGTACATAAAACATCAGATCAACCAGAAAGTAGATGTAAAAAAAGTTCTAAGATGTATACACATAACCCCACAAAGTTACGGTAAGATGAATACACTTTAGGCAAGAAGAAAATAAAGTAACTATAGATTAAAGAAAGTAAGAAGACACTCGGTTCGACAAATATCAGAGACAGAAACAGACATTAAGATAAAATCGGTCATTATATACTTGGATTTGTTGAATGATTTTTTTATTTATTTTCAATAAAAAAGAGAATATTTAATGCATTTATGAAAAAAATTATCACGAGTATTGATTACCTAAAAATTATATAAATGAAAAACCAACATTTTTTTTTATTTACTAATATATAAACTCTACCTAATACACAAATGTGGTGTATTTATAGTACGATACGTGATAAAATTGGAAATAATTATCATAATCCCTCGAATTATAATCAAAGGATTAAGGATCTATTTCTGAAAATACAAATTTGCAATAGGTTTATGGAAAACTTGATATATAAGTGTTGGTAGGTGAATATTCTGAAGATGATTGTGAAGATGATGTGGATCAAAAGAAGTAATAATAAAAACTACAATAAAAAGTGATTAAAAGTTGTGCTTTAACAACCTTAGAATGGTAAAATGTAAATATACATAATAACGATTTTGATCAAGGGTTATAAAATTGTAGATGTATATAATTTTTCGTGAATATATGATGATTAAAAGTAAAATTTTAAATTATTTGCATAATCATAGTTTTTTTTAACAGAAAGTACTAGATCGAAAACGTATTTTAATAAATATACTAACGGAATAAAAAGAATTTATTGCTGTTTTGAATGATTTAAAGTAAGATGCATTGTGTATAATCTAAATATTTTCATTGGTAAATAGATAGAATATAATTTATAATGTTTTTATGTTATAAGAATAAATCACATTTAAACGAGTTCGGCAATCATTTTTCCGATTTAAGTTATAATATGCGCTTTTATATGGCAAAACAACAATATTGGATGTAGGCGATACTTAAATATTTAAAATATCGAACTTTTGACATTGAAATTATGTTAAGGATTTTTAATAGATACACGGATTTGGTTTTTTTGTGCTAATACTAAATCTCTGTTGTAAATGTTTACTAAATAATAACGATGAAATTAAAAGTATCTATAGAAATACCCTTTTTTCCAAACAATTTTTAAAGGCGTTTTTAATATCGATGACAATGTTAAAATGCAGGAAGAAAAATTCAGAAAAATATTTAGCACAAGCGTAAAAAGAAAAATATTAAACACAAGATGATAAAAGAAAAATATTAAACCCAAGATGATAAAGGGAAAATATTAAGCACAAGATGATAAAAGAAATATATTAAACACAAGATGATAAAGGGAAAATATTAAACACAAGATGATAAAGGGAAAATATTAAACACAAGATGATAAAGGTAAAATATTAACACGAGATGATAAAAGAAATATATATATTTCCGCTTTACCATCTTTTCAAATGAATTTATTTTACAAAAATATTTTTAAAATTATTATAATTTACTACAAACAATTTTTTATAAAAATCTATAATGATAGATTCATGTAATTCCCTGTTATATAAAAATCACATTTCATATGCTAGCAAAGTATATATCTTATAGAAGTTATGTAAATTAATTTTTATTAAAAGTTTAAGATATAATCCATTAAAAAAAACATATATAATTTCTAGTGTATTATAAGAATGATAGAAGTAAAACATGGATCAAGATAGTACTAATAATCCAAATTTATTGAAATATGTGAATATGAAATGTTTTAGCGATAGATTTATGAGTATAGTTATTTTTCAGAGTTTCTTTAATATTTAAATTTGATTTTATGGCTTTTTTATGTGTTGCTCTCGTTTTCAAATAAATATATCAATTTCATAAATGTATTTACAATGAGAAAAGAATGCGGAAAACAAAAAACTGTGTTGAATATCTACCGCACGTAATCTTTTAGAAAATACTATAAAGAATTTTCTTTTTACACGATATTATGCATCTATACTTTTTTTAGGCGAAAGGTCTTATAATAGGAAAGATTTTTTATATACTTTTATAAGTAGCAGATTACCAAAAATAGACATTTAATGTTCTATAATTTTTAGCTAGAGATACTGTATTCATTTCTAATTTAGGGAGATAATATAATGAAAATTTGTCATATTAAATAAAAAAGTATCTTTTCAATACCTAAATTATATTAAAAGGTTCTTGTAAAGTCCGTGATAAATCTCTTTCGAATTTTATTTCGAATAGGCGTCAATTTGAAATTGGTATTTTTTGAGTTTACTGATATAAAACCATTTTACCCAAAAATTACACACATAAAAATATATTATAGATATAATATACTAAATTAGGGGTTAATATATACGCAAAAAATAGGGTTGAAGAAGGTATTTTTATTTATAAGTTTTAAAGATTACATTTTTATTTATTATTGGATCAACAGAATATTTAAATAGCTTTTTAATTGGATTTATCCTTATTTTTATTTATTTAAAATTGTAATAAGATACAACAAACCTTATATAGATTTAGTAAACTCAAAAAATTTATATTTTGCAAAAAAAAATAAAAAACTTAATATGATAGATGATTTAGAGTAATAGTTGTTTATTGTGAAGTTGAAAATACTAAATGAAGCGTATCCACATTACAAACAACAAGGTTGTGCGAGGCTCTAAAATTAATTAGTGTTGAATGTAGAAAAAGAACATAGAAGATTACGAATATGAAAATAATTATTGCCTGAATATACTCTATAAGCTAAACTGTGGCTTTGCCTTACAAATGGTACCAATCGAAACAAAATAAACCCAATATTAAACAATAAATTATATGATCAAATGAAGAAATTAATTATCATAACAAATTTATTTTTATAATTATGCTTCAAGATTAGAGTATTTTATTCGCCTAAGGGTGAATTTTCATGTTTGCTTGTGTAAAACTTTCTATTATTCTAAAAAAAATATTAGATGCACACCTTTTAAAATTCTTCATCTTAACAATCTTTACCAATGCCTTTTATATGCATAAGACCTATACATTCAAGTGAAATTTTCAGTCCTATTGTTTGTGTTTAAGATTAAGAATATGTAATTAATCGTACAACCCATAAATTATGTCAGCTAAACGTGTACTTTCGACGCATCTCACACTGTACACTTTGAATGATCCGCAGATATCTTCATTAACACAAATGTATACGCGTCTGTTCCCACAATATCCAATACCACGAATATATCATTTAGTGGTAGGCACACGTCAACGATTAATACTTAGTGTGTTTAATAATATTATAGAGACGAATCGAAGTTTTTTAGATGATGATGCGATGGTTATTTATTTTTGTGAGAGTTTGTATGGGCCTTTTGTTAAATATTTCATGGACGTGTTTTTGTGCACTGATGCTCATCTTGGTTTGGGTGAAGAAATTCGTTTAGTTAAATGTGTTGGTAAGTATTTAAATTTTAATGAAGGGAAATATGAAAATGAAGCAAACAATAATAATTTGGATATTGAGGGTGATAATATAGCTAATAAGATATATAATAATTTAGGAAATTCTGAGAATGCAATCAACGGTAGTACAAATCACAAAAACAACAATCCTCATAATCATAAGAATATACAGAATAATAATGTACACAAAATTAATAAGAATAATCGAAAAAATATTACCAATAGCATCAACACCAATAATCTACAAAATAATATCAATGCTAATAATATCAAGAATAATAATGGACAAAATAATGTACAGAAAATTAATAAGAATAATTTTAAAGATAAATATGTGGATAACAGTGGTTGCATTGAGGATAACTTTATTTCACCTTCGTTTACAAACCTTTTAAAGACATTACAAGTAAATCCAGAAAATGTAACTTTTTATTTTGAAGTACATAATAATAAATTTAAATGTATTATGACCGTTGAAGATAATTCATTTTTTGGTACTTTTAAAGAAACGAGGAATGAGGCAATTAGAAGTGCAGTTGGTTCTTTTGTTGAGGAGATTGGAGGCAACATGGATTTATTTGATGGTTTAATAAATGAGGATGTTGCTTTTACTTGTGAAGCTTTTAGTGATACGAATAAAGATGTTCTTATTGGCGCGCAGAAAAAAGATGAAAGCATCATCACGAATGCAGGATTTGGATTTGAAAACAATCGTGTCAAAGAAAATGGTATTAAAATGAATTGTTCAAAAGATGACAGTGTAGAGAGAAACACAATAGAATGCCTCAATATTTTCGGCAATAATGAAATGCTTGATACGAATAAAAAGCAAAGGGTAAATATAAATGGCGCAGAGCTTAAAGAAATAAATACACCGATATTTCCCGGGTCTAAAAGAACCCCATTTAAAGCAAAATCCATAAAAAATAAAAAGGTTTTAGTCACCTCAAACATAAGCAAAATAGATTACATTCAAAGCATAACAGAATTTTGTAAAACAAATAGCATACCGTTTCCAGAATATCTTATTGAAAGACAAAATGATGTATTTCATGTTGTGCAAATTTTATGAATGAAAATTTCAGTTCTAGATATTTTTTTGAGAAAACTGATGCGAGAAATGATTGTGCGAGATGTATTTTTGAATTTTTAGGGGATAGAAAAGATGATTTTGAGTATATAATGCCATGTAATAATTCTACTTATAAACATGAAGATCGATATGGTAATAATAATAAGAGGAACAGAAAATTTGAGACCAAAAGTTAAATAATCAATAACAGAAAAAAAAATTGAAAATTCTTTAAAATGAATGAATCGGAAGTTTGGATTCAAAAAATAAAGATAAGATAATTCGGAAAAAGAGAATAGCTGTAATTCTAATGCTTAACTAAATTTAGTCATTAAAAATAGTAATCATAAGAATATAGACAATTATAGCCGAAAACCCCGGATAAACAATAATTCCGAAGAAAATAATTCTTATAATATAACCAATGAAGACTATATTAGCAGAGAGCAGTAACTTTATAATAGCAGAGAAAACATGAACAATAATAATTTTGGTGTGTATAGTAATAGAGAAAACAAAGGCAAGGTAATATTAATAGAGAAAACAAAAGTAATAATGATGTTATGGAAAATTTATTCGATATTAATAATAATTAAAACAAAGGCAGCAGTAATTTTTGAGAAAGCAAAGGTAATAGTAATTGAGAAAACAATATCTATAATATTATGAGAGATGAAATCAAGAATAATTGTAGAGAAAACAAAGGCGATGATATTAATAGATAAAACATGATCTAAAATGTTGATAGATAAATCTGATCAGTCAAAATTATAGAGAAAACGAGATCAATGCTATTTATGGAGAAAAAAAACAATAATAATGATAATGGAGAAAACAGGATCGATAATAAACGGGGGAAAATAATTATAACATATTCGAAATAAAGAAACTTTAAGTGAAAGAGACGCACATCTCTTCAACAAGTATTTTAGCCTAAAAACTTAAATACCACTGAAACAAAATATAATTTATTATAGACAAGTCACGAACGAAAATAAACAAACAAGAATAAAATAACCATTATAATCTACTGGAAATAACTGTAAAAAGAAGAATAAAACTTCTTTAAATGATTTGATTGCGTATAAAAGCCCTTTTTATATTTACTTCAGTAAAATTCTTATACCACATAACCTTTGAATTTTTCTATTTTATTCTACGATATATTTTTTTGTATTACAAAGGGATATATAATAGTTAAAGACAGCATTCTTTTAATTGTATCAGACACAAATGTTATAATGTTTTTATGATCAAAATTAATATGTAAATATTAAAAAAAGCATGCTGTATTTCTTTGATCTTGAATATCTTTTAGAATTATATGCTTTATAATCAGTGTGTTTTATGATCAAATTTACCAAATAAAAAATTTTATAGCACATGCTGTATTTTTTATGTCTTGAATAATTGTAAAAACAGTGTGTTTTTCATCGTTAAAAAAACATTTAAAGCTAAATTTATACACAAATAATTCGTAAATAAGAATGAATCAGCAAATTTTATCCGTAAGGCAATAAAAATTTTCCTTTTTATATGCCTAAAAATAAACACGATTCTACTGCAATAAAAAAATTTGCGAGAATAACAAAAGCCAAATAAAATTTTTTTTTATTAAGATTCATTTTATAAAACATCGAAATTTTAAGTTTAAGTCAATGTATACATTTTCAAAACACTGATATAGCTATTATTATTGAAATTATCTATTGATAAATAAAATTTTGTGATTCAAAACAAAAATAGTTCATTGTCATAATATAGGATAGTGTGGTTACATAATATCAAAATTCGTATATTAAAGGGTTGAAAAGCGCTAAGGGAATGTGAAGCATACGCACAAACAACGGTATTGTCAAGAAAATCCAATTTATAAGTCTTGATTGTTGATGATTCATTTAGAAATATTAAATACGGAGACAATCAGAAAAAAACATAGTTTAGTCTGTTTTTATAGAGTATACTAAAATCTTGTGCAAGCAAAAAGAAAATTTTACCCTTAAATAAATTAAAAATACAAAAATTTGGAAGCGAAATATATGTTTTGGCGGCTGCTAAGGTGCATGAATATCTTTTCTAGCGGGCATGCAATTTTTATTTTTCAGTTTTGAATTTATACCTAACATTGTATTTTTCTATATTGGCGGTTTGTGACTTGATTAGCATTCAAAAGTATTTAGATTTAATATTGTAAAACTAATCATGTTATGCTGTTATTTTGATGGGTTTTTGTAGTGAATATTTATGAGCAAATATAATCTTATGATGATGATGTGCTTTTAAAATAGAACAAGAGACTTAGTTGGCATATACTTTATTTTAAAATCATTTTTTTATGACTTTGCTGTGTTTTTTTTACTAAATTTTATGTATCATAAATCTTCCATGAAAAATAAAGCTTCTTGTGTAATTCTATTATGTATTCCAAGAAAACTTGCGTGGCGATAATATTTATCATTCAAATCAAAATTATAACATTTAAAATCTATCATTAGATACTTGAACAACCGTATAAAAAGCCCTAGAAATTAAGCACATAATTAATTTTAATATTTTCAAAGAAATACAATATGCCCATTTTTTTGTAGAAGTATATTTTTAAAATATAATTTTACAGCAACTGTATTTCGTTAATCTTTTTTATTTTATTATGGGAAAATTTTGAAATTTGTCATCTGGTTTTTATTTTTTATATTAACTATAAGAAAAAAGACAATCACCGAGAAAAGCCGCAAAATTTAGATTTGAAAATGAAAATTCAACACACCTATCCGTAATAAATGAATTCTTCAGAACAAAATATGGCCTCGTTGACATAGATCTTTCTGCGCTTGAATTAAAACAAAAAGAGAGTTTATTGTGTAAAATAAAACAAAAAACACTACATCAAAAACTCTTCGATGTTCATAGAAATCCAACGCTTGAAATTTTAGGATCCATAAATTGGCTACAATATCATCATATCAGTCGATTAGAAGAGGCGAGATTCTGCTTTATTCAGGATAGAAACGTATTTTTTGGAGATAGATCAAGGTGCCAGCACTGTAACGACTCAATTAAAACTGTCGACCACTTAGCAAGCAGATGTAAAAAAAATGCTTGGTCATGACTATACAAGATGACACAACAAGATTGTAAGATGTCTTCACTTTATGTTGGCAAGAAAATACAATTTCAAAAAAACCAAAAAAATCCGCAGACACTCTGTACAAGAAATAATGGAAAACGAATTCGCAGAGATCAAAGTGGATACAAGAATTAAAACAGACATCAAGTATTCGAATTACAGACCTGATATTTTTGTATATGACAAAAAGAAGAACTGCATCACTCTGATCTAAATTGGCGTGACAAGTATTGACGACATAAGCATAGTTGAAAACGAAAAATTAAGAAAATATGACCTGCTAGCATCTGAACTATCATTAATATACAAATGCAAGACTAAAATTATTACATATGTTATAACATGGGACGGTGTGGTTACACGATATCATAGAAGGTACCTGAAGGAACTAGATGTCACAAACCAGGTTGAGGCATATATTCAAACCTTGGGATTGAGAAAAACCCTTGAATTAATAGGTCTCGAAAGAAGGAGGGGTATTGAAGAAGACTATGGAGAGGAGAAGATAGCCGAAAGTATAAATACGCTGTGTGTACAAAGAATCAAGCAAGCTGTGCCTGAGAACGAAAACTAAAATTAAGACTATAAATATAGCCTTTAAATAAAAAATACTTTATATTAACTATATTTTTAAAAAAAAATTAAATAATAGGTTAGTTTCAAATCCGATTCAGAGTCTTTATATTAATAATTAAAACAAACCAATTTTTTTTAAATACTTAAACAAGATTATTATAAAATAAGAAATCAAAATATTATGCTAAATATATTTTGATTCAGTTACAATTTAGCTGCATTATAATTGTAATTTTTTACTATAAAATGATTGGTAACGATAACTAGCAATATACTTATACTCATCTCATTTGGAGAAGAAGAGCAGTTGATGAATTTAAATCGTGGATAGGTGTCAAAAGAAGTATCAAGGAGTTGTGTAATATTCCCAACGGGCTTCCACTTCTAAATAGATAAAATTGAATAAAGAAAAATTAACGCATAAATAAATAAAGTCTAGTTATTTGGTAAGATATTCTACTTATTATTTCATAAAATATTAATTTTAAATTTTAAATTTAGAGTAACTATAAAATAATAGAAAGTATAAATTTTTACATATTTCCGAAAATTTTATTTCACATAATATATTAATTCGTCTTCTAATGTAACTAAAAAAAGGTATAAATTTAAATCAACACCCGAAAAATATTTTAGATTTATCATATACACATCAAAATATATATCTTAGGCAGCAAAACAAAATAATAATTTTTAAATTAATTATTGTGGCTTTATTTTCATCTTAATTTGATACAATAAAAATTATGGTAATATTTTAGACGCGAACTACAAGCATTGATATTACAAGAAATACCATTTAAATATTTCAATAAGAAGCATAAATTTCACACTAAAAGATTCATCGCGAACTTTTATGATTTGAACCATTATTTGATGTCCATTTATTTTAAAGCAAATATCATTATCAAAAAATAAATATAAAAATTATAAAATATAGTAGTTAGCTTGTATAGTTTTTGGAATAATCGTTTGAAAAATCGGATTTTTAAATAATTCTTCTTTTTTTCAATTAGTAACTAATCCATAAGAAACCTCAAAGAGAAATCATGTGAGGACCATCATAATGCATATTTAAAATAAAGCAAAGATATCTAAATTGATTGTAAAGAGTATTCTTAACCTTATAAAAAAAGAAATTGTTCAGATGATAAACATTTATTATTTATATTATTATCAAAGTTACCCCTCAATTATGTGTATTCTTCATATTTAAATACTAGAATTGCAAAAATTATACATTTCCTTTGATTTTTAACATAGATAAAGTTGCAAAATGCTATATTTAAATCTTTCTATATTATATAACAAAAAAATAAACAGAACTTTACAACATGATTATATTATCATATTGAAGATACTTTTATACATTAATCATGTGTATATTCATTAAATATTCATTAAATAATCATTTTGGTCAAAAAATGTTTTTAAAAAGAAATAAGATGCATTGAGTAATTTATTTTCTTTTTTTATTGTTTAAATGGATTTCTATATATCAATTTTATATACTGGGTTGTTATTAGCTCATTCTGAATATTGCTGAGCTTATCAAGGCATCTTTTGTGATCTTTCCGTTATATATACAGGTCGAATGCTCTTACTCTCTCGCCTTATATGAGTTTTGTGTAGTTTTATTATTAAAATTTTTAGATATATTCCTAAAAAAATTAAAAATATATTATGCTTACCGAAATAAAATACGCCTGATATTTATAAATTTTTATCCCAAATGTAATTGTGCAAAAAAAGAAAATTTAAAATCTTAATTTTAGATATAATGTATGAAGTGAAACTTTTATTTCTTCCAATGTCCTATTATCATCAAAAAAATACTCGCAAGGATAGGAATTCTTATTCTAAACAATCTTATTTATACCTTAAAAAACGCTATTGATATCAACTTATCTACTAAACTAGACTTAAATAAAAGACCGGATTTTAAGCAAAAAGAATATTATATTTGACAAATACATTTTTATTTATAACTACAGTATGAAAATTTTAAAATAATGATATATTTTAGAGATTTATTTTGGTTAAAAATTTCTTACACATGACCCTTCAGCTATTTTTCAATTTTTTTATAGGAAATGGCAACTAAATTTCGTTATCGTGCTTATATATGGAATTTTCGATTTCAAAACAATAACGGTCGCAGTTGAAACAACATATGAAAAACCTGACATATAAAGATCTAACGAAAAGGCTATCAAGTGTGTAGTTTTCTATTAAATCCCATTTTTTATGATATTTTGTGCTTTTAAAGTTTCTTATACAATAAAGGTAGTTTTCCACGGAGTAGATAGAAAAGTAAGAAAAAATAATCTCAGCTTCTGGATTTTCTAATTGAGTAAGTAAAAAATATTCAAAATGTACAATATAAAAGTACCGGGAATGGATTTTCAAAGTACCTCCATTTTCAACAAATATGCTAATAAAAAGACTTCGAATTATATTAACAACTAAAAATCTTTTTTTTTCGCCTGCTATCATAAAAGTTTTGCGATCAGATTCGCAACAAAAAACATCCACAAGATTTAGTATTATTGCCATAATATAGATTTTAAATTTTGCGGATGCATCTGTTTCTTGTTTTTCTACAAAGCTTTTTGTAATACGGCATCTTTTTTTTCTAGATTTCTCAGCTCCATAAATAGCTTTGAATTCTGCTATTATTTTATTTTTTATTATCTCCGATTCTTTTTTGAGTTCCTTTTTCTCCAACTGATCGATAAAATATTTAAAATAACCACTTGAATCAGCAATTAGTTCATTTGGATCAAGATAGAATGAAATATTACCATTAGTTGCGGCTAAATTTAGAAGATCAATGATTTTACTAAAATTAGAATTTTTTTCTTTTTTGAAATATAAGATTGGAATATCATTTTTAGTCTGTTTTTTCGATAATAATCGCTGTATGTTCTCCACGCAAAAGAAAGTTCTGAAACTGTCGTATGATTTCAGTAAACTATCAATTTCTAATCTACTCTTTAGATTCTCAATGCTTGCTTCTTTATCTTGAATCAAAATAATTCCCATGATGCTATCAAAAATACCTGGAACCTCGTGTGCGTGTTTAGTATATGGATAATGGGACAGAAAATTTTCAGTATAAATCACATTGATAACATCTATACATATTTTTCTCTTGTTTTTTAGCATTTGTAAGCATACAAAATTTTGTATATATATATCAGCATTTACATTGATCAATCTCATATTACGATCTATTTCTATATACTTGAAACCATTTATCATCTCGAAAATTTCGAATTTGTTCTTTAGCACAACATATTTTTTGTTTTCAGCATCC